>NC_135739.1:33215357-33848571 GCF_041903045.1 Epinephelus lanceolatus
ACATGCAGCAAAGGGCCACAGGCTGGATTTGAACCCGAGCCGCTGCGGCAACAGCGTTGTACATGGGGCGCCTGCTCTACCACTAAGTCATTGACGCCCCACAATAATCTAATTTTAACTCAAGATTGACAGGGCTACCTTGTGTCAATCAGGACTTCCGCTTTGGGGTCCTGATCACCCTGTTGGCATTTATTTGCTGGCGATATCTTAGTAACAGTATCCCTTACTGTACATAGCTTACTGTAGTGTGCAGTTGTTAGAGTTTAACTTACACTTATTCTGTGAAAAAGTTTCACAGCGCTGTGCTGGATCCAAAAACTGAAGAAGCAATTCACAAAATCCCAAAACAATAGCTCACCATCTTGTTATGCTTGTGACTTACACAACCCTACACCATATGTGTTCTGCATATGTAGCCAGTTAAAAGATACATTCTGCAGCACATCCGCTCCGTGAGTACTCCTTGTCCCTCTGTTACATCTTCAGTGTAGCCAGAATGCAAGATAAATTGACAGGATTACAGTATCTGATTACATGTTTGTGCCATGTCATCTCTGCCGTATCCAAAATACTGAAGTGTGACTTTATTTTGTTAGACACCAGCTCCTCCCTGGCACTTATCAGAGTAGTACAGCAGTAGTCTAGTAAAGGTCACTCATATGCGTGCAGATTCTGACCAATCAGATGATGCCTAACTGCGAAGGCTCTATCTGATTGGTGTAAGGAGCATGGCAAGTAACTGACAAAACAGCACCTACAAACAGAATATAATTTAATCCGTGGCTTCAAGCTAATTTCAAACTCACACAAGATAGCAGTCATCAGAGACGTAATGTTGCTTTTGCTGAAACCTTCTCATGATCCTAGTAAAGTCATCTAAGTGTCACTTAATCATGACACTAATTCATTATCGTTGTCCTGCAGTTTTCTTAATCATGCTGCCATGATGAGAAACTCTAAAACAAGTTGATGACATTTGTCTACCACAGACTTTTTGTGCTCAATATCATTATTATGCTAATGGTCACTGTCACGTTTATTACTGTCACTATCATTATTTCCATCAACTGCATCATCATCCTCTTCATTTTTACACCCGCCATCATCATCATCTTTGTCATTAGCATCATCATGTTCCCCTTCATTATCATTGCCAATGTCATCACTTGCACATTTTTGGAGCTACAAAGCCCAAAGCAAAAAACTTGAGAAGAAAAAGTAGCAGCTTAGAGAAGAAGAAGAAGAAGAAGAAGAAATCAGGGAGGAAAGGAGGTGGGGAATGAAAATGAGGAGAAGGGAGTAAAGGAGACGGGGAGGATGGAAACAGGGAAAGATAGTCATCAGAAAAAAGTTAATTTATTATGAACTTTATGTTAATGGCGGTGAATGTGCAATGTGTACCTCACATGGTGCTGTATAGAAGATTTCCCTGAATAAATTATACTAACCATATCATACATCCATTGTGCTGAGTATCTTTATTTCTCTCCAAAGGTTAGTTAGTTTGTGTGGAAGTTTAAATCGTGCTAATGCCTTTGAACTTTGGATAAAACTTTTCTGAAAACAGTTTAACAATTGTTTCATTTCTATTTGCTGATGCCATGCTGGGATTATGTGAGATAAGTGGAGAATAGTGGGTGCAAATGCTGTGACCCTGATGCTTCCGGTTTTCTAGCTTATTTTAGCTGCTCGGCTGATATCAATATGGTAATACAGATGTCCTTTTTCAGAGAGCTGCTGATGAGACCTCTGTGACATCCAGTCAAACCGAGTCAGCCTCTGCAACTAATGAATATTCATGTTTTATTATCTCTCTCATAATCATGTCACTCTCTCTCTCTCTTTCTCTCTCTCCCCCCCTTCCTACCTCTCTTTCTCAGGGCAATGTGACCTTTTCTTGTGCTGAGCAAGTTTCAGTCGCTGTGACGTTCACAGACTCACAGAGCTTCCTGCAGTTGCCAGGACTGGCGTCGTGGTCATCAGGGGTTGTCTCTGTGGCGCTGCAGTTTCGCACGTGGAACAAGGCAGGGCTTCTGTTGACCTTTGACCTCCCGCAGCACGAGGGCACGGTCTGGCTGTACCTGAGTGAGGCCAGACTCCGCCTACAGATCAATAATGCTGGCAGGGCCCAGCTGGAGCTCAGCGCAGGTCGGTCCAATCAGGGTTTTGGGGTGCCAGTAATTGGTCTAAAGTGCATTAATTGGGGCTGCCCTCGACTAAGAATATTCCTGGTTGACCAATAGTCGTCATTTAGTGTGTAGGTCTATTGTCCGTGGGACAAAGTGCAGTTTCTAATAGAGTTTTTTTTTTTTTTTTTTTTTTTTTTTCTGCAACTAAGCGACCAATGAAATCTTGCCAGCTAATGACCTTTTGGTCGACTAACATTTGGTCTACTATCAGTAGGCAGTCGTAGTACGAATGTTTATATCTGTGTGTGTGTGTGTGTGTGTGTGTGTGTGTGTGTGTGTGTAAAGGCTCAGCTCTGAATGATGGTCAGTGGCATTCTGTGGAGCTGAACTCCAGACAAGATCATCTGAGCATCACAGTGGACAAAGACGAGGGAGCCACCGCTCACACCAGCATCCCACTTCCTCTAAACACAGACAGTCAACTCTTCTTCGGTGGTAAGACGGCATGACATGCTATATCTGGTTTTGTTAGCAGTTATGAACCCATCAGGTGAAAATCAAGTTTTTAATGTCATTAACATGTCAATATGGTGATTTTTTTATGCTACAACACATCATAAGCAAAATAACTAGTCACAATATGGCTGGGCATTTCCTCCTTTGAACTGCAGTGTACCAATCCCATAAGAATATAGCAAAATGAGGCTTATCAGAGGAGAAGCCAGGCTACGTATCAGTTTTTAGTAGGCTATGTTTTACTTTCACTTCCTCTTGTCAGAGCTGGTGATTGGGAACAAGGTTTGTCTAACATTAGCAGCACATTATTAGCTGTTATAATGTAGTCAAGCTGAAGGCTCATGTTTTCTATTATCATTTACAAGCAGAGCTTTATGTGTTTGATTAGCAGAGTCGAAAGTGGGCAGGTATGCGTGAGCTGCAGGCGAGCAGCGGAGGGATGGATGGAGATAGAGGCGTGGACTAATTTGCATATTCATGTTGATCTCTGCATACTTAATGCAAAGGTGTAGTTACATCTAAGCCATTGTAAAGCATGAAAATGGACACTACTACATATGTACTTTCGATGAAGAGAGATGGGTTTTAAGGGTTTAATCAATGCATGGAAAGGAACTTTAAAAGAAACTTGATTCACAGGCTTTGTGGCTGCAGTTGAGGACAGCTGCCAAAAGTTGTGCATCTTCCACTAAAAACCCTCTCTTGTCAGATATTTTAAATTGCACCTCAAGTAGACCTCAAGATGGGAAAACTGCTGACATGGACATTTAGGACTAGTTAAAATTCACTGAGGTACTCAGGTAATAATTATCATCTTCAGATCTACTTGGGAGGTTTAGTGCCACCCAGAGAGAGATGAATCCATAAAGCTGCTTAGATTCTCCCTCTCCACTCCCTCCCCCAGTTTCCTCTCTCTTTCTTTGAGGTTTTCGTCCTTCAAATGAGTTTTCTCTTCTCTTTTTCCCATTTTCCTTTTGCTCTTCTTTCCTTCCTTGATGCATTCCTCTTTTTTCCAATCACTTTCCACTTCAATGTCTCTCAAGCCTTCTTGTCTTTTATACCCCCTATCCTCTCTCTGCAGTGCTTGTATGTACTCTCCCTCCAATTAGTCTGCACGTAATCCTGCAGACACAAATAATGGCAAATGCTGTAGGTGCATACATTAACCCACTGCACACATCTCATTGTCTGTTAATGAGATTTTGGCCTTGAAACAAGCTGTTCTCGTGGACTGCTCATACGTATACCCACGAAAAGTAATGCACTAGAGTTCGTGAATAACCCATGTAATTATTAGCTATGCGCAGTCCAGAGTGACAAAGCCCACTTAGGAAGGTGGTCGAGGTGGTGGATGGGTCAAGCTAATCCAGGACTGTTACCCAGGAAACAGCTTTACATGTTATACCCAAAGTCAACACTGAGTTATTTTAAGTTACATTAGATATGTTAAGTATGTAACATTACATTCTGTAGGTAATGTTGCGTTCTATCTCAAACAGACTCTGCCCTCTACTGGACTCTATAGGTAATACTCTTCTCCAACCACGAGCACACATTTACCCACTGACTTTGCATACACGTAGCCAGGCATTTAGGACTTGCCTACCCAGTAACGTGCGGAAGCCATAGTATATAACGCAGTACCATGACACTATCTGCCATCCTCTGATCTTCAGAGACAGGTGATATGCCCACCGACCAGTGGGAGGTGGATGCCAAGGACATGTGTACAGCAGCCCTGTCTATTCATATGGTTGTATCTCTTTGACTTGTTGAGCTCCTTTTCAGGGTCTGTGGGTCGCTCCATATTTTAGTCCGGACGGGGACTTGTACAGGTGACCCTCCGGTTCCCAACCAAGTCCCTATGGACTGAGCTACTGCCGCCTATTGCTTGTCTTTCAACCCCTGTGAGGTTAGGCCATTGCTCCACCTAGTTCTGTTGCTTACCACCTGGGTTGGCTGGCAGCCTGGGTTATGAAGAAGTAAATGGGCTACAGTGACTTACCTTTAGCCAGTCAGCATCAGTATGACTGGGTTAGTGTTCTGTCATGACAGGGCGTTCATTCAGCTTGCTCCACCCACTGTACCCAAAGAGTCCAGTAGGGGGTGAAGCCTGTGTGAGATAGAACAAAGGTTATGATATTGTCACCTTAGTTATATTAGCACAGGAGGAGCCATCTAACTGCGGGCCCAGTTGCTATGACGCTGTTCACTGAAGAGTGCAGGATGGAGGACAGTGTTACAGTACTGCCTTGTATACTTGGGCTCCAAAGGTATTCTGGTAGGCACGTCTTAAATGGCTGGCTACGTTTATACAAAGTTCAGTAGTCGAATGCATGCTCGTGATTGGAAGAGTGTTACCCAAAGAGTCCAGTAGAGGGGCTTATGCTGATAGAACTAGGGTTACATTATGGTAACCTTCAATATGTAAAGTGCGTATTTTGACAACGCCCAACCATAATTCTTTAACTAAACCTAACCTAACTGGTCGGGGTGCTTTTCACAAGATATCACAGGACCACGTTCATAACTTTTTGTAAGTTATCATATAAAGTTTTGTATGAGGATATGCTGCTCGAACTGCCTTTTTGTCCAACACAACACAAGTCACATGGCAGTTCAGTGTTAAAATTGTAGAGCACTATCTCCTTATGATTAAAAAAACAGTAAGTTTGACTCCAGTAGTGACTTAAAGTGATCTTTAATCCTCAAAGTGTAACACCAAATTTTGAAAACTTCCTCCATGAGTCATTGTCCCTGCCACGAGGAAAGCAGCTCCAACAAAATCTTCTTTTGAGCTCCTAAAATTCAAAGTGACAATAAACAGTGACTCATCTTTCGTCCCTCCTCTGCTGGGAGGTGTCGAACTCTGCGCCTGATGGGCTGACTGTAATTAGAGCACTGCTGAGCCTGGAGCAGCGATGCTGTATTTGGCCACAGATTGCCACCATCCAGGATCAACCTCAAGCATGAATCACTGATGGATAAGACATAGAGCTCGTTCACATAGATTGAAGAAGAGTGGGTTTATATGACAGCCACCTCAGGTCTGCCTGTGCTAAGAGCTTAGATGAGGATAGAGAATCCAAAATCTGTCTCATCAAATACAAAGATTATGCAGGGGAGAACAAAAACATGTATGAACTTAAAGTTAGGTAAAAAAGTAGTGGAATAATAAGCCTCTTGCCAACACTGAGTCTGAAAATGTATTTTTGCTAAGGAAAGGGGAGCAAGGGAAGTCCTGTTCTCCCTGTGGAGTGTAACCAAACTGCAGCTAGATGCAGCAGTAGAAAAAGTACACACATCTAGCAATACCACAGTGTAGACAAGTAAAAGTCATTCAGTATACCTTTAAGTAGTACTTGAGTATATGCGCCTAGTTACTTTCCATCACTGGCTGCATGCAGTCTTGGGAGAGGAAATCAATCTACGGTGCTGAATGGTGATCCCTTTTAAAATGACAAGAGCAGCTTGTTAGCTAAATGCTGTGAATAATAACCCAGAGGAGCCTTCTCTCTAGACGACAGTGGCAGTCACAGTGTCTGTTGGCCTTTGTCATCCTGTGTCACAAGTGACGTCTTTGGCATAAATTCTCAACATGAAAAATATTCAGTGTTCTTTGCACCCAGCCTTGGCAGTCAGGAAGGATTTCACAGTGCGATTCAACCAAATATCATTAGCATTTTTAACACCCTTTAATGTAAGTTTTATCACAACTTTAAAGCTGCCATCCATAACTTCTCACATGAAGACGTGCTAACTGTAAACCTTTTTAGTTCATAATGAAGAGCGACTCCCACCAGGGTTGGTATTTTAGCACACTACACCATGCAATTCTAAAAATAATCTATATATTCATTAAAAGACACTGCTGAGTTTAGCTGAAATTGAAATTTCACTTCACCACTGAATGTGCTGCAGTCTGTTTTACACTTTCTGTTAATATCAACACAGACTGCAGTATTTGCATTAGACATGCATATTGCATATTATGTCTTGGTTTCTTCCCAAATGTTTGATCTTACTTAATGTGGCTCATATTCAGATGACATAAAGATAAATTGCTCAGCATATAAACAAATACAAAGCTGCAGCCCAACCACTGACTGAGTGTCACATGTTTCCCTCCCCAGGTTGCCCTGCTCAGGAGAGCACTCAGGAGTGTAGGAACCCTTTCAAAGTGTTTCAGGGCTGTATGCGTCTCTTGACTCTGGATAACCAAACTGTTGACCTGATCAAGGTGCAACAAAGGCTGCTGGGAAACTACAGCCACTTGCAGATTGACATGTGTGGCATCATCGACAGGTTAGTCTCCAAAAGTACCAGCTGAATTACAGCTGCTCCTCCTGTTTCACATGTCCCACAGGTGTCTGCATGTCATGCCATGAAGGCAGAAATTCACATTTTATGTGCCACCAATGAATTTTATTTTTCTCTTTTGGAGCTGATTGCTGTTATCATGATTGCTTCCTGGGTGCTGACAAAATGTGTTATTTCATATGATGTTGCTCTGCTGTGTGTGTTGGTTTGGTTCAGAGTCATTTTGAGATTTGAGAAAACAGTGATGGTGATAAGTTCTCAGTTTGGATTTATTTATTCTGGTTTGGACCACGTGTTTGAAAATCACGTCATAAATATATTGCTCAGAGATGGTCTCTTCTTTTGCCATCCTCAATAAGATACACAGAAGGAATTTTCTTTTGCTGCCATACTTTTAAAAGTCAGTTGAGAAGCCAAGTACAGATAGAAGCAGGGGGCTGTAGAAGTTCTCACATTTTTGTGTTGATTCGTCGATAAGCAAACAAACAAAATAACACTGCAGTAAACAAGGCTTATTATTTTTATTAACAAGCCTTGCAAACTGTCACTCTATGACTCAAGAAACATCCAGGAATTGTAATTTAAAGAACACGTCTGGTTTCATTATCTATTTTTCTTATTATCTGCAATTCTCATGATCTTGATAACATGCATTGCTGATGTCAGCCTGACATAGCTTAATAGCATACATAGAACTCCAATGAACTCTTATGTTACTATAAACTTGGTCACTGTACCCTATCTTCACTCGACCTCACATACACCATCATGTTGCCATAAATACACTCACTATTATATCATATCTACCTCTGAAAATAGACCTCTACAAAAACACGATTTCCATTTAAAAAAATGAAAGTACGTATTCATGAAGATTTACACTCAGTAGTTACACATGTGCTGAGAACCACACAGACAAATGCACTGTTGGTTTGGGTCTTTTACGGGATGTGTTGATAATGACGAAACATAAAATATCTCCAGCCTTATCTTTTAAGAAAGTTGTTTGAGAGACAAGAGAAACAAGGGAGTAAACTTGGGAGGCATACTCAAGACTCAGCAACCAGAATAAAACTTGCACAGGGTATCTTCAACCTAACAAACAGATGAATCAGAGATTAGACATGGCAGTCATTGGCCGGAGCATCCCAGTGGCTATCAGTGTGGACAGCAGCTTGTACCTTGGACAGCTCCCTTGGTGCTGACTAACTGCAGGTTCAGGACCTTAGAGAGCGCAGCAGCAGCAGCAGCACGCTATCACTCTTGTCAGAGTTTACTGCATTTGCATATTTGTGTCTTTTTAAGCCAATTCATGTAAAACAGATGAATTTACATGTACTGTGTAATGGGTGTTTTTTCTGTGCAGCATTCAAGTTCTTCTCAGCAATTTTCTGTGTACTCAGATGGATGCGTAGAGAGAAATAAAATACACTTTCACTACTAAAGTGGTGAAGTGAATGAACGGTGAATACATAATACTGCTTATAATGGGTACCACTTTACATTATAATTAAAGAGATGCAAAGAAAAATTGTGATATCAAACTATACCATCTGACAGCCTGCAGACTGGGGCTTTTTAGTCAAGGAAAAGTTCTGGAGGAGGATATTTCTCATAATCCACACTCCTCCTTGCAAACACAGTTATATAAGTTTCCAAATCTGAACCATCTCTCTGGGGTGGCTAAATCACTTGTTTATAACACGGAATGAAAAAGATCTTGTTGAAAAATCCCTCCCTGAGGCACAAGAGAAATCAGGGATTGAAAAGGGAGCACCAGCAGCCATTTATTAATCCAAGCATCCCGCTCTTTGCCTCTTAACACGCTGGCTACACCTAACTGCCTTCCTGAGGAGAGGCTAAAACTTACTGTAAGTGCTGCTAAGTGGATTAATTAGAGCTCAGAGGCAGATGTATTTCATCTCCTTGTTCACTTAAGGTGATTATCAAACCCAAAAATGGGAAGGAGGTTCTTCTTAAGTCATGAAATAGATTGAAAGAATACCACAAGTGAGTAGATGAAAATACAGCAAGGAAACTGGGAAATATTTCCTTTCTTGCCAAGAGTTAAATCAGAAGATTGAAGCCACTCTCTCATCTGCCTAATAAAGGTGTACTATGCAAGATTGTGGGGCACTATTTGTAAAAATGCTCACCATATTTTTTGGCACTGTGTCTCTTGGATGCCTGCTGCTTACCGTCCAGTACCTGGTCACTACCTTTTAATGAATCCCCGACCTAACATGAAAAAATCTGACAATACAAGCAGAGGGCACAGAATATGCAGGAAAATACACGGCCACACACTTATGCTGGGTTATAAGTGATGATTAAGAGGGATTATTTCAGTATGAGTCCATACATTCTATATTAGGAAAATCCTTCATATTATATCTCTAAATATGAAGCTGGAATCAGGATTAGCCTAGCTTAGCATGAAAACTAAAAACTTGTCACCCATAAACCCTTTTACTGTTTGTGAACAGTATGATGTTTTTTGGCGGATGGGGCTTAGCTAGAGGCAAAACAGTTCTCCACAGACATTAGTCAGCGCAAGCTAACAAGTTCTGTTGGCTTGTTTTAGACAATGGAGGAACGTGATGCGAGTGGTGCATTCAGAAGTACTCATTCTGAGTGCTGGAGTGCACTCTGGCACAAACTGGACTCTTTGTAAATTCCTAACGCTGTCGTAATATACTGTTCGGTTATCCAGAGCATCACACTTTCGGAGTGGCTGATGAGGTGAACATGACGACCCTTAATACACATAACATTATTCATCCCTACAACAGTAAATACTTTTTCCCAAACCTGATATGAAATGTGTGCTGCACATGCAAGCATTTTTGATGATTGCCTTCGTCCAGTCCTTTCGTCCTAACACATTTAACCCTTGTCTCTGTTTTTGTTGACAGGCAGTGGCACTGGCATGTGTTCAAATTGAAGTTTTGAGCCATTACTCCTTCTGTTCTTGCACCGAATAACACATCAAGATGACATTTTAAGACTCCTTTGTAGCCTATAGCCCTATGGTGGCAAGTTGTGTTTTGCCTCCAGTTAAAAGACATCAGTCCTAAAAGGATCTATAATCAGTGTAAAAACCGAAGTGTTAAAATGAGTTTGGGGTTTTAACAGACATTATGTGCTTCACTAATTCTTAAGCCCGGTGCAGTGGCTTCCTAGAGTTGTGTTGTCACCGTGTGGTTGCCAGGTCACAGTACGCATGAATACACTAGTTTCTTTTGACACTGTCTACTTGCATAAGTGTTCCAAATGGCCACACTCTCAGGCAAGGGATTGGTATGACACAATGAATCATACAAATAAAGATTATGGCACCCTTTTTTTGACATTCTCACCCTGATGGCACTCATGGTGTTGCACTTGATTGTACACATGAACAGTGATGGAAACTATTGTGTAAAAAACAAAACAAACAACACAGTAGAGAAATTTGGATTTTGAGTTTTTGTAAAACTATTAAAAAAAAAAAAAATTTGAACAGAGCTCCAAAATCTGACAAAGGGAAAGTGTCGAGGGAGGACTTTTCTGACATTGTTTGCACACGCATTTTATTTGAAGCATACTGACACCTTTAGGACACACTTGCTTTTCAAGGCTGTGAAGTCTCTGAACTTAGTACTCCCTCCTGCTGACCTCTCTCCTCACCGTGTGAGTGGGTGTGTGTGTGATTGTGTGTTTTGAAGCGAGATAGATGAAGCTGTCAGAAGGCAGTAATTCTGACCTCTTTGCTTCTGTCAGGTTCCTGACAACCTAATAATACACCTTGTCAAAATACACACACACACACACACACACATCCACCAAAACAAAGAAACACAGGTCACCGAGAGGTCCACTTTTCTTGTTTTGTTTGACTGTCTGTGTATCTGTCTGTCTGTCAGCTGGTGACTTTATGACATGCCTGTAGCTCACTGTGACCAAAGACTCACACATACACACACATCTTACCCTTTAGCTGTGTCATCCCCAAACTCTCCCCTGTGTGTGTGTGTGTGTGTGCGTGTGTGTGTGTGATGTGGCAGCTTATCCAGGACTGGGTGCAGAGCAGACTGAAAGCATTAAAATACATACCTCTCCTCTCTCTCTCTCTCATGCTGTTCAGCAGACAGCAGCTATTTGAAGTCTTTGTAGGACATCCCAGTCTACCTGTCCAGTAATAGTGTGCAGATCGGAGGCTGTGCTGTGTTGGTTTAGCCAGAGGCAGTAATAGAAACTGGGGGAGATTGGATGGAAGCCCTGTGATCCAAGCTATGTTATAGGACACTGTCACACCGCACTAGAAACTTTAAGATAAGCTACAAAGTCTCTTCGCTCAGTTAATTCAGGAGTCCTGTGATCTGAGCTGCGGTGCAGTACGCTGTCACATTGCATTGCAAATTGTTAGTCAAGCTAGGAGCCCTCTGGAGATTTATAGAGGACAAAGTGTCTGCAAAACTCGAAACTTTTTAGCCCTAAAAAGATTTATAGTAGATTTAGTGATAAGGGCTCCAGTGCAGTTCAGCGTGTGACCCAGGCTTGTGTTTCTGAAACTCTGTAATTTTCCTTCTCTATGTCCCTGTTTGAGACTGCATGCTCCATACACCGCCAACAGCAAACTGGATGTTGAGACAATGACAGAAAACTCCACCAACGCTGCAGGAAAGAGTTGCCTACTGTGACCGCAGATGGTTGTTGCCAAGAAAAGTGGAATTTTCCCAACTTTTACCAAGTGCAGTGGGAGTAGGGACAAAGTGGATGTTGAAAAATCCAGTAAGTGCACAGACATTTTTCTGCCTGCTCTTCTGGTCTACTCTCCCAATGAAGATAAAGTGTTTTCTATGGGCATTTATTCTGGAGCCTGCATGGGAGAGGAAGTGGCCTGATGGTAAATTGTGTTATTTTTATGTGCTTGGCCTCCAATTAATTTACAGAGGAAATTGTGTTTAATAGTTAAATTGCCCACAGATGTGAATGTGAGCAGAAATAGTTATCTGTCTCTATGTGTCCGCCGTGTGATAGTCTGGCAACCTTTCCAGGGCGTCAGCTGTAACAGGCTCCACCTATTTCTTTACTTTATGGTGGGAACACAGCCTCTCTTTCAGTCTCCCTGTCACTACAGTCCCCTGACCTCATTTCCTCAGGTTCACTGTCCAAGTACAGCTGATATCCAGTCACTGCCTCCCTCTCGCTGCTGTCCTCTTCATCTTTCCCTCCCTCCATCACCATCAGCCCTCTGTCTCACCTCGTCCTTCCCATCTTCTCCCTCCTTCCATCCTGCACCACCCATGCTTCCTAATTACTCAGTCCTCCAACTGTACCTATTTTATTTCATCCTTGCAGATACCTAGCTTTGCTCCAGGAAGATTTTCTCTGAGTGTGTATATGCTCATATGTACTTCTGTCTTTGTGAGGACCATACCAAGTTTCAGACTTTGAGAGTGAGGAGATTTGGGGTAAGGTTAAGGTAGTGGTCAGGTTTGGGTTAAAACGCTCTAATGAGTGGAATCGGGGGCACAGTCACACAAGGACCCCTTAAAAAAAAAAATCTCTATATGGTTGTCTAGAATCCATTAAAATGTTTTTGGTCCACTCACTCAGGAGGGGCAGAGGCAGGATTAGTTAAACTACTGTTGGACTCTTATGGCTCACCGTTTGCTTTGTGCATTAATTAAAAATGAGTAATGTTAAAATGACAGTTTAAATAAATAATAATAAAAAAATAGTAAGACAATACACCTTTTAATTTAAAAAAACAAAATGTATTAAAAGATAATATATAATGTGAATAAACATACATAAAAGAGATACTTAAATTAAAAACAAATATATAAGCACTTTAGGTAAAAATAAGTATGAGTGGTTAGGGATTGGAATAGAGTTTCTGTGGTAAACGTTAGGCTCAAGGTAAGGGAATGCGTTATGTCGACAAGGGTTCTCAGGTGTGCAGTAGTTAAAACGTGTGTGTGATTTTAAGTGTTCACAGCAACATCTGAAATAGTTTTTGGGGACAATGTTGATGTGGAACTAGTTCTCACACCTGAGACTCAAGAAACACATAATTCAATTTCTAAACAGCAATTCGCTGTTTTACATTCAGATGTTCTAGATGGGAGAGTTTAGATTAGAGAGTTAGGGTTAGACTATTTATTTATTTATTTATTTACACCATATTAGTGTATGCTATGTAGATGATTACAGGAAACAAACTTGAACCCAAGCTGCTTCTGAGCAACACTATGATCTAAGGTAAGGATCTGCAGCTGCAAAATATAAATAAAAAAAATGAAGGTAACACAGCCTAATAAGTCTACATTAACATATCAGCATAACTACCATGTCTAAATGAATTCATCAATATGTTTTACCACAAGACAGCCAATCTTTGCAGCATTGGTGTTTTTATGTTGTTTTTTTTGATTGAATCAGTAGCTATGGGAGACTCAAGACAAGCCACTGCTGCTAAAGTTTGGCACAATTTAGAGAGCAATTAAGGCATCAGGCCATAAACATATCACACATGTTTTAGTTTAATTTATTTGTACATACATGTTTAGAAAATGCAGGAAAAAGAAATTAAAAGTTAAAACATTTTGCAGGAGAGGTTAGAAGCCAGCAATGGCTTATAAAGATACCTACCCTATGACCACAATCATACATAAAAAGAAAAAGATAAAAACAAAGATTGCATAATTGAACAAGACTTCCAGACTAAGAAGTGATACAAAATTGTTAAAGATGTACAGTTTACAAAAAAAGAAAAGAAAACACAAACAAATTACAAATTAATCAATGAAGTGTTAATAGTCTTTGCAAATAAGAGTTCTTATCATGTGTTTTTTGAATGACAATAATGAAGATGATGATTGTAGAGATGGAAGAAGGATGTTCCAGAGAGATGGGTGTCTGTATTTCAATGAATATTGATTAAGAGAAGTCTGACGATGTGGAAGATAAAGGTGTCAAAAGGTGGTAAAAGAGTGTCTTGTGGAATATGAATGAATGACTTAAAAAAAGTTCTGGAGAATACTCAGCAAGTCATGAGTGAGATGTACATATTTATTCATGACTACACAAGTCTACTGTAAACATTACAAATTGATGAAAGTTAATATTTTCTAAAGAGAGAAGCAGATGATTTGCATCTTTTAGCAAAGCTAGTCACACTCAAAAATGTATTTTGAATTAGAAAAATCGTATTGAGATAAGTGGGACATGTGGCAGTCCAAGCAGTATTACTAAACATAATATGAGGGTAAATTAAGCTCAAGTAAAGTTAAAATACAGGAATGATTAATCACTGAACAAATTCTACTTAAGATTTTAGTTGAAGAAATGTTAAAAATAAGCATAACTTAGTGTGCAAGCTACACATGTTTGGACAGTTGGAGAATGTAAGAATTTATATGCTTAAAACAATGACGAATTAAGTTAAAATGTAAATTTAAAAAAAGCATTATTCATTTCCATTTAAGTTTATATCAAAGACACAGGGAGCCACTGGGGGTTGCCCACCCCTGATCTAAGGATATTAGAAGGACAGATGTTTCTAAACAGAGTGTACTATGTCATATAAGCCAGTGTCTCCCACTGATTTACTGTATTTGGGTGGCTCATACTTGATTATATTACACTCTGCTGGAATTGTACATCAGTGTGAGATTGTATAGATTGAAAAAACACCTTCTCCTTAATGGATGTTAATCACTGTTAATGAAGTGCTTCCCTGTGTTGTACTTTCTGCCCATGTGACTACATATACAAATTAGCTTATTAGCACTTAACGAGGGTTGATTAAACTCTCGGACACTTAGTCCCAGCGAAATATACAAGAAAATGAAACTGTTTGCAGCTGGTTTGCTAATGTTACAGCCCCTCCAGTACAAAATGACCTCTCCTTACTTCTAATAGCACCCCTAACACAGATATATTCTCATCCTATGGGAGACACTATATAGACATCATTCACTGTACTGGCTGGATGGACTGTTCTGCTGTTGTGGATGAATGTTGTCAGAGGGAACAGAGTGGAGTTGAGGCTAATTAGTGTTTTTTTTTTTTTTTCATACTTTATTAATCCCCGAGGGGAAATTCAATTTTTCACTCTGTTGTCAATTACACACAGGTCCGAACACACACATGCACAAACTGGACCTATACATGCACTAAGTGGAGAGATGTCAGAGTGGGCTGCCCATGACAGGCGCTCTGAGCGGTTGGGGGGTTTGGTGCCTTGCTCAGGGGCACCTCGGCAGTGCCCAGGAGGTGAACTGGCACCTCTCCAGCTACCAGTCCACGCTCCATATTTTGGTCCGGACAGGGACTTGAACAGGCGACCCTCCGGTTCCCAACCCAAGTCCCTATGGACTGAGCTACTGCTGCCCCCAAAAATGTATTTTGAATGTTTTGAATGTTTGTGTTAGCTTTAACGTTTAACATATTTAACTGAGAAAGAGAAAATGACAGCCATATCATAATTTAGTCTAACAATGAAAAGCCTGATAATGTAGTCTGAGGCTAACAAGATTCACTTTTGTGCAGCATTACACGGACAGTATATCTGTTCCACCTGGTGGCTGTGAGACGGAGATCATGTATATCTTTATGTAAATCCAATTTGTGTAAGGTTAAGGTGCCAGGTCAGAGAGAAGATACTTAGTTTGCCTGCAAGATCCCACATCTGTGTAAAACACAACTTATAACTTAGCGGTTGCGGTAAAGCCAACTACATTACTCAATAACCATAAAGTGATCACAACAAGAAACTCAGCGAATAACCTTCAATCAAATTAAAATGCATGTACATTGATAAAAAGTTAATCAGTCTTGCTTTGCCTTGTGTCATTGCTGTGAGAATGCTACGTTACGCTAGGCCCAGTCAGTCCATGAATGAGAGAAGAGTTGCTTTGGCTTGCTGCTTGTTAGGGAAACTGCCCATTGGTCCGACAGCCTATTGGTCCGACATCCCATTGTTCCGACCATATTAAACTCATTGTTCCGAAGTTCGTTCCGAAATCATCATGATGCCCTGTGGTTAAGGTCTGGTTAGGTTTAGGCACAAAAACCACTTGGTTAGGGTCAGGAAAAGATCATGGTGTGGGTTAAAATGAAAAAGAAAGTGACAAACACATAAGCCGTGAGCCTGCTCCACCTCAAGCCTTTCCCAGCTGACCCAGAGCCGGTTGCGGCGCACCATACACTTGCCGCGAGCCGTTCAGCACCGCGGACAGTCGGACTAATGGGATGTCGAACCAATGCGATCCCATCCTTTGTGGAGGAGTGGTGGTTTCAGTGCAGTCTGTTGTTACTGTGCAGATCAGAGGAAACCAGGTTAGCAGCTCAATGCTAACTTTCTTTCTTTCTCCTTTGGTTCTTGTAAGTTAGCTTTGTGTTTTAGCTGCTGGCGCATAAGTTGTTTACCAGGAATCTTCAGACAGGTTCTTGAAAGAAAAGAAAGAGAAGTCTTCTGTATCTGCTGTGGGTGGACGCCATACATCTGAAGTAAAGAGCTAAGCAGGGTAGAAGAAGTGGGAAGGGATGTAGCATGTCCACTTGTAGTGACTCTTCTGGGTGAAGACTTCCAAAGAGTAGAGGGTGTTATAGGTTACACTGACCAACTGTAATTAAATACTGGGTCCATGGGCAGGGTTTCACAAATCAGTGGGAAAACCTGAGAACTTTCGGGTAACTGAGTTAATTCAGACAAGGGCACAGGGAGTGTTTCTGTTTCAAAATAAAGCCATTATCTGTGAAGTTCCAGTGGTTCCAACAATAGCATGATCAGTGATAGACACAGGAAACTCAAAACTTTATACAGAAAACCCCAAAAAACAGAATAGGACATAGTAATAATAAACCGTACAGCAGTGAGTGCTTGGAAGCAAAGATCTCATGGATTCAACTTCATGTTTTTTGTTTTTTTTATCAGACGCTGTTCAGGAAACTCAGCAGATGGGAGACAAAGAAAAAAATATGGTTCCATGTCTTGAAAAACAGTTTTCTTTTATGAACCCAAAACATGTAAATAAATAATGAAATATTACTTGTACTTTGAAAGACAGGGTTGGGTAGGAGTGTAAGAATTTTGTCTCTGGCTGATGCAATGTTAGTTAACAATACTAACAAAGAAATGTCTCAACTTCAGTTTCCTTTCATATCGTGCACCTGCTTTCCACTTGACATGCAAATAAAGGCTTGTGAAGTTTTCATTTAAGAGATTGAAACTTTTTTTGTTTTGTTTTAAGTCTGCTTTTATTTAGGTCCCTCCCACGCATCTGCTCATCAGAACAGGTGTGCTGAAGGCCTGCTGTTCCTTTTCATACCGACATCCTTGAGAAACTTTTTAGAGAACTTTTTTTACGAATACTAAGGTTCCCCTTGTCTCTCTTTGTCTGTGTCTCTGTGTCTCTCTCAGGTGCTCCCCCAGTCACTGTGAACATGGAGGTAGATGTACTCAGTCATGGAGCACCTTTCACTGCAACTGCTCCAACAGCGGCTACAGAGGAGCCACCTGCCACAGCTGTAAGCACCCAGCAAAAGGGCATCCACAGGTCTTTGAAATGCTTGAAGCCTCAAACACAATAACGAAAATACGAGTTATTAAAGTGTTAAAATGTGGTCAGTACTTTTTAATGACCTTATTCCCTGTCATCATTATACCACAAGGACACGTTTTAGTCAAATTAAAGCACTGTGTGAATAGACATCAACAATATGCACATTCCCACTCCCGATATGTCAAATACGGCAGCTTGGTTGGTGGGCCTGTCCTTCCAACGATAAGGCTCTAGGTACCCCTCAATTTCTGCTCGTTGCTTTCAAGATAAAGTTCTGTGTTCACAAAAAAATGTAGGTTTTGGCACATTCTGTAGGTTTAGGTAAAAAACTACTTGGTTAGGTTTAGAGAAAAGATGGCTGGGGTTAAAATGAACATATTTGTTACAGAATTTTACATATGTAAGGAAGTTAATGAGAATGTCATGCGATGTACATTTCAGGTAACATTAAGTATGTTACATAATGAAAAGATAAAACCTAACGTTGACTTTTGGTTTCATACAAGACACAGACAGCGGTCTCCTGAGTGACAGTCCTGTGTCTATTTGACCAATCCACCACCCTCCTTCCTTTCCTTCCTACATGGACTTTCTTGTTCTTTGTACTACATTATTGCTGCAAATTGTTTGACATGGGAGTTAATGAAAAGTCTGGTGTGCAGGGGCGTAAATATAGACAGTGCAGGCAGTGTAATTGCAGTGGGGCCCCTGGGGTGGAGGGGCCCGTAGAGAGGGTGGGCCCTTGCAAGTTATTCAGATTGTCACCTTGGAAATATACCTGTGTTCATAGATTAATGATAAAAATATATTAATATATAATATATTAATATTAATAATTTAAAAATGGTGCCATTTGCTATATATGTCCTCAAAAAGACAAATCCATCTGTGTCATGGTTTTCTTTTTTCTTTTTCTTTTTCAAATAGTCAGTAGCTATCTAAAACAAATTATATGCTTTTTCAATATAAGTATAACATCTATTAATATACTTTCAAAACTATTTGATTAAATTATTAATTTCGTACTATCTTTAATATTTTTTGTCAGATATGCAATGGTGATTGCTGGGTGTGTTGATCCTGTCCGAAGTGAGGTCTCTATTTGTGTCAAGACAATACATGTGCAATAGCGTGCACTGGAGCCCATTGTAACTTCCTTATGCCACTGCTGGTGTGTCTCAAACAGATGCTTAAAGGGTGCCTTGTGCGTCAGAATCAGAACCCAAGGGCAACCGACCAAGCTGCAGCATTTGCCCTGAGGGGTGATAATGGCTATATAATGCCATAATATAAAGCCTATAATGGCTTTAGGTTTAATTATTCATATAACAAGGAAAAAGACTTGAAAAATAATGGAGAATTTATGTTCATAGATCTTGTATCTGTAACAACAAAGCAGAATTATGTTTATGCTGTGTGTCTTAACCTCAGTCTGTTGTGATTGTTAACATACAGTGCAAGCTCAGGGTAGTGAAATATTATTCCTTTCATTAGCCTGTGTTAGTTTTTTCTCATAATACAATACAGTTGAGAACATGTTTCACACAATGTCACTATTTGAAAGGGAGGAAAAGTTCTTGTCGTTTTGGTGTTTTTAGATAGCAAAATACAATAGTGTACACAAAAATAGAGCCGTCATCTTTCTCCCTGTTGTCTCTGAGTGCAACATCTGATATTCGGCTGAATACCAAATGTTGGAGAGGCATCTAACAAATTGTGAATGAAGCTGTCGTCGATTAATAGAAAATAGGATTAATTCAGTATTCCAGACATGTTCTCATTGCATCCGCTTTAATAACAGTGAGACCCCATGCCTCCTTACACTTAATTTCCTTTTGTATTTTTTTTTCCTGCTTCACTGTTTCAACACTTTAATTAGCCGTGTACAATCGGGAATAGGATAAACTGTCGGTGCTTTATTATTCTGAGTAAATTAGATTTCCATTAAATTTTAAAGTCTTAAAAGCTTTCATTATTTGCTTTGTGACACCTGCAGATGATCCACTATCTCATATCTTATTTATTCATTTTAAATGTGTGTGCACATTTGTGTGATGTGTATGTGTGTGCATCTGTGTGTGCCCAGCTTTAGCCCAGTGTAAAGTGATGTGACAGGCTGCTCTTCACTCAAGTCCCTCTGGACATGATAAGGCAGAGGTTCATGTTGAAATAAGTTCATTGAAATAAAGCAAATATAGGGATTTCTGATATTTGGGGACATGAAGATATGGAGGTAATCTCTGCTGTTTCTCAGAAAATTCTCAGAGGAAAACTTTTTGTTTTCCAGAACAAAGGTCTGATTTCAGGAAAGGATGACAATAAATGGTGTGCCTAAACTGATCAGTATTAAGATATGAATTTCTCTTCAACTGTAACTTCGGCATATTTTTATAAAATACACAAATACGTGATTAAGACAACTTAACTTTTCCTCTTTTCCTCTTGACTACATCAGATACTTTGAGTGCAATTCAAGTTAAACATGCATTAAGTACAAAATGAGGTTAATAAACAAACAAAAAAAACCATGATGGCTCTTTTCTCCAAACTCTACATTACCTGTAGGCCTGTGGAGACTTTTAGATAAGTTTGCACCAAATTTGATATGCTGCTTCTCAACAAATATAGCCTGCTTGATAATACATAATGCAGAAATAAAGTGTCATTGTATCCACTGAGAGGCAGCTGAAGAAAGAACAAAGGAATCATGTGCTAGATGAAAGCTACAATTTTCACCCACTTCAAACAGCACACATCAACCAGCACGTCGGAGCAAGTGGTGAACTTGCTCAGTATTTTCATTTTAGAGGTATGAGGTTTCGTGGCAGTTCATTTGAAAAGGTTATCATAAAATGACCCAAGTCACTTCAAACACTTACAGATCAACAGTTTTAGTAAACAAAAGTAATGACACACACACACACAGAAGCATAGACAGTAGACCAGCCCGTCCTCATTCTGAAGACACTGAATATATATATGCAGGCAGATTAATTAATGTTAATGTATTCATTAATTAAATGCAAACACATTAAAGCATGCTCAACATGTTTGAGAAGTGCTTGATGGCTGCCATCCCTAGAGCCATTAGACACCACTAGCAGTGGTGAGAGGGCATACTTGTGAGATGTCTTGAGCTATTTCTGTTTCACTGTAATTGCCATATAATGCTTGATGACCCATATTTTTTTATCGTGTTGTATCAATGTTGCAGAGAGCTGTGAATTTTAAGCTGATGGCCATTGTTAGTTAAGGGTTAACTAATTGACTGCTTCCAGACACAACAAAGCATAATTCAGTAAAGTCATATATCTTTTGTAGAAATGGCAACCTGATCGCCAGAATAACATTTTGGCATTGTATGTTTCTGCAAATTAAAGATATGTTAAATTTGTTTGTTTCATATGTAGTGGATATATTAAACTTTAGTTTCTTTACATTGACATTTTCAGTTGTTTGTTTCAAGGGTTCATTGCCATTTTGTTGCAGTGGCAACAACTTTGGTCCATGTTTATTTTCTGTCAGCTACTAAGAAATTGAATAAAGAAAGAATTGACATGATAGTGGCAGCATTCAAATTTTGTGTTGGAGCCAGAGTTTGATGTCGCTTCTTAATTAGTTAATGGGGCAGGCACGGCAAATCACACTATAACCCATCATATCTTCATTGTTTCAACTTTTACTGAAAAATCCTTCCACAAAATTAAAAAAACACACATTACATAATGTTGATTGATTCTTTTCATTGAAATATGCCCTTTGTTTTCCTTGTTATTGGTCTTAACTGATCATGACTCTTCCTAGCTTCATCTCAAGCCCCTATGGTCTAAGATAGCTAATGCTACCTGTTGTTAGCAGCAGGTAGCATTTTCAGGTGGGCTAATGTGAGGCAGCTCTATATTGTTTCCTACAATAATCAGGAGGTGCCACATTATTATAAATCTGGGCCTTTATCACTTACTGGTACTTCAAAGTTCGTTCATCACTGAATTAGGTTAGCATTTCGACTTCGTTTAGCTAACATTAGTCTGCAGACTACCTGCACTGATTTGAAGATAACACCAAAAAGAAATGACAGAAATAAACTCTGTGGAGGTGTAAAACATACAGACATGGAGCTGTGGTGTTGGTGAGTGACAGCAAATATCACAACCTCACTAGCTCAATCGTTGTTATGACTTTTGTGTGCAAGCTAATAATATAGGCTAACGTTAGATAGCTAACATTAGTGAGTGTAAATCACTGAGGCAAACTGCAAGGCACTGTAGGCTACGGTTAAGTCCCAGTCTGGTGGATATTTACCAAACTCTTGAGTCCAGACAGAATAATAGCCAGAGCCATTAATAAATTGATCTGGTTATAACTGCAGTCTGGTCAGTGATAACAAGTCGGACCTATGTCGGACTGGCCCCTTGTGGTCGAGTATAATGTTAAGTTATCTTTGTTGGACCAAACAGGGGCTTAAGACAGTTTGGAGACCAGAAAAAGGAAAATAAATGCATATATTTTGATAAAAAAACAAATGCCAGTGTTACTTATCTTGTGTTTTTTTAATGTTTACGGACGCATTTCCCCTTTAAAGGCAAAGCAACAAAGGTTTAATGGGTAATATTGTGATATGCCATGTCTGCTCCATTAACTTTAAAAGAACTGACACCAAAATCTGACTCCACCTTTCCTTCTTTTATAGTTTCCTTGTCAGCCACTTCATTAACAAACATTCGACCAGGAAATACAAATATAGAATCATCATGTTGTCAAGTTTTAGATGGTCTATAGGCCTACATGTTATCAGAACTTTTGTCACTTAAAATGTTAATACGATACTAATGAAATGTACAAATATAAGATTGATGGTTTGCAGAAACTTAAAAAGCCAACATTTTATTCTGGCCACTGGTCTGGAGATGGAGACAGACAATGTGCAAGAGAACAGTCTAAATCAAATGGCTACCATGGGTACACCCCAATTAGTTTTACTGTAGACCACCTTCGGGCACAGTGCTGTTCTCTCCAGTAGCCAGAAAGTCAAAAAACTAATTACACATAAAAGACTGTTTTCTGTACAAATCTGACATTAAATGCTTTGTTGCAAAAAGTTCTGTGGTAAGAGCCCTGAGGTTCCTTTATTGAACGTTGCTATGAGAGTTTTTAAAAGTGTGGGTTGAAAAACTTTCCTCACGGCTTATTATTTTTAGTCTCGAATGCAGCTATACTATAATGTCTGAAATATTTCTTTTTGTTCTAACCACTTCTAAATATTGCTATATAGGTCAGAACATTTGAACTAGAATGAAAGACTTCTTGTGAGGCTCAGAGCAAACCGCAAAATCATTTAACTCCCTCCCCAGCATTATCAGAAAAAAATGACAGAAAGGGAAAATAGAGAGGGGTAGAGAGATAGAAAGAAGAAACCAAAAAAAGAAATGAGGACTGGAAGAAGTCATATAGAGAGACAGATAAAGAGAGAGTGAGGATAGGAGCAAGACGAAGGTATACAGCAGATGAGCATGTCAGGGAAAGAGAGTGAGTCCTGAGGCAGACTGTTCTTTCTACATAAATGGATTTCAACTTAGAGACTGCCTACAGTATTTTAGGTGAGTCAAATTAGAAATTAAAGAGATTGTGGCTTTGATTACACTGCCAAGCATTGATTGAATCTTTCTACGCTCCGGTGGTGTGATCAGCTCTGGGCTGGATCAGGGCCAACTCAGGTTACCACACACGCACACATACACTGCTTACCCCTGTGTTTGATTGTTGTATTCGGGTCAAAACCTTTCTTGAGTTGTATCAGGGAACGATCTTGAAAAGTCTTTGACTGACGTGATACAATGTGGCAAACTTTCTTCCATTGTTCCTGTGACTTCTTTACATGCTCTATATTGTAGAGAGTGTGTGTGTTAGTCTTTGTGTACAAACATTATTTATGTAACCAGAGGGCTTTATATAATTTTTTTTCACCTATTTCAGTTCCATAATTGCTAGTTTTTTGTTGTTACATAGCTTTTTAATTACTTGATGCCTTTTTTAAAGAATTGTTAATTTTATTGGCCTCCACTGCTCTTTTTTGTTTTTTTTTAATTCAGCACTAATGCACTAATAGGGTTGGGGAGGTGTTTTCCTCTGGAGCAATTCAAACCTGCAGGGCATTCAATACAAGACAAAGAGTTATCAAGCAGACATGGTCAGTGTTAGGCATGGTTTTGACTTGATTTTGACAGTTCTGGTTCATATTTTCTTCATCAATTTTAGTTTATATCAAAATCTAGTGATGATTCTCTGTGTACTACTTAAAGGGACAGTTCACGCCTAAATCAAAAATACGTGTAGTGCTATTCAACAATCTAGATTGTTTTGATGTAAGTTGCGGAGTGTTTAGAACCTTGTATCACCACACAGAAAGAAGCGGGAATACTACTGCTAGCTCACCTGCACACTGATATGGTTGGTGGGTGTAGTTCAATAGAAAGAAAATAGTTCCTACATGAAACTGCTCACAACAAGGATCATGGATTACTTTGAGTAATCGGGTCTTGATTTCTGGAAAGAAACATTGCTGCTGAGTCTTTCAAAAGGTACCATCTAGGTCCATTATATTCAAGATAATAATAATAATAATAATAATGAACTTTATTTCTAAATTCATTTCATTCATTTTCTGTAAACGCTTATCCTGTTGAGCATGCCTATTCCAGCTGACATTGGGTGAGAGGCGGGGTACACCCTGGACAGGTCGCTGATTATCACAGGGCTGACATATAGAGACAGACAACCATTCACACTCACATTCACACCTACGGACAATTTAGTCACCAATTAACCTGCATGTCTTTAGACTGTGGGAGGAAGCCGGAGTACCTGGAAAAAAACCCATGTTGACACGGGGAGAACATGCAAAGAAAAGCAAAGAAAAATCAAACAATTAAAACAATTTAAAAAGTAGAACTATAGAATACCCAGTGACAATATAAGGTAAAAACAATAACAAAATTCAAATATGATGTGTTGAAAGAAAAAGTCTGCTAAAATTATACATTTACAGCCAATATCTGCAACTCACACCAAACAATCTAGACCATTAAAAGCACTACAGGCAAGAGGGAAAATACAGTTTTGATTTTGGGGTGAACTGTCCCTTTAAGTCAGAAAAAAGTAAACATCTTGAATGTTGAAAGCAAAGTCATTTTTATTTTTGAAAAATTTTGGTGAGAAGACAACAACAAAAATGGATACTGTTTTGAAAAATGTTATTATCTAGTGATCGGGTAAAAGTTGGATGTTCACTGACTGTATACTTGCTTAACAACTTGAGTGGTACAAGACATTACCATCATTATTCAGCCAATTTTCATATCAGACAGATTGCTCTTCTGTTGGCTTGGCCACATCTCCGACACATACGAAGCATAGTAGTTGTTCAGGCTGAGCACTGAAGTAGCACTCACGTTCCTTGATTGCTGTCAGCTGTCACAATACTTATTGATGTGTCATCTGTTCAGCTACCAGCTGGCTGGAAACATTCAATCATATTCAAACAAGTGTTTTATAAACTCTCAGCTTTCACCATCACTCTGCTGATTGTCTGATGCCAACACTCCCTCCTACACTAGCCCAACTTCCCCATATGTCACATCTTGGGGGTAGTTCTCCAAGCAGACTTCTTATTGCCACGCGGACTCTTTGAGAGCTCCCTTGAAAAGCAGAGCCTTTTCTGCCAAATCTAATTGTATAACCATTTGCAGTAAACTATCAATTTCTCTGTCTGTGGCTGAAATGGAGCCAGCAATGTAGACGGAAGTGTAGTAGTCCCAAACTTTGCTTTTAGGAAATGATAGGGGCAATGTTTCCTCACAAATTGGATTGTAAGAACATGTTATTATTGTCAATACCCTTTTATTGCATTTTCTTTCACAGCGAGATACGAACAGTCATGTGAGGCGTACAAACACAAGGGCAACACATCAGGACATTATCACATAGATGTGGACGGCAGTGGACCGATTAAACCCCAGCTCATCTACTGTAACATGACAGGTAATGCACAAGGACACACATCTTCACCCACGGGTACACTGTGGTCATAAAGGGATGGATACGGTCAGCAACAATACTCAGGTAGGCCATGAAGTTAAAATGATGCTCAGTTGGTACTAAGGGGCCCAAAGTGTGCCGAGATAATATCCCCCACACCATTACACCACTACCAGCCTGAACTGTTCATACAAGGCAGGATGGATCCATGCTTTCAAGTTGTTTACACCAAATTCTGACCCTACCATCTGAATGTTGCAGCAGAAATCGAGACTCATCAGACCAGGCAACGTTTTTCCAATCTTCTGTTGTGCAACTTTGGTGAGCCTGTGTGAATTGTAGTCTCGGTTTCCTGTTGTTAGTTGACAGGGCTGGCACCCGGTGTGGTCTTTTGCTGCTGTAGCCCATCTGCTTCAAGGTTCTACGTGTTGTTGGTTCAGAGATGGTCTTCTGCAGATCTTGGTTGTAACGAGTGGTTATTTGAGTTACTGTTGCCTTTCTATTATTTTGAACCAGACTGGCCATTCTTCTCTGACCTCTGGCATCAACAAGGCATTCTCACCCAGAGATCTGGGGAGATGTTTTCTCTTTTTCAGACCATCCTTTGTAAACCCTAGAGATGGTTGTGTGTGAAAATCCCAGTAGATCAGCAGTTTCTGAAATACTCAGACCAGCACTTCTGGCACCAACAACCATGCCATGTTCAAAGTCACCTAAATCACCTTTCTTCCCCATTCTGATGCTCGGTCTGAAATTCAGCAGGTCGTCTTGACTATGTCTACCTGCCTAAATGCATTGAGTTGCTGCCATGTGATTGGCTGATTAGCTATTTATGTTAGTGAGCAGTTGAACAACACTCTCCTCTTGCTGTCTCTCCACCAGAGGACACGGCATGGATGGTGATCCAGCACAATAACACAGAACTGACCAGAGTTCATTTGTCCCCTGAGAGAAACCAACATTCAACCCACTTTGACTATGCCTCTG
Source organism: Epinephelus lanceolatus (assembly GCF_041903045.1). Taxonomy (NCBI): domain Eukaryota; kingdom Metazoa; phylum Chordata; class Actinopteri; order Perciformes; family Serranidae; genus Epinephelus; species Epinephelus lanceolatus. Next base: position 33,241,900 of record NC_135739.1, read on the forward strand.
AAGAGGAGCAGTTGGCAGCCATCATCAGCCAATCAGAGCACTGTGAGCAGGAACTGTCCTACCACTGCAGGATGTCCCGCCTCCTCAACACACCAGGTTAAGACTTAATCTCACTGATGTTTTCTGTTGTATTTTCTTGAGATGGGAATGCGATATATGTAAGTGTCATAATTGTGTTGAAGCTCTCTGAGTGTGCTTGTGTGTTTGAGATGGATGATGGTGTGGTGAAGTACAGACACCAGGCAAAAAGCTCTTTGCAAGGCAAGCTTTTCTGCATTTGAGGGATCTATATCTGGAACAAGAAAGGAGTGGTGTGAATTGCTGATTTAGTTTAATTTAATAGCTAATTAAAACATCAATTACATTTCTGTTGTGCATTTTCTCCTCCTTACTCCGCTGCACGACTTGTTTTTTTTTTTTCAAGTAAATCATCATTTGCTTTAGTTTCTGGGCTCTTTTTCTTATTCTCTCTTTCAAAGAAGAAAAAAAGACTCAAATGCACACGAAATTGTGTTTACAATTGACAGGTTCACTTAAAAGCTGAATTTTTACCACTGTGCTGGTTTTCTAAATGTTAACATCTTCTTACCTTTAGTCGTGTAAAAGTCAAAGTTAAGTACTACACCGAAGAAAGAAGTGCATCTTGTAAAAATACTTGTGAGGGAGAGATATTTTTCATCAAGTAGCTGCTGATTTTCTGTATAATTTTAGCAGGGAAAATAGCAGTGATGGACTATCAAGGTCGAGTAGTAAGGCTGTCAGAGTTCAGTAAAGAGCAGGGACAGAAAGGTGGTGGTTTCTGTTGAAATCCTGAAGAGATGGGTGCTGGAAGACACTCAGATGGAGAAAGACAGAAAGATATTCCTCAGTCCAATTTGATATTCAAGGCAAGTTCTGACTTAAACAAATATATCTACAGAATGTGTTGTGATGAAAACATCGATGAGTGACAATTCTCTGCTAAAAACGTTTTCCATTTTGTCAGTTACTGTAGGATTCATCATCTCACATTTTGTTCAGTGATGTGAAAATGATCTCTGTTTTGCAGTATAACTTTCCCCACTTTCCCCTGAAGCAAAGAAAGAAAGGATTTGTCTTTTATGGTGTGTGTGTGTGTGTGTGTGTGTGTGTGTGTGTGTGTGTGTGTTTCAGAGGGTGCTCCATTCAGCTGGTGGGTGGGAGGTCCAGCTCCAGGTCAGATTCAGACACACTGGGGCGGAGCTCTGCCGGGCAGCCGACAGTGTGCCTGTGGTCTGCAGGACAACTGTCTGGATTCAAGTCACTACTGCAACTGTGACGCTGACTACGACATATGGTACTGTACTTTATTATGTCCCTGTGTCTTTGGTTTCAAATCCATTACATAATAACTGTTCTGAAGAAAGAGTTATGAAGTTTTCCAGAACCATTCCAATGGACATAACTTTTCTAGGATGTCTAGATCAGTGGTTTCCAACTGGTCCCGCAATGGGGTCCAGATTTCTTCTTAGTCATTAGAAGTGTTTGGCAAGTTACTCTCAAAATATAATTTATTACATATTACTAGTTACCTTAATTTAAAAGAAATAAGTATATTACTATATTACTCTCTCTGTAGAGTAATAAGCATTATTTTCACCAAAATGACCTCAAAAGAACTACCAGGCATTTTAAATGGATGAGGGTTGTGTTGTATCACAGCAAGTAATCATAGCACAGAACCTCCATTTTATTACAGTTCATTTCAGGTCTGACCCGTCCATGCATTCCCATACAGCGGTCACCATTTTGTAATAAAATCCTGTGTTTATATCAATAGTAGCGTGATAAAACCATGAAATAGCCTAGTCCTTTTAAAATAAATGAAAAGCCTTGGACACAGGGAGGGTCAGACAGAGGATCAAAGTGTAATGATTATGAGATATGGATCAGTATTTATGGGCCTATGACATGAAGCACAATAAACAAATATTGAGGTTAGCACAACAAACGGAATGGCGTGCGTGTAAATCACCATGACGAGCGCAAATTGATACACCAGAGCTGGAGGACCCACCTGCCGGTTCCTGGTGTGCTGGTCGGCTACAGCAGCACAAGAAAGAGAATTATGCATAGGAACGGGACAGTGTGTCGGCGTTGCTCTGCAATTGTAGGGCTATAAATGGAAACATCCAACATATTCTAACATCACTTATGTCTATCACCGGGATGAGGGAAAAACAAACCGGCGGCCATATCTTTATCCTTGCTGTTTTCAGGCAGCCTTAGGATGTAAAAGCAGAACAGGATACAGTGTAGGTATATGAATGGAAACACACTGGACATGATAACACACATGATCACTGGCACCCCTCTGTAAGATAGTGAATAATGAATAACATGGCAACACACAGAAACCTTCAGGGAATGTTTTTTTTCTGTTGGCACACTGGCGGAAGCAGAGCAGTGTAGATCAGTGTGGATAAATGAAAAATGAAAACAGTAAACAGTTTATTTTGGGTGAGAACACGTTACATGACATTGTACATGTAATGATATTACCTGAAATCCTGTTGGTAATGCATTAAATTTCTTTGTTACTGCTGAAAAGTAATATATTACTGTAATGCAGTACCCCCAACACTGGTCATTAGTTCAAGGTCCACACTGTTTAATCTATCATACTTGCATTTGGCCATGTTGTTTAGGTAGTTTGCTGTCTCTATTAAGTAGCTCTCTGTTAGTCACTTACTCTACAGCAGGAAACTGCACTTCAAAATAAAAGCTCTGTGTCAAAAATTTGCCATACTTCAAAATAAAGTGTGTTTTTTACAAACTTGACACATTCCTGAGTCACTTGCGGCCTATTCAAAATGGACCTGCAACCTTCTAATGCTAATTGCATTGATTATGTACACAGAATATTAATCTCTGGAGGTTTTTAACATACTTTTTTCCTGAGATACTTCAGAAATTGAGGACTTTTGAGTCGTGATGACCAATATAATACAAATATATATACTATGTGTTTAATGCTATGTGTGTTTTTTTTTGTTTTTTGTTTTTTAACATCTGTCAGGACCATTTATTGTAATTTTTACTTTTGTTTTTGCTAATTATTAATTAGTGTGTTTGGAGTGTTTTGTGTGTGTTTGCAAGATGATAGGATTCTGAATCCAGAATCACCAAAACCCTGGTCACTCTATGTCTCAAAAGTAAACGGATAAATATCTCAACAACTAGTAAATGGATTGGCATGTAACTTGGTACAGACATTCATGTTCCCCAGAGGATGAATTATAATGACATTGGAGATTCTGACTTTTTGTGTAGCTCCATCATCAGGTCCAAATTCTAATATGTCTGGTACTTTGGTTTAGACCAAATACAGTGCAAAACAAATGACATTCCTTTGACTGTACTTGGTGTTTGGTACTAATTGGCAAACGCATGCTAACACGCTAAATTACTGTAAGATGGTGAATACGGTAACCATTATACCTATTGAGTGTAGGATGAGACATCCAGGACAAATCCCGAGATATTTAAGCATCCTTCTCTATGTTTTATCCAATCCTGTATTCAAATCCTTTTATCCATGCTGTAAGCAATTTCTGTATTTAGGTCACCTTCCCCAATCCTGTGACCAATTCTGCAGTTAGACCCATTTGCTTATAGTGTAACCAATACTGCTACTGTCTGCATAGCCAAAGGTCCTTCTTTCTATTATCTCACTGCCTAAATCTGTGCAACTCCTACTTTATTTTTATAGACTTTCTTCTGCCGTCAATATCTCATCACATTCACTGGCACTGTGTGTGCCCACATTCCACTGCAATAAGGCTGAGTGCTGGAATCTGAAACACCACAGAGCTCAGAGAGCGAATGGTAGTGGTGAATGTGCAGATGAATCACTCGGCCTACGTACTTTAGGAAAACGGTTCCACGCAACGTCAGCTGTTGTGTCGGCTGAAATGCTTGTCTTCATTTGAACATCTACCTGTAAACCTCCCAGAACAAATGAACACCGTCTAATGAGCGAGTATTAAAACATGTCCCACTTTCTCTAACACTGTTTAGTCTGAGTTGAGGTGGGCACAAGTTTTACACTGCATGAACACTCAACTTTCTAATGCTGCTATCTTCTTCATGTCCTTCTCCTCCTCCTTTTCTTCATCTTCTTTTCTACATTCTTCTCTCTTTTCTTCATTTTCTAATGAACCATCTCTTCTTCTTCTACTCCTCTGCTGCCTTCTTCTTCTTCAACCTTGTTCTTCTCTCTCCTCTTTCATGTTTGATTCTTTTTTCTATTATTTACATTTCCTCTTTTTCCTTCTTTTGTGCTACTTCCATCTCCTCCTCCTAATCATCATCGTTTCATCTTTCTTCTTCTCTTTCTCCTTCTTCCTTCCCTTCTTCTTCTCCTTCGCCTCCTTGTCATCTCCTTCCTCCTCACACTTCCTTTTGTCTTTTTCCCTCGCCACCACCTCCTGCTTTTCCCCTTTTGTCCTGCTCCTCCTCTTCCACTTCCACTACTGTCATCTTCATCTCTAATACACTTTTTTACACTAACACTCCTTTTTTCCTTTGCTCCTCTCTGTTTTCCTTTTCTATTTTCTTTTTTATCCTCTCCTTCTTCCTCCCATCCCCCTTCTTCTTCTTCCTCTTTCATCGGCTTCCTCATCATCTTTCCCCTTCTCCTTCGTCTTCTCCTTCTTATCTTTCTCCACTTCCTCCTTCACCTTCTTTTTCTTCCTCTTGTCTTTCTCCTCACTTTCTGCCTCTTCCTCTTCTTTCTACTTTTCCCGTCTCCTTCTTCTATGTCTTCTTCCTCTTGCATTTCCCTCCTCCTTCACCTCCTCCTTCTTCCTCTTGTCTTTCTCCTCACTTCCTGCCTCTTCCTCTTCTTTCTACTTCTCCTACGGCTCCTTCTATGTCTTCTTCCTCTTGTCTTTCTTCTTCTCCCCTCCTGCTTCTTTATCATCTTTCACTCCTCCTCCTCCTTCTTCCTCCATCTCACTTTCTGCGTCTTCCTCTTCTTTCTGCTGTGTATTCTTCCTCTTGTCTTTCCTCTTCTCTCCTCCTTCTTCTTTATCATCTTTCTTCTCCTTCTGGTCTTCCTGCTCCTCCTCCTTATTCCTCCTCTTGTTTTTCTCCTTCTTTTTAACCTCTTCCACCTCCTTCTTCATCCCCCTTTTCTCCTCCTCCTTCCTCTCATCCTCTTCATCACACAGGGCTAATGACTCGGGCCTGCTCACCCATAAGGAGACTCTCCCAGTCAGGTCTCTGGTGCTGGGTGACATCCAGCGGCTGGGGTCAGAGGCTGCTTACAGGGTGGGACCCCTCCGTTGTCATGGAGACAGTAAGCCAGTTTTAATTGCTGATTATTGCATTATTATTTGCTGGGTTCAGTGTTGACACTTCTGTTTTCCTCCACATGTAGCCTATTGTTGACTCTTTCGTTATTTCTTTAACAGTGTTTTGATTTGATATTATTAAAAGGCTTCATTCAGCTTTAGCGTGAACTGAACTAAAGCTATTCATGTATCTAATCTTCCCCCTGCCATTTAGTTTCTTAATGGAAAAATAGGCTGCGGCCAATTACACCAGCTAATTAACAGACCAGCAGCTAAAATATGACTCCCTTTGTGCTCTTTAATAACAACTACTAATGAAAAGCTTTATAATAAACTAGTCTGAGTGATATATTTTACCTTGTTTTAATTGCTTCTAATTTCAGCCTTCAGCTTAATGAGTAAATAAATGAATAAATAAATGCCAAGCGAGATAAATCAGCATAAATGAGATAGCATAGCTGGAGTTATGCCTTTGTTCTCAGCTATTTAGCTGAGCAGTTGGTGCATTTGTTTACAACACGATTTTCATTATACAGCCGTCATAATGAGATTCCTTTTAATAAGCGTTGTTTCAGAGTGATATATCCACTTTAAAAAAAATGATTTGCATCAGTAAGCATATAAAGCATTTGAGCACTTGGTTTGTCTCTTAGAGAACTTCTGGAATGCTGCGTTTTTTGACAAGGAGACATCGTACCTTCACTTTCCCACCTTCCATGGAGAGCTGAATGCAGACATCTCCTTCCTGTTTAAAACGACGTCCTCCTCTGGGGTCTTCTTGGAAAACCTTGGCATCAAAGACTTCATCCGGATTGAACTCAGCTGTAAGTGAGAGCTCAACAATGTTCTGCCTCATTATCATATACATGTTCCTGGGTTTTGTTCCCAAGAAACTGGATGGCATCAACCAAAAACAACATGATGATGTTAAAGTCCCCCCTTCACCCAAAAATGTGTTTTCCTTATTGTGACTTCACAAAGTTTGACAATAGAGGAATGTTTTTAACATTCATCTACTGAAAGGGGAAAATTTGTCCCTCTCAAAACTGTTTTTAAGACGTGCACATATTGGCATGAACTGGTGACATCACATCGAGTGTAGAAGCCATTCATGGTCCAATATGCGACTTACAGTGTTATGTGGAAACACTGAGGACGCTGAAGTTTTTTCTTTATGCATAGATTCTGAATATGTCAATGAGGGAGAGGGGTACATGTAATTTGAAGACTTTTCAACTATTTGATTTTTTTTTTTTTTTTTTTTGTGTAGAAAAAATACACCAATCAGCCAAAACATTAAAACCACTGGTGGGTGAAGTGAATAACATTGATCATCTTATTACAATGCAATATTCCATTGGGAAACCCTGGGTCTTGGCATTCATGTAAATGCTACCTGATGCGCTCCAACCACCTGTTGAAGACCAAGTAAACCCCCTTATGGCAACAGCACTTGTCAATGGCAGCCCCCCCCCCCCAGCAGGACAATGCACCATGCCACACCTCAAAAGCTGCTCAGGAATGACCCGAGGATTGTGACAAAGAGGTCAAGGTGTTGACCTGGTGTCCAAATACCCTAGATCCAAACTGATCGAACATTTGAGGGATGTGCTGGGACCCCAGAGGAACCCACCATTCAAGGTGGACGCTCCTTGGACCAGTCTTGGCTCTGACCTCTTATGGCATGAACACAGGACCTCTGGGGGATGTCCTGTAGTGTCCGGCACCAGGGCGTTAGCTTCACATCTTTGGAGTCCTGTGGGTTGTGAGGTGGGGTACCAGCATGTCTCACAGATGTATGATCAGATGGGGATCTGGGGAATTTGGAGGCCGAGTTGGTGCCTTGAGCTCTTTGTCACGTTCTTTGGACTATTCCTGAGCATATTTGTGGTGTGGCATGGGCCAGTACTACTGTGGAGAGCCGCTGTCATAAGGGGGGTACCTGGTCTGCACTGGTGTTTAGGTGGTTGGAGCGTGTCTGGTGGTATCCACATGAATGTCAGAACCCAAGGTTTCCCAACAGAACCTTGCATTGTAACAAGATGATCAATGTTGTTTTAATGTTTTGGCTGATCGGTGTATATCAGACACAAACTACATATGTGTTTGGAGAGGATCATTAGTGTTTAAGTGACAAAGCTCTCTAGCGGCTGTGGGGGTTTTGTCCATAAAAAGCAAAGGAGGAAATAGTGTCAGGATGGATGGATCAACATGATGTGAACTTTGACATGAAAGAACGCAAGGGTGAACATCTGTCTTTTATTTGGTGGGACAGTCCTGAGATTGGAAAGTTCGTCCAGCAACATTACAAAAATCATAACAAATGTCCTGGATTTCAATGACCAGGCCTACTTTTTCATTTCTTTTTATGATAAAGATATTACATGTTAACTGTGTACTTCCATCATATTTGCCTAAATTATGGTTGCAAACATAAAAAAAAGTTTTTATTTTTTCCCCCAGAATCTATGATTGGTTTAAACAATTTCAATCAGCGCAGCCGTCATTTTTTTAATGTTCTAAAGCTTATTGGTAGAGTGTCAAATAGGAGTATTAGTCATAGCCTTCCAGTGTAGAGAAACAACTGTTGCCCCTGCCAGGACTTCTACACCCACATACTGAAGGAGAAGGCCCTGACTGAAGTTGCCCAAAGCAACAAAAAGTACAAGTATAAGAACCATTAATCTAGTAGGAACCTATTTAATATTTGGTTACCTAGTCTCTACTTTGGGAAAATGGGAAAATGACATCTTAAAATGTCCTTTTAACTAAAGTGTTTATTCTATTTATTTAGTTCTCTATACTTCATTAGAATCAAATGGATCCAGTGCCATTAAAATGATCATTTCATAAAGCCCATCGAGATTGAAAGCAGGTTAACATCCAACACTAGTGTAAACAGACTTTACATCTAATATAAAATCAATTATATAACCTATTAATAGTAATTTCTTACGTGTCCCACATTGTCCCGCAAATCATGTGTGCTGTGAAGAACAATAACGAGGTGATCGCCCTGTTCACTTCCTGTTTCCACTTAGAGTCCAAGTTGATTTGTTTTAATGATGACAGTGAAGGTCTGCTAACCTAAACAACATTTTAATTTTAACACAGATACAGTGATTCCCTAACTTTATCAAAGTAAACAAAGTACTTGAACCAAAACCATGATTTTTGCCATAAACCTAATCAAACATAGCTGTGTCAGATCAGAGATTTTTTTTCATTTGTAGCAATTTTGGAAAGCACTAAAAGATGTCCTTGCCAATATAGGCATCAGATCTGACTTTGCTTTTATGCGTTATTCTGTACGGCACAACATGCTTTTAGTTTCATACAAAACAGACCACATTGTTCAACAAGTGATGTGAGAGAACTAAAGCTTAATCTCTTTTAAATATTTCCCTTTTTTGCTTTCTGTCCCTCTCTCTGTCAAACACACACACACACACACACACACACACACACACACACACACAGCTAGGACAAATGGTAGCCCTCCTCCTTGGGGAAACCCCGGCATTGTTACAGTGAAGCGTGTCTCTTATCTCGCTACAGCACTATTACTGCTGTTATTATGACAGCTGGTGTTGAGATGACTCTGTATCATTATTACTGCTGTTAACATGACTGGAGCTGGGCCAGAGAGCTGCCCCTGAATTAAGTTATGCCAGGGGGAGTTTCTATCAAATAGTTCCACACTCCCACCGGTACAGCTTCCCCTCCGCTGTCATCATCATCCATGAAGGATGATGATATTGTGCTCATGCACAGATGTCACCTCTCTGCTAACTTCACCCCTAAATGTGGAGCGCAGGCATGCTGGCAGTGTTATGATGGATGAACAGACTCCATGTGGCCTTCAGGTCACCTCTCTTTATTATAGGTTAAGTTTTTAACCTAATAGAGCTGTGAAAATGCTGTGAAGATTAATGACTACAGCATGCCTACCTATATCAGGTTTGGATTTTCAGTCCCACTAGGATACTTAGAACACATAGCTTAACAAGGAAGGACACTGCATTGGATTTGTGTTCACTAGATGACATACAGAACATGTCCATATGTTTTCTTTCTATGTGATGCGTCAGCAAGATAGAGAAAGTTCCAGACATTCAAGTGAAATAAGGGAGAGTCACAACAACTGTAACAGTTTCCAGTTTTCACTCTTTTACTCACAGAGTCTTTTACTTACATGTAAGTGGATGCTGTGTGATGTAACAAATGAAGTGCATGTGTCTTAATTGTAACATTGTTACTTATGGCTGTAACACAGCTAAAAAAAAATGGCATTAAACAGTTGGTTTTCATGGCAAATCAACAATATTTAAGTGAAGCAACAGTTTGTACCCTGTTTTCATACCAAGCACGTGATCAGAACATAATAGTATTAATAAAAGGAGAGTTTGGTATTTCAGCTGTCACCTTCTTGGTTATTTGGAGCCAGAAGTAGCCATATTTAGACTAGAGGTTGGAGCTGTGGAGAATGCAGCCATGCCTCGCAGACAACATGTCACTTAATGTGGTCTGCACCTAATTGTGTGCAACTTTAAGCCTTAAAACAATGTTAAGGAGTTCTATAAAAGTTACCCCTGTACAGTTGTCATGAATGTTAAAATTAGTTATAGATACCAAAACTGTTATTTTGTACCAGGCTGTTAACATATTTGTTGTGCTGTGATGATGGGTATTTTAACATGGGGATCTATGGAGACTGACTCACCTCTGGAGCCAGCCTCAAGTGGCCATTCAAGGAACTGCAGTTTTTGGCACTTCTATGTTGACTTCATTTTTCAGAACTGGAGGTCACTGCTTGGCTTACAGTGACAATTCTAGTATGCTAGTGTTTAGCAGGTATGCTGTTGATGCTAATAACAACAGTTCTGCAGGTGTTTGGTCATAAACTACTGAACGAAAAAGTCTGGACTGATGATGGTGTCAGACAAAAAGTTAAGAGATGACCAGTGTTCACCAAAGTTGAAATATAGTTCATCCTGTTCATGTATGTACAAGATTTCATGACAATCCATGGAATAGTTGTTGAGAGATTTCACTCAAAACCACACGTCAACATGTTGGTGATACCAGAGGAAGAGAAAGGGCATCCCCAAACTCATTTCACAGCAATCTGTAGAATATTTGTTGAGATATTTCTGTCTGGATAAAGTGGTGGACTGACCGGCTGATACTGGCATCACTACAGAAATTCATTGGACAGTAAATGCTATAATTTTTCCATGAAACTAGATCCAAGTGAGATAATTAAACAAATTATATTCAGATCAGACATTGCTCCTCATTCAAAGAGAGACTACAAAATTTAAAAAACATCAGATGTGATTTTAAATGCTGCAAATAATAAAGATCCAATGTAAAAGGCAATTGAAGTAAAAGTTGCTTGATACCACACAACTGTATGATCTCTGACTGCTGCTGAGACTTGGTTTCAGCAGTGCTGGCACACACACACACACACTCTCACACACACAGCAACTAACAGATGTTAGTTTGTAGCTGCAGCCTTTCTTTCCTGCCTTGGGCTGATCTCTCAGATCTGTGTCCAGCTGTCAGTCCATCCTGCCAGCAGACAGGCGGGTGTGAGGAAGTCACTTCACACTTCTGCCAACATATGATGATGGAGGAACACGACTAACTAATGGGTTCATTGAAAGATGGCAAAGTCTGATGCCAAACTGATGGAAATGCATTTCCCATCAACACTGTGAAAGTCCCATGTTTTTTATCTAAGTCTGACACACTAAAATATGAAAACAAAATGAGATTCCTTGAAAGAAGAGAAGTATTCTTGTGGGTCTTTTTCTTACATTTGGTAGGATATTTAAACAAAAATAAAGAGAAGAACACACTCCGCCTACTCCACAAACATAGTTAACTGTCTAGGAAGAACTGACAGGACAGGGTCGTCATACTTCTGCCGTAGACTGTTCCTCATTGGTTGGATGGATTCCACACATTTTTCTTAGAACATCTGAAAAATGAGGTAACAGATACTGAAACTTACATATTTTCTTCCTTATCTTCTCCGTGCAAATTCATGTTTGTCATTTACGAATGGACGTTCAAGTAAATAAAATTTACTTAACATGCTAGAACTTGAAGTGACAACACACAGTGCCTTGATGGATTGTTCAAAGTGTGTTGCTCTCTCGGTAAAGATGGAGCCGTGATGTGTTTGGAAGTGACATAAAGGATTTGCAATGTCTCATTCATCAGAGGACACAATTATCTCAAAGTGTCAGGGAGGGTTTGTTAATCAGCCCGTTAGAATTCGGGGGGGAACAAGTCAAACTCACTCTGCTGGGGTGACAGTCACCCAGGCATCCCAGTGCTTCCTACACAGCTTCTCACTCTTTTACACGTCTCCTTACACTCTTAATTTATCTGACTAACTTTTCTTCCCATAACCCTCATCTCCAGCCTCCTCAGAGGTCATCTTCTCTTTTGATGTTGGAAACGGGCCGCTGGAGGTGCGAGTGGAGGCAAGCGTCCCATTGAACGACAACCGGTGGCACAGCGTGCGAGCTGAGCGAAATGTGAAGGAAGCATCGCTACGTGTCGACCAGTTCCCTGCCACCACGCAGGAGGCTCCTGCTGACGGACACATTCATCTACAGCTCAACAGCCAGTTATTCATAGGTACGATGCAAGAGTGTGACTTTGTGTGTGTGTGTGTGTGTGTGTGTGTGTGTTTCCAGCCCTCAAAACGTTAGACATATGAGGAAAATTCAAAGTGAGAGAATTTAAAAAGCTTTGTAGCGTTAGGATTTGGATTTGGGGTTAAAAAGAGTCAGGGTTAGTTTAAGGTTGTAGACAGGATTAAGATTAGGCATCTTGTGGAAAGAGTTATTTATGGTGTTTGAACATTAACCTCATTAGCAGCTGAGTGCTGGTGATAATTGCTGTCTCGTCTTATCCTTTCTTATCTCAGACTGTGACTCTAGCAACACATTCACATTACATTTGCATTTCATTTGCTTGAAATTGAACTTTGTTGGACTTTCTCTTCTACAAAGTAAATTCTGCAATTTCTGCCCACTTTGCCATGCAGTTCACACTAAACATTTTGGGATACAAGTTTTACTCCAACCCAATCACCAAAATGAATATTGACATTGTACGTTTCAGCAAACCATGGATATGTTACATTTTTATGTTTCATATGTTGTGGATAGGTTGAAACTTTATGCTTCTGTACATTTCATTTTATGTTGTGACAACTATTTGGCTAACATGTGGTTAGGTTCAGGCACAAATACCACTTGGTTAGGGTCAGGAAAAGATCGTGCTTTTAAATACCTTGTTTGGTTAGTGAAAACATTGCTGGACATGTCACAAACTGTTATTCACTAACAAAGACCACACCAATAAGGTAAAGATTTTGAATGGTTTATTGCGTATGATGGATTATGGGTTCGGAGGAAAGCGTGAAGGGGTATGGATCGAAGGGATGAAGGGATGAGGAATGAAGGGATACACATAATCAAAACTGTCTCTTTAGAAATGTTAATATGATACATATGAAACGCCCAAATGTAACATATCTGTGGTTTGCATAAAAGTACAATGCCACAGGGGCAGCTGGCCAATAGAGGACGATAGGGCGCCGCCCCTCCTTGAGCCACAAAAGAAAAGAAAGAAGATGATGATAATAGATGTATGATTATCATCATCATTATTGTCACATACACACACAATATATTAATTATTCTGATAATTTTCACTTGAAACAGCTCATCCTGCCTCTGAATATCCAATCAGCCGCAGTGTGAAGTCGCGTTCCGACCCTTTGGGGCGATATCAGCCTGGCTGGAAATCGCCCCGATTCACTCATAGACTTTCATGTAGAAGTCTTTTTTTTCTAAATGCAAGCATCCCAATACAATCTCTATGGGTTCCGGGAGGGCTTGCCCCAATGTGTTTTCGTCATACGTAAACCACCAAGTATCATTCATGTGCTCCTCGGGTGGTCCGATCTCCCATGTCGGGAAGTCATTCTTCGGTACTTCATTGTGTGTTCATGAGCGTTTAAGTCGTAATGTGGAGACAACATGGACATTACAAAGAAGATGTGTTGTATTTTATCACTCAAAATGTTTAAAAAACACATCGTCAAATGTTTAATAGTCCAATGTTTTCACAAGGGAAAAAAATGATAAAATTACACTAAAATTATGTTTAACAGAGCTTTCATACAGCTTTGCACACACATTACTCTTAGATGGAGTACTCGTGAATGCAGGCTCGCACAGAAATGCCATACATATCACATGAAAGCGCAGGAGCAGAGCTTTCCAGTGATACCACACACATCATTGTCCTGTCATCCCATCACGCTATAAATACAGATCACTTGTCTACAAAATAAAAACCTGACAAATTTCTTTACAATCCATTATACAGATCTTGTTATCAGTCACTTCATATAGTGAGGAATATCGTATCTTACCACGTCTTAGGTTGCATGTGTTTCTCCCTGTCTATCCACATTTGTAGTCCGGCTTTCAAGAAGCAAATATCTCCATATTGTCCAGTTGACACTTGTCAAACTTTGTATGTCAAGACCAGCGCACTTCACCCAAACAACTGAGGCCTAATTATACATGCTGACAGGGCAGTAGTCACCATATACATTGAGGGGGACATGTGCCCCCCCCCCCCCAATGCCCAAAATGTCCCCCCAACATATGTCTGAAACTGAAAAACAACAACAAAAAAACGTTCAGGTCAGGTCAAAGAGCAGTGATACCATGTGATGTGCATTGTATTAAGTTGTAGGGTATGCCTGCATTTATTTCTTTAATCAGAACACAAAATGAATTTCCACTTAGCTATAGTAAAATGTTTTCTAAGACTGACAATGACTTAGTGAATACCTTACTCAGTTTTATTTGATTAATGGTAAAACAGGTCTCTGTTCACATTCAAAGGTATTTGTGTGGGCAAACTGACGAAAATTAGTCTGTTGATGACCACTGTGGATTGTTCAGTCATTGTAGAGCCAAATGAATTCAAATTTACCCATTGAACGGGTCACCTCAGCCATCACCACAACAATTGCCCCCCTGAGAAATTTGGCAGGAGCTGCCACTGCAATGCCAGCATATTATTTTGGTGACTGGGCTGTTAATTTTGCATCACATAAGTCCCACATGGGCAGCTGTTGAAGTTCAAGAAACCAGGCAGCTGCATGTGTTGAATTGCAGTAAACTTCATCCTAAGAGTCGTTTACAACCCAACTAGACTGATAAGCTTAGAAAGTGGGAGGTGGTGTTAACAAGTGTTGCTAATATTGGCTGTATTGATGAAAAAAGTCTCTCTACTGGAAAAGCAGATGCTGAGTCCATGCCCTCTAAATACTGAATCAGTAATTACCCTTGATAAAGAAGTGTAGTCTGTAAAGCTGCACCTGCATCTGTACAGGGCCCAATTGACCTGCAGCTACATGAAAGCAGATGTGTTACGTAGTCATTAAAAGTTGGGTAATGTTTAGCTCTTATTTTGACAAGCAGCTAAACACTGCAAGCATTTTACCCTGTAACACACTGACTTTGGCACCTCTTAATAGAGTCCAACTTCTCTGCCCGGCAGTAAAGGGGATTGTTAAGGGCGCCATTATCCATAGGGGGCGCCACAAATGGGGGAAGAAGAAACCCTACTAAATAATAGAGAAAATAATATGGAGGCCTTTTTTCTGGGTCCCCTTGTTACACTTTACCTGCTCTCTGGGGGAGACGGAAAAGTTATCCGTCATCACATGAACCCCGAAATACACTGTATTATTGTCATGTCAAAATGACAAAAGCTCTCTGGTGTCCACTCAATTACCACTACACCAGTGAGAAGAATGTATGTGAAGAGAACGAAAATGAAAAGCAACATCTGTGTGGAAGTCAGCAGGAGGACAACTATTTACCTCTGAGCAGCTGATGCCTGTAACTAAACAGGTCACGGAAGTTGCATTGATTTACATTGTGAAGTGTTCAGATTCTATTCAGTAAAATGAGTGTTGGGTGAAATTAAATTCTAATGACCTCATGATGTGTTCAATGTAATCTTGTAAAATATAGCTTTTGGCAAGGAACTTGAATAAATGCAGCTGTTTGAAGGAGCAATATAAATTAGATATTGAAGAGGGAATTATGATGTAACATATGTAGTAAAAATGCTTTTCATGTGAAAGAAAGTTACATTATAGGTTGTTTCATGAATGTGTGTTATTGACTCTGTGCTCAGTTTGGTAATAAACGTGCAGTACTTTGTCTGTTGAGCTGCAGCAAACAACTTTTTGGGGGGTGGGGGAGGGGATATGGTGGTTAAAAAGATGTTACAAATGTAAGGTTTAATTTTTAAAAAAAGACTCAGTAATTTCCATAAACAGCCGGATAATGTATTTTTAAGCGAACATTACTCAAACAGGAGCAAAGAGTGCATTTGTTAGGGACTATTTTCCCATGTGGACCGATGCACATTTGGTGCTCCACTGAGTATTCCTGGCAGCAGGACAATGTGTGTGTGGGATTGACTCAAAATAAACTACAGTGGCTGTGTTCATTGTTGTAAAGGATATGTCACCCAGTGCAATACTGTGACTCACTGATGTCATTTTGGAAAAATATAAACATTTTGAAATCGAACTGTGACAAATTGTAGCCATCAGAGTAAACCATAAACCATACATTCAAGCTGATTCTTTGATATAGAAGGATAGATTTTGGGTCAACTTTTCAACGACCCTATTTTTCTGTGTTCCTCTCAACTTTATCATTTTAAACTCTCATATCTTCACTTCATCTCTTCCACAGACTGCCACAATTATGTTTAACCTCTTGCTCTTATCTATCCAACTGTGTTTGAGGAGATGAAAATCCAACTTGGGTTATGAGGCTTTATCTTTCTGCAAATATTATGGACATTTGTTCGGTGTAAACACACACTACAGAGAAAATAGACCATCAAATGTTGATTAGATTGGAGAGATGCAGAGAGATGGAGCTGGGCATTGATTGGCTGGCTGCGTTAAGATAATAATCCTCAGCGAGCAGCCAGAAAGAAGTGACCGCGAGTTGTTCTCCTTATATGGGCAGCACTGTCCCCGTTCGTGTTTACCGGTGATGAAGGGAGATTCATAGGTTTGTATGGAAATGTGATGGGATTATGAAATAGACCGCTGTGGGAGAGGGTGTTTGTGTTTGACAAAGACATGATTTACTGCAAAGCAATATGCATTCCTGTGTGTCTCCTTCCTTGTTTTGGAAAGTGGAGGGCCATGTGCTCCACAAATTGTTATTGTTAATCCATAATGTTAGCAGCCTCCCTTCTGTGAAATCATAATTCACAATACTGCAAAGACAGCTATATTGCTATGAATAGTGTGTCCCATTTGTAAAATATAAAATTGCCCTGTATAACTTAATAAGACAGGGTATTCCATAGTTTGAATTAATAAGCCGTAATATTGCCTTGGGTGAATTTATATGACACAAAGTTATTCTGGTTCAAATTCATTTATTGCCAGGGGAAGGAATTAATCCGTATACACACTATAACACACATCCTTGTACAAGCTTAAAATAATAATCATATTGATAGATATGCGTTGTTATAGTGTGTATGCCTGATGTGAACAGATATTTGAGTTTATGTCCTCTTGCTTAGTTGTTAGCAGCCACGACAGCAGGGCTGGTATTGTTCTCACCTTGTGTGTGTGTGTGTGTCATCATGGCAAAATGCAGTCCTGGAGACACCTGCTGTAGCTGGAATTACTACAGAAACCATTTTAAGTAGCCTATTTTGCCAGGTGTTTATATATCTGTGTAGTCTGACCCACCAGATGTAGACTTTGGCCAAAAAGCTAGGAGAGGAAAAGAGCCACCGAAATCAGCCTGCCTTCTCGTTTCATTCCCTCTGCTATCTGCGTGTTACTGTATTCATATCCCCTTCACTATGGGAAACAACAACAACTTTGGAGCTAACAGCTTACACGCTGAAAATGGCAAGTTTTGACAAAGATTTGGATCGTGCCATAAGGCATATCTGCTTTGTTGTTTCGGTGAATTGTTGTGAAGATCTACAACAAATAAAACAACTTGCGAATGCACCTCAGAAAGTCCCAGACTCTGTCTCTCAGGATTCTCATGCCACATGTTGATCCATTTACTTACACGGCCAGTCGGAGTTGCTTTGCCACAAATTTTAAAAAATGTTAAGAGCTTAAGTATAGTCATGCTTCACCTCTAGGGCACCAAGTATCAAATTATGTTTGTCTTTTTTTTATCACTAAAAGTTGAATCACACAGTGACATAAGACTGTTAATGTTTTTTGTGATGTTTTCTTTTGGGGACCCATTTAAATGACAGTGCTAGCCTCCCTATGTGCAAATGTTCTTCCAAAACAAGCTCAACCCTGTCACTATTTAGAAAGAGCAGTATCACTGCATCCTCGCTTTAGCGCTGCCCAACTCAATTGTGATTGGTTTAAAAAGACAAAAACAAGCCAGAGCGTTTTTTCCCCTTTAGCAGAAAGATAATCGGTGATTCCAGACCTTTCTATATCACATAGTGTTGTGGAGACAGGTCTGGCTACATGAGACTAATGTCTTTCTGACATTTAAACAACATTTCTACAGATTTTTTTTCACTGTCATAGTGTCAAAACTGTGCAAGTTGCAGTCATGAAACGTTGCAGGCTTGAGATCAAAATAAAGGCAGAGTGAAAAGATGGATGAGGTCCAAGCAAAATACTGGAAGTATCGGGGGTAGGAAGTAGGGAAGGGCCATGAATCACTGCTGGTGTGATCACATGTGTGTGTGATGGTAATATGTGGTCCAGATGAGATGAACTGTCCAGAACTACAGAAGTCATTTTCAGTATTTTGTTCGGTGTTTATATGTTTATATGTGAACAAATGTTGTCACCACATTAGTGTTGCAGCTGTGCAAGAAGCAGTAATGAAACGTTAAAGGTGTACATTTGAGATCAAAATTAAGGCCAAGATCGAAGTTGGTCATGGTCCTAGCAAGGGGATTGGATGTAGGTGGGGGTAGGAAAGAGCCCACATTCATTTGAAGTCAAGAATCACTGTATTCGTTTATATTTACCAGTCATTTTTGTTTCATTGTCTGAGTTTTGTCCACTTTTCTGGTTAATTCTAGTAAGGTTACACTAAGGAAGGCAGTTAGCTCTTTAAAACTGAAAATCAATTGTGCTCTCAGGCTGCAAATGTCCTTCTGTGCAGTTCATGTGTAGTAACAGCAAGATGTTGCTCCGCTTTTGTATACCCTGATATTTTATTGAACTTTGCGAAAAGGTCTAAAGATAGTCTTTAATTTAATAGCTCTATCATATCACCATGTTTATTAAACATTATAGTTCTCTTGCTTTGGCATATTAACACCATGAGCTGAGGTTAAAGTGTCTGACATCCTGTCAAGGTCTTTCTTTTGACTCCTACAGGACTTGTTTCTCTGGCAGTTCCTGTCCTTTTTTTCTCTCTTTGTTAGAGCCTCTGTCCCTCATGAGTCTGTCATTGTTTTTTTAATCACAGTGCGCTAAAGATTAGATCATTTTTTTGCAGTCACAACCAATATTTTCTCTAAACTCCACAGTCTACTGTAGCTGTTGCTGGTTTAGTCAGTATTAATAGAAGTTTGCTGTGAATGTGTTTTACCCAGCGTAATCAAATTTTTCCTCATAGAGCTGTCGAGAATGTTTTAATTAAATTTCTCACTCTATGTGCTCTTAATGTGCCGTCTGTGTTTTATAACTGACTAGAGCCTCACAGAGGTTAGAGATTCAGTGGTATGAAAAGCTTCTCTTGCTGAACATTTGAGGTTTTTCCAGACTCAACCTGCAAGAGTAATACCCTGCCAATTCCAGTCTGCAAGAACAATAACAACTGTCATGCGCGGATATAAAATAAGACATCGCCAGCTTTGAACTCCGGGAGAAATGTAATTTTGCCAAGTCTAAACTCTGTGAACAGTGTGAGGCTGCTATATTAGAATGTTAATTATCAGGTGAAAGGAGGAAGAGTCTCTTCTTCTCGCCTGCTAGTGGAGAGGATGAATATCAGACACCAGATGGCTAATCATCCACACAGTTAGCCAATCAACAGCCAGCACAGTGATACAGGCAGAGTGTCAGTGCCCTCCGGAGCAGACATGGCCTCATTGTACTTTAATGGCAACATGTTCCTGTCAATCATAATTTACCTCCGAGAAAACAAAAAAGGTATAGATTTACAATCAGAGGCAGAATGAAAGGAGGAGTGTGACCACTGAAGCCGGATTGGGTGGTCTTGTGCCAAATGTTCCTACTCTTTATATCATGAGGTGGGTAGAAATGTTTTTGTTTGTTTTTTTGGCTTGTGAGAATTTGGGCTTTACTACCCCCAATGACATTTTGTGCTATATTCAAATCAATTGGCCCCTTCCCTTCTCCAATTAATATAGCTAAACAGATACATGAGATCAGTTCAATATGTCTGAAACACAGAGACTGATGAAACCAAAATGGCACTTAAACATATTACAACTAGGCTAAACATTTTTTATTTCATTTCAAATTATTATTAAACAGGCCTCATGAAAAAAAGTCTCATTAAAGCTTCCATCTGTTCAAATAAGTGAATAATTTTATGTTGAATGTACCATTATCTCAGATAATGTATAGGCTTCCAAGCTGGTGACAGCAATAGCTGGAGTCTGTCTGTCTGTTCATCTCTCCATCTGTCCCATTCTTAGGAACGCGATATCTCAAGAACACCTCAAAGGAATTTCTTCGAATTTGGTACAAATGTCCACGTGGATTCAGTGATGAGCTGATTAGAATTTGGTGGTCAAAGGTCACTGTAAACATGTTTATGGCCATTCATCCATTCATTCATTTTCCGTAAGCACTTATCCTGTTGGCGGTCACGGGGGGGGCTGGTGCCTATCCCAGCTGACATTGGGCGAAAGGTAGGCTACACCCTGGACAGGTCGCCAGACTATCACAGGGCTGACACATAGAGACAATCATTCACACTCACATTCACACCTACGGACAATTTAGAGTCACCAGTTAGCCTAACCTGCATGTATTTGGACTGCGGGAGGAAGCCGGAATACCCGGAGAAAACCCACGCTGACTTGGTCCAGACAGACATGGTTGTAAACTGCAAGTGAAACTTGACAGGTTCCAGGAGGCATACAACTGTCAGGCTGTAATTCTAGTTTAGTTTATAAAGGCACATAACAGGGATGCTCTTGAACACATGAGGATTGGGCAGGTTTTAATCTTTGATTGGGCGACATGGTGTCAGTTAAATCTGGGACACTTCCCACTGAGTGTGTTACTACTAGGATATCATGTGTACAATATTTGTTTTTGTTGGCAGGAGGAACTGCATCAAGACAGAAAGGCTTTCTGGGCTGCATCCGCTCTCTGCAGCTGAACGGAGTCACTCTGGACCTGGAGGAGAGGGCGAAGATCACCCCAGGGGTACGACCAGGGTGCCCCGGCCACTGCAGCAGCTACGGCTCCCTCTGCCAGAACCAAGGTCGCTGTGTGGAGAGAGCCAATGGTTTCTCCTGTGACTGCGACCATTCAGCCTACACTGGAGTCTTCTGTCACGAAGGTACATATATTCAGAAACACACTGGACACTCTCTGCCAGTAAATACACAGATCCAAGGACTAGAGCCCCTTCACTCACAAAATAACCATTTGTATATCAGTTATTCACTTTGTGATACCTTGAATTTGTAAAGTAAATGTTGTTATTTTCTCATGCCTCACCGGTGGAGTAAGAATCCAAAAACTGTGAACATTCTTGATGAACTGCAGTAAAGAGATCTGGGTTTAACAACAAAAAAACTACATCAAACATCCTTTTACAAACCCTCACACAGCTCATGCAGTGTAATCCAAGTCTCATTTATCCTGTCGTGTACTCAGTATTTCCCCTAACACAAGCATCTGCTAAAACTATGCAAAACACTTCTACATGAACAGTCACGGGCAGAGACAAGCAGCGTGCCTGCATGTGTTTGAACTCTGCTCAATATAATGCTTGAGTGTTGTGTTTGGGAAGCACTGGATAAATGAGGCTTGGATTATAATGCAGGAGTTGTGTGAGAGTTTGTAAACGGATGTTTTGATACAGTTATGCTTCTGTTAAATGCGCCCCCCCTTTACTTCTGTTCATGAAGAATGTTTGACATTTTTGGATTCTTTGGTCAGTAAGAGACAGCTTTGCTCCTGTTGCCAGTTTTCCAAGTCATGTCTCTGTCAAGCTACTGCTTTCTTGAACTTTCATCATAGTTACAGATAACATGATTTCAAATGTGTAAAGTTTTAAGTTCAGCAGACATTTTAAGAACCCACACTTTCCAGACAGATCCAATTATATTTGATGGACAGACTGACACACTGGACGAAAAGACCAGAGAGAAACCGGTCTGATATTATCTTGAAAATAAAAAGCAGTCTCTCCTCTGACTTTAAATTGGCTCATTTAGTTTTCTGTCCCTACAATTGCCTTGACAATTCAATTTCCTTGTGCAAAAGAGATGATAGGCTAATTTGGATGAAGTTCATTATAGGTTTTTGTCTAAGGACAGCAGAGTGGGCTGTATGCTATAAAACTGCTCCAGATTTGCTCCAGGTAAAGAATGAAATAGGGGGTATAAACATTAAATGCAGTTTTTAAAGATTATATTTATGCTATAACTGTTTTTAAGTATCATCATTATAAGCAGTGTCTATTACTATAATAAGGGACTGAGGAAGTCTCTGGTCGCAACTATAGTTGTAACTTTTAGTAACTACAGCAACAACAATAATTAATTGTGTTTTTGTGTTAGTCAGTATTGAATTCTTACCCTAATACCTTAATTTCTTCTTCATATGTCATATTGCACCTTTCTCATATGGTATCAGCATAGCATTAAAATCTTGGCTGTTTGATTTGAACAGCAACCTATTCTGCTGCTAATCACTGCATTTTAGTTTGCCAGCTCAGCCTGTGCGTCCTATTCAGAGGCTTTCCAAACAAAGAGGAAGACATTTGTTTGCCAGTTAGATGTAGCAGTCACAGGCAGAGAGATGCATTAGTCAGACTCACGGAGGAATAACACACCTACATCAGAAAAGCCACATCCACTGCGACGGTATCTGAAGGTCCAGTCACTGAAATGTCTCATTGTGACATCTGGCTTATCATCCCTTGTTGTTTGTGTAACTAATGAGAAACAAAGGCAATTGTTCACTAAGCCTCGTCCCCCTTAGTCACAACTGCTTTGCCTGTCAAGCCTTTCACAGTTTACAGCAGATATGTGACAGATTTAGCACTTGATTAAAAAAGTTTGTTCTTTATTTCAGACAGAGGAAAACAAAATCAAGCTTAGCTGGCAACTGTTGACTTTGCTGGCTCAAATAACAAAAGTTGCTTGCCTATTAAAGGAACAGTGCGTACAGTTTTGGGAGATTTAGTGGAATCTTGTGGTGAGGATTGCAGATTGCAACCAGCTGAAACTTCTTCTGGGTGGAATTCCTTTAGTATTCATTGTTCGGGGGCGGGGGGTATTGTGAGCTGAATTATCCACAGAAGTCTCTTACTCTCCAGAGTAAGCAGACCAGGTGATTAAAACCAGTTAAAACACTGAATAAATCAGTTTCACGTTACAGAACAGGGTTTCTCCAACATCATTTGGTACATCACAGTTGACTGCTCGCCCAGTGCCTGCTATATGTGCTCATCTTTTTTTTTCTCCCTAACTTTCTGATCCAGACATTAAGGAGGTTTTTATTAGGAGCCAAAATATCTGCAGAGGTCTTCTTCTCTTCAAAACAAATGGACCTGGTTATTTAAACCAGTAAAAACTCTGATTAAAGTAGTTTCACTTTACAAATCAGTGTTCCTCCAACGCTGTTTGGCATGTTGAAGACTGCTGCTAGCCTGGCCCCTGGTAATGTGGCTCACCTTTGTCTCTGATATCTTGAGATTCACAAATTAAGGAGATTTTTTATCAGGAGCTGAATTATCCACAAAGGTCTCCTCCTCTCCAAAACAAATGGACCAGGGCTCGTATTCACAAAGAATCCTAAGACTAAAAGTAGCTCTTAGTGACGTCATTCTAAGAAAAATCTTAGAATTCCTCGAATTCTAAGATTTTTCTTAGAATTTTCCCTTTGTAAGATAAAAGTTATTCACAAAGCATCTTAGGCCTTAAGAGAGCTCCTAAGGTGAAAAACTGTTAAGAGGAGGGAGGAGGACTTTTAAGAAGCCTAAGAGTGTCTTAAACAGAGAAGATGTCGGAAAGACAGAGAGGAAGGAGAGATATTCTCTGTATATTGAACAACAGTGATTTAATAAGACGCTACCGGCTTGATCGTGCAGGGATAATGTTTGTGGTTGACCTCATCAGGGATGGGCTTACTTTTCCCACCCAGCGTAGTAACGCAATAACACCCACTTTGGATTGCAGCACATACCAGCGCTTCTCACACTCATCGCTTGTGCGTAAAAGGAGAGGGAACGATGCATTGATTTGTTGGGCAATGCGCTCCCAAGTCTGCCTCTTCCCTTGTGCCGTGACCCCGGGACCGAATTTCCCTCTTAAAAATCCGTTGTTCTCCTCCACGAGCTGTGCCAACAGCAGGCACTGCTCTTCTGTCCAGTTCGGCTTTCTCGTTCTTTTTTTCTCCATTTTGTTCGTTGTTTTGGTCATTCTGCCAAATCAAACCGCTTTTTACAAGGAGGCCAGCAATCACAGTAATTGCTGACAGCTGAGTCTGCGTCCACCATTAATATCAAATAGATTAAGTAGTAAAATTACCAGCATGGCGTGTAAACATAATAAGCAAATCAATATAATAATCGGCATGTGAATGAGGTACATTCAAACATTTGAAGCTGTGTAACAATTAATTTAATTTTGCTGAGTTTCATCATCATGACATAAAATTATTTTCACGATTACACATTTCTTAAGAGCCTACAGTCTAAGTTCTATGATCGGTTCATTTCACTGTCCATTCATTACTAGGAGCGCATTTTTTTTTTCTTTTTGTAACAACCAATCACAGCTTTTAGAAGACTGCATCATACCTAGCAACGGGGTCAACCACACCTCCTCACTAAGATAAAAGTTTCTGTCCCCTCCTTGCTCAGAGTTGCTCTCAGAAACTTCCTGAATCACTCTTAAGCTAAGATTCCTTGCTAGGAATTTTTATGCTAAGTTAGGAGTTCTCTGAGAGGACTCTGAGAATCTTTGTGAATACAGGCCCAGGTGATTTAAACCGGTTAAGACACCGAATAAAGCAGTTTCATGTAAAAATCAAAACAATCAAAGGGCTGGTATCACGGAGGGGCTGCAGTAGCCAAAATGCAAAAATGCAAATGGCCCATTTTAGAACCTGTGTATGATTTGTCCGTTGTGGACTACTGTAGAGACATGGCGGTAAAACATGGAAATCTCCGCAGGCGAGGATGTGTATACATAAACCACTCATTCTAAGGTAATGAAAACTCAACAATTCTTATTTTAAGGCAACTATACAGTAAAGAAAACATACTTATTATATTATATTGCATTTCTGCCAATATATAAATCCCACACACTGGACCTCTCAGCAAACTTTAGCTTCATAAGTTTGTTTTAAAAAAAATGCTCTCTTCTCTTTGTTTCCATCTGACTTTGAAAACAAGAATCTTCTAAAAGTGTCTTACATATGCACTTGATATTGTGCCAAAACACCACAGGCTAAAGCTGCATGTCCCAAGCAAAAAAGTCTACCCATTTGGTGATCCACGTAGAAAACATATAGATTAAAGAAAAGGCACTGTTCTTGCACTGCACTGCAGAACTTATTAGTTCTACAATTTGAAGTATATGACAAAAGAAGAATCTGACTGTTTGTGTTGAAATAACCCTGTTGTACTGAAAAGAAGGATTTAGATTTTTCGTTATTGCTTGTAGTTTCAAACAATTTGTTCACTTTGTAGTTTGAAAGAAAAAGGATTTTAGGATAAGGACTAACCAATGTGTTTGGCAAATGTAATAATATCTCGGATAGTATGGCCGGGGGCTGCTTGAGTGTACTCAATCATCCAATCGAGCAGGAGAGCCATTAACTTTAGCCCACCCCCTAATATAGTAGCATCCAGGACACATAATGGGGAAATCCTACTCACTGTAGATATGCTATTTTTCCATGTACCCCCACATAATTATGTAGTATGAAAGGCCCCTGTTTGTGGAGGTAATGCTGAGTTACTATTAGCCAGACATGCAATTGTTGCAGCTTGGCATGAACTGTTGTGTCAAGTTACCGTCACTAAGCTATGATTGGACAATCACTGTTCAGATGAAGAGTTAGCAAACAGTCAACCAACCCAAATTTGAAATATCCAATATTTCTCATATGCATTATTTTAAGGATTACCTCAACTCTTTCAGACATCTAGAATAAAAACTACAGCAATAAAACTTGAAACGCATCAACTTCTGATTCTTTTGTCAGCCAACAGATGGGTTTATTTTAAAGCTTTACACAACACAATTATTATGACCCATCTCTGGTGCTTTAATGAGGAGAGGAGAGCAAAGATCAGACGGCCTTCTGAAGAGGATCCTTCAGTCAGCAGACATTAGACTGACCCTGACCGTCTCTCGATCACTGCCGACACAGCTCGGCCTCTCAACGCTCATTCTGAGCCGGTCATAATGAGCCTGTTCTGTCCTGAAGGTCAAGCATCGGGATTATCTTAAAGGACACTTCAAACTCACCATGCTATTGAGTCTGCCATGTTGCATCAAGGGCTTGTTGAAGGGTGTTGAAAGTCAACATAGTATCAAACTCAGACAGTGCTGTAGAAATATGTTGTTAAAGAAATAGTTCAACATTTAGGTAAAGATGCTTATTTATTTTATTGAGAGTAAAAAAGAAGGATTGCTACTGTCATATCTGTCTGTTCATATTAAACAGATATGAGAAAGCAGATAAGTAGGGCTGATCCCTGGTAGACCCCTCAGTTGACTGAGATTCTTCAAGTCAAGCAGCAGGGATGTTTCAGTCCGTCTGTCATTAAAGTAATTAGCATGCATTAGCTCATAGGGCTAGCTCAGCTATTATGTTACGTGAATTTCGCTGTCACCCTGCACATCCAGCAGAACTTTATTCAAACACTCAAATTGTATATGGAAAAAAGGAACAAACAGTCAAATATTCATATCGAACAGCCAAATCTGATTCGACGAACATAATTCTGACTCAGGTACAGCCCTATAAACAAGCATATTTCCAAAGAAGTTTAACTCTTCTTCTAAATTGCAAACAGCTTTAAGTATTAGAAAGTTAATTTACCAGTTAAATTCAACACCTAACAGAAGAGAACATCCAACAAAACACATTTTGGTTTTTTGGTTTTTTACATGAAATTGGCAACAAATTAGGCTGAGCTGAAAAGTCAACAGTTGTTTGGTGTATCCAAAGTCCATATTAAGGAAATACTAATACAGTACATGTGGTTAAAAGATCTGCTGATATTCTTTCAACTGTAAATACATTTTATTTTATTTCCAGAACATTAAACATATCCACCTTATCCCTAGCCCCCATGATACCCTGCATGAATCATGGGTGCAACTTCCAGTGTCGAACCAGAACTGGCTTTGGTAACTGAACACTTTTTGGAGTGATTTGGAAATAAAACACGTGGAACACACCACCGGCGTCACCTTAGACGAGATAACATGATATTACCTGTAATATCTCTGACAGCCATCTCAAAGCATTGGTTGTTTCCATTTAAAACAAGTGTGTTAGCGATTAGCTTGCCTTGCTCCGTTTGCATATCGTTAAATTTAACGGAGCCCAAGATAGTTCACGGTAAACATCTACTTCAATAGACGATTATGATTTCTTGTGACTCATAAACAGACACTAACACATTCAGCAAACATTTAACATAATTCAGTATTAATTCTAGCTCCATGTGAAGTGAATAAACATGATGTTTCCCAGCTAATTATCTGCCTGTCTGCCTTAACAACACATTTTACACAATTTTATAACTCCTGATTTATTAAATTTGAGTTCTACTGAGTGAAACACAACGCTGACTTTAGCAGCAGACCTCAGTTATACCAGGAATGTAAAGTAGTGAAATAAATGACTTTGGCCATTCGTTTTATGTGATATGAAAGAAGTACAGTAAATCAGTAACACATTCTCAGCTGAGATGACTGAACACATAATTCAAGGTGTGCTACTACTTTATTTTCCTATGCAGGATGAGAATACAGTCAGACAGGAACATGATGTGCTAACACTGAGTTACAGACCTGTCATTCTGTGTGTCATTTTCGTCTGCAAATTCTGATTTAATACTTCTCTGCTCTTAAAACTTTGATTTTATTATTTCTTATGTCATTCTAAGCATGTGAAACATAGTGTATTCATTGTCCACAAAAATACAGTACAGATTACGTCCTGTATTGATTCAGTAAGGAAAGATGCGTTTTAGTTTTTAAAAACCTATTTGTCTCTGTCGGTAGACAATGGAAACTGGACCTTTGGGTAGAGAAACAATCCCGTTTTGTTCTGGGTGCATGTTTGACACTGTAGTTGAAGCAACAAATTTAGCTTTGTCTGGTTGCTACAAACGTTACAGATGTAGACATAACGACAGGTACCAGAGCTCCACAGGGACATTTAATAAAATGCTAATTTAACGTTGGTTTACTATCTGTTAAAATGAAGCCATATTTGCTGAATTGAAGGAAAATTACTTTCAAAAAGAACCATCGTTTGCAGCTAGCCACCAAGATTAGCCACTGAGACAAACCTCAGACAGTCAATGCGACTAACTACTTCCACTATCTCCCTGGAGGTTTTACCCATAATCTTTTCTGCAGTAGCACCCTC
This sequence comes from Epinephelus lanceolatus, assembly GCF_041903045.1. Lineage (NCBI taxonomy): Eukaryota > Metazoa > Chordata > Actinopteri > Perciformes > Serranidae > Epinephelus > Epinephelus lanceolatus. Next base: position 33,270,148 of record NC_135739.1, read on the forward strand.
AGGAATAAGGTGGATAAAACAAGAAAAGTATTTTTGCCTCAGCCTTACCAAATTAAGCAAACTTAAAAGTTATTCCTTCATTTAGACCTCTCAGAGAGCGACAGGTAGTTAGAGAGGGACATATTGTAATGAAAGCCCTACATACAAAGTTCACCAGTCAGCTCCACCACTGATTCATCCTAACACAGTAACTTTTTAACTTTCAGAGGTCTCAGCCAGCTTTATGTCGTCTACATCCATTGTCTACAACCTCAAGGAGCCCTATGAACTGAGCAGGAACAGCAGCACCTCACCTTCCTCCATCTACTCTGACGTGACGCTGAGAGGAGAAAACATCTCCCTGAGCTTCAGGACCAGTCAGAGTCCTGCTCTGCTACTCTACGTCAACTCTTTCTACAGGGAATACCTGGCCCTGCTCATCAACAGTCATGGTGAGGACAATGAGGTTTGAACAGATTTAATTCCTGCATTGGCTCATGCTCACCTCTCCTCTCACTCCATGTCTGTCTCCCTCTGCATTCATCCTATCATCCTCTGCTGCCTCCTTTGCCACACAGCCAGGCTAATTGTTATGCACGATGTCAGGTTCAAAGAAAACATTTGGTGCAGTTACTATTAAATGATAATTCTGTTTTTCAGCAGGGGTCCTCCTTCCCTTGTTGTCGCCATTGTGATTATTTATTGTGTTCAAATTTTAATCACTTGTTTCACTGTAGAGCTTTACAGAGCTCCAGTTGGCAGGGAGCACTGCCAGCTTTCCTGCATAGCACAATAGGCTTTGCCATTATCCACTGTCTGCAACTTGTAAATACGACTGAAGTCCCTGTTGTTGTTTTTTTTACTACTGTGAAGTTGAGCTCAGGGGTCGGAGATTTCTTTTATAATTCTGAACTCAATTCACTATTATCACGGCAATAATTAGCAACCCTTGATTAACATATTGGGTGGCATCCTTTAATCCATTATATGAAATGCACTTTTGATATCATTATTGTGTGTGTTTGGCTGTGCGTTTTACAAATTCTGCTCTTAGTAAAAGTAACATTTAGCTTTTTTAATGACTGAGAGAAAGTCGAGGGATAGCAGGTTTTGAATATTTGATCAAGTCATCATCAGGTATCTGCACTCTTGCTGAAGTATCTAATTAAATCCCAGTGAGAGGCTTCTTTTGGATACTCCACAAAGGCTCCTCTCATGTTTCTCTCTATTGCGGCTGCAGTAACAGGATCCTCAGCTGCTGCACACAAAGAAACTTCTTCTATCCAAGTCACTTGCTGAGAGTCTGAAGCACTTTTTGCCCTCTGCGAGATTGTTTTTATTATCAAGATGTGCTTTTATGATCGGGGAATTGCTCCCTATTAAGCTGTGAAAAAAAGTAACACAGTGAGTCATAATTAGGAAAAAAAACTGAAAAGGGCATTAAGTATTAAGTGTTTGGATCTTTAAAAAAAAGATTATTTCCTATCATTCCTGCTCATCTGTGAAGTCTGCAGACATCGCAGAGCATTCAAATTATCTCAGCGTTATGGAATTTATTAAGTGTAAAAAAAAAAAAAGGGGGAAATTAATTTCATATCATGGGGTGTTATTCATAGAGATAAAGTATTAATCCTCAAAGTATTAAATGGTTTGTAGCTTCTTAATTCAGCAGCTGGTATCTTGGAACATTCAGATATCTGGATGAAATGTTCTTTCTTTGAAGGAGTTAATATATGTCTTCTTAGATGTTCAGAGCCAATAATGTGGACTTTTTTTTAGGCTTAAGTGCTCAATTAATTATCAGACACTAATTAAATTTTGTCTTTAATTTCAGACATGTTTGTACCCATCAGCAACATTTAAAGATAAGATCAGGTTGTCTTAAAATTGTGTTGTCCAAGGCATGGGCTGTATTGATGGTGGTCAACATTAACAGTTTACATAGCATATATAGTTTACTTCAGTTTTAGCAACAGCTTGCATCAGATCTGTTTTATATCTCATGAGTAATATTTATTATTCAGTGACCTCTCTCTGTAGAAGTTCAATTACCCTTCTATGTAATAGGTATAATCTGACACTAATGTGTGATACATGCAAACAATGCTCCATCAGTGACAAAGAAGTTTCAGTGTTGCAACCTAATTCCTTTTGATTTTGTACATGCTTGCAATTCAAACTAAGATTCTGTTGTTGTTCTGTGTTTGCAAAGATGAGCTGGAATTGAGGTACAAGTTGCACAGCAGCAGAGATGCAGAGGTGCTGGGGAGCAGAGTCACGAGCTTGGCTGATGGACGTCTGCACACGGTGATCGTCAGGAGACTGGCAGACACTGTCTCTGTTCAGGTACACACACGTAACAAATAATGCACACTGTCACACGCATCATTACAACAAACACTGTGAACAAAAAGAAAAGAAAAGGAAGAAATCTTTTGAAATTAATTTCAGATGCTCAATCTTACTTTACTGTCAGAGTGACATCCACACTGTGCATTACATAGTTAAATAAACCCACTGCTCACACTGCACTAAACACCTGATAATGAGAGGCAGACTGCATAGGGACACTTCAGAGGCTGACACTCGTTGTCATATTATTAATTGAAACTGCTGCCAGGTGCTTATTTTGTGGCTATGCGGTTCATTCTCCCACTGCAAATAAATCATGTATACAGCTATAAGAGTGCCTAGCTTACTTATGTTCCATGCAGTCAAACTATAACATGATCCAAACTTAGATAATACTTATCTCAACAGGAAACTTTGTGCACAAGTGCATCCCTAAACAAAAGATAAAATGATAAGTAATAAATTACATTAAATCACCAGAATAAATGTTGGCAGTGTAGGTTCAAACCATAGATATGTTACATTTGTATGTTTCGTATATCTCGGATGTTGTTGTCTTTTCCTGTTGATGCCTGAAGCTTCATTCTGGTTAGTCTTGCATGGGCAGCCTTTGGTTCTTCGTGCAATAAGATCTGCTCCCGCAAGGGCACCGTCAAGCCTTAGACAGATGTCTGGTTACGTTTCAGATTTAAATACTATGAAGACAGAGAAGAGCTGAACAAAAACAAAGCCATATGTACGATGTGCAAAATTAAGTTGCAGTATTGTGGAAATAAAACATATCTCAATCCAAAACAAACTCCTTGTAGAAGGCATTTATGTTTAAGCAAGTCCAAAAAATAACTGAGGCTGTCGCACCTTCAATGTGCAAGAATACTGTAAAACTGCAATCAATAGCCTAGTCCAAATTAAATGCTTAAGCCCTTTTACTAGCCCATTGTGGCTACACATTTTGGCTTGTCTTAAATGGATGCCTCGTGTGGTTGCCAAGCAGTTCAGTTCAGTCCAAATTCTTTGGAGGTATCAAACCAGGTTGTTGGTGACCCACTTCAGCTAACATTAGTTAGCTGCTTTAGTCAATATGGAGATGATAAAAGAATGACATGACAAAAGAACAAGTGGTGACTCATTACCTCTGAAGCTGTCATCAAGACAGAATATGTCCATTCCTCGATTACCCTGTAAGTTATTCATATTCCTTTAGTCAGTAGGGGACCACCAATCAAAATAATCAAAAGGGTTTTTCATAAAAATTAATTTAAGTTATGAATATTGTGATAAAGTGGTGTTGTGTCACTATGCCCCTGTGCCATAATACTCAAGTGCCATAAAACAAGTGTCATAACTCTCTTTCTCTCTGATGTGCTGTTTCTCCAGGCTAGATTAAATGAATGATTCAGAATTGATAGGTTATTCAAAGCCTAATTTTTAATACAAGTGACACTTTTACTAGTTCAAATAAACAATTTCATTGTATTTCCCATGTTTGCTGAGAAGCAGTTTTGTTTAAAAGGAATTAAAGTCGTGTCCCATATAGACCCCTGTCCCAAATATAGGCCTGTTGATTTCAGTAATTTAAGCAAATAATAGCTCGGGCTACTATTTGAAGTTTTACGGTATATGCCCTTACAGTATTATTGAAAATGATGGCTTCTGAAGCCTCAATAATATACTAGAACCAAGCTACATTTTACCTGAATATTTTACATCAGTGTAAGTGCTTTAGGATCAAGTCTTAATGTAAACAGTATTTTTGATAATACACCAGATTAGAGGGTTACTTGTACAATTTACAGCATTAATGCTCTGTGAATCTCATATTCAAACATAAATGATATTGTAACTGAAATGTGTCTAATCAAGTTGATATTGTATCAAATATCAGTTAGGACCTGGGACCTTTTGAAACAGAATTGAATTGCTTTGGAAAAATCAATGGTGATTTCCAGCCCTAACAGAAACATCAGCCAGCAGTTTTAATTTATGTTATAAGAATGAGCGTTGGAAAGTCAAATTATTATAGTATCATATAACAAAATATGTATAAAATTGAAAGATCAATGCCCTCAGGCTTGCCAGTGGATATATAACTCATGGCACCAAAATGTCCAGACATGTCTCCGTCCACAAGTGTCCAGAACCCAAGCAGAATATAAATTCATAAATGCCACATTTCCTCTCTGTTATCAAGCTACTTTCTTTTTCCCTGTTTTTTGGCTCCACTTTACTCTCAGGTTGATCAACATTAGCAGATGTCTTATTGATAAATGATTCACTAAAGCCCAAATCTCTGTGTTTGCGAGCAATACATCACACCCTGTGTGTTATTATAAAAGAGTGTCTCTCTCTGAGGCATTTACCACCTCAGAACCCGCTCCATTTCTCTGCTCAGCTACTGCGAACCACTGCATCTCACGGGTCTATTGGTTTCCGGCTTTAGGGTTTAATCCCATTTAAATATGCAGGTCAGACCAGAAGTTCAGCCTCCGGCTAGCTTTTCATGTTTAATTGCTTGCTTCTCTGCAGCCATTTGTCGAAGTTTCTTCACAGAGCAGCTTTTGTTTAAACACTTAACAATAGAGAGCTGTCCTTGACAGTTTGTCGCTGTTATCAGTCTGCGCTTCTTACCTGCTGAGCTTTTACCTTTGCACATGTGACATGCATTATCTTTCAGATCGACCAGAATGCCGGAGAGGACTTCAACTTGACATCTGATGTGGAATTTAACAGCATCAAATCACTCATTCTGGGCAGAGTGCAGGGTAAGTGAGGCTCTCTTCGCACAGACTCCAGCACTTAAACAGACTCATTTGAATAACAGCACTGAGATGTTTGGGCCCAATGCGACAAACACTGTGCTAGAGCTTTCTGCTGTTTTCTATTCATCATGTTTGGTGGACCAGAGGGAAAACAGCAGTCTGAGCAACATCTGTGGTGCTTTTTAAAGACAAGTTGACATCCATATTCAAATGGTCACAAAGACAGCACTTTGCTGCGGAGATGCAAAACAAGAACCTTAGAAAAGTCTAAAGGTGCCTCCCACTTAAGTCATTGTTATGTGGCATTAGATGCATTTTAGAGCCATATGGGTTGGTACAGTATTTGTGCAAATGCCATTGTTTTTCACTAATGCAGTAGTTCAGAAAATACAGTATATGCTGGTGAACTTTTATCCGTGTTATCGCAGCGGTGAGTAATCCAGTCTTTATGTCTGTCTAGCTGAGCGCAGCTTCAGACAGCTGTAATGGTAATAACTTTAGAAAAGGTCCTTCACTTTGTATGGTAATGAGGAGAGATTGAAAAGAACAAATTACTTGGAAGATTGGAGTCAGCACCCTGCAATACAGCATAACAACCAATAAGTCTCCGCTGCTGTGGGAGGGGTCAAACTAAACCAGGAAGTCAGACGGTACAGTTCAACCCCTCTGCGCCTGACAGTACATTTTGCTTTCACATCACTCCTGTCGTCCTCTACAGGACTGATCTGTCTACCTGAAGCTTCTCTTAATGAAGGGGAAAGACTTTGCACCAAAGCTGTGATGCCCTTATGTTTTTCTCTGTTGCCTCGAATGTTTACCTTTGGCTAGCATCATCTGAGACAAAAATACTGTTAGAAATGTGGGGCTGATATAGAATTGGGTATCAGAAGAGGTTCTCAATTCATATGTAATTAGGCCCATCATGCCTCAATCATCGTCCGTACAGTAACTGCTTGTACGACAATGGGCTGTGCACATAGTAATAGAACAGGAGTTACAAGCAGGTAACTTCTATTTTACCTTGTTTCATCACCTAATTAGAGACTACTGCTGTGCAATTGCCACATTTACATTAATTCATCCACTCAACATCAAGGACTTAGCATTCACTAATGTGAAAGCTACAGGAAGCTGTAACTGCTTCACAGTAAAAGTCATTCAGTCGTTAACTGGTGGAAGGCCAACCAGCAGTGTGAGGTTTGTTTTAACAGAAGTTTAACTGAAACAGGTGCAATAAAACCTCAGAACAGAGCAGATGAACAAAACATTCAGTTTGCTTTGTGTAGTAATACTTTTTATTGATTGTTTATGGAGACATTGAAGAATTACACAATATCTTGTCATTTATCCATCCAGCCATGTCTTCATCCATCTTCTAACCTACTGTCATGGTTCTCTTGGAGCTGGAGCCTATCATTGTCACCTGCTTTGAATGTTATCACTCAATTAAATGGGTCTCATCAGTGGTTATCAGCCTCATAGATATGAGTTAAAAAACACTTGCTTCACCTACTAGTAGGTTATCAGCCCATTAAATGGCTGTATTGTCGTTTGATCTCGAGTGGTCTTTGAGATTATTACATATTTGGTATCATAGAAGAGAAAATAAAGTACTGAATTACAGGTACCAGGATCAGTTCAAATGTAATTTTTTAGCAGACGCCTAACCCATATCTATGAGGCTGATAACCACTGGTAACTGAAGCAGGGTACCCACGCTGAAATGATTGCCAATCATAGGGCCAACTGGCTGTTAAGTTATGTCTAACTCTGTATACAGTGTTTTTCTTTCTCAAATAATATGCCACAAATTGAAAAAAGAAGGAAGCAAAATAGTTCAGTAGAATCAGTTACAAAACTAGAATCTATAGAATCTATTGAATATCCCAACTTGAGAGTATAAGCGATAATATAACAAATAGTTCGACCAGGCAATCTGATTGGTCAACAAGACATCTTGAATGTGCTCAAATCAGCATAAAAGCACACCTGGCTTATCACTAAAAATATTGCACACATGGCAACACTGTAACTGCCAGAGCAAATACCAGAGGGCCACAAACCTGCTAAAAAAATGGATCGTTTTGTTAATAATTTTGATCTTTACAGTGGACTCAGTTTGATGAATGGTTGGAAGAAGATGAGGCTGCAGCTGCTGTTGCCTTTGTACATCCTGGACACACACACTCTGTGTGTATTCACGCCTATGGGTTAAAATCTATAGGAAACTCTTTACAATCCTGAAAATATTATAAAGTCTAATATGTAAGTATAAGCACACTGCAGTCAACATTATGAAACTACTATATCTGAAACATTTTTGATCTTTATTTCAAATGACCTGAAAAGCTGATGAGCAAAAAGCTACCTAAAAATGGGTTATTACGATATCTTATAAGCAAATGATCTGACAAATGTTCATGATAGCCTGTTTCTTGCAACAAGTATGGTAACATTAATAGAATACTTAAAACAACTTCAGAACGTGAACTTAACCACTGCATTTGCAGAAAGAGATAGATAAGATACTTATAAAGGCTAAGTGATTCATCAGATTAAATTAATTAGTCTTTTTTATGAATTAACTTTCTTTGATTGATATAAGTTATGGTGCTGTTTGCTGCATGACTGCCCCGTCAGTGCAGGTGTACGCCTCAGCGAGTGTGAATGCAGTGAAAAAGTTGGTTTTGAAAGGCTGAATGCTATCAAATGAGGATTGAAGGAGAATATTTTGTTAGATAAAAACATGTTGTGGACTTCTCCCAGGAGGAAACTGATGTTTTGGTCTGGGAGGTCCAAGCTCGCTGTGTCCGAATATATGGAACTGCAAGCAGACCTCCACGGGCTGATGATGCAAAGGTAGCCTGGGAGGAGGTCACCACAATTGTAAATCAATGTTGCGTTTCTCTCGTGTGCGGGCGCTCTCTCTTTCTCTCTCGCAGTCTCACTCTGTTTCTTTTCTTTTGACTTTTCTAAGATGACAGATGCTGAATATATACTCCCTATCTGATGCTGTGGCTGTTTGTGGTTGGCTGAGAGGGATGTGAACTCATTAGTTTGCAGCTGTGTTAATCAAATCAGGTTGGGTTTCCATTACGCGTGCTAAACGGTGCCAGTCCCCTTTGATCTGACATCAGATGTGACGGGACAGTCGATATAGAGATACATTTATGTGCTGATTGCAGATAGTTGCATTGAATAGTGGTTTTTTGGGTATTTATTACATTGTTAATGTGCCTGATATTCTGGAAACCTGCCTGTGAGGTTTTGGTGACGTGTGCGCACTGTCCGCCGGTCAGCCAAACTTTGGCTTACACCGGCTGTGCTCCGCCTGCGCTGACAGTAGACCTGGTTTCAGCTGGCGAGCTTTTAGCGCACCTTCGGCGAAGCCTTTTGGCACGAAACTGTCAATGCGCCAAGCTGGATCTGTCGACACCTCCCCCTGCTGCGCTGCCACACCCATCTCAGTGCACCTCGGTCTGCCAAACTACCAAACTGAGCGCGCCACGGATTGCACTGCTCAAAACTAGCTCTGCGCGGGGTTCGCCACCCTGCGCCACACTGCGCTGCGCCGGGAAACTAGAGGCCGAATGCTCTTGAGTTATTGAAAACGTCTGGCACCCTCTGGCGTCCTCCATTAGCTGGTGTTGGTGACAAGGTGCTACTAATTTAAAAATACATGTGAGGTTTGTGGATGTAGGAGCTAAATCTGTATATGAAAGAAAGAAGATATGTTAGTCGTAACAAGGCTGAGCTAGCTAAGTCATTTTGTGTTTATATATTGGGTATTTATTTGTGTTGGGAAATCAGACGATCTCTAGAAAGTATTAGGCTCATGTTGGCTGGCGGACGAGTAGTAAATTAGGTTTCATTACATATGAGAGTCTACTGACATAACTGATTCTTTTCCAGTTATTAGTCAGACCCTATGTATCTCAATAGAATTGCAATATTACATGAGATGGTGTACTTTAACGTCATTTGTGGCACTTCAGTGATGCGTACAGACCAAGGCGCTTGACTGAATCACTGTCGTGCTACAAATGAGGTTAAAGCAGACCCTCCTGTTATTTTGGAACCACACTAATCATTATATTTTTTTCAAATTATATTTGTATTCATATAACTACTTGGGCATTTATTTTTACATTGTTTTGAGTGTGAAAAACACAAAATTGCTCGCTCTACTCACACACATGTAAGGTGCACATGACAGAAACAAGTCCAAATTGATGGCGGTGCTCTTTTTACGTTCAGCTCCTGAACATTTCTTTGTGTTGTTGACCCAGGCCGTGTTAGTGTGTGACCCAGCCTTCTCTCTGCTGAGCCAGAGGACGCTGGCAGTCATATCAGTATCAGAGAGGCAGCAAGATAGTTGATATACTGTCACTCCCTGCCAGCGCTGTCATCCATCAGCCTAACTAATGGACCAGGAAAGAATGGAGAGACTGAGCTGTTCACACAGAGAGAGAGGAAGGGGGGGGGTGATGAAGAGAGAGGGAGAGTGAGATAGTGATACAGAGAGAGGTGGAGGTAAAGGGCAGCAGTTGGGCGGGGGTGGACAGTAATCGTCAGTTCGTGGATACAAGGCCAGTGCTGTCAGTGTGGGGTTTGACTGCTCGCACAAACATCCAAATCCTTCTTAGTGAAGAAGGCACAGACTCTATTCAGCACTTTTAACACCTAATACCACCAGTACTGGATGATATAAGAAACTTTACCACATCATCTTACATTTGTTAGTTTTACATACTGTATTGTTTCACTTAGCCTCATTTAAAGGCAAACTTTACATTGTAGGATCCTGTATGCTCAATTTTAGTTTTTTTCTATGACCATATTTTTTGAATATTCCTTTTTCATAAAGATGATAACTTTACCTATTTAATATAGACAGTTAAACGTGCACATGCATGCTGGGTGAAGCAGATTGCTTAAAATACCTCAGAGACAAACTCCCCTGCCTGCGTGTGCTTTATTTGTTAGAAGAAAAAATGGTAAAAGGTAGAGATAGAGAAAAAGTTTGTCTTCTTAATTAAACAACAGAGACAAAATATGGTAATGCGGTGTTAGACAATCTAACGCTACAGCTGTGACTTAAATCTGTTGTGTTATTAACTTTTTCCTCCCATCTTAATCAGCTGCTCTCTATTTTGCAGGTTGCTCAACAGATAAATGCATGTCATAAAACATATAATTCAGAGTCAAATTATTTCCCGCTGACAAGAGGATCACACTTAATTTAAGACTTAATCAAAGCCTGATCAAATATACAGCTGATAAACAGCCCTCTCCAGCCAGGCCACTCTGCAGTGTCCCATTTGTGTGGTGAAAAGTTGCTTCTCTGCGATAATAACTTAGATGAGTAGTGATGATGTGCTGTGTAATCAAATTGCACTGCAGGAATAATTGTAGTTCACACTGACATTTATAGCTGCTTAAGATTTTACTTAGCACTTGCTGTCACAAATAGTGGCGTGGACACATTAGCCACCAGAGAGACTCACTGGCAGTTTCCTAATATAAGGAGGTGTTTACATGTTTTTTGTCCACAGTTTTGTGATGATAGCTGCAGGCCTGTCGCCAGAAGAAAATGTTGGCATTTCTGCAAAACTCAAATATGTTAGATGCGTATATTGTTTATCTATCATATCAACGTTTGTAAAGTGACGGACATAATATATAAGCTGACTTTGTAATCCGGAGATAGAGAGGATTGTGGATGGCGTGTTTCAGAGGCGAGATGCGTGCCAAGCTGCAGACCACTGCACAAGGCCAAAAAAAAAACGGTTGTGAATTAGCGAGTCCTTGCTTTGTTCCCAGCAGCTTTTTAGGTGCAAACATTGGTTGTTTTTTTTACCAAGACATTTCTGCTTTTCTAGATGGGATAGTAGCCTGAGAAGTGGCCCAAAAAGTGATTGTTTTTTTAATGAGAGGTTGCTGCTTTTCTTTGGGATAGTGACCCGAAAAGCAGTTGTTTTTTTAACCGAGACACTGCTGCTTTTCCTGCCAGGATTGTGCTCCCTAAACAGTGCTTTTTAAGCCAAAACATGATCTTTTCCATCTGACCATAATAAAGTGGTTTTCAATTGTAATTCTAACTGCTCATTAGCTACAGTGTTGTTAAAACGTAAATGTTTAACTTATCTGCTATAGTAATGTGCAAATGTAACATATCTGCCTGTGGTTTGGAGAAAAGTTCAGTGCTAACATCTCTTTTGGCAAATGGGTTGACAGCCGAGAGGTAATCTAGTAACAAAGTCTCACAAGTTTTACCTAAAAGTAGTCACATTCCCGTAAGGTAAACATTTTCACTTGACCAACACTTTGGTTCACTGAGCTAATTGAAAACTGAATGGCCAAACATTTATTACACTTTGCTGAGGATACTCCTGGTCCCCAGAGGACGAATCCTAATGTTTTCTTGACCCCTTAGGCCTTTTCCTCCCACAACACTTTCAGACTAAAACTTGCACTTGTACACAAGAAATTTAATAATGTAAAAGGCAGATTACCATGAAATTTGCTGAGCATATTCTGGCTCCAAAGGGAATAAATCCTTTTGATTTTAATGACCCAATTGCCTTCCCTCTAGCACCACCATTACTGTGAGGACTCCAAAAATAGAAAAGTAAATGTAATGCAGTTTGTTTCTCCCAGCACTTTCATATTGTGCAGTGTAATTAACATTTTAGTTTCCACTAGTATGGCTTTAGACTTGTTGCTTACCGGCTGTTTATTAAAGCTGCTACATGTGGCCTTTTATGATCAAAAGGTAGCTTCCATTTCAACAAAACAAGCCAGCTGCTTGGCCTTCTAGTTCATTGTATTTACCAACAATGTAAAATCAGCCCCTCTCATTCAATTGAATGAGACCAGTCCATTAATGCACTGACATATTAAAAAAAGAAAACCTGTTCAAACTGGATGTTCTGTACTGTATATATAGTATTGAACGTTCATATTGGTAGAATCTGTAGGACAAGATTCATGTCCAGTGCCAACCTTTACTTACTGTAACATGACAAACTGCAAGAGTACAGAACAGATTTGACTTTGATGTTATGATGCATGTTGCACAGTTTCTTTTTCTACATATATTATTTTTATTATATTCTTTATTAAATTTGTGTGGAGAGATGTCAGAGTGAGGGGGCTGCCCTTGGTGAGGCGCCCCGAGCAGTTGGGGGGTTCAGTGCCTTGCTCAAGGGCACCTCGGCAGTGCCCAGGAGGTGAACTGGCACCTCTCCAGCCACCAGTCCACGCTCCATATTTTGGTCCAAAGGGGACTCGAACCCTCCGGTTCCCAACCCAAGTCCCTATGGACTGAGCTACTGCCGCCCCCGCACCGAGTGTTGTACTTTATACACAGCATGGCGGGATGGTCATCTATCACTTTGTGTAGCTTTTAGCACTGGTACATTAAAGTCTGTAAGATCATCACAGGCAAATTTCCAACTTAACTAAGTTTCTATCCGTGCGAATCAGTCATAATCTCAGGTTGCACAAATGGCTTCAGTTGAAAGTGCCTTTCACCAGCACAGAGGCTGGCAACACAAGCATGTTCTACTATGTTTCCGAGTCCTAGAACAATCTTCAGGCCAAGCTCCAATGCAAGACTTTTATCTTGTTAAATGATTTTAAACTTAGAATAAAGGAAGTAGACACAGCTAGCTGCAGTTGCTTCGATTAATGAACAAAGTCCAGGCTAAATATTGGTGCCTTGTTAGTGCACTGTACCATGTATTATTAGTAAAGGATAGATATATAGATCCCGATGTTCAACGATTTGGCCAATAGCTGATACAGATATTGATGTTTTTATATTGTTGTTTATTCATTGTCGCTTGGTTTCGAGCCCTGCTTTTTAGCCTGTGCAGAATTGATGTTACCCACACACGTGTTTTAGGTGCCTAACCTTCCAATACTTTAGCCATACTGCAGTTAGCATGCATGAACATTGTAGGAATAATTGTTTCAAAATATGCCCTCCAACACTGAAAAACTTTGCTTGTGAATATGATGTGTGGTTTTTCAGTATCATCCACTATCCCTGTTTTGTTTGGCATAATCATTTCCAGGTGGTTTATCCTCTTCTGCGGTTTCAAAAATGGATGTTAAAATGATTAAGACAAAGATAGATACCACTTATCATCGCGACCGTGGTCTCATCAAGATAAATTTTTATCACTGCCATATTTAAAATGTGTAATTGGAACTGGCTGATAACAAATGTGTCTTCGCTCTCAGCCATTCTTGTCTCTGTGTTTCTCTCTCTCCGCCTTCAGAGTCTGATGAGTTAGATGAGGAGCTGGCCGGCTTGGCCTCTCTTGGGTTCACCGGCTGTCTGTCAGGTGTTTGCTTTAACTCCATCAGTCCTCTGAAAGCTGCTCTGCTGCACCCTGACAGCCCTGTTATTGTCAGCGGCCCATTGGTTCAGTCGAGCTGTGCTTCCTCTTCTCCAGCCAATCCCTACGCTGCAGAAACCACACACTCCTTATCAGGTACAAGGAGCAATCTCAGCCCTTATATTCCATACTATACTATATACACCATATACATTATTAAATAACCACCCACTTCTCCTCCTTTCTGGTATGCTTTTAATTGTATTCTTAGGGCTGTTCATTAGACTTTTTATAGGCTCATTAAACATCCTCCGCGGTAAGCAGACAGACTGATGGCACTCCGACAGATGAGATTAGTCAGACAACTGTAGTGAAGTCCTTTGAGACTGTGCTGAAGCTTTCAACAAGCACTGTCTGCCCTGACTGATGGTTCTCACAGTCACTCTATTTATCTCTATATACTCCTTTACATCATCTTTCTTCTTTTTGTAAATTAAATTTCACTTTTTTTCAGACTTTCTTGTTTTCCCACTTCTCTGCTCTGCAGTCTTCTCTGTATCGTATACCTCACTTTACTGGAGCATCTTTTCTGCTTTTTATTACTCTTCCTTTTCCGTCTTTGTCTCTGCAGACCAACCTGGTTCAGTGGATCCAGGTCAGCCTTTGGTGAACGCCATCAGGAATGACTCAGCTCTAATCGGAGGTAATGCAATCCATCTTTGCAGGAATAATGAAAGTTCATTCAAATATCATTACAGCTGATTCAAAACTTTATATTTTGGGGAGTCTGATATTGTAAGGAGGGGTGAGAAGGTTCAGATTCAAAGTTTTTGTGCAGGATGCAAGTGAGGAGAAAGAAATTTTGATCTTGGAAGCTGAAGAGAAAAAGAGGCAGTGAGGAACAGTAATGGGTTGGCTGTTTAATGAGAAGATTTTGGGTCTAAATTCACACATGAAAACTTTGCAGAAGAAAGGATTTTAGGCTTGTGTTTCCATTTTGAAAACCACCTTGAAGTAGCATTAAAGTTAAACATGAAGTTTGTTTATACCTAAAATACAACTTTGGAAAACTTTTACAGATGAGACACATAATCTACTGGAGCCCCGAGAGGCGAGTGAGAAAAAAAAATGTGATTCATTTTTAGCTCCGATTTTTTTGGGTCAGTATCATTTTTTAAGTGTTTGTTGTTGCAGTACTCATTTCAGTCACTAAATGCTGAAATGTGGCACTTCTTTTTGAATATTTTTTTTGCCTTTATTTGATGATATAGGACAGAAAAGGGACAGAGAGGGGGGATGACACGCACTGAAAGGCTGCAGGTTGCAATTAAACCCAGGCCTAAGTACATAAGGTGCCTGCTCTACCAGAGGCCTGCACTACGAAAAAGAATTTGGAGTTAGCGAGGTAACTTCAGGGTTAACTCTAGGTTTTCAGTACTATGAAGCCGATTATCATTTTATCGAGAAAAATCACCGTGGTAACATGCTGAACAGCTAACCTGCTCTGGGGCAGAGTATCGGATCACAGGCTGTCAACATCTTGACCTCTGAGCAATCAGGTCACTGAAGAAAACAGTATCCATTAACAAATATCCGGAGTCTCAGGTAAAAAAGAGGAGCCTATATGCTGTCATAGGTCAGTAGAATAATTTCATTGTCCCACGGCTCTATTTCCACTGGTTTTAAAGCAGAGCATCTATCAAATGGAGAGATCGTTTACAACACTAAACACATGATTTTAGCAGTATTTTAACTTATGCAAAGTTTATTTTAGCCCGCAGTGATAGCTGACAGTGTTGCTAATTTTACACTCTGATTCCATCACTGCAACTCAGAATAACATGAGACACCTGTGTGATGAGAACTAGGGGAAAAAAATAATATTTTATTGGAAAAATAATCCACACATTTTTAATTGGCTTCTGTTATTATAAATGCAGCCATTTTCTTTGGTGCAGAAACAGTCTGGCACTTTAAATTGTTTAATGTGACATATTCAAGAGTACTTTCATCATCATCCAACTTAAAAGCAAAAAATACTCTATACTAATGTCACACATAGCATAGTGATGCCTACATATAATGTAAGTCTCAGCTGACGGGGATTTTTTTGATATACAGTACAGGCCAAAAGTTTGGACACACCTTCTCATTCAATGCGTTTTCTTTATTTTCATGACTATTTACATTGTAGATTCTCACTGAAGGCATCAAAACTATGAATGAACACATGTGGAGTTATGTACTTAACAAAAAAAGGTGAAATAACTGAAAACATGTTTTATATTCTAGTTTCTTCAAAATAGCCACCCTTTGCTCTGATTACTGCTTTGCACACTCTTGGCATTCTCTCGATGAGCTTCAAGAGGTAGTCACCTGAAATGGTTTTCCAACAGTCCTGAAGGAGTTCCCAGAGGTGTTTAGCACTTGTTGGCCCCTTTGCCTTCACTCTGCGGTCCAGCTCACCCCAAACCATCTCGATTGGGTTCAGGTCCGGTGACTGTGGAGGCCAGGTCATCTGCCGCAGCACTCCATCACTCTCCTTCTTGGTCAAATAGCCCTTACACCGCCCGGAGGTGTGTTTGGGGTCATTGTCCTGTTGAAAAATAAATGATCGTCCAACTACACGCAAACCGGATGGGATGGCATGTCGCTGCAGGATGCTGTGGTAGCCATGCTGGTTCAGTGTGCCTTCAATTTTGAATAAATCCCCAACAGTGTCACCAGCAAAACACCCCCACACCATCACACCTCCTCCTCCATGCTTCACAGTGGGAACCAGGCATGTGGAATCCATCCGTTCACCTTTTCTGCGTCTCACAAAGACACGGCGGTTGGAACCAAAGATCTCAAATTTGGACTCATCAGACCAAAGCACAGATTTCCACTGGTCTAATGTCCATTCCTTGTGTTTCTTGGCCCAAACAAATCTCTTCTGCTTGTTGCCTCTCCTTAGCAGTGGTTTCCTAGCAGCTATTTGACCATGAAGGCCTGATTGGCGCAGTCTCCTCTTAACAGTTGTTCTAGAGATGGGTCTGCTGCTAGAACTCTGTGTGGCATTCATCTGGTCTCTGATCTGAGCTGCTGTTAACTTGCGATTTCTGAGGCTGGTGACTCGGATGAACTTATCCTCAGAAGCAGAGGTGACTCTTGGTCTTCCTTTCCTGGGTCGGTCCTCATGTGTGCCAGTTTCGTTGTAGCGCTTGATGGTTTTTGCAACTCCACTTGGGGACACATTTAAAGTTTTTGCAATTTTCCGGACTGACTGACCTTCATTTCTTAAAGTAATGATGGCCACTCGTTTTTCTTTAGTTAGCTGATTGGTTCTTGCCATAATATGAATTTTAACAGTTGTCCAATAGGGCTGTCGGCTGTGTATTAACCTGACTTCTGCACAACACAACTGATGGTCCCAACCCCATTGATAAAGCAAGAAATTCCACTAATTAACCCTGATAAGGCACACCTGTGAAGTGGAAACCATTTCAGGTGACTACCTCTTGAAGCTCATCGAGAGAATGCCAAGAGTGTGCAAAGCAGTAATCAGAGCAGAGGATGGCTATTTTGAAGAAACTAGAATATAAAACATGTTTTTCAGTTATTTCACCTTTTTTTGTTAAGTACATAACTCCACATGTGTTCATTCATAGTTTTGATGCCTTCAGTGAGAATCTACAATGTAAATAGTCATGAAAATAAAGAAAACGCATTGAATGAGAAGGTGTGTCCAAACTTTTGGCCTGTACTGTATATACATATCTTTATTTAAACAACACAGTGTAACAGGACTCAGTATACAGTTGGGAGTATACAAACACAATAATAACAGAAAGCCAGGGGAATAACATACTACACAAAGATAGTATAAGACCTACAGATGTCAAGTGTCTTAATAGCCTTTTTGTGGGTTACACCCAAGAGTAGTTTCATGTAGTGTTCAACATCCTTCAGAAAAACACCAATATGAGGTTTATTATTGCTAAACTTACATTCTTACATTTATGGATAAGACACTTGAGGGTACTTGAGGAAACCAAACACCACATTTTCCCATAACAATGTAAAGTCTTTAGAAATATGGTCCACGATAAATCTGTCCTTCCAGAATTTCTTGGTGTGAGAAAAAAGTCAGTAAAGGTGTAAAACAGTTTCAGATTGTTTGTTGCAGAGAGAGGGCAGTTTGTGTGAATGTCTGCAACAAACAATCAGATTGGCAGAGTAATATTTATGAACAATTTAACGTTATTCACAATTAGGTATTTATGCGGTTGCATCCTAACATTCTTCCAATATATTTCTAAGAAGCATTACAGTGCCTGTTGGACTGGCATCAAAAACTATTGCAAATTCCTCAGGGGTTCCTCAGGGGATGATCATAGAAGAAGACATCGTCATTCATAATTAACACCCCTGTCTCTTTCACATGAATGCGCTCGTGGCTGGATAGGAAAACCCAGAGTTGACTGGACTAGTTGATAACAAACTTTATAGTACCGGTTATCCAGACGGCCAATGTTGGGGTTAGTCAAGCCAGATAATAAAAAGGTACCCTGGGTAGTTTAACTTGTTTCATAGTACAGGCCTCAGGTGAGCCACTGGGCGCCCTGCACCACCCCATGTGTTCTAAATGGGACTAAAGGCATTAATGTTGACATCGATGTAACATAATTTGCTAAGACACAATATATGAACTTTATAAGTATTACAGCAACAAACGATCCTGCCAAAAAGTAACTCTGAAAGATTGTTCTGGCCAAACTTTTTCCCAACTGTTTCAGAAATATTAAAAAAAAAAGGAACTCAGACAGATTATCCTGGCAAAACCGTGTTTTTCACTTGTTCTTAAGTCATAAACACAGGAGAGAAAACAATATAGATCAGACTGAGAAAATGGATCGGCAGAATTTTTTCTCGCTTGCGTCTCAGGGCTCCTGTACAGAATCCGTTTCTGAGGGGAGGAAATCACAGACAAAGAAAAACATGTAACAGAAGTCACACCCTGTCTACACAGCAATTGCAGTTTCTTTCGACAATTTGTGGTGAGCTATTTTTGATTTAGATGAAACGCCAGGAGGGTGAGGAGTGACAAAAACAACATTGTTTCAAAACAGCACAAATTCAGGTATCATTCAGTCTTACTCTGCGATGTGACACATTGGAGGACAGAAATAGTCTGAAGTAATTGAACATGGTCTGAACTGTAAAAAAAAGTTTTTAACAATCAAGGATTTAAGTTAGCTGTCATCTTTAAAAGGTAGTCCAATAATAAATCTGTGTTTGAATGATATGATGTGGCGTAAAGCATTGGGTTTTTTTTTTTTAATTTTTTTTTCTACTATTATTTGTTTTGGTCAGAGCCTTTGGGCTAAATGCTAAGTGAGAGTACACACCCTGCAGTGAGAGAAGTTTTACCTCATGGCTGTTTCATTTATTTTTCCAGTCTTCATTTGGTTTTAAGTATTTTGGAAAGCGGAAAGTGCAGTCACAAGTAATAATCTTGTCGTCATTCCTCAGCTCTGCTGCCACATTGATACTTCCCCTGTTTGATGTCTTTCTCATGCAAATGTGAGCATGGTTAAACCCTGTCAGAAACCCAGTAATCCAATTGCTTGGCCATGTATTACTGGCATTTCTAGCAGAAATCTAGCCCACTGAATTTCTTCTTAACATGATGTTTAAAGGAATAGTTTTGACACTGTTTTTTGTCGGCCAAGAAATATAGTTACAGCACATAACTCCCCCTAAACCCACAAATTGTCATTTTTACATTTCTGTGTATGTACGGATTAAACAAGCATGATACAGTCTGTTCATTTGTGAGCTTTAGAGGTGGTGGTTATTTTTAACTTTGCAGAGAGCTAAGCTAACTGTCCTTGGCTCTAGTGTTTGTGCTAAGCTAGTCAAGCTGCCTATACATCCATATTTAAAGGTGCTCTGTAAAGATTTCTTGCACACAAACAAAAGTGACATTGACATTGTTTCTCACCAAAACACGTTGCATATATCCTTGAGGCCTTAACAACATGTTGAACCCATGTTCTTCCTCATAAAACAAAGTTGATCATAAATCCTGCAACGTTTACACCCATATTGAGCTGATCATTTTCTTTCCTGCCTTTCCATGTGCACTGCTGTGTTTCTTGGTGTGTTACTGCACCTGCTGATCAGCAGACTAATCAAACCACTGATTGTGTATCACGTTACCCAGTGTTACCAACTTTTCAGACCCCCTTAGCGACTTTATTTCTGAAAAAGCGGCTTGTGACAAATTTAGCAACTTATTCAGACTGTCTGGGAAACAACAAGCATTATATTCAAATATACTATACAGTGTGTTTCATTTCCATTCATGCTTCTCAGAGTAATCACCGCCCACAGCTCCTCTGCTGAGTCTCTCCCCTACTCTCCTTCTGTACAGCAGCACTGCATGTGACTGAGCCTTCACTGAGAATTGTGTGTTATCGATCTCACGCTTCCAGTTTAAAGAAGCAGACAAGAGAACCTGCACGGATTGGTCAGTTCCCAAAGTCACACAATAACACAAACTAACTAACTGATCAAGGGGCAGCAGAAGACCAGTGACTGACTGTGTTCTGTGAGGTAAAATTGCTGTTTCTGTCAATGGAGTCTGCGGCTTTGAGAAGAGCATTAAAGGGCTGTCTGATTGGGAGGTAAGGCAGTGAAAATATTCTAAACATAGTGTACACTCAAACTGATGTTAACTGTTTAAGGTGGCCCTATTCTTATATGGCTAAAACACATTTTGCTGCTGCCCCTGTCCACAGTCACCAGACTCATTTGAAAGAAACAGTGATTTTACCTCACAGCTCATGAAATGCTTTGTTGAGGATTCTTCTGTTGAATCTAATTAAGCATAATTGTAAAATGCTTTTGTTTCTGTCAGACCGTAATAAAGATCATTTTGCTTCACCACTGTTCCCCCCCTCCTTTCACATGTAGCACCAACATACCACAGTTTCAAAGACATGCAGTTCCTGTAATGAGAATTTTTATCTGCTTTTCTTGATCTCTCCCTCGCTGCACCCAATGCACAATGATGTCGTCAATATGCATTTGAGCGTATGTGTCATAATTAAGCAAATGGGTGAATGATGTTATCTGGTGGCTTTTAGTGAGTTTTAGAGTTTGTGCTAACTACTTCATTGGAAAAGAGTTGGCAACACTGGTACTTTCCATGGTGCACATGTCAAAGAAATCCACAACAGGACCTGCTCACTGAAAAACTGCTCCATTGTGCTAGTGGAAGTTTAAAAAAAGTGTCTTTAACGCACTGATATAAAAGTGGCATGGATCTTCTCATGTACCTCTTGGCAAGAAAATAAGAAGACTGACAACAACCTGGTTGCTTATGTACATGATTTTGAAGCAAAATTATTTTTGTGCATTTCTGTGTTCAGGGGTCATCGCTGTTGTGATCTTTGTCACCGTGTCTGCATTGGCGATAATGGCCAGATTCATCTGCAGCAGGAAAGAGACGTATCGAAACCAGGAAGTCAAAGAAGCGCAGCCTGAAGACGGCCATGAGTTTCCCTTCAGCAGCCAGGTGGACTCACAGAGCGCTCCCAGTGAAAACCAAAAGGAGTATTTCATTTAGCAGGAGCCCCTAACTGCCCCTTACCTGACAGGACAGAGCGGGATGATTCACCAAGAGCTCCGTTCTTTATTAGACACACAGAGCCTCTGAGCCAGCGGCACCAGTGGATCAATACGATGTGAAGACGGAACAATTTATGATTTTCTTTATTCCCTTTCTGCTGTCATTTTGAGGATGTAAATATTTAAAAATGTAAATTGTTATTTGTGTGCTTATGAAAATACTTCTCTGCCATATTGAAAATAATTTATTAAAAATGAAACATGCAGAATTGATGTGTACCGACACACAACTTCGTTCCAGTTAAACTAAACTTTTGGACTTGGTTTTAATTTATAAGAAGCACTTTTTCTACGAGGACGATGAACCTTCTGTGAAATTTAAAATGTCAGAGCCATACAGTATGTGTCAGAATATGGAAAGACTGACTGGGAAGACTGGCATACATGTTCCACATCTACACATAAGAGCTCAGCCAAAGCACAGCCTCAGAGTGAACTAAAATCCATCTGTTGTAAGTGAAAATAATTTCAACAGCTGCTGTATATATGAATACAAAGTTAAATTCACTCTCAAAACTTATCTTCCACACTTCATGTTTTCAGTTAGTCAGAAAGCTTTTATGTTACTCGCTGTGCTTTTTCTTCATATCATGAGAAAAATAAAAGCTTTACGATGAGACCGAGATTTTTTTTTGTACTTTTCCTTCCTGCCTGCACCACCTGCAGGGAGCAGCCGACACCAAAAATCTCAAAGTAGCTTTCAACAGAGAAGCTTTAAGCAGCACAGACTATAAAACACTGACTGTCTGTCACTTCCTTCGCTCTGCAGACATTTAATGTGTTTTTGCTGAAGCACTAATCTGTGTTTGCCTGACAGGTAGACTAAGAGATCATCAGAAGGGGAAATGGAAAGAATTGAAGAGAAGCTGACAATGAGATATAAATGATGCAATGAAAAGCAACCATCTAAATATCAATATTAGGATATTTATACGTTCCTGTCTCTGTGATACTTTGAATCATGGGTGGGATTTTTGTTTCGGGAAAAACATTGGAAATGTTGTTTTCCTCCCCGTCTCAGCAGGGTTTCATGCTCAATGATTTTACCTCATTACTGCTCAGTTGAGGTATTTGTTCTTCGTCTCTCTCGCAGTTCTGTCTTCAAGATGTTTTTATGGTTTTTCATATAAACAAATGTCTCTTTTGATACTCTTCTGCACAGAGTAATCCCTCACAATAAGGATACATGGCCTGTGAAAGCCTTTACACTTGTTCTTCTAAACACCTGCTGTGTAGAAGCTCTTTCTTTGAAAATGCTTGTGGTGCAAAGAAAGCGATGCATTTTAGATTTCCTGAGTAGTTAGCGGGAGTCGTGATTGTTAACGTGCATGAACAATAAAAGGAGCACTGCAAAGTTAAACTGAGAAATCCCGAGTGAAAAGACGCCGCAGCCCTGGAGACTATTTGACTGTCAAGGAATGTAGAGTTAAATCGCTTGAGTAATGACTGCTCGGGACTGAAGATGTCAGCAGGAATCAAAAATTAGGGATTTATATAAAACCACTTTCATGAAGGAAGATAGAGTCATGATATGATATGTGCATGACCTGCAGGGACAAGACATTACTCTCTATAGAAGTGCTGAGACAAAGCTGTGATATTCTTGATGGGGTCCCGCTTGTCATCCGAAATGCACTGATAAATTTAGGGTGCTTTCACACCTGCCCTGTTTGGTTCTGTTCAGTCAAACACAAGTTCCTTTGCCCAGTAAGTGCACACAGCAATCGTACTGGGGTGCACACCAAAACAACCGGACTGAGACCTTCTTGAAGAGGTGGTCTCAATCCGGTTATAAACTTCTGACCAATCAAGAGCATGGCATTTTATCTGGTCTGCTTGTAAATGCTGCCATGAGAATACAAACCAACCAAAATTAGCCCCTGATTCAGACCAAAGCAAGCAAACTCTAGGCCTGAAAGCACCCTAAAACTTTTTCAGCTCTTCTGACTCTCAGCAGTCAGTGAAACAGTAATCTCAATATACACAGATCTGCATATGCATGCAACATCTGTAGATAATGGCAATATTGACCAATCACGCTCGAGTAAGCTTTGGTTTCCTGCAGGTAAACATGCTGTGTGGAGGGCAAAAGAGGTGGAACACAGTGGCCAAAATGCAATATTGGTTCCCACACTGGCTATCGTCTGATCAGGATTTAGACTTTTATGAGGTTTTTCTTAATTTATCGACATTCATGTGCAGGTATCTGTTCACAGAGTTCAGCCGAAATGTTGTCTGGACTTGGCTCAAGATGCTAATCAAACTGTCACAATGACCAGCGCAGAAAATAGGAAGTCTTGGCCCTGATATCTGCAGGCCACACCAGATCTCCTGAAATATTGGCTGTTGCCACCTGAGGCTTTATCCTCATCAGACGATGGCTGATGTGTTCTGAGATTGGCAGAACAGGTGAAGCCCAGAGAGCAAGTCTCATAAACTGCCTTTAAGACAAAACACAGTTTGATTTGACCAACGCCTGATATTAAAATGTAATTTATATCTGGATATCCTGTCTAGAGAAGGAACACATTTGGATGTAAAACACAGTTTGACAGGAATGCATATCACAAAAAAATTTCCTCCAACAAGTTGAAAGGTCGCCGTACTCTGCCTCTTCCTACTATAGCTGTTGACAAGTCTGCTATTCTCATCTCACTGATTTGCATGTTATCTTACTATATAATGACGAAAACTCTGTCTGTCTGTGTGTCTGTTCCACATTTTTCTCCTCACTGACTTGGTCAATCCATGTGAAATTTGGCACAGTGGTAGAGGGTCATGGGAGGATGTGAATGAAGCAATATTACATCAATTGGCCAAAGGGGGCGCTATAGCAACCGATTGAAATTGCAAACTTTGAATGGGCATCTCTCATGCCCCGTATGTTGTAGAGACATGAAACTTTGCACAGAGATGCCTCTCCTCATGCGAAACACATTTGCCTCAAGAACCCATAACTTCTGGTTATATAGATTTTCCGCCATTTTGAATTTTTTGAAAAACACTTAAAATCGATCTCTTCCTAGGAAGTTTGACCAATCTGCATGAAACTTGGTGAACATAATCTAGGGACCAATATCTAAAGTTCCCTCTTGGCAAAAGTTGGAAAACTTACTAAAACTGAGCTTCTATAAGGCAATGAATATTGCGGAGGGCGTGGCTCATCACATAAAGGTGTATAACATCTCAAGGGTTTCACCGATCACCACGCAACTTTGTAGGCATATGACCACACATAATCTGAGGGGACCCCTCCATTATTGAGTCCATCAAACAAAATGGGGGCGCTAGAGAGCTAATTTCTGATCTAGGCCTGACCACCTTATCGATTTTTACTAAACTTGGTAGATATGTAGAACAGGACGCCTCAAGGTGACTGGAGAAATGTAACTCTAATTGGCCACTGGGTGGTGCTATAACAACAGAAAAATGCTTAAAAATGGCGAAAATGCGACTGATCGCTGTGGCTCCCCCTGTGGCCCAATGTTGTTGTTTTTTTCTTCTAATTTTTGGTATGACTAAGTCATGGTATGGTATGCTGTACATAATCACAGAAACTGTCAGTGTGTCATTCTGTCAGTCAGTCATTCTGTCTGTCTCACGTTTTTCTACTCACTGACGTGGTCAATCTATGTGAAACTGCACATAGACATTGAGGATTGGCATAGGTAGAAGGTGACAAAGCTACCAATCGGTATGGACTAGTTAGTAATTATTAATTATTAATAATGAGCTGATAATTCAGATCACATGTTAATGCCAGATGTAAATGAGCAAATTAAATAAGCATCCCCTAGATGCAGGTAGGCTGGTCTCATTTGGGATGTTGGTTATCAGGCATGCTTAATGTTTTCGTCTGCTGTCTGCTACTGTGAGTGGCTGTACGAGCCATATTGTTGCTGAGCAATGTCATCCCACTGTAGAACTTATACACAGCACTGTGCTCCAACAAAACAATGTCACATGGGCGCTTGGCCTCAGTAACCTCTGGATATAATCCTGTGTTTTATGCCTACGGTACCATAAACTACAAGACTGTAATAAGACCTTTAAAAGACTAAAGTCTGACATCCTCTCACATCTGAAGACAGTGTGAATTTTAATAAGATTTTGCAGACTGGAGATGATCACAGTTTGCAAGACTAAAAATAGATATCTTTAGAGATCATTTTCCATCCTGCTCCATGTGGAAAATATTACACCAGACTCCTTACGTGTCTGCAAACACACATGACTCGAGAAACACGACATAAGAGGCATCATTTGATGGCAGTATTCTTGTCAATTCAGCATCAGTAAACCTGCATTTTGTATAAACAGATCAGAGACTTGTTCACGTTTTTGTCTACCCAGTTTGCTGAGGGAGAGAGCGCAGATATTGGTTGTTGACAATCTTCATTATATTGAATTTCAATATTTGCATAAGCCAAGACTACAAACTCATGATGATACTGAACATGTTAAATTTCATCAGAAAGTCAAAACAAGTAAAAAGACTGACATCGGGGAGCCTGAGTTTGCACCGAATGATTGAAATCACAGGAACACACCACAACTCTAGCAAAACGCTCGTGATTATATTCCTCAATGGATGAGTATAAATCTACAGAGACAGTTTCGCCTCCAGCCTAATGTCAGTGTGTCCCACAAATGGTTCTCAGTCAACCTCTTGCACATTATACTCTGCTTTCTTGTGACCTAATCGATATCAAAATAGTAATTTACCACACTGGTCATAAATTCAGTGGAAAATGTATATAGCCTGCGTTAATGAATGAAACTTACAGCAGCTATGTTTAAATTCAATCTATTGACCTGTTAATGTCTGCTCACACCAACAAGAAGTTACAGTATGTGTTTAAATAGAGGTAGACGTTTTGTCTACATTTGTCTAAACACTTTTTCTACTAACTTTAAAACATGTTTAACTTGGCTGAAGGAAATGAACAAAATCTGTGTTTTTGGGACAACTTTGCATCTTCAAAAAGAGTATGGTGTTTACATTTACAAACTATCCTCTGATGATGCGGCTGGTCTCTGACTCTGCATGTCTTAGTGACAGCTTTAACACTATGACACTAACAAACAGATTGAGGTGTTTACGTGAGTCATGCCTTATTCACAGAATCCCAGTCCCGGTGTGCGTGTAATCACAGCCTGGTGGTCATCTATCAAACCCTCGCCAACAGATAGAACAAAAACAGTTTAATATTGAACCTGGCTTTTGAGCTGTTGTTTCGTGAACATTTAAAGAGTCATGTTCCATTTTTGGCTGGCAGTGGATTTCTTTGTGCAAAGCCTGCAGTGATAAACTGAACAGCTGTGACTACAATAATGTGACAATGATGTATTTGTGAACAATTGTAATGTGAGTGACTTTGAGAGATTTTCTTTGAAACAGTCGAGCTTTGTATCTGTTATGATGGTTTATTTAATTTATTTGAAAACTGCTGCTCCATAATAATAAAAACAGCTTTTTTCAAATACTGGATGTGTTTGATTGGTGTCTTTTGTTTTGTGTCTCTATCTTCAAAATGCAACAGAATAATCCAGATTGTTGCAGAATGAATGGAGGTTTTTTGTTTTGTTTTATTTTGTGGTTGAGCTGTATATACTTTTGATGGGCATATGGTAGGTGAGGCTTTGACTATTATAGTGAAGCCAAAATATGGCACTGGTTTAAAAGAATAGTTCACCTGCAAAACCACCGTATGATAATTACTCACCACGTTACCTTAAATTTATGAGTAAAACTTTGCTTTTAGAGCAGGAAAGGAACTCAGCCATGCGTGGGGACTGTACCAATGCATTGTAAGTTGTAATGTGTTAGTGAAAGTGCATGTGTTTGGGAACTACCGAGCATATGACTGGATAAATGAGACTCGGATTACACTGCACAAGTTTTGTGAGAGTATGTACATGTATATTTTGATACAGTTGTGTTAGTGTTAAACACAATCCCCCAACAGGATCAGACTGGGAACAAAATTTGGCCTGGCAATTTCCCATGGACCGGGCCCAATGCTACCTGCTTGACCTCTGACATTACATAAATGACCGATCCACACAAACACAGGTGAACACAGCAGGTACTGCTGAACCTGCCATACAGCATAGGTGGGCTAGTGACAATTTTGGCACCATGTAACCCCTAATCAGATAGGCTGCTCCAACATCAAGCGGGCCAGCTAGCAGGTTGTTCTTTCTTTCATTTTTTTTGTCCCTACAGTTTTTTTCCAACATTACTAGTGGTAACTTTGTGGCACACAATGTGGTCCAGCCCATTTAGCATTTGCCAGAAATGCCTGATGGCCAGTCCGAGCCTGATTTCCCATGACTTCAGTTCATTAAGAATTTTCTTCTTTTTTGGATGATTCCCCAATCACCGTTGGGGCATGCGAGGAAAGCAATGTCTTCTTAATGGATTGAAGCTAATATACGATGAGTTACTGATATACAAATGATCATTTTGCGGGTGAAGTATTCCTTTAAACTACAGTCTTTTCTGACCTGCACGGGGCTGCACAAGATATCAAAATTTACCTTCATCCCGATATCGACATGCGTTGTACAGGTATCGCAAAAGACATTCTCCTGCCCACCTGTTCTCATCCTCAGCTCTCTGAAGCTCAGTGAGCCGGCATTTCCTGGTAAAGATGACGAGGCGGCACAAAGGTCCCTACAGACTTTGTGGACAATAATCATAAAATACACCAAAATTAACAAATATGTACAATATTCATACAGACATTCCTGTTATCCTACATTACAGTGTCTGCTGTGACAGCAGATGCTGTATTCACTCATGTCAGTGGCGATGATGCTTTACCACCAGGTGATGTGCCATATTTTTTTTTCCGCTAATATTCCTACATTGTGATAATGTGATTACGCTGATTGATACTGTATTGGCTCATGTCAATTGTTAATCCAATGATATTTTACTCTCCAGAAAATGCGCCACCGTAGCATATATCCTGTACAAAACCAATTGCTGCTGTTTCCTATTTTGTTCATCTTCTCAAAAAGTTAAAAGAAAACGTGAAAACATTTTTTAGAATGAAGGAGAATCAGAATATTCCTTGAAATGTTGAACCATTAAATTTATACAGCAACTTATTTACATTTTTTGTGGATTTTCCATAGAAATTCATTTTCACAAATCACAATCATGTATCACATCTGATTCACCCTACACTTGGTAGATGACTTGAGTGCTCTCTAAACTAGGCTCAGGATGTGGTATTTGTATTATATATGCAATACATATAATATATATAATATATAATAATTGATAATAATTAGAACCACATAACATCAAACATGAGTTTAACACTATAAGTTGTCAAAACCATACATTTTATTGGGGACTCAAATCACCACCTGTGGGTCCCGGAGACTCACTACATTGAAAACCTATCAACATCAATGCATTTCTTTTTCTTTTTTTTTTTTAATACAGTGTGCATAGTCTATTCATCGTTTGGGGTCTATGTTAGCAGCACGAACCAAAAGCAGAAAGACATTAAAATGGTATAGTCATATTGTCATTGCAGTATTCAACAATGGTATCACGTACTGCATGTTTTCCTGATATCGCTGAGCCCTAACAGAGAGTATTATATTACCGGTAAGCATCATCATACTATTTTTAGCAGGTGTGTGTACTTTTGAATTTTTTCGCTAGTCCGTGATCCTTTTTGTGTCCGTTGTGCGTCACCATCTTGATTGATGTCATTATTTTCTCCCAGTCTGCTCATTGTCATGCTATACTAACTCTTCTGTCATGTCAAACTAAGTCTCTCCCTTCTGACCTAAAGTAACCCCTATTCCAGCCTTTCCCCATCACCTGGCTGCCCCACCCACCTGCTCACCTGTTCCCACTTCCCTCATCAGCCTTGCAGTGTACTTACAATCTCAGTCTAAATGCTGAAGGGTAGCTCATTTCCTCATGGGTCCAACTAAGAGAATGAGATGATATGAGCTGAGCAAACCCTCCATTTCACTGGCACAACAGCTACTTAACCTGCTCCCTCTCTGTCTGTCATTCTTTAATGTAGATAAAAGGCTCCACATCACTTCAGTGGTTTCAGTCTGTTGTTGGACCTCATTATGACTGACAGGGCTGCCCTCGTTCTTAACGAAGGATGTCATTAGCAGTCAGACGGTCCTAAGTCATCTTTGGTCTGTATTATTTTTCTAATCAAAATGTTGCCAATATGTGCAACTGAAAAAGTTCTTGTACAATTTGACCTGCCTTTATGTTGGATTTACGCCTAATCTTGGCTGACGGCCTTAAAGTAAACTTTTCAGGGATTACGTGCAAATTCAAATCCTGTTGTTGAGAAAAAACAGGATCATTACTGTAGCAGAAAATGCAGTGGAAAAACAGTGTTTAGAGGCAGCTGAGGTCTTTTGTTTCCCTGTTAAATGAAGCTGAAACACAGCAACACTTTCCCTCTCTAGAGCAAATTAAATTACCATAAATTTACATCACAGATTGTTGTTCCTCCTAAACTTTTCAGGAGAGGGTTCTCTTTATGCACTACATGACATTATTGATGGGTATTAATATGCTTCTGTCTGCACAGTGGAGATAAAGACGGCTGACTGAATGACTGAAACATCCAGGAGATGGAAATGTCAAAGTAATTTTTTATGACAACGACACGACAACATTCCCTCGGAGTTCCAAAAGTTGGAGGTTAAAGACTGATTCCCTGACACTGGAAATGAAGCCAGATTTGAGTTGTTGGGGTTAGTGGCGCCGTAAAACAGAGAACAGATTTTTCCAGAGTACAGAAAGGAATCTTGACAGAAATAAATATGTCTCTAATCTCAGCCTCGGTAAATAATGAAATAATAACTAAAATCACCAATAAAACTTTAGCACTAGAACTTTTGAGCAAAGCCACCCACTGCAGTATTATTTGATCTTCAAAGAAACAGTGAAGGCGTAAACCAATCAGGGCAAAAAATAAACTGTTTGCAAGTCAGGATACTTGAGCCATGTTCCCATGAATGTATTTGTATTTCTATTTTGAAGTATTGTGTTAGAAAAGCTCAGGCTTTTCTCATGCACTGTTCGATCATATACCTATAAGAAAAATAATGCACCAAAATTCATTTATTCATTCATATATATTCCACATAATAATGAGCTAGTGATTTGTTTATAACCCATGTCTTTGAGAAGGCTGTAATCATGTGACTAATCTGCTGACAGGAGTCGTGAAGAAATTACTTGGCATAATAAGGCAGGTTAGGGTGGATGGGTCACACAACATGGGGCTTTCCTCATGAGACTAGTGTTTGGAGCCGTGTGAACTTTGAGATAGGTCCTTACCATGTTTTTTTTCTAAACCTAACCACAGTAACTTTACTTGCTTAAATTTAAAGATGCCCAATCATATTTCTTTTCCCTAACCCTAGGGTCAGCAACCTTTACTATCAAAAGAGACAGTTTTGGCCAAAACAAATGTTAAAGTCTTTCTCAAGACGTATTTGTAACCTGTAGTGATTGTAACACAACCTATTTAATCTGAATTAGCCTATAATAATTCTTAATAGGTCTAAATGAGCATTCCTTTGTATGTTTTAGAAAAAAGTAACAACTCTCCAGTGAGCTTTTACTGGTTATTTGGTACTTAAACTTTTCAGCGTTACTGAAAGCAGTATAGAAAATTACTTTCTCTATTTTCCTCCAACACGTTTTCTTTTTTGGATTTGTATTAATAGCTAGCCTCACTAGGGAGACTCAAGACTAGCCATCGCTATTGAGATTCGGCAAATTTTAGGAAAAGGCGCCGGCCGTAAATGTATAACGTACGTATCTGATGAGATGTTAAAACATATTTTTTATTCGGCATAAAGGCTACACATTTATACAGTTGGAAAGTGTAAGAATCACTTTTGGGTTAAACAATGATAAATGAAAATTAAAATGGTAAAAAAAAAATCTTATTAATTTCTATATAATTTTTTGTCAAAGCGACAGGGGGCCACTGAAGAAGGGCTAAAGAGCTGCATGTGGCTCCTGAGGTTGTCTACCCCTGCCTCAACCGAACCAAAGTACCTTGTGTGTGCATTTGTGTAAGATATAATATATATTGTTATATGAGGATACATTGAAAAGTTGTATGGAAATGGCAAAATTCCATAAAACTTCCTCAATTACGCAAAAAAGGTTTTCACGATTGCTCCAAACTTGTGATGGAAACATGTCTAATTCAATTTTTTTTTCTTTTTTTTGCAACATTTTCAAAGGTCTCTTAAAATTTGCTGGACAATTGAATGGACACACATCTAGTGTCAGAAACCAATTAATGTCAATCTGACATCAGCATGCTAACATCCTCACAATGAGTGTGAACATACTAATTAGCAAGTGTAATGTTTCCCATATTCACCACTTTGGGTTAACCTGTGGCATGCAGACACTTGCTAATTAGCAAAAAACACAAAGTGCAGCTGAAGCTGATGGTGTCCTTAGTTTTGCTGTTTTTGAGTCATTAACTGAAGTGTTGTTATTGCAATTCCTAAAGGGGACATTAATGTCTGCATTAAATTTCATTTCTGTCTCATGGTCATTACAGTAATTAGGAAGTGTCCTCCAGGAACAATGACTAAATTTAATGGCAGGCTTTGTGAAAATATAGTTGTGAAATATGTTAGTCAGGACCAAAGTGGTGGCTCGACTGGCAGACCAATACTAAGCGTGGCAAGAAAAAACGAGAAAAGGTCTCATTAGGTGTCTCTATTACAGCTGTTTATTTACTGTTGGGTTAACTGTTGATGTTATGAACCTCACTGTTTTTACTTTTAGTTTTGTGAAATTTATGTATTTGTTTAACAGATGAATTACTTTGGGGACTCAACTTAAATCTTTCACATTCCTCCTAGCTTGAAGCGCTATTGGAATAGTGGTAATTTGAAAGTCTATACTTGTATAATTCCAGTTTTATTCTGACAGCACCTCATTTTTAGCATATTATTACTCTTGTTTATGTTATGTCATTTTTTCTGATTTAGAAGCATTAATATTGAATTTGTTGTACAGAATCCAAAACCATTCACGGTTTCATATTTGCCTCCAGCAAAAACCTTTGCTTTTATTTTAAGTGTGTTTAGCTCACTGAATAGCTGTTCACCTAGCAATTAGAATCTGAAAATATAATGATGGTTGTATTATGCTTCAACAGGTACTGTTGCAAATCAGTATGCCAAGACTGGCAAATACTGGAAATATGGGGGATTTTGTGTTAATGTGCGGTGCCATCATTTTTTATATTATTTATCTATTTATATTTATTTAGGTTTTTGATGCGCTGGGTTAGACAAAATTAGACATTGCCATCTTCTTTTTAAAAAATATTATTTATTTATTTATTTTTAATTTAAAGACTGTATATGGTTTTGGAACTGACTGTCCAGAAAATCACTCTATAAATCCACATATAACCTGGCAAAAGATGTAATCAAATGCAAATACAGCATGCTGCCATTTAATTCTCCCTCTCTTTACAATCTTTATCATATGTAAGGTATTTAAATGTGCACTGGGTAACATCAGCTTTTCTTGGTATTCTGACAAACATTCAATACCCAGACACTGTTACATGAAATAACATGAAATCAGTAAACAGTACACATACAGCATGTTCACTTAACCAACCTGATGCTTAATATGGGAGAAAACCAACGGGATGATAAAGACAAAAGATCAAATGTTGCTGAATACTTCAGCTTTCTCCGAACACAGAGCTGCTTCCTGCTGTTTTGGAAGCTGTTTCACGTCATTACTCCAGACTCCACACTAAAACTTAATTTTGGGCAGAAGAGGCAAACCTGCAGTATCCTAAAATAATCTAACATCTCTCTCATTTTAGTAAAGCAGATATACCTGCAAAAAAGGGTATCGTCACACTCAATGAGGTGGACATTGTGTGTTTGTTGGTCTCTGACCTTCAACCTCTACAAACACAGTTACATTGAATCAAAACACTCACTTGGGATCTGTGCCAATTTGTCATCATGATATAAATGGCATTTGACTGCAGGATGCATGAGTGAGATGAACGATTGTGATAGAGGCACTTCCAAAATGAGGAGTTGCTCTCAGCTGTTGGAGAATACTTTTATCTTGTACTTTGGCTGAGACACCAGCAGGTTTGAGTTGTGTGATACCAAGATGATCCTGCAAGAGTGTGTGTTAATTTGCATCTTTTATTATTAAACCAAACCACGACTTTCCCCTCACATGACATTTAGGCCTCCGGTTTCGCAGACTGGGCGAGGCGGAGGCGCAGCGCACCTGTGCTTCACCAACTGGGTGTGGCCAGGCAGATTTTGCAAGTTTGGCACACCATGCGCCTGGCGCAGCTACTCCTCTTCCCCACCTCCGTCCCTCCTACCTGCGCAAGTCGGAAAGAGGGAGGAGAGAAGGTGTGGAGTGGGTTTTACACACATCACACCAATCAAATGAGCCCCTCTTCTCGCCCTTAAATGCGCCGTGCGAAGGCGTAATGAGAGTTTACTCAATTCGCCATGGCAGAAGAGAGCAGCAGCGTCAGACGGCCAAACTTCTCCCAGGAGGAAACTGATGTTTTGGTCTGGGAGGTCCAAGCTCGCAGCTTCCGAATATACGGAACTGTGAGCAGACCTCCACGGGCTGATGATGCAAAGGTAGCCTGGGAGGAGGTCACCACAATTGTAAATCAATGTTGCGTTTCTCTCGTGCGCACGCGCTCTCTCTTTCTCTCTGGCAGTCTCACTCTGTTTCTTTTCTTTTGACTTTTCTAAGATGACAGATGCTGAATATATACTCCCTATCTGATGCTGTGGCTGTTTGTGGTTGGCTGAGAGGGATGTGTTAATCAAATCAGGTTGGGTTTCCATTACGCGTGCCAAACGGTGCAAACTACTACCAAACTACCAAACTGAGCGTGCCTCAGGTTGCACTGCTCGAAACTAGCTCTGCGCAGGGTTCGCCGCGCCGGGAAACTACAGGCCATAATGTCCTGCCAGCTCTAAAAATTAAGACAAACTTAATAATGCTCCCCATGAGCAGATGTTGCATTGCGAGATGGGATATTTCAGCAGAAAAAAAAAATTAAATATGATGTCTGTGAACATAATACCAATATGTTCAGTATCAACATTTTGTGTTGTGTTTCCTTCAAAACGTATCACACTGAAGAAGACTTTCTGTCGAAACATCTGTTGTGTACTGGTACTGGCATCCAAACTGGTTGATTAAACTTACTAAAAGGACATTGAGAGTGCTGGCGTTTTTCCCTTTTTCACAGTTTTTGGCCGTGCACCTTACGAGTGTATTTATTTTGAGTGCTTGCTTGTTCAAAACGTATCTGCCATTCAAAATGAGTTGTGAATGTATAAATGTAATCTCTAGGAGACAGGGTTGTTAAGAGGAGGATGTCAGGATGGGTGGGTGATACAGAATCCAGTCTTGGGGGTACGACCCTGGCGATTCAAGCCTGTTTCACCCAGGCTGGCAACACGAAACATGAGGACATACAGGGTCCATCTGTTTTGGAGAGAAGGAGACCTCTGCAGATAATTTGGATCCTGGTAAAAACCTCTTAAAGTGTCTGGATCAGCAAAAAGGCGAGCACACACTAACTTAACAGAAAAAAAAGGTGAGCACACATTGGCGGGTGCTGGGCTAGCACTCCGTCTGCCATTTGCTAAACAGTGTAGGAGAAACATTTGATTTGTAATGTTAATCTGCTTTATTCATTGGTTTTACAGATTTTGGTCCGTTTGGAGAGTCAGAGACCTCGGTAAAATAACCCTGAACCGTGACCACTGACGGAAATCTAATCAGGAGAAGTTTCAGTTGAAATATGAAATCCTCACCACCAAATTCCCCCAGTGCCCAGTTCAGATCAAACATTTGCGACCAGACGAGCTCAAACAGGCAACTACTTGCAATGAGCCGCTCTCCTAGCCTGTTTCCAGACCATAGACCCCGCCCACTCAACTGAGTAGGCTTGCATCTCTGGTCTGGCATACTGCAATGAATTTGCGATTTATCTCGTCCAAACGCTGGACGGACCAATGAACGCCGGGGGTCTAGCGATTAGCCAATCAGCGCCACGCTGATGTCAAGCTGTACGCCGGTGGGTAACTGTTGAGGATAGCAACAATGGCGACCGCTGCAGATCCTACTGACCACATTAACGATGCTATCGAGGTATTTCGCCACTACTCGCTTTAATGCAGGACCAAATTAAGGAAGCTGCTAAACTGGATTTAACGGCGATGTAGCTGGGCGTGCACGACGACGGAGACATTTTAAACGGGCAATGCTCGCTTGTTTTCGGCACCCCCGAGGCATGGATACTAATGACGTCAGATTCTGGGAGAGTCGTTGATCTCTACTGATTGGTTAGGGAAAAATCAAATTCCCTCCCCCTTGTAAATCGCCTTCAATGGAAGCCATGTCAGACTGAAGGTTCTGGGAGCTTCAGACTGACACTCAGGCTACCGTTCTCCAGCTATCTAAAAACCTGCCGGTTCACACCAATGCAATTAGATGAGACAGTGTATCATCTCTATGCTACAACTCTCTCCATTCTGATTTCCAGCTTTTCAGACTTATTTTGTGGTTGTATATAATTTGTTGCTTCTTGGGGGTTAGTTTGGCACATTAGGTAGATAGATGGTAGCCCATGTTTTCAAATTTTCCACAGTAGCTTACTGTGATCCAATGTAATATCACATACACTTATGTGATAGAGACACTGTGAGGTCTCAGGGGGCCAACCTGTTGAAATGGAGCTCAGACCTGTGCCTCTGTCGTCCTGCCTGTCACCTCCCATCTGTTTGTTCATTCTGTCATCGCTCCTGTGTTAATATGCACAGGAGAGGCTCTCCCACTGGACCTCATCAGATGATGCAGAATGCTGCCATCAGATGATCTCCGGGTATGTTATTTATCCTGTGGGAGTAATTCAAGCCTCTTATCAGCAGCTGAGAACATAAGAAGACAATCCAGGGGAGAATTCCTGCACCCTGGCAAAGATTTAACAGACATGTGACGCTAAATTCAGACAGGTTTACTTTTTTCCCTAGTCTTTATTATTCCAAGATAAAGAAACTTTGACAGTGAACTGTTGAAAGGGACTTGGAAATAATGGATAAAAAATTAATGATAAACACAACAGTTTCCTTCTCTTTAACAATATATTGCTCTTTTTTATTATTTTCTACAATGAAGACGTTTGCTTGAGTTCTGCTAAAATAAAGAAGTAGGTTGAATGTTAATAACGGAGGAAATGTGAGCCTGCTTCTCTTCGACTCTCTGGGACTGTTGATCTGATAATCCATCTACAAATTAAACCTCTGTCTGCTTGACATGGACAGAGGTTTCTGGATTGGTTCTTTGAAGTTTGAAAAGTGGACCTCTGTGTATTCAGTGCATGTCATTGCTCATTTTGTTCCACAGCTGCAGTCATTTTAATGTTCAAAGTTCTTTACCATTTGGTGATTTTCACAGGACATTCCTGAGGGTTCAGCTCCACTAAAAGCAGCATTTCAGTTTATATGCCTGTCACAGATTATTTTAAAATCCCCCTGAGCTTTCTTCACAGCTGCTGTCCTTTTGGAATAATCATTTTGTATCAGTATCACTACATGCTTACATGATTCAAAATTACCTAAATACCATTAGGATTTCTGCTTGTCTCTAATGTAACGTGTGGGCAAAAGCATTCCACGGCTCACTGAAATGATAATTGAATTTAACACACTGTTCACTCAAGGTTGGTGTCAAGTGTTATGAATAAATGGGCTCTCACCTGAATGAAGAGAGTTGATTAATGCTTCTCCAAGCAGATGAAACAGCAGCAATCAGCTGTAAGAGAAGAGGCGGGAGGAGAGTGCAGTGACTCTCGGCTGCTGTTTCCTGCAGCATGCTGGAGGTGGGCTGGATAATTACCAGCGGCCTTCTCCCTGATTAGTAATCTGATGAGACTGCAGCGCTACTAGCAGAAACAGCATCGCCACCCACCTGATTACAAACGACACCGCAGACCTCTGTTGTCAGTTTGTATTCATCATAATTGTTCTGGGAAATGTATTTGGCATGGCAATGCAACTTTAACAGTGACAAAACTGTGTTAAGTTTAAAAAACACGGCTGAGAGTGAGGATTTAACAAAACAGATGTGAAAATGTGAATTTCAGGGGCTCCATTTACCTTTTTATTGCCATCCCTGTACCATGTTTACCAGAGGTATGGACTCGAGTCACATGACTTAGACTTGGACCTAGACAAAAATTTGATGACTTTAGACTCGACTTGACAAACTCAAAAAAGACTTAAGCCTTTTGACTTAAATACTTAATAATTACCCGAAATACTTAATACCTTGATACCTATCTGAATCAACCTACACCAGTAATTCCCAGCAAGTCTAAGTCTCTAGATTGATTTTTTTAACCAATTCAACAGCATCCATTTACACTACAGGAGAGACCCATAAAGAACTAACGTTACCATGAGCACGAGTTGGAAAAAATGATAAACGCCTTTCATCCCAACTATATCACTGCTTTATCAGTGGCCTTTCACATCTAAATAGGACACACTAGGTAGCCTCCTGTGTCTTTTGTTAATGCTCCGGGACAGCATCAATTTATGTTTGTTACATGCATTGTGTTCTTGCTTCTGTTTTCACAGGAAAAGTACAGATTGTGCTTGTTAGATGATCAAAATAAACGTACAGTGTTGGCAAAATGTCTCATTTTAATTTTTTTTTCCCTTATGAAACAAAAGCACATATTTAGGTTTAGAATTTACAAAGATCACGATGTGGCTCTACATTTATATGAGAAGCGAATATTGAATTCCTGGGTGAAAGTCCAGTGCTTGTTGGACCCATCCACCTCCTCTCCTGGCCGCCCTATAGGGACTTTCCAGCTCCTTAAATTACATTCTTACCGGCAGCATTTCAAGTTCACGCCATCCAGTGGCTTTTCAAACTGATGTTGTCTGGTGGCATCACACGCTAACAGCACCCAACGGTTTATACCATTGCAAAAGGTAACTTTTTGCGTTGGTGTCTGATGCTGAAATCACTGAAAAAGCGGTGGTATTTGTCAGTGTTTGAAATGAGAATGGGCTGAAATGATACCAAAAGTAATTTCGTTTGTGTACAAAAAGTATGCGGTGGTCAACAGAAAACTTACTGCAGTTTTCAAAATGTGCGGGTCAAAAATAATGAGACACAATAACTTCACAAATACAAATTTTAAAAGCATCCATTATTCTTGTAAATTATTAATCCATTTTAAAAATGGCATTACATTTGATGAAGAACGCATTATGACTTGTTTAGGACTTGAAACTCAAAGATTACGACTTGGGAATTGTCGGTCTTGACTCGAGACTTGCTTGTGTCACAGCCTAGCTCAAAAGCTATGACAAAAACATGAGACAAACAAGTTGGCTGATCATAATGATAATTTAAATCACCATTATAGCAAAGGTTAAATCAAACAATACAGCATGTATCATAATCAGTAACGAAGTGCATGTGTGGGTGTGTGGCAGTGTGTGTGAGGATAACAAACAAGAGACAAGAGCTGTCCTCAGGCCGAGAGACCAAGATTGAAGACGGAGGGAGGTATTTATGCTGGAGCACACACTGGGCCAACATGTGGCTCAGTCAGCCATAGACCATCCTCTTAGTTACTGCAACGCAACAAACGAGAACAAGCAAAAGAGCCATCTAGAACATGGGAGGAGGGTCGTCACACCTGTCTTGACTTGTGTGCAAAGTCTTGAGACTTATTTGTGACATGCAAAATAATGACTTGGTCCCACCTCTAGAATGTACAAACATGCTGCCAGCATTAAGCAGCGACATCATGAGTAACCAACATGGGGTCGGATTTAAGATTGCTTGGCCAGGCAAATGCAAGATTTTGTTTTTGCCTCTGCATCTATTTGGTGTCTTTTAACTGGAAGACATATCATTGGTCAGGACCATTTGGAGATGAAGAGGGGAGTTTCAAGATTACCAACCTCCACAGTCACCTCTCAGCTTGCTTTCACAAGGGGATTTAATATTCCTCCTGATACATATCAATTATCGCCACCAAGCCACCTTGGGGCTTCAACAGTTGATAATAAATTAATTTCTCTTTAACATTTTTCAGCCTCACCTTTGTCTCTTATCGCCACAGCAGATATGTGTGGGGAAGAAGGGGTATAGGGCTGAGGTTAGGAGTAACGGTTGGTTTTTGACATTGCAACATCTCCACAATGTAGACTATTAATTAGGAACATCGCTACTCTCGTCCCTGCCCTGCCAGCGTTCAACCCCTCAGTAATCAGATCGCAGTTCAGACATAGATCACTGGGCTTTGCTGCTCTGCTGATTACATCTTCAGCAGCATTATGCAGAAGAAGCTCCATAAATAAAAGTGATCTGGCGGACACAAAGTCTCTAAACACCTCATGTTTTATTGATATTATGCGCGCAAACAGTTGGAGTTCATCCCTCAGACCATTCACTGCTTCAGTTCATCTCACAGGATGTCAACAGGGGGGCATTCCTACATTTCCAGGGTCCTGTGTTCCCCAGATTTATATGGTACATGATGGGAACATAACAAAGGGTCCCACGTTCCCAGGGTCCTACTTTCCCCAGCTCTATAAAGCACAAAATGGGAACCTGAGAAAGATGTTAACCATC
This sequence comes from Epinephelus lanceolatus, assembly GCF_041903045.1. Taxonomy (NCBI): domain Eukaryota; kingdom Metazoa; phylum Chordata; class Actinopteri; order Perciformes; family Serranidae; genus Epinephelus; species Epinephelus lanceolatus. Next base: position 33,309,987 of record NC_135739.1, read on the forward strand.
TCTGTATTTGCTTAATATGACAGGGCTATGGTTGGGTTAGGGAACTGGAATCATGACTCTGAGACGTTTACACACCCGTACCTTCTCTTTTTTTCTCCACGTGATTAATTTGCACATCAGTGTGTATTTTCAAACTATTTTTGTCATCCATACTTCACACAGAATGTGAATATGATGCCATGAATAAAGCAGACAGGGCTGATTTTTCTATGCTTTCACTACATAAATAAAGGCATCAACCAATCATTTTGGACCTATAACACAACAACACTGAGGCCCCATATGCCAAACCAAGACAGCAAACTACACACCAGATCCACTCCTTTTGTTTTTTCCCTTTCACAATGAAAGCTCTAGGCACACACACTGCATAATTGTTAACAAGAGGGACCTCAGATTCACTCAGAGCATTTCACTGAAAGGAAACACAATAAAATAGCTTACAGTAGCTGCTATACATCAGCTTACCTCAGACAGAAGCCAGACGCTGTTCTGGGTCAATAGAATCCCAGTAGCTGTCGCAAATTTGTATCAGTGCCAGCAAATCTATTTGCATCAAACCCTTTCATTGGTTTGCAACCAGTGTTGTAGTTAAGACCAACTAAACCGAGACCAAGTCACAACAAAGACCAGATTGTAGGGAGACAAGACAAGACTTAGACTGTGAGGGGTTGAGACGTTCCAGACCAAGACCAGACTAACGTGAGTCCCACACTACATGAGACACTTGCAATAAAATGTGGAACATGTAAACCATAGACACTCCTGATAATAATAATAACTTTAATGTGAAATATTCACAGGCAAGTATTTCGCATTTTCACGTTGTTTAGGCTATTCATCACAACCAGCACGAGACTGGAAGGTGTGATGACAAACAGAGGTGATGGTGTGAATGACTTTACTATTTTACGATTCATGCAAACTGGCTGTTGTTCTTCCATGGCGTGAATCTCACCAGATAAACCTGCTTCTGGCACAGACTGTAGCCTCATGTTTGTTGCTGCCACACTGATAGTAAATCCTGGTCAAACAGGACCTCTTTTATCTTTTTCCCTAAAACTGCCTCGTCTGTAGGTTGGCATTAATTCTCTTGCTCCCATCTCCTTCAGTTTTCCTTCATCTTTGCCCACTATATGCATGGTTTAATTCAGTCATTGCAACGCTAACCAGAAGGATTTGAAGGCAAATAACCCCACTGGAAAAGTTGGCTATTCTGCCATTTGAACTGAGGTAGATTACAGGTAGGGGAGAGTGGGTTAGAGTGAGCCAATTTGTATTTATGTCGTTCTCTCAGACAGAGGAACAATGAAAACATCTATCCTTATTTCAAGATGTCTCTTATTAACTGAAATTGTAAGAATGCACCTATGACAAAGGGCCCTGAAATATGACTTCAGAGAAAAAGTGCTCCTGTGGCTCAACTTGCCCAGGTTCAGGATATATAGATCCGAGTCAGTGTCTAAGTTGAGCCATCTCTGGGGAAACTGACCATCTAACTTTTTAAGCATAATTAAACAATATGTATCCTATTACAAATAGTTCTAATTAATTCCTTAAAGATAACTTAACAACATAAAACCAACTAAATAAAGTTTAATGTTCCACATCATTTAACGTTTACCTTTGGTGAAACCATTTTAAACTTTCCCGTTAAATAAGAGTAGTAATTTAAATTAAAAGGACAGCCAGTGTAGTTTTGAGGTGCAAATAATAATAATCGTGACAAAAGTATGTTAATGAAAAAAAGAGTTAAAACCTACTGGCATCTAGTCAACTATAATAAAACAATTAAGTGTTTGGCAGAAAATATAATGAAATGGTAACGTACCATAAAATTCCTGAACATACCTCGACCTAAAAGAATATAATTCATTCTATTAAGATGATGTATTTAATAGGAAAATGGACCTGCACTTGTACAGCACCTTTCTGTTCCTCCAACAACTCAAAACACTTTAATACTACAAGTCACATTCACACTCTGGTGGCTGAGGCTTACATATAAGTAGCCACCTGCTACTCAGCTTTAACGCACACATGGCACAGCCACCAGGGACAATCTGGGGTTCAGCATCTGGTTTGACATGCGAAGTAAGGGAGTTGGAAAGCCAAAGAAACAAGCCAGCCTTTTTGATGTGGTCTGCAAGCTCCTTCTCTACAGTACCACCTCATTGTAGACCCTCTTCCACTGTACCTCTCTTTTTTTTCTGTATTTACCTCTTTTCTTTTAATGTATCTCCACAGGGTTGACCTGTCAATACTTTTGCCTGTTGTCACTGATATGATTTTTCACCCTTGACATCAATGGCTGCTCTCTCCATCTCTACAAGGGCTGATGAGCCCAACTGGTTCTTCTCTTGTAGATTCTTGGCATGATAGCTTTTGTACAATGTTTAACAGATGATAAACCAAACCAGTTGTGTACCATACCATGATATACTTCAAAGACTTTATTCAACTTTGGTGCCTTACGGCAGGATAATTTGGAGCACTGGCTCAATTTACTCCATGGTATTTGGCTCACTTTGCCCCACATACACCATTTTGGGGAAAAAATTGCCCAGTTAAGCAATTCTTGGCTAATTTTGGCTAAATGATTCACATGGTTTTATAGGCTGACAAACCACCATCATGTGTAATGCACATTTTTAGACCTGGATAAATTTGCTTTGACATAACAGTCATTATACGTGACATATTGAAAATGTACTTTGACAATCATTAAAAAGTTTTTATATCTAAAAATGTACTTTCAATAATCCCATGTGCTTCTCTTCATCACAGCCAGATAGAAATGATGTGTGCTTCCTGAATTCATGGTCACATGACAACAAATGTGCATAGTTGCCTAGAAACAGGGGTTGGGTCAATTTACCCACTGGCCGACCCCACTCTCTGCAACCTTCTTTGTTCTAATTGATTTAAAGTTGGGGTATGCAGCTTTCCCCTCTCCGTCATAAGCCCCTCCCACCAAATGAGTATTATATGCACAGTGGCTCCTGGAACAGACCTTCAGGCAGCAGCTGTAGCAACTCAAATGAAGCGGTCACAGTGGGGCTAGTGGCCATGGGAAGCACCCAGTCTAACCTGTGTACAGCAGCAATAGAGTCAGAGAATGGGAGCGGTCCATTCCCCGGTGCTGGCTGAGCTCAAGTTGCTGCAGTTGCTGGCTGGGGGTTTATACCAGGGCTGCTGCCTGCTGTCCTCCCGGTGAGGTAGTCTGTTGTGGTGGAGAATCAGGCAGAGAATACACTGTGTTTCAGGCTCTAGCTCGCTACATAAACATGAACTTGAATTAGCGGCAGCCATGAGCCTTTGGCTATGGTTAGTACAAGGCTAAACTATTAACATTTTCTTCTCTGAAATGCTTTGCAGATATTGACATGTGATTTATTTCTGTGTAGGTGGTCTGGTACAACTGTAGGGATATTGAACATCTGTCCTGTTGTGTGTATCCCACAGCTTAAAAAAAGAATAAAGGTAAAGGGGCACCGAAAGGGGTCAGTTGAGGTGGTTCGGACATCTGATCAGAATGCCTTCTGGGCACCTCCTGTTAAAGGTGTTCCGGGCACATCCCACTAGTAGGAGGCTCCGGGGTAGACCCAGAACACGCTGCAGGGATTACATATCTCATATGGCCTGGGAACGCCTTCAAGTCCCCCAGGAGTAGCTAGAAAGTGTTGCTGGGGACTGGGGAGAGAGATGTCCGGGGTGCTTTGCTTGGCCTGCTGCCCCCGTGCTCTGCCCTGGATAAGTTGATGACAATATATGGATGGATGGAATGGATATAAAGTAAATCACACAAACATACCGGAGAAAAAGTTCCCTTTTTATGCATGCTCTGCTGTTCCAACTGATTCTTCGCTTCATTTTGAAATCTGAGGGTTTGGTAGATTCTTCTGTTTGATGTGGCACCAGAGGACATATCCAGAAAAGCAAAGAGTAAAGTTACGAGACACTGGTATTCTAAGTGTGTGGTAGCAGCAAAATTAATCTTATTATTAGAACAACAGAAAAGATGAATTCACGCACAAAATTAAAGCCATTGTTACCTCTCCCTCCACCCTTACCACTTTGGCTCATGACCTTGCTGTGGTGTGAGATGTGTTGTTTTCAGCTCCAGTCCTGAGGGTTTCAACTTGAGTTGGCACAGATCAGTGCTCAAGTCCTCCATTGCTCTAAGGACAGCTGAATGTGAACAATTATTGCAAGTCAGAGGGAAGGTTGGGGGGTCTCTAGAAAGTTCTTGTGGTTTCAAGTTTGAAAAGTAGAATGAGAAATTTGAAGTGGGATGGTGAATTATGTCTTAAAGCTGTCATAACTAATTTTTTCAACTACTTAGGGAAAGCCAAAACAAGTTGTTAACACAACACTGGCATATCATCACATTAATATAGTGATCCTGTAAGCAAACAGTTACATTTACAGAGCAGCATTATCGTTCATTTGGAGTTGTGTTTCTGTCCACCTGGCGAATATAAGTCCAGAAATCATTCTGGGTTTTTTTTCTTATTGCTCTGTTTTTGGTCTCTACCAACTCCCAAGACAAATATCTGGCAATCTAGCTGCTAAATGCTCCATTATGTTTGCTATAAACTTACTTTATTAAAAGGTTTGTTTAATGCTTTCTCTTCTGATTTTCCTAAATCTGTGGCATCACTGGAGCAGATGTCAGAGAGGAAGGCACAGATAAATCCATGTATAAATATATTAGTCACGATGAGTTTGCTTGGTTCATTTGTTAGTGACATGGAGGCAGAGCTGCAGAAGCCGGCTGGCCCAGGTGAGGCTGAAGAATACAGTTTAACTTCACCATCAGGCAGACTGAAACACAATAGATGCTGCTCTTGTTCCTGCTCCATACTACATACTTGTATGCACGGAGGAAGGTCACATCACTATGCACGCTGAAAAGCTGCAATTGAATGTTTCCTTGCCCAGCAGCCACATCTGTTGTGTTGCTAATGACAATGGCAATGGAGAGAAGCAAATGTGAAGCATATTGTGAATTTAATGGTGAAGGTACAATTGTTGCTGTTATAATATGCTCAGGCAAATCAACATCGTGTTTATCTTTGCATTGTGATATCCATGGATCCCATGGAAACCCATAGAAACCATCTAGTTTGTTCCAGACTCATCATAATCACCACCCACGTTGTGACTCTACCCCACATGGAATCAGATTTGTAGGTGTATCTCAACTCAAACGACATATTTATATCCATCCATGCCAGCAACATCCAGCCTCTCGTGCTGTGCATCAACTTCCCTCAACTCCTCTGTGTAATTATTCAGTCCCTGCTCCTGTAATACATCAGTAATGCTGTTTATGGCCCAAGGTCAGAGCAGAGGGGCAAGGGAGCCAAGCCTGTGATGGATTAATAGTTTCCAATGCTTTGAACTCTCTAAGACAGAGACACATTTCAGCAAATCAAGAAAGGCCCCCTTTTTTTAGACTCCTTTTTCTCTGACACTTGAGAGGAGCAGGGTGAAAATATGGCCTCAGTGTTTGCGTGTTATATGAACTGAACACACGTGAACCAGTAAACACAAGGCCAAATCATATATATCCCTAATGTTAAAAAAAAACAGCGTAATGAATGTGTGAGGCAACATATCAACCTCAGATTTGCTATTTTTTTAGCAGGGTTATAGCACTGCCAGAGTGCACCAGAACGACACTCTGCTGCTTTTTTTCTTCAAGTCAAGAAAGATTCGCAGTTCGCATTATCCAAAATCCCCAAAATTTTTATGATCATTTTTTTAGTGATTGAAGATCCAATCATCACTAAATTGTTTTTACTTCAAAAGAGACAGTAAAACTAAATGGTATAGTCAAAATTGTGACATTGACATTTAAGGGGTGTTGACTCAAGACATCAACTCAAAACCTAACAAAAGTTGCCAGTGGCTGCCAGTCGTAACCTTTAAGCGGCATAAGGAATTAAAAGATTTTACCCCCCAGTCTATGGCTGCTAACTATTAACTGGTAAAGATTAAAAAGCAGCAAAACATCCTTTCATGTTATAGTTACAGGTGAAAAAAACTTTCCACCGAAGGAAAAGTGGTTACATAACCTTTGAAATGAACCACTACTAAAACATTCACATGCGCGTACACGCATGAACGCACATCATAGACATGCTCCAATAGGGGAGAGCGGGAATACTGTGCTTGTGCCATTCACCATGCTCATACTCAGCCACACCCTCTTTCACTTTCAACCTCAAAGTGGACACCTTCTGACTTTTCCTCACACTTTCTTCACAGTTTTGAAATCTATAGCGTGGAAGTGAATTTTTGGCACTTTTGTTATTTTTGTTCAACCATACTCTTTTTAGTTATTCCACATATAAAAAAATAATAAAGTACAAATTGTGTCTGCTCTCCCTGGGACAGTTGGGACAGTTACCCAGGGGCTGTGGGGACAGTATTGTTCATAATTCCTGCTTTGCTACAAATGAACAAGTAGACAAAGACAAGACGGATGCGTTTTCTAATTTCCACTGAGTACATGTTTACTGCATGAACTTCATGTGGGCCTACATTTTAACCCCTAAGCATATTTTGAATGTGCAGAGTTCAACTATTTAACTTTTGTTGATCTCTCAAGTTGTTGTTCTTGAACTCAGCAGCCTAACCTCTTGGCCACATGTAGCCTATGGTAACCAAATTGGGCTGATAGGTGCCTCTGAAATTAAGCTTTGGAAGACAGCGAGATTCTATAGGCTATCTCAGTAATTTACAAAATATAATGATAATAATTTTTTTTTTTCCAATGAAAAGTCAGAACGAGTGACACTGTAAATATAAGGTGTTCAAAGTGAGACTGGATTGTGTTTATTACATATTTTTTAAGCCCAGAAAAAGGTGTCCACAATGTCCGAGAGCCTGGTCTCACTTCGAAGTCGTTGAAATCTGGCGCTCGGGCAGTGACTTGCAGCATCAGAAATCAACGAAAAAAGGCATCCCTTTAACATCGGCATGAAACGCAGCCGATTGCTGTTGTAGTGTAATGGCGCCTGGTGGCATCAGTGTGCAACGTGGCGGGACAGGGACGAATGTCCAAGTGGGGCAGGTGGGAGTGGTGGATGGATCACACAAATACCAACTTTCATTCGAGAAACCCTTGTTTACACCCCGTGAGATTCTAAAGCCAAACCATGTTCTTTTTTCCTAAACCTAACCACTTGCTTTTGTTGACTAAACCAATGTTGAAGGAAAAAACATCAATTCACGGTGTTGTACCAACATAGTGTGTTTATTTTGAAAGAGACTGTATCTAAACATTAAATTTCCTGTGAAAACGGAAGTGTGTCTTGAAAGAAGACAATGCATGTAACAGGCAGAACTTGACACGGTGTCCCAGAACATCAACAACCAGCGCACCCAAGATACCTTGCACGTCCTATGTGGATTGGAAAGTCCACGACCAAAATGTCAATATGTGACAAGGTTGGAGTGGGAATGTTTTGGTCGCAACTGCTCCAAGGACACAGAATTTTAGGAAAGCACTCTCCATGTGCATTTTACCAAATTTTGCCTTTCACATTTTGGATGGGCTCTAAAAAATTTGATATATTGTTAGCAGACACCTGTATCTGTTCAGGGATAGATTTATAAAAACTATGTTATGGCATACTAACACTCCCCTAATACACCCCATTACTGTTCAAGTAGTCTGTGAATAATGGAAGGTCATTGTATGTCAATACAATAATATCCAACTGGACTCCACCCTTCTCTACTTAAACAAATAGCTCTACACAGTTGTTTTTTCAGAAATCAAAATCCATATGATTACCTCAAAACTGATTAAAACTAGTGTTTCCACAGGTGTAACCTACTGATAACAGAATTTATAAAACAGGATATTACTTGTCTTTCACATGTCATTGTTGCGCTTATTGAGGGGCTTAGAGCATTGATGTAATTCATCCATGAGTGATTCTGCCTTGCACTTCTTTTCATTTACAGCTGAACACCCAATCATTCAGCCTCGTTCCATCTCTAAATCCAGATTAATTCTTGTTTGTGCGGCTCTTTACTCTCAACTAAATAATCAGCTGTTGAGCCTCATTTTGCCTGAAAAGATGTTCAGAATGCCATGGGAGATCTCTTGGCATCCACCTTGAACTTGAAAAGAAACTTGTTTTTGCTTTGGGCTTCTTGTTCAGCCACGGTTCAGTTGAATGCACATACAAAATAAAGGAGCTTGTTACCCCCGCCTCCAACATCTTCCTCTGTGGTTCGTGGCCTTGCTGCGGTTTAGATTTGTTGTTTGCAGCTGCAGTCTCTGGGATTTTAACCTGAGCTGGCACAGTTCAGTGCTCTTCGGGGCTTTGATAGCTCTATGGACGAACAGATGAACAGGATTTGGGAGTTTCTAGAATGTTCTGTGGCTATGAGTTTTAGTCTTGAAAGTTGGCTCAATTTGTATATTAAAGGGTCTGTATACAACATTCAGAACAGTACTGTAGCAGTAAACCATTATGTAAGAAGAAATGACGTCTTAAGCAGAGAGAGTAGTCATTCTTCCTTTGTGTTTGTGTTGTAATCTCTGTGCTCTAGATGTCATATACAGCTTCTTAAAGGTTCTGTTGCTATCTTCTGCTGCAGTCTCTGCCTGTCAGACTTTCCATCATTGCACAGTACGTTTGCAGTGAATACAATTTAAAGCCATGCAGACATTAAAGATTTACTACTGTTCTACAATTAGTCAAGTGCAACAAATTAGGGGGCTAAGATCGGGCCAGAATTCTGACAGATCATTTATGAGGGGGATCCCAGCGACTGATTAATTGCCTGAATGATCGGTGATCTGATTCTCATTCTCTCCTGAATGACACTGCTGTGATATAAAGCTGAACTTGGCTGCACCACAGACCATATAGTTGTCATTATTCAGCCATCCTCTCACTCTCCAGTCATAGTTTAACTGCAGTCCTTTCTCTCGTTTTTTTTTTAAGCATTGTTGAGGGTGCAGTTGTCGTCTTTGCATTTGGTAATTCTACAGTAAAGACACTTTTCAGTGCTCTTTAAAGGCTGATTATAGAGCCACATGCAAACTGCTTCAGTGTGGAGAAATGCAGAGCTTGACAGGTCTGCCATGCCTAGTTAGAGTTGTAAAGCTATGACTGATCAATATCTTTAGCTAAACCCCAACCAGCAGGCTAATTATGAGGTCTAAGTAAATGCATGCTACAAAGATCTGGCATGCTGCAGTGACATCTGAAAAACCACATAAAAGTAAACACGATTTTATTGCTGGGCAAAAAAAGAATGAAATCAAACTCTGTCTGCTAAAAAACTAATTAATTTATTTATTTTTTTATTTGTAAGTCATAATTACAGCCTCAAAGGGCCTTAATATCACTGACATTATCAAAAAAGTAATAAATAAATGAACATATCTATATTATATATTAATTATATCCTTACTGGAGAAGAAGAAAGTGTTCCATCCTCATGAAAAAAGGGAGACTTTGAAAAAACCTCAAAGAAAATGAATTAAACTTGCTTATTTACAAGTCTGATAATGTCACCAAAGGAGATGCAAATATTAGATTGTGTGAGAAAGAATCCCTGTGATATGCACTGACAAGGCCACCCTGGGTATTTCGGGAACTGCCCATTGGTCCGACATCCCATTGTTCCGACCATATTAAACTCATTGTTCCTAAGTCCGTTCCGAAATCATCATGATGCCCTGTGGTTAAGGTCTGGTTAGGTTTAGGCACAAAAACCACTTGGTTAGGGTTAGGAAAAGATCATGGTGTGGGTTAAAATGAAAAAGAAAGTGAAAACACATAAGCCGTGAGCCTGCTCCGCCTCAAGCCGGTCGCGGTGCACCATACGCCCGCCGCGAGCCGTTCAGCACCGCGGACAGTCGGACTAATGGGATTTCGAACCAATGACATGGACCCGGTATTTCAACCAACAAATTACATATACTAGTCCATACCCATTGGTAGCTTTGTCACCTTCTACATGCCAATCCTCAATGTCTATGTGCAGATTGACCACGTCAGTGAGTAGAAAAACGTGGGACAGACAGAATGACTGACTGACAGAATGACACACTGACAGTTTCCGTGATTATGTACAGTAGAGCCCTGCGCGGGACTGTTTTCTTCAACCCGCTCCTGCCCGCTCCTGCTGAATTTCTGACCATTACCGCCCGCAACCGCAACGTGTGTATTACACTCCCGCGCGCTCCCGCAAAACTCGGAGAATTTATGCCCGCACAATAATAGAGATCGATGATTTTGTGTCTTCTCCCGTCCCGCAGGAGAAAACACGTCATTTTATAGGCTATTAATAAAGAGATTCATGGGGTTGTTTGTTTCATTTCCCTGGTCTGCATGTCTTTTGACGCACCGGTCAGGAATAGCGCTCCTATTTTGTTGTTTTCATTTAGTTTTTAATGAAATAAAGGCTGTTTCATATTCTATTCTCCTCCTCTGTATTTATTTATTTTTCTACCTTTATATAATCACGCAGTGACTGAAGTTAAGGCAGGCCCGGCACCAGGATGAAGTTACTGAGGGGACGGTTAAAAATTACGAGGGGGCATATCTTTATTATGCAACATAGGTTCACACAGTGAGTTATAACGAGCGCGCAGCCGTGCGTAATTGTCGCGCGTAATGACAGCTCATCACCAGTGAAACACAATAAACTGCACGTCTTCTTTCATGTTTTGCTCATGACACATGGAGCTGACAGACAGATAGACAGGTGGAGCAAGCAGCAAATTGGTATGAAAGCTGGTTCAGGGCATATTTGTCCATTTATGAATAAATATAGAGTGGAAATGCTTATGCATGTGCACCAAGATCCTGCAGTGGTTTTTTTTAGCCGCCCATTCCCGCCCGCAGCAAAGTCCAAACTGCCCCTCCCACAATATTTGCATTGGGTCCCACAGACCGGCGGGACCCAGTCCCAATGCAGCCCTCTAATGTACAGCATACCATGCCATGACTTAGTCATACCAAAAATTAGAAAAAAAAACAACAACATTGGGCCACAGGGGGAGCCACAGCAATCGGTCGCATTTTCGCCATTTTTAAGCATTTTTCTGTTGTTATAGCGCCACCCAGTTGCCAATTAGAGTTAAATTTCTCCAGTCACCTTGAGGCGTCCTGTTCTACGTATCTACCAAGTTCAGTAAAAATTGATATGGCAGTTCGGCCTAGATAAGAAATTAGCTCTCTAGCGCCCCTTTTTTTTTTGATGGGGTCAATAATGGAGGGGTCCCCTCAGATTATGTGTGGTCATATGCCTACAAAGTTGCGTGGTGATCAGTGAAACCCTTGAGATGTTATACACCTTTATGTGATGAGCCACGCCCTCCGCAATATTCATTGCCTTATAGAAGCTCAGTTTTAGTAAGTTTTCCAACTTTTGCCAAGAGGGAACTTTAGATATTGGTCCCTAGATTATGTTCACCGAGTTTCATGCAGATCGGTCAAACTTCCTAGGAAGAGATCGATTTTAAGTGTTTTTCAAAAAATTCAAAATGGTGGAAAATCTGTATAACCGGAAGTCATGGGTTCTTGAGGCAAATTTGTTGCTCATGAGGAGAGGCATCTCTGTGCAAAGTTTCATGTCTCTACGACATATGGGGCATGAGATATGCCCATTCAAAGTTTGCAATTTCAATCGGTTGCTATAGAGCCCCCCTTTGGCCAATTGATGTAATATTGCTTCATTCGCATCCTCCCATGACCCTCTACCACTGTGCCAAATTTCACATGGATTGACCAAGTCAGTGAGGAGAAAAACGTGGAACAAACACACCCACAGACAGAGTTTTTGTCATTATATAGTAAGATAAGATATAAATATACTGTATGTGTGCAGAGGGTGACTTTGCAACCACAGGTCTTATTGAATTAATAGCACACTTCTGATTTGACAATAGTCAAACAGTTGCAAGTTCATTAAAATTATAAAATGGTTAGTTGCAGTCCTTGACTATAACTGCCTGAGCCACATTTGAAGCCATGGGAAAATACTCTGTAAAAACATAGCTGTGACTGCATTACAATTTCAGTATTACTGCCCCAATTAGTCACCTATTGTCACATGGGATGCACAGCTGAAAAGGGCAACCACCAACTGAAGCCTGAATCATTTATCATCCACTAGGATGAGAGAGGACAGAAGTGTGCAATGCTGTCATGCAGATACACAGACACACCCACACAGAGACAGAGTTTTCGCCATTATACAGTAAAGATACATGGAGTACAGTTTGGCTCTTGAAAAAATTTTCCCTTTTTCACAAACTGCGTTTTATTTTCAGAGTTTTCATTTCTGTAGTTGGAATAACATGTTTCTCACCAGCTTACTGTAGGTCAGAAGACATAAGCCTCCATGAGCTTAAACCGCCAAATAAATTTACACCTCAGTGTACCTTAGTGAAGCTTATAATGTATAATTGTTTTGTCTTGAGACTGTGTCAGAAGTAACAACTGCTGGATGGTGCAGTTTCAGGTCCATCTCATTAAACTGCAATAGAATGCACAGATGGTGTTGTTACTGTATGAAGAAAAAGAAAAGATTTTGTTTTCTGCTTTTATTTTGTTTTTGCTCTTTCTCTGCGGACAGAGGTCTCAACAAAACCCACTTGGAAACACAAGCGTGGATGCAAATCAATTTTACATGAAATTGGCGTTTTAAAATTATATGCACTTAATGTAGATGCAGCCATATTGTACAGTGCATGTACAGTGTACAGTGCCAGCGGGACCCCTCTCTCTGTCTGTTTCTCTGGCTCAGACACAAACTCCACTCTTGGTGTACAGTGAAAGCCACTGTGATAATTATTTCTCTAATCGACCGGCACACTTATTAAAGGCCAACTGCCAAGCCCAAAGCGTGCCAAAAGCTTCTCAAGGGGATACAACTGTCCAGAAGATAAGTGCTCATTGTGTAAGTTATTAGCTAGAAGTGTGAAAGTCAAATGAACAAATTCAACTTCTAGACATTAATGTTGGAGCTAATAATGACCACAGAAGATGACCATCAGAATGGTTATTATGCAAGAAGCAATTCACATTAGCTTCAGCTGCATGGTGCGTTCAGTGCTAATTAGCATATGTATACTACCACACTTAATAGTGAACATAGTAGCATTACCTATAAATGAATTAACATAGAAATATCCCCTTAAAATCAAAATACATGTGAAAAATACCTGTTTGAATAAAATCTGTGCATTTTAAACCTCTTCCATAGTGCTACCAAAAGCCTTTTGCACATACAGTATAAGGCAGAGTATACACCATATATGATATTTTTGTGCCATAATAATAAGCAAAAATGATACCAACCTATATCCAATACCCACACTGTGGCTATATCAACTTAGGGCTAAGTCTGAGCCAGCTAATTGAGGGTACATAAGTAGGGATGCCGAATATATTCGGCCGAATATTGCAAAAAAACACACATTCGGTATGCGGTGGAATAAGTGAAAAGCAAGGCCAAATAATAGCGGCGGTTTTGATAACGCAATCAAACAGCGTGCAGTGACGGACGGAGTAAAATGTCGGCAGTGTGGCGATATTTTACTCCATCCGTCACCGCGCTCCCATTTGCGACTAAAAATAGTTTTGTGCGAGCAAAATAAATCATTCAGCACACTGTGTGAGTACAGATTTCAACCAGCAGCAGCAATATGGCAGCCATAGTGCTCCGTGGTGCAAGATAAGGCTTACCGGCGATGGAGAAGTCCGGCAATAATGTCCTCTTCTTGGCGTCATGACTGCCCAAAAGTACCTGGACAGCCGAACCATGGCAGCACACAGGTATGTGACGTGTCAGAGGGGAAACGAGCCGTTCACATTACTCCCTTTGTGGCAGGTAACGGCCCACAAACCTCACCGCACTTTAGGGACTGTTCATTACTTATTAAGGGACTGTTCTTTACTTGTCAGAGGAGGAGGGTGGCTGGTTGATTTTTATTTTATTTATTTATTTTATTTTGATCCCCCCTATGATAATCACTTATTGATGCTGTTTTTGAAGTATGAATAAGTCAATAAGTAATTTATTCCATTGAAATATCATTGATGTATTATAGAAAAGTGATTTATCTTTTTATAAATGACAAAAGGCACATCTGCCTCATTTTTGCTGTGGTATTGTGATACTACTCAGAACCATGATACTTTCACTGGTATCATACCATGGGTCCCAATTTTGGTACCATGACAACACTAATCTGGAGGGGGTTCATCTGCAAAAACTAATGAAAAACTAAACAACGGTATTCGGTATTCGGCCAAGCGTTTAATTTTATTCGGCTTCAGCTTCGGCCACAAATTTTCATTTTGGTGCATCCCTATAGATAAGTTCAGGCAATACAGCCAAATTGCTTATTAACTCATACATTTGTTTCCAACCAAATAACTCCTGTCTCATAGAGCAGCCTTATCTATTATCCCCCCAGGATAATAGATGCAGTACAGTGCAGTGTGTGAGTGTTAAACAGAAAAATGAGGACATGTCCGCTGGTAAGATGTTAGTTTAGCAAAACTGGTCCCTGGATTTTTCTGATGTACATAAGAGCCTAAAACTAGAACATAGCTAATCATGGTGTGTGTGTGTGTGTGTGTGCTTTGTAATGATTTTGAGCCTCGCAGGTAAGCAGATAAATCAATGAAGGCCATGTTGTGCTGCAACTCTAAGTTCTTTTAAATCAAGGCTGAAGATTTTTCTCTTTGCCACTGCCTTTTATTAAATCAAATATCTATTCATTTCTTACACTATTTTCTTTTTCTCAGCTCCTTAATTAAGTTTTTAATTGTATTTATTTCCTTTCAAACTGTGTTTCTTTAGCACTGCGTCCATACTTGATGTGGAGCACTTTGAACTGGCTTGTTACTGAAATGTTTCATACAAATAAACTTGCCTTGCCATATCTAGATGAGCTCTCACTGAGATGTTTGTCAGCAGTGTGATACCTTGCCAACAAAAACTTCTCCACGAAATTAATGAGTCACACAACCATTGACATCTGATCAATACCATGTTGGTGGTTTTAGCGGATACACCCTTCTTTTTACCATGGCAGCCACTTGAAAAAGTGAAATGAGATAAGGGAAAGCAGCCTGTCCTTGGGATGGACGGGAAGGGGGCCAGGGGGCACCGCCACCCAGCAATTGTTATGAGCAGAGAAAACAGAAAAAATGGGCTGTAGCATTTGCTTTTGCTTAAAGGGAAATTTCGGTTTATTTCAACCCGTCTCCTATCATCCTAAATTTGTTTCAAGTCACTAGTGACATAGACATAATAGTTAGCATGTTAGCCGTTAGCCTAGATACAGCCGTAGCATCAGACCTGTTAAAACTTAATTGAACGGGCATCCTTTCAAGTGCAAAGTTAGTCCACTAAACAAGTTTTTCTCCACAAAGACCGCCTCATATCGTTAGGATAAATGTCAGAGAACATATAGAAAACGACATGTAAACGTGTTGTCTTACCTTACCGGTGTGGTGCCATGTTTGTTGTTTACCATTTAGCTAAGGCTGCATCCGGTCCCATTCCTTGCAACAGAGGTATTCCTCTTCTGTGGGCATTGGGGTACAGCATTCACAGGTAACGTTACACCACCGATCTCCAGAGCTAAAGCCTTCCAGCAGCCATTCCTCCTCTGTCATCCTCTAACGTTACCTGTTGTGCCTCTCTCTCTCTCTCCTCCTCTGTTCTTCAATTTCATGAAGCTCTTCATCAGTGTATTCTGGCTCAAATAAATAAGGGCAGCCATCGACTCTCGATGTGGAAAGCCTATATACTAACATTCCACATTTATATCGCGAATATCGCGAGAACAAGCAGCGATCCCATACCGTGCCTGAAATCTCGCGAGAACAAGCAGCAGCAGCTGCAAGGCAGAACCGGACAGTAGCCTGAAAGGTTCATTCATTTATTTTATGAAAGATTTATAGAATAATGGCTGACTTTTTGCCAGACTTCGACTTTGTGGAGGAGGAATTTGATTTTGCAGAGTTTGATGGCCGCCCTTATTTATTTGAGCCAGAATACACTGATGAAGAGCTTCATGAAATTGAAGAACGGAGGAGGAGAGAGAGAGAGGCACAACAGGTAGAGGACGACAGAGGAGGAATGGCTGCTGGAAGGCTTTAGCTCTGGAGATTGGTGGTGTAACGTTACCTGTGAATGCTGTGCCCCAATGCCCACAGAAGAGGAATACCTCTGTTGCAAGGAATGGGACCGGTTGCAGCCTTAGCTAAATGATAAACAATAAACATGGCACCACACTGGTAAGGTAAGACAACACGTTTACATGTCGTTTTCTATATGTTCTCTGACATTTATCCTAACGATATGAGGCGGTCTTTGTGGAGAAAAAGCTTGTTTGGTGGACTAACTTTGCACTTGAAGGTATGTCTGTAATTCAAGTCCCAGAGCCAGCTCAAAACAACCAGATGATGCAAAAGGCATCGTTTGGCACTGGTAAGATAAGAGAGAAGTTTGCCACAGTTTATTTACACATACAACCTATATTGTATTAATACAAAGCTGGTTAATAATCAGCAAAGTATCCCTTCAAATCTGTATAATTGTCTTTTTAAGAAAAAGGACAACTAGGCAGTTTGAACAACAATGTACCACTCAACACATAACACTGACAGGTGATTGTTATAGACCTCAAAATGTTTTAACTGTACCAGTATGCACATCAGATAAATGACCTTTTGCCCCTGACGCAGACTGGCCAATCATAACATAGCATCAGGTTGGCTCAGACCAGGGTCTGACAACAACATAGCTGAGCTCTATTGACTCTAATGCAGTCATTTCAGATTTCCTTCATTTTCAGGCTGGTTTTGTGGATTTGGAGCTAAATGTTGTGCCTGGGGCACGTTGTGCATTAATGATACTCGTTACCTAAAGAGGTTGGAAAATAGGTTGGATATAGGTTTCTTCCCTGTTCCAAAACCAAAATCAAACCCTGAAAAGTGTAGGGTTAGCTAGCTAGCTACTGAAGATATAGCCTACTGAATGTATACACATGCTGCTTTTGCTTTTTAATGATTATAACAATGAAAAAAAGATGACCCTGCTGTACAGGAACCAGTGAAGGGAAGCAGGGAAACACCAATATTGAACCAGCTGTGTGTCATCACTTTGTGCGTAGATGAACGTTTTTCCAGGACCTCCGCCGCCGGAC
Organism: Epinephelus lanceolatus; assembly: GCF_041903045.1. Lineage (NCBI taxonomy): Eukaryota > Metazoa > Chordata > Actinopteri > Perciformes > Serranidae > Epinephelus > Epinephelus lanceolatus. The sequence continues at coordinate 33,327,199 of NC_135739.1, forward strand.
GGGCAGGGATCTCCAGGTGCTGGCAGCAGCATGGGGACAGAGCCAAACACCGTTCATCTGCACACACTGTGATGCCACACAGCTGTTTTAATATCAGCAAAGTTTCCTTTTATATTCATTGTCTTCTGTGGCGATCAGCAGTGATGTGGTGGTTCATTTTACACTGTGACGTGTAGCCTATAGTTCGGCTTTAGCTACTAACTATCTTTGTCTTTTTAACCTGTTGTTGCTGCTGAGTCAGTTTGACATCCTGGATATATCCTTCAAACACAGACTGTAGACCCCTCTGTCTGCTTCTCTCTGGAATCACTGTTTCAGTTTTCCAATAATATGATAATATTTCTTCAGGGAGTGCAGTTAGTTACAGTGTGGGCTCCATGCTTACTCTGATAGCTTGACGGACCATCACAAAGGGGCGGAGCTTAGCAAAAGGTCAATTAGTAACTGTAACAGTAAAATAAGAATCAAAGTATATCAGTGTGATATTCCTTAACTCATATGGATGTAGTTTTCAACGAGCCCACATACATCAACAGCAGAACAGAATCCCTTAAATTTAGTTGTGTTGTTTAGTGTGTGGCCCCATCTGGCAGTCCCTATTAAAAAACGTCTGGGGGCACCACTGCAGGCTGTAGAAAGAGAGACAGAGGAAGTGTCTTCCCTTCACCTTACTGCTGTGCACTGGCCGTCTCATCTCTTATCCCTTTCCTCTTGTAACCCATGAGGGAAGGAAGGGTCATAGGTTGTGTTCTGCCTCAGAGCGCTCACTTAAACTCCATTATGCAGATTTCCTCCATTTTGTGATTCTAATCCCTCACCCTCAATCTCCCCACTGAGTCTGAGCTCAAATCATTAGGTTTGCAAAGAGCAGGGATGTAGAGAGAAATCTGTGTCAGTAAATCTCTGGAGACTCATTCCTGGGGACCATTTATCATAGACATGCACACACATCCTAATCACTGAGAAATAGAAACTGAAATGAAAAGAAATCAAATTTTTGCCAAGAAATATGTATATGCTTGCTGTTTGTTTTGACTATTTTGACTGTATTTATTTGGTTAAAAAAAAAAAAAATTAAATTTAATATATTTTTTGCAGTGATACTGCTCCGACAATAGTGCTCTCCAGATGGTATGACTTTTTGTTATTCGAGCTGACAGTATTAGTACTGTAATTTGATAGCTGGTTTGGGTGGGCAGTAAGAATTGTTGCAGGAGGCAGTTATATGCAGTTAACTATGGATGTATTAAGGAGAAATGCATACACTATGAACAGTGATATAACTGCTTAGCGCTTTCTAACCATTTCTAAGAAACACATGTTCCCTTTACCACTTTCCATCTAAGTCACAGTGCAGCACTGATCTGATGACCTGTTGACAGGTCATTAGCAGCTCTACATTAATATTCCCTTATTATTCTGGAAGTCCTAATTTGATCACTGGCACAAGTTTATATTTTTTGTCTGTTGGAAACCAGCAGCTGTGTGAAATCCTTGTTACTCTTTCATATCATTCTTGTAAATAATGATACCCCAAATGGAGTAGATTAGGTAGCTTTAACAGTAGCGTAAACCAACACATTCTCACTCTGACCTCATCACATAACAGTTGGTGATGGACCTTCCATGTCCACATACGATGTGCAAGGTACCCTGGGTGCGTTGGCTGCTGACGTTCTGGAACACTGTGTCAAGTTCTGTCTGTTACATGCATTGTCTGCTTTCAAAATGCACTTCCGTTTTCACAGGAAATTTAACATTAACATACAGTCTCTTTCAAAATAAATGCACTACGTCGGTACAACACTGACTTTTTTTCCCTTCGACAACAAACATCCATGGTTAGGTTTAGGAAAAAAGAACAGGGTTTGGCTTTAGAATCTTATGGGACGTGAACACCGCACTCTCAAGTGAATGTCGGTGTTTGTTGGACATGTTCACCACATATCCCGCCCAACTCTGACTTTTGCCACCTTAACTTTCGTCCCTGTCCTGTTATGTTTCCCCTGACGCTTAGAGGTACCTTTAAACTATAATGCCAACCGGCCTCGTATCGTGCCGTCGCTTAAAGATGCAGTTTTTCGTTGGTTTCTGACACCGCAATTTACCGCCCAAATGCTGGATTTCAACAACTTTGAAGTTAGACCGAGCTCCATAAACACCATCAGAGGTGTTTATCAGATGGTTAGGCACTTCTTGTAACTTCCCAAAAATTACCAATCCTAAATTAATGGCCATGAAGGGACTGACCAGGGGTGGAGGTGACAACTATTTCTGTCACCTCTTGTGTGTACAAACAAATGCAACAAGAGCAGCATTAGGCAGTTATGCATGACTTTTTCCAGTTACAAGTAGTGTAACTAAATACCTTATAAAAATGTCAGTAGCCTAATGACATAAGTTACCCCAAAACCAAACAACTCATTACAACGTTACTTTTGTTATCACATCACTACTGACTTGAAATACAATCATCACATCAACCGACTCATTTTAGTAAACGCTGCGCTGCACAGGCACGTCACAAAGCAGCAAGCTAGTTTGGAAGATGGAAACACTTACCTTAGCAGCTGGAAATATTCCCATCACTTTGATTTTGTTGGGAGGACAGATGACAAGAACACTGTAACTGCAGGTAGTCAGACTAAAACTCTTTCCACTGCGAAAATCACCTCCGGTCTGAAACACTTTGGATACTTCGACCAACAACACAACAACGTGAAGCTCCAGGAAATACACCCCACCAAAGGTGAGCCCTCCTTGGCCGCTGTGGTCGGCTGTAGCCCTACACTGGCTAAACAACCAAAACTGGATTGTAAATCATGTACAGCTGCAGGCTACAAAGAAGTGATAAAGCTTGTGGCTGGATATGTGGTAACTCTCCGCCTCTCAGGCAGAGCCTTGGGAAAATACTGTCCACAGGCAACAGAAAACCCTCAGGTAAAAAAGAAGCTATCTAGCCTTAGCTTCACTTAGCTGTGATTTCCCCAACATCCACACAGAGAAAAAAAATTCTTCCTTTCTAGCATAACCTGGCTTTTATACAGCAATTTGCTATATCCAGCGAGGGAAGCTCATACTTATAATCATAAGAAAGGTTTAGGAAATCAGCAATGTAGAGCACAAGCATTGTTTTTTTTTTTTCTTGCCTTGATTTTAGGTTTCTAGACTGAATATGTTCACAGAGCCTCTGCCATGCTGCCTTTACACAGAGCCATCACTTGCACTCTCCTCTGGGTCTCCTCCAGGGTCCGCTTTACTGTTAAACTGAAATCCCAAATGTTTAACCAACAAAGTGTTTTAGCCTCAAATGTGAATTTAATATCAGCCTTGTCAAGCCTTATTTCTCTGGGGAATCCCCGACTTGTAAAACTTCAGTTTAATATGTGTAACTAACTACACTTCTTACATAGGGTTGCTCAGATCAGTTTTAATATCATCCTCACTGCACAATTTCCCATTTCCTTCACTTGCTCAGACAAACTTGGGGGACTGCAAAGTGTAGATTTGGTTCTCGCTGTGGACGTCAGTATCCAGGAACCATTTAGCAGATGGTGTGGCATTATTCATGATTTGCCTCGCAAATGGTAATACGCTGTTTTCAAGCCAGTGCGCTTTGTGATCTCAGACTCAGAGATCTTTTGAGAATAAAATGTCGGTGCGATTACAATGAGCTCTGCAATACTGTGTCCCCTTTCTGCTTTTTCATTTGTTTACCTGCATGTTGCTTCATATTTCGTGCTGCACAGTGTTGTGAAGCGTATCTCACCCACTATCATTGACTGAAAATGTATTTTCTGTCCCCAGCTCTCACTCTTTGATTTCTTGTTGTCTGGAGCTTGCATTGTAAACTCTATCTTATGCTAACTGAGTCAGATTAGGTGATCATGTAGTCATATACTGCTGAGAAACATGGCAGACTATATTGGCGCTTGACTAATAGTTACTTGCTGTCTTTCCTGTATGTAGGTGATTGGTAAAGTGCCAGAGATCAACTTAATTGTTCCACTGTATACTGTACAGTACGTAGGAAATCATGGTTTTATGAATGAAAGTAAACCTTCATCTACACTCTGCAGTGAAGGTAGGCTCTGTCTTTTATATATATATATATATATATATATATATATGTATATATATACTAGTCCATACCCACTGAGTGCACAGTTGCCCACGTACAGTTTCACACGGTGTGTGTCTGGGATACAGGTCATAGGAAATTGCAGAATAAATAGTCAACTGAACCCATTAAGAAGAGCAATGTATTCAGACAGAGTTTTTGAAAAACGTGGGACAGACAGAATGACACACTGACAGTTTTCGTGATTATGTACAGCATACCATACCATGATTTACTCATACCAAAAATTAGAAAAAACAAACATTCAGCCACAGGGGGAGCCACAGCAATCGGTCGCATTTTTAAGCATTTTTCTGTTGCTATAGCGCCACCCAGTTGCCAATTAGAGTTAAATTTCTCCAGTCACCTTGAGGCGTCCTGTTCTACATATCTACCAAGTTTAGTAAAAATCGATATGGCGGTTAGGCCTAGATAAGAAATTAGGTCTCTAGCAGCCCATTTTGTTTGATGGGGTCAATAATGGAGGGGTCCCCTCAGATTATGTGTGGTCATATGCCTACAAAGTTGCGTGGTGATCGGTGAAACCCTTGAGATGTTATACGCCTTTATGTGATGAGCCACGCCCTCCGCAATATTCATTGCCTTATAGAAGCTCAGTTTTAGTAAGTTTTCCAACTTTTGCCAAGAGGGAACTTTAGATATTGGTCCCTAGATTATGTTCACCGAGTTTCATGCAGATCGGTCAAACTTCCTAGGAAGAGATCGATTTTAAGTGTTTTTCAAAAAATTCAAAATGGCGGAAAATCTATATAACGGGAAGTAATAGGTTCTTGAGGCAAATTTGTTGCTCATGAGGAGAGTCGTCTCTGTGCAACGTTTCATGTCTCTACGACATATGGGGCATGAGATATGCCCATTCAAAGTTTGCAATTTCAATCGGTTGCTATAGAGCCCCCCTTTGGCCAATTGATGTAATATTGCTTCATTCGCATCCTCCCATGACCCTCTACCACTGTGCCAAATTTCACATGGATTGACCAAGTCAGTGAGGAGAAAAACATGGAACAAACACACCCACAGACAGAGTTTTTGTCATTATATAGTAAGATAAGATATAAATATACTGTATGTGTGCAGGGTGACTTTGCAACCACAGGTCCTATTGAATTAATAGCACACTTCTGATTTGACGATAGTCAAACAGCTGCAAGTTCATTAAAATTATAAAATGGTTAGTTGCAGTCCTTGACTATAACTGCCTGAGCCACATTTGAAGCCATGGGAAAATACTCTGTAAAAACATAGCTGTGACTGCATTACAATTTCAGTATTACTGCCCCAATTAGTCACCTATTATCACATGGGATGCACAGCTGAACAGGGCAACCACCAACTGAAGCCTGAATCATTTATCATCCACTAGGATGAGAGAGGACAGAAGTGTGCAACGCTGTCATGCAATGAAGGTGCAAAAAAGATGCCACGAAAGAAACAAGAAACAAAGAGTCTACAGGGAGTTACACTCATCCAGGAGAGTCACTGTGTGAAAAACCTGTTGTCACAGCTGTCCAATCATCCATCATCTTTTTATGGTGTTTATCTTTTTATTGCTTTTGTTCATTTTACTAGTATTTATTTTCAATTCATGTTGTCTGGCTTTTGTTTGACCTTACTGTTTGGCTGTCTGTGATAGTGCCTTCTTAGTATCCTGCGTCTGTCTTTCAAAGCACTTTGTAAACTATATTTTTGAAGGTGCTGTACAAATAAAGTTTTTATGGACTGTTTCATTGCTATTCTGTTGCTAGGGCAACAACTTTGGTCCCTATTTACTTCCTGTCAGCTCCTGCATTAACATACAGTACATTCAAACAAGAAATACAAAGGGGCCCATTTAGAATGTTTATGTTGTCCAGTTTGAAATAGTCTATATATTTATCAATTCATTTATTTATTTATTTATTTTTCACTGGGGCAGTTCACAGCCAAGTGTGAAGCAATCAGGAAAAGATACAGTACCTCCAAATCTGAGGCCATGGTTCTCTGCCAGAAATTATAATAATTATTATTATATCAACTATGTAAACAATAGCCTAGTAATATTTTCTTTTGTTTTTAAGGAAACAATACAACAAACAACATTGTTTAAAAAAAAAAAGAATGAATAATCCAACTCTGATCAAGCCATTGTCTGGAACCTCATCACCTATCTTTCTCTTTTCTTTTAGATCTATCTCCACTCCTTTTCCACCCTACATTTGTTCTTGTCTTTCCTCCTTTTTTACTCCTGTCTATAACCCTATTAATTCCCCCTGACTACGAATCCGTACTTGTGGTGTAACTGCTCTTTGTCCATAAAGCAACTCTTACCTTTCTTGCATTTCACATAGCACTTAGAAGAAATTTGAACATCCACAACTCCCGCCTCCCTCCAAAGTCCCATCACCCTCCTCCTGCAACTCCACCTACCCCCAAAGGCCCACTCCCCCCTTTTCCATTATGTCTATGAAAGACGTAGGCGTTGGCAAGGTAACATTAGGTACACGGAAGAGGAGAGCGAGTGTAACGTTACAACCAAGACAGTCAAGCGCAACCCCGGAGTTTGAAACTCAACCGTAGTAGGTGATCACTGATGAGTTTTAGAATATGGTTACAGTGCTAACGTTAGATAGTAGCGTTAACGTTACTAGTAAGTGGAAACACACAAGGAAGATAATGAATACAATGATTGGTCATAGTTCTCTTAGAACCATATGAGAATTATTAGTTATTATCTCTGGTGGAATTCACTCACATTTTAGTGTGCCATCAGCTTATTAATAGCATTTTAACCTAAACAAAGAAAAGTGACAAGTAACATTTCCAGAAAGGTAAGTGTTGCCTTAAGTGTCTCTATGCCTTTATGTGTTTTGACACTTCAGTTCTTGTCTTCATATCACATGATTTTACCTATTGCTTTGTGGTTGTTGTTGTTGTTGTTGTTGTTGTTTGTTTGTTTGTTTGTTTGGCTGGTTCATTGGTTTCCTTGTAAGAATATGCTTTGTGTGTCTTTTTTTTTAAGTTGGTGTGATTGACAGTATTTTTGACAGTAGTTTTGCTGTAGTTGTTTTATTTTCCTTGTTTTCTACATTTAGATGACTGGCTGAGTGCTAGTGAGTGTGAGACCCTCTTTTAAAGGCCGCCTGACATGTTAGAAATAAATTTTGCCAAATAAATGTTTATGTATTTTCAGAGCCACCTCTCTACTCAAAGGGGAACTAAACCCCCCTCTCTGGGCATTACTCCGCCCACAGCTTGATTTAAAAAAATTCAGAAAAGATAGGCGGAGCTGAGGGAGGAAGGGAGGGAGGTAGGGGGGCAGGCGAGCGGCTGAGGAAGGGGGAAGAGGGAAGATTGTCCCTCGCTGTGGGGAGAGGAGAGAGGGTTCCCTGGAAGTCAGGCCTCTTTACCCGGGCCCTCTCCTCCACACTTTGGCATATTTTCACCCAGCCCAGCACTGGTACCTTGGAGAACGGTCCCTCACTGCAGGGAGAGGGCTTCCCCAGAGGACGGCCTCTTTACCTGGTCCCTCTCCTCCACACTTATTTTCATTGTGCCGATGGTGGCTTGGAACCCCCCCCCCAAACTGTGTCACACGGGCAGAAGGGAAGGCGGCCTGAGCTCAGCCGGTCCCCTTCTCCACACTTTGACTTATTTTACCCTACTTGGTTCTATTTCTCCCTCTCTGGGAGCCTGGGCTCACCGCGCAGCAGCCCACCCCATCCATCCACCCCTCCCTTCCTTGCCGCCCCGCACATATACTCCCGAGCCTCGGCGCCTCTTCTTGACCAACTAACCTAAATACTATAAACACACTACTAACTGTAAACCTACACTAAAATACACTATGCTAACAATACAATTCGACAAATTACTAGCTATTCTCTGCTCTACTACGCTCTGATCCAACCTACTCGCTATCAGTTTGATAACTGCGGACAGAATGGTTTTATAGTAAGAGGAGGAGTAAAGGGAGGAGGGCAGGCTTTAGCGTGGATGGTTAGTGACGTCATTCGCCCCGAAAAAGAGTCATTCGCCCCCAATGTAATGTAATGTAAATTCAAATGTAGTAACCAGGTTTCAAGCTGTAGAGGGCACTCCATACCACATTTTTAAAATAAAATGTAGATTTTCATCAGTTTGCACTAAACTGTCAAGATTTTGAGCAGGATCAGTCAGTAACACTACTTTACAACCAGAAACAATGACTATCAGCTGAAAAATATGGTTTTAGGGTTTAGTTACTAGTTTACCCTTTCAGGCCTATGTAACCTTTGAGGGTGATATTCCCCCAGGTGGCATTATACTAAATATATAATATTGAAAAAAAACCAACATCAACAACAACAACCCCTGCTCCTGCCAGCCGCTCGACATATTAACTTAGGGGAGGGAATGAGGTGGACATAGGAGCAAGGACTGATGCCCAGTATAGTCTCATTATACCTTTCATCTTATACAATACATCACAGCTGAAAACTCTCTTCCTCTGTCTAGCCCAGTACTTTGAGTTAGATATAGGAAATACTGGAACAGTCCTACCATAGGCTTGCTGACACACCCATCCATCACAGCAAACCAAAAGCTGTCATGTGCCCTAATCATGAATCTATTGTCAGACCCCAGAGCCCATCTGGTTGGCTACTATTTCTTATGTCCAAGGACGTCTGAATCACCTTCAGCTGTCCTTGTCTGTGCTCCTGAAGAGGCCATGTGTCATCGTCTTAACTGGCTTATATTTCTTGTGCATGTTGTGACTACTATAAAAATGGGAAAAGCATCTGTGGAATATTCAGATTGTATAGAAAAATGATAATTTGGTACAGACAAACCAACATGAGTGAGATCTACAGATTTTGTAAAACTATAAAGAACAAAAAACACTTCAGTTTCTGGAGTCCAGGGACAAATAAAAATCCTTTCTTGTGCCATCTCCTCTCTGCTTGACCCGTGATGGGTCTATGGAAAAGATTGTTTTGTGGCTATAGAGAGAGGAAAATAAAAACAGAGGGTTAGCGAAGAGGACTGTAGGGATGATTCCCTGCAGAGTGGTTTGAGTGTAGGGCCAGGGGTGAGGACTGAGGCTCAAGATGAAATTAGGACTTGGGGAGAAACCTGTGAGAGGAAAGAGGGTTTGTGGAAAAAAAAGAAAAGGCTGATCAGAAATCTCAGACTACGGAGTGGAGGTAAGAGTGCAAGAGCTCACTGTGAGAGTCTGGGCCAGGACAGAGAGCTCATGTTGGATTCAGGCCAGGAGTAATTCATTTTGGAGTAGTTTCCTCGAAAGTCCAAGTTTTGAGTCAAAGTTCTCTGTACAAAAAAAAAGTGCAAGAAGGCTGAGTGAAGTGCTGTCATTTACTCACCATGGAAACACACTATTTTCAGAATAAGCCAGTTAACACAGCCAGATTTCTGCTTGTCAAATTAATAATTGGTGAATGCTGCACAGTTTACAGTATTTTGAGGTTTTATCATTAGTTACCATGGCTCTGTAGGTTCACCACTACCAGTGACTATTGAACATTGCTGACAGAACAAAACTGACACACTTATACATTGAACTTGGGTGGGATCTACTGTACACCTGTGATGAATTAGGTTTTGCCACTGGCCAACAAGTCAGCAGGTGATCTACATGCACAAGTTATATTTAAACATATATATATTGTGGTGTCTCTCCCCACTGTTACCTAACCTCCAGCTGAGGGGGCCAGATATCAGGGCAGAGCCAGCACCAACTGGTCAGAGCTATCATTCAAGAAAACCTGGAGGAGACCCATCTGAAACCCTGCCCATTGTTTGCTGGTGGTTAAAGAAATCAAAGTGTTTTTTCTGTTATTCCAACGTAGAGCCACAGGGAGTTCTGGCCCAATTAGCACAGCAACCAACACACAAACACAATATGTGCTGACCAAAATAACACCAGAAGATGACGTTAGGATCTTCCTTGAGGAGAGGATGGCCATAAAGGAATCCTGGCTCCCTTCCTTACCAGAGAAGCCTAGAAGACCTGCTGGGAGTTCATTGCAGAGCAGGTAGCTGATTACCCCACACACAACCTGATATGGTTCTGGCTCGGCCCCAGGTGGCTGAACCAAGAACTGGTTGGCCGAAGAAACCAGACTGCTCCAATTAGAATGAGTGGTATTGGACCACTGTGTGCAAGTGCTGACTGCTGATGCTGTAAGATACAATGCTCAGACTGCACTCTGTAATGTTGAAACACTAATTTTGCTGGAGAAGCATCAGGTCACCCAACAGATGATGCAACCCACCCATGCTGGATCCCCCCTGCAGGGAAGGTCCAGTTGGAGCCACAGAGACAGAGCCCCACCCTGGCCAGCCCTGCTATAAAGGCCATTGATGCCCTGAGAAGGACGTTATCATGCTTACAGCTGCCTTGGGTTACAGTTCACTCCACTCCTGGGTCACATCATGTTTGGCACATGGACCAGAGTATGCTGGAGAGCTCACCACGGGGACCATGGCAACTCTCAACCCTATCCCACCACCTTGGCATAGACGCAGAAACCCCTCAGGGACATTGAGCTGGAGTAACACAGAACCCCTATGCTCCCTTATAACAAAAGCCACCATAGAGAAACTGAAGGTCTCGAAATATGAAGACGAACTGCTGTCGGGTGATGACCCCACTCGGCTGGAATTGGGGTCAGTGGGGAAGGACGACATGGAGCTTAAGTTCACTGAGACAGTTTGTCACAATTTGTGCAAAAATCTTTTGGTTGCACAAACCAATTGTTCCATCAGCTGTCCACGTGGCTGGTCTCAGATGATCTTGCAGGTGAAGACGCACACATTCACATCTACGAGCAATGTAGAGTTAATCTGACCTGCATATCTTTGGACTGTGGGAGGTAGCAGGGGAACCTGAAGAAAACCCACACATCATACTGTATATGTGTGATGCTGAAGCTGCAGAATTATCTAAAGATAATAGAACAAGTAATAAAGACATTTAATACATTTTTCATTATACATTTCAATGTACCGTGTGACCCTGTTACTGACTTAAAGTTTCAACAAATTTTGTCACTTTGTCCGAAAGTTTAAAGCCACTACAGTATGTGCAGAATTTGAGCACTGTCAACTTTGATAAATGTTATTTGGAGCAAGTTGCTGTACTTTGTAGAGAGCAGACATGTACCTGGTGTTCATCTTCTGCATTAGGAGAATTAAGAGTATTGGAAATCTATGGAACACAGCACACGACATAACAGGCGTCTGAGCTGCTTGTCAACAAATTGGAGAATATGGCTGCATCCTGCGAATGCACAGATGAAACAGAGACAGATGAAAATACAAAAGCCAGTTGGAACAGATTTATCACAGATTGTGCTGTCAAACACTGAGCCACACGTATAAATGAAATACCTGGAGAGGTGGCAAACTGGGATGATTGATAGCAAACATACTAAGACAAAATCAGGCACGTGGATAGGTTAGAAAAAATGCACACACAGGAGACTCATACATACTGTATATATATATACACACACACACACACATACACACACGCACATATTCTCAAAAGAAAAACACCCCTGTCACTGGTGTTGATATGGCACTTCTACAGACTGCCTATAAGAATAATGGCTGGGCTGAGACAGTTTTCCTGGGATCCATAGATACCTGTGCACCTCCTTGCCTTCACACACAGTACATCCGTCTTCCTTGCTGAAGATTTCAGGATGATTTCTTAGAGACTGCAATCATGGCTGCCTGGAGAAGAGAGGCAGGTTGGCTCTTCTGTTTGTGTATGATTTGGGTCTTTTTTCAGCTGTAGGTGGACTAAAGAAAACATTACAGCTTCAGTGAAGGCCTGACGATCCCTGGTGGAGCTGTGACAATAAATGAAGAAATCTGTGAAATGGGTTTCTTTTGCTTTAATATACATACTGAATCACCAATTTGGGAAGGGGTGTCTATTTTGCTCTGACTGGTTTATCTACCCTTGCAGCAGAGAAGCTGCACATGTGGTGTCTCCAACATGTAACTCTGCAGTGATCATGCTGATCAAGTAATATGGCATGTTAGCAACACTGAGCTTTGTTTTATTATTTTATTGTTGTATGTGTGTGTGTTCATTGTGTGCACTCCAAACTGCATCTAACTCAAACATCTTTTGTTTATCCTCCATCAAGATGTCTTCACAGATTAAAAATGAATGACCTGATCCAAAAGAAGATCCATGGAAAACGTACCTGAGGCCTGATTTGCATTAATGAATAGATGAGACCCAATCAGTAACAGTTCATCTCACCTGAAATGTTTTCTCCTGCAATGCACCAAATGATTAGAGCTTGCTCAAAGCAAGCTCTGATCCACTCAGGTAGTGAAAATACTGACACACAGACCTGCAGCAATACAGCGGAATCATTCCAGACCTGATAGGACTGAAATTAATTTGAGTTGGGTCGTAGTTTTTTGGAGGCAAGTAAACCTGTACCTCCATCACTGCAATCAAACGAGACAAATACAACTAAAAAGCTTGAATTATCCCAAATCATTTCTCTCAAGTATCAGAAAGCCATAACAGTTGAAATTCATGGGGCACAGACACGAGGCAACACATAGGTTGAAAAGAGATGTTTTGTTTTTTTTTTTTTACCTGCTACACAGACTCTGTCTTTGTAGTGTGAGGTTGCTGCCAGCTCCACTGTATGTGTATTGAGTTTTGCTAAGTGAGAAAGCAGTTGGAAATGCAGGGTTTGGAAGCAAAGGCTATATTAACTGAATTAATTAACTGGATAGTTTTAACAACAGGATGCATTGATTTGATTGATTTACTTTAATGTGAAATGTAAAAACAGCACAAGGTTGCTCTGCTGCTCTGCATTGCCTCTGGTACAATGAGGTATTCATTTTATTGTTTTTAAACAGATTGAACTTGTTTTTTACACAGTTCTGTGTAGTTTTTACCTGTTGTCCTCTCCATCCTTTCTTTCTATGCAGTTTTTCCCTTTGGAGGGCTACAGAGCCAAGCACAGAAAGAAAAAATAGACCAGTTGCATAAAACAAAAAGAAGGGCCGCAGAAAGCCCATGCTGGCAAGTGTGGCTTCCATTGACAGTGTAGCAGCTTCAGTTGTTTTCATGGATGCACTTTGATGCAGACATGTTGCGGCAGATATGAGTTGCCGTTTCTGTCAGAAAAACTTTTCCCAAAAGTTATCGTTTTCTGTCCAAAACATATGGTTGTCTGTCCTGTCATTCTTTACCTGTCTGACCTTTCAGACCTTTCCAACAGTCTCAGTCACCCCACTCTCCCCTTTCCACCTCATTAGCTCTCCTCCTTGAACTGGTTCCATTCAGCATTCTTGGAACCTTGGTGCTATCTAGCGAACCAGCCTGTGTTTCTACCAGATTTGTACCATGTAACTATTGTATTTAAGGGAGGGCATTGCACAATGCACAACAGAAATAAATAGCAGAAGCAAAATCACAGACCACAGTGATAACCTGCAAACTCAACTACTAACAATTATTAGTAAGACCACTGCATGCCATTTTTGTCTGACAATTTCTCACTTGACCTCTCCATCCTTTCCTTCTCCATCATCTCTTTCCTACCCGTAGAATATGACACTCACACTGATGTCATCATGGTTTGCACATGAAATCAAGGAAAACCTGCTTTTTTTGGGTTGCACCTGAGAACCAACTTTTTGGGCTCTGAACCAATTTATTTTTTGGTCAAAATGCTCTGAATGGTTCAAAATTAGGTGCAGGAACCAGAGGAAAACTGCTTCCATGTTGGCGGAAAGTGGTATCAGTCACTACTCAACTGTATCTTCTTTCTATCATCAGCCCTGCAGTACATATAATAATAATAATGATAATAATTTATTGGATTTATATAGTGCTTTTCAGGATACTCAAGAGCGTGCCAGTGAAGGAGCTCAGACAGGTAGGGGGGAGCCAGGTTGTGGAGAGCTTTGTAAGTGATTGATGAGGAGGAGTTTGAAGTGGATACGATGGGGGATGGGGAGCCAGTGGAGGTTATGAAGGGCAGGGGTAATGTGGTCATGGGTGCAGGAGTGAGTGAGAAGACATACACCAGCCCTTATTCCCCAGTCAGTTGCCAGTTTATAAATGTTGCCATGTGCACATGCTTTTGATGGATGGTATGCAACAGAATGTTTCATCGAGTGAGTTTAAAATAATTGATTTTTAATCTAAAATGCCATTTGTCATTTGGACCATTAAACTTGTAATTACTGGCGCGACCATGATTATAACTTACAAAGCCAGAGGTGGTCTAACAAATGATAAACAGTGACGAGGTGAAGAGTAAGAAAGTCAACAAACGCATCCTTAGGAAACTTTTCAGCTTGATGGTAGTGTGTATCACAGCCTGGAGTAAACCTGCAGGCAGCCAATCGTAATTGTTGTTCAGCACAGCGTGCAAAGCAAGAGCACGTTCAGCCCCAATAAAATGTAGCAAAATATATATTTAAACAGAAATGGTGGCACCTAAAAAGGCTATTCTTTGCATTCTTCTCAAAGAATTTTCTGAACCTGATAAAATCAGTTTAAATACGTGTTTAATACTACTCAATGTTACAGTCACTCCCTCTGCTGCCCAGAATAGCTTAGAACATCCCAATCAAGTAAGCTGGTTTGTGGAAGCAGTGGGTCCTATTTAAAGTCATCCAACATTTGCCTCGCATTTCAGGATGACAAGGCAAACATTTCAGGTGAAGGATAATCCACTTCTTACCTTCGAGACTGTGTTACCATCTATGTGAGCTAATTATTTTATTATGAGCATTAGGCTTATCATTATTGCTGATCACTGTTGCTGTGAAATGATATTGCAATATTAATATTATATATGCACAGGTAGAGTAGAAACGTTTATGAAAGTGTTACTTCACAAAGGTGCATAGTGAAAGCTATGTCTTAAAATCACATCGCAGACCACTCTTAATAGTCATAGGTCATTTAGCATACCTTCCCAAGGAAAGGACAAACACCAGAAGACATTGCAATTAGGAAACAACATTTGACTTTAATAACTTCCAGATCTTTATGCATGTGCTCTTATTATTAAAGTTGTTTCTGCCTTTGATGTAAAATAAACAATGCAAACAAGTACAAGTACAAACACGCTTACTCTTATGGATTTATTTTGATGTTAGATATTTACCCACTGAACATTCTCACAATGTATGTAGCAGTACGTGCATCAGGGTGTATACAAAAGCCATTATAGCAAGATTCATGTCAGCTTCTTCTATGGTGTCATAGAAGTGTAGAAACTTCCACTATAAACTCATGCTGCACACACTTTCCCACAGGCCCTCCATGAGAAAGTTGGTCCTTTCTTGGTAAACTTAACCTTGGATACCCCGAATAAATCGCTGTGCTCCATTTGGTTGCTGGCGAACCGAGAGAGCTTGTGGCGTGTTGGAGACTGGTTTGACATGTCAAAAGGAACCCTGCATTAAGTTTGCTCGGACATTTGCAAGTTCCTCTGTGGACTGAGGAATGAATACACATGATGGCCTGCAGAGGTTGAGCTTGCCAGCCTGGCAAATG
This sequence comes from Epinephelus lanceolatus, assembly GCF_041903045.1. Lineage (NCBI taxonomy): Eukaryota > Metazoa > Chordata > Actinopteri > Perciformes > Serranidae > Epinephelus > Epinephelus lanceolatus. The sequence continues at coordinate 33,342,876 of NC_135739.1, forward strand.
GCTTTCAAGAAAAAGCTGACTTCCCCGGAGTCATTGGATCCAAAGATGGCACACACATTACCATCCCAGCACCATCACTCTACAAACACAGTTACATAAACAGGAAAGGACATGCAAGTAAGCAACTTCAGGCAGTGCCTACATCAGAGATGATGTTCCTGGGTGTGTACGCTGGTTGGCCGGGGTCTGTGCACAATGCAGGGGTGTTTCAGAACATCCCATTATATGGCTGGTTCCAGGATGTAATGGAAAGTGAATAACACCTGCTTGGAGACTCTGCATACCCACTCAGCCCATCTCTCATCACACCATACAGAGATAATGGGCACGTTTACCAGAGGCAAAAGAAGGAGGAAAGTTGTGATTGAAAAGGCATTTGGGTGTCTAAAGTGGAAATGGAGACGACTGAAGTACCTGCCCATGGAAGGCTTCTAAAAAGTCCCAGTGGTAATCACAGCTGCAGATATTCTACACAATTTCCCCTGGAGGGAGGAAGGGCACCCAATGAGGATTGTGAAGTTGTGGATGGCAACTATGGCAATGAATGTCAACCAATAGATTTTTCTGGTTCAGGGTGATTTAATGAAGCAGTAAGCCATGAGAGAACGTGGATTACAGTGATCATAGAACAGCGTTGTTCCAAACAACCCCCTTTAGCTTAATGCTTTTATAAAGGTTACTACATTTACCTGGCAATGTTTCATAAAATAAACACATAAATTCCATAATTTATCGATAACAAAAAATTATTCTTCCACCAAGCAATGCAAATCTTCACCAGAGTGATGGCCATGCGACACACAGATGTAGTGGAGAGCACTGAATCAGACTACTCAAGCATTTGGAAAGATTGGAGAGTATTAACATTTATCTGGACATCTTACTATATAATGACGAAAACTCTGTCTGTTCGCATGTGTGTGTCTGTTCCACGTTTTTCTCCTCACTGACTTGGTCAATCCATGTGAAATTTGGCACAGTGGTAGAGGGTCATGGGAGGATGCAAATGAAGCAATATTACATCAGTTAGCCAAAGGGGGGCGCTATAGCAACCGATTGAAATTGCAAACTTTGAATGGGCATATCTCATGCCCCGTATGTCGTAGAGACATGAAACTTTGCACAGAGATGCCTCTCCTCATGAGGAACAAATTTGCCTCAAGAACCCATAACTTCCGGTTATATAGATTTACCGCCATTTTGAATTTTTTGAAAAACACTTAAAATCGATCTCTTCCTACGTTGATTCGGACATGTTCCTCTGCCTGTTGCAATTTTAGTATATGTACTACTGAAGTAACACTGCTCCCTCTCTCTCCTCGTCCGATCTTCAATTTGAATGAGCTCTGCATCCATGTACGTGCGTGTACTCCGTGTTCAAATAAATACGGTCCATCCAGATCCAGTTGGTCAAAATCGGGTAAAAATTCGGACATGTTTGTTGTGGCAAGTCAAAACACTCAAAGAGTGAAAGTTTGGCTCTGAAATCTCACATCTCGCGAGATTTGAGTTGTTGCAGGAAGTTCCCGCTGGAGTGACCTTACAAACGTGAGGAGTTACTCTGTTTGGAGTAGTCATGGCTGAATTTTTACCTGATTTTGACCAACTGGATCTGGATGAGCCATTTGAATTTGATGACCGCCCATATTTATTTGAACACGGAGTACACGGACGTACACTGAGCAGAGCTCATTGAAATTGAAGAGCGGACGAGGAGAGAGAGGGAGCAGTGTTACTTCGGTAGCACATATACTAAAATTGCAACAGGCAGAGAAACATGTCCGAATCCAGCTAAACACAAACACAGACGTTCACTTCTCCTTTCCGTTATGTTGTCGGATAGTTATACTAACAATCCGAGCCTATCTGTGTGAAAAAAATTCACTTTTAGTGGACGTATTTTGATGTTGTTTGATACTGCCTGATTATTTAATATAGCGCATGCTCACGGGCTGCAGGCAGGTCAGCCCGAGCTTCGTACTGGAGAAATGTCAAATACTGAACATCCTATCACTTATTTAGACAAAAGTAGATTGGAAAATAGGGCCCAGGTTGAAAAAAACACTTCCCCTTTATTGTGTACCTTTTATGCATTTCTTGAGGGTTTGAGACTGGTGCCAGTTTTGGAGCAGAGACAGCTGATGGTCCATTAAGAGACGAATTCATTGGTGCAAAAGCTGAAGATTTAAGTTGTGCATGAGTCTGGGACTTTAGTTAGTTAGTTCTGAAACCTTAGCGGTACAGGCAAATGCCAGATGAGCGGGCACACCAGTGGGTCACACCAAGAACAATATGGGGGAAGAAATGTAAGGAAAAGTTGACTTACGCCATCTGCGGCCCACTGGATGTTGGAACAGCCCATCTCATTACGGGTTACTGGGTCCCACAATTTTCAGCCGGGTACTTATGCTGTAAGGCAAGTACAGTGGCACCTACTGTCACCTCTCCCCACCCCTTCAGGTGGATCAGTCCAGGTAATGACGGAGGTCAAGCTTGAAATAATCAAATGAAATCAAAATACAGAGCATAGTTGAATTAAAATACAAATGAAACTGCTGAATGGCCAAAAGAGCTAAAAGGTGGAGCCAAAGGTCAGAGAGGAAAAGAACAAGAATCTCTCAAGGCAGATGCTGCAAAACCTTTACACATAATACATTTATTATTCAATAATAACATTTTCCCCACAATGATTCCAGTGCCAAACAAAATCCTGCTAGCTTCAGCAGTGATAACATGAACAATCCACTGGAATCTAATGAAGAGGAGGAGGAAAAAGTGACAGGCTCAACTACATGAGACACCAACGTAGCCTGAAATGTCTGCCACCACTTCTCTGGGTGTGGGTAAAAACTACATAGAACTGCAAAAAATGAGTACAGTTTGTTTGAATGAATAAAATGAATACCTCATTGTCCCAGAGAAAATATGAGGCAGCATAACAACCTTGTGGTTGTTTTTACATTTCACGTTAAGATAAATCAATTAAATCAATGCATCCTGTTGTTAAAATAATCCAGTTAGTTAATTTACTACCAGTTGATATAGTCCATGCTTCCAAACCCTCCATAATTAACAGCATTATCACCTGGCAAAACTCAATATGCACACAGTGAAGCTGGCAGAGATCACAGGCTACAGAGACAGAGTTTATGTAGCAGGGAAAAACCCCTGCTCTGTCCAGCCTACGTGATACATTGTGCCTGTGCCCCATGTATTTCAGCCCTAACATTACTCCGGATGGGATAAGCAGCAGCAGGCTGACTCCAGTGCGAACAGGAACAAGAGGAGGCCGCTGCTGAGGACGAGCGTCATGACAACTGTCCAGCAGGTGATACCACTGCTGTGCTTTGCAGCTTTTGCAAGCTCAAAATATGTTTTACACTCTGTTTCAGCTGATTTCATCATTACACTACATCTACGAAAAAGGCATATTTACTGACGGTAAACACATTAAATTTAACATGATGTCCTCAGACTACCTTAAAAATCACACTGTTTTGTGAATTAACCCCATAACCCCTATAAAGTTTGTGGAACTCTGTCAATGACAAATTCATCATCAATGGTGTCTTGTTGTAAAGTCAGTGAACACTAACTTATTTCTTTCTTTGTGTAAAAAAACATTGTCAGATTGTCCTTGGTTGTGACAGTATTACTGCAGTTAAAGTCAGCTGCTTAGATTGAGTGCTGTACATGCTGGCATTTTCTTCTCAATATCATTAATTTTCCACTAATATTGTCTTGTTTTCATGCAGTTCTTTTAATGGAGCTATATGTAAGAAATCTAAAGCAAATAGTCGTAAAATCCTCCTAATATGTCACAGAGACTAAGGAATAATGTTCATATAACATACTGATCTCACTGACAACAATAGTACAGCCAGAATATTCGCATTTAAAAAACATTTTTACAGTCTGCAAATCATGTTTATGTTTTGATGTTTTTGTGTTTTGGCCTGGTTGCGCCACCCACTGCCATCTACCAGTCACGCAGTCAGTAGAGTCTCAGCATCAGTTACAGTTACGACTGAGCTACAGCAGCACGGCAAGCAGCATTAGCAGTGTCCCAGTACATAGCATTAGCAGTCTCCTCAGCTGTATCCCGGCAGCAGTGTTAGCAGCAGAGAAGCCGGACTTGCTCAAACGGTCCGCTGGAAAACCGAAGATCAAGGACGCGGCGACGCGGCCCTGCCACAGCAGCCGCCCATGGGCAAACAAATCAGTCTCCAGCGTGCCGCTGTCCAGCAACCTTGAAGGGGAGGGAAGGGGGGGCGGACACGACTCGTGGCAGTATTTTGAATTTGAGTGCAGTAACCATTTTGGCTACATTCTTACATACAGCGCCTTTAAATAACACATCTCATAGAGCTTTCATTGACAGAATAGAAAGTATAATCACTATGTCCTTCAACTGTCTTTTTTTTTTTAAGATATTTTTTGGGGCTTTTTAGCCTTTAATGTATAGGATAGACAAGTGTGAAGGGGGGAGAGAGAGAGGGAGTGACATGCAGCAAAGGGCCACAGGCTGGAGTCGAACCTCGGCCGCTGCGGCAACTGCCTTGTACATGGGGCGCCTGCTCTACCACTAAGCCACCAGCGCCCCGTCCGTCAGCTGTCTTGTTAGATATGCAAAAAACAACAATCTGTATCTGGGTTTTACAAAATGCTTCAGCATAATATTTTCATGACCTGATCATCATATCCTCCTGAGCCCCGAACTTTTGTTTGGTACGAATTTTTAATTTCTCCTAGGTATTTGGGATCAGTAGGACCTGATAATTATAAAAAAATATTGTCAATGATAATAAAGTCACAATATCCTTAAATGAGACAACAATTAAGTTTCAGTGTCCTCAAATGAGATGACAAAAATGTCCAGATGTTCTCAAACAAGATGATAGTAAAGACCCAATGTCTTCAAACGAGTACTTCCGAATAAACAGTGCCTTAGCTTGTAACTGTCACTAAAGTTGGTCAAATTTGTTGCCATACCAAACTACAAATGGTATTAATCATAAATAAACAAGTTTCAACCATAAAATGTGATCAGGTTTTGGACCTTGTCCACCTTGAGTTGGAAACAGCTGCAGACTGACATGGCAGCGACAGCTGCCATCTTGTTTTTACATGGATTAGTGTATTGTGCTCTAACTACCACTAGATGGCACAAAAAAAGTGTCCACAAACGAGTGCAACAAGTCTAAGTTAAGTAAAGTATAAGGTCAAGCAAACTCAAAATGTGATGTCCTCATATGAGGACACAGGGTCTCAGGAGGTTATGATAATTACATGATAATAATCATGAAAAGTATGCTGTGTTTGGGAAGCAAACTGCCTCATACCAATCAAATATGATAAGAACAGTTGATTTCTAGTTATTGTATGTGCACTGTAACATCCAGTCAAGATGAAACTGCCAAGGCGGAATTTTTTTTCCCACTCCAACCCAGAGTGCCGGAGGTCGAGACATCAGTGGTGCAGAAGGAATGTGTAGGCCTAGTGGAGCCTGAGGATTTGATGAACTAGCCTGTTCCAAAGGGATTCTCGAGACAAGAAAAACAGCATACCTTTTATTAGTACAACTTTTTACATAAACTACATTATAGTGTTTAAATGCTTTTAAAAACATCATATAAACATTTTTATGGAATTAACACACTTACAATTCCCATTCAGTAAGTTAGATTTGAATAATTATTAGCTTATTCTAGTAAAATATAAAACAGTTAAGAGAAACATGTCTTCTAATGTCTTCAGTTGTAACAAACACCAGGCTGCAGTGGATGCATTTGTAACAGACTTTAGCTAGATCCATCATGTGCAATGCCTTGTTAATACAATGGGGTTTATTTATGTGTCACTGCTGATTGAGTAGCACCCCTGACACACCCACCAAATGAGAGAAAACGTACCTCAAAGCCAGTTTCACATGGTTTTGAGGAAACTTCTCATTCAACCAAGTAACCGTAGGAAAACAGGTCACACCGTTTTCAGGCTGAAAGTGCCCCTGGTGACTATTTTTTGTAAGAAACAGAAAAACATTGGGAGCAACTCAGCAGCCTGTTTCTCTACCGCGTTCTTGATGTTGCGAAAAAAAGATCTCTTAGATTTACAAAGAAAAAAGCGCATTATTAACCATCTTTGGTCAACTGCAATCACAGCACAGCTTCTTCAGGACTATTATTTAAGACTGCAGGTTGCTGTATCAGTAAGGTATTACAATCCACACACATAAAAGCAACACACAAGGGCTTCATTACAGTTTATGGGCAAACATCACTACATGATAGTAAATTTTACATCTTGGAGGATTTATTATCAAATGTTCTGCGTGCTCAGATTTTTAAAAAGACTTTGGTCCAGATCACATCTGCAGTGTGATACACAATGCAAGTGTGAATGTTGCAAGATTGATGCATGGCAGCAATGAGAGACAAAATGAACTAAGAGTGGAAACTAAACCTAACATTGCAGCTTTAGGGCATATGACACACGGCACGCACCAGAATCTCAGCAAGAAACTCAATGTGGGCCACGAAATAAGACATTGGGATGGGCCTCAGCAGGTATCTGCCATCGAATCTACGAGCAGCAGTCCCCGTCGAGGTATAACTCATCTCTTTCATTGTGAAATGTGCTTAAGTCCACAGGTGAAGCGAGATCAAAACAGTATTCCTGGTGTGCAGCACAGCACAGTATTCCTGTGTGCTTTCTTTGAAATTTTGTTGCAATAAAGAAAAAAAAAGAATTTACCAAGAATATAAACTATTGTTGGAATAGAAAGAGATTTTTATATGAGCCATGAAAAACAATGAACAATATAGCTTTTATATGTGATTAATTTTTAATCCATGAATTCAAAGGCGCATTATGGAGGCTGGCTGTGAGCGGAGGAGGATGCAGTTTAGCGAAAAGAGAGGAACAGAGAAAATTCAATCAATTTAATTTTGGAGGATGAAAAAGGAACACATCTTTTGTTGCAATCATGCCTATACTTAAACAACAGATCATTCATTTAACAGCACACCAATACTTCCCAGACACTTTGTTCCAAATAGGCGCTACAAGTGGAAGTCAATTTACCACCCATTTACTATTTGTCATCATCCATAATGTTAGCAGATTACACAAACACCTGTTCTTTGCAGGCAATAAGTTATGCACAGAAACCGTGCACACTGAGCCCAATGCATTTTTGTTTCTAGTCCTTATCACTGCACCAATGACTTCTACCGCTTGGCTGAAGTACCTGCACAGTGGAGGCTTGATCTAGCATTACAGTGTAACACAAACCCTCCATGTGACATCCCTTACCGGTGAAGCTCATCAGTTGCAGGCGAAGAGAAGCAGCTGCCACTGTCACGGAGGTAGCACATGATTGGCTGCATCTCCCCTGGCCAACAGTACTTAGTGGTGACAAGAGCTGCTCTCACAGGGAATGCAAGTTTCAGATTAGGAGAAGCTGAGAGAATATCTGCAAAAATGAATGATGGGGGGAAGTTTTTGTTGTACAGATTAAATGCAGCCCCTCTAGAAGTATTTTTTTTACCTCAAGAGCAGGTGTTGGAGAATTTAATAGAAAGTACTAAAGCTGCAGAATTGTTTGGTGACTAAAGGTGTCTAAAGCCCTGTTGGTCTAGTATTACCTGGGGACCTCTGGTAATTCGCCTGTCATCTTAATTCCGTGAGAATCTGCTATGTCTGTAATTTATCAAGAAAAAATTCCATCCCAGATTATCTACCATATTATGCTAAACACAGATGCCATGTGATAATATTAGTCCAGTGTCCATCGCCATTCCTGGGATTTGGGGTCGTATTTAGCTTTTCTTTTTTTCTCCAAGCCTCGTTTCGGCATCTTTCCTGGTAGAGATTTATGGTGGTTGCGTTTGCAATTATAAATGAAAGATATGACGTCATTTGGAGCAGGAGGCTCATCTCACGACACAAGGAAACCCATTCACAGAAAGAGAAAGCTCAAATCAATCAGAAAAGCCAGATCTTGAAAGATGATGAGGATGTTGTGATGATCAATGTGAGGCAGAATCAGTTTGTCGTTTGTTTAACCCACATTTTAAAAAACAAACAGGTTCATACTTGTAATACTGTACCCTAGTTGAACTGTCTAGCATTTCTGTGTTGTGTTGAGTGGAGTTACAAATGACTGTGGGCATCATAGCTGGGGGATAATGTCGGTAAGACTTTGCTCATCCTGTGTAAATGCGCCGCACAAAACACAGATGTGGGGGCGTAGTTTCTATGGGGTCCCCAGATAGTACTATCCCATTCAAATCGGGCTTAATAAGGCAAATAACTAACTTTTAAGAGAGTAGGCCTGCAATAATCCAGGGTGTCACATAACTGCTGGTGGCGTTGCACGGTTGGTAAGGCTCCTGTTCTCGCTGTAATGAAGGAAACCGGTTCAGTATGTAATGCCGTTCTATTTGCACATCCAGTTTTTGTTTTAAATTCCTTGCTAACACGTTAGCTGTCCCACTTTTTCAATTGTTTTTTCCAGGTTATTGTACGTTGTTATATACTGCTGGGTAGCTAATTCGCAATTAGTGCATTTTGTTATTTGCGCTTTAATGTTGTGAGCAGCAGACGAAGGGAACATACATATTGTATCATGTGTTGGAGTGTGGGGAATGACAACACCTACATGACAGTGGAAATTCAGATAAGCATAGCAAACAGTGACAGGCAGAAATGAGAAGAAATCAACCTGTCTCATTATTTTTGTGATCTTTACAGCACAAAAGTTTATTTTTACTACAACTCTTACTATCGGGGCTGTTACATCAGCAGCTATTTCACCTGGAGATGACTAGTTTAGTAAAGATTGTGTACAGGAAATGACACAAGGCTGTGCACAAAAGATGTAATAATTTATGGCATGTTATAAGTTGTGACTGTAACGAGGCTAACAGTCAGGACTGTGTGGGCATGCACTGAGTGAATCCTTGGAGGACTGGGTGTCAGTTAGGTGGCAGCTCCTGGCAAGAAGCTTCATAGACAACAGGTGTTCTCGGTCTTTATGGACGGGTCCTGTCTCCCAGAGGAAGGTTTCTCGAACAGGTGGTTGCATGGGTGGAAAAGGTTGGTGACAGTCCTTTCTGCCCTTTTCTTTCCACCGATGGCATTGGACTCATCAGTGAAGGGCTGCTGACAGCTTATGGCCTGCTCAGCAGTGCAGCAGACGACACTCTGCAGCTCAGCGTCAGGGCCAGAGGTGGCCTGCTGATTGATAGGTCTGGAGGGCATCTGAGCATCTCAACTAATTATGATTAATGCCTTGGTGTCTGCTGGATCACAAACTGCAGATGCGTGAAATTAACTTTAATTACTGAGTTTGTACAGTTCAGTTGTTTTTGTTTTGTTTTGCTCTGATAGACCACTGACTGAGCTACTGTGTGGATGAGCTAAATACATCAACCGTTGCAAAGTGGCTGAGGGTGTGCATTTCAATGTACTATGTAGGTCCATGGTTGATAATGTGATTATCATTAGTCATAACAACTAAAGACAGGCATATTTAAAATGCATATTTTACATATTCATCAACATTAAAGTCCACCTCAACTTTAAAATGTGTTTTGCATATTGTTATTTCATTCCATGTTTGACCTCGACTGTGCAAATTGATGTATGCAAAGTTTGACACTAGTAGTTTTTGCATTCGCCTGCTAAAACAGGGAAAGTTTCTCTGTGCTCACCTTAAGTCTGCGTTTAAAACCTGTATGTATGAGCAGGATTTTGTGACACTGGGACATCTTGTGTCCTGCAGTTGAATTTTTGAAATGAAAAAAGCTTTTTCATAAATTCTGAATGCAATGAAATAAAAGATATATGTAAATCCTGTCACAAATTATTGTTCTAAGCATAATAGTATTATATGACTTTCACTGTAGTTGGAAGGGATCTTTAAATATTTGATGTAACCTCAGTCATCTTCTCTTCAAAGTGTTGCAAAACACAGATACAGAGCTTCACTTGTGTGCATATCTTTATAATTTTATGTAAGCTCACAAAGCCTCACCACTGTTTCTTTTACCTAGAGGCTCACATGCCTATATGGTGTTGCTAGAAATGTGCCTTTAACTGGCTCATCTTGGTGGTTATTTACCTACTAAACAGTCCTGCCTTATAGACGGCAGCCCTGATGTGAACATGATAAATACTCCTAAAGCTGCATTAAAGTGCATCATTTCATGCTGGCTGGCTCAAAGTTGCATATATCACACTTAATGGAGTCATTGGATCCTATGTAATATTCATGAGCACCTCTCATATTCAGCCAGCTTTATAAAAGCTTCAAAATACACTGGGCAACTTTTCAAATACCTGCCCTCTCTTTCACACACACACACTGCTACTTTTCTTTTAGGTGCCCTCAGCAACTTGATAATGCTGATTAGTGTCAGTGGCTGATGACTGTATTCTAGTGTCCTAAACCTCCATCTATAATGAAGGTTCAGCAACTTAAAGAGAATGGTAAATTTCTTAATGTATTTCCTTGAAACAGGTTAAGCAGGTCAAGACTTACAAAGGCTTTTGTGCTTTTCAAAAGTAGATGTGACTCATTCTGGCCGAGCAGCAACCTCGGGCTGACAAATAAAGCCAGCGCTGAGGTGCCAAAACCTGCAGTTCTTCAAATGGCCACTTGAGGCAGCTTCCAGAAGCCAGTCAAAATCCACAGACCCCCATGTTAAGGGAGGATTGTCATATAATTTGCTGGATTTAGGTCATGGGGACAGACATGTCCATTAAAAATAGGCTTATTTTTAACAGAATGCCATTTACTTAAAGGAGCTCTTTAAGATATTATTAAGATATTATATCAGAGTATATCCATGATTCAGACAAGCACACAACTCTGAACATGGAGGTGGCTGAGCTGGCAGCTAGTGGCTAACAGTGCTGACAACGGCAACAGTGCTGGCAGAGCTAAGTGTTCACCTTGGTGGGAACCAGAAGATGAGCACTAAGCTTCCACCATAATGCCATCCCCATATCAATGGTAAAACCCACAGTGCAGGGTCGCAGCAATTAGCTAGCCAGTCAATTACACAAACAAAGACTTACATGCACTCACATGGACGCCCAGCAGGACTGCATACCACAACAAAGAACAGAGAAACGTGGATCACAACACTCGCCCATTACTTCACTTATAGCAAATAGTTCTTTGCAGCTTTATTAATGTTCTGAATATCGTGTAGAGCTTTAATGAATATGTCCATCAGAGTCTTTGTCTCTTTGTTTTTTTCCTTTTGTTTTGTTTTCTTCCTTGAGGCTGCAATGGAAATCATTAAAGACAGCTTGGATTTGCATTTTGCAAGCAATGTCAAGAGGCTCAATAGCTACTCAGCATGGAGACCCATTTAGTTTCAGTTATATCCATTCCCTAGGTAATTCTAGTCCATTGCAAAATGCAGGACATTTAGCCATGTCGACTAACTGAGCTGTCTATGTGTTGATGCTTTTAAACAACCAACAATGTGGTTTTTATGTTGCAAGACAGTGATCCAAAAATAAGGCAATGCAGCTGAGTAGAAAACTAAAACCCTGTGATTTCTGTTTGCGCATTAATGATGCTGTTTATGCATGTACATGTGAATTGAAATGAAGTGGATAAGCTGTAGATAAATCCACTTCAAATGTCCAAGATGCATGTCAATGGCTGAGACAAAATGGGGTTTCTTTCCCATCCAATACATCCGACTATAACGCTGACTGTGGTCACTTTTTATCACGTCCTATTTATTATTTCCCACACGGGTTTTGCATAGCTGTGCATACGCCCGACTTTTACACCATGATACATTTCAGGCTCCAGAATTTATGTTCTCCACTGCTTGAGTTTATATAAACATATTTCAGGATGTTATGGTGCACCACTTTACGAGAGGAGAGGTGCATTGTGGGGAGGTGTGAGCATTGTTTACTATTGTGCTTGATGTGCTTGAAGCTGAGGCCCATGAAAAGGAGCGGCAGTAACAAAAGTAATTTACGGTGATGAAGAACGCTCTCCCGGTTAATGTTTTGGAATAAATGCTTCAAGGCAACGGTGTGGACCATTTGTGAAGTTAATCTGGGGATTTATGGACAGTAACTGAAGTTGAAGGCCTTCCCTTAAAGGGTTATTGTTGTGCTACATCAGGTGAAGTTAGTGTCCGCCATCTGGGCCATGAGCTTATTCAAATAGACTCCTGTGTTTCTATGAACTACAGTTTGGAGACTGTGCTTTCCATACTTTGCTTTGCCTTTGTCTGTTTGAATTGTACATTATGTATGAACTGCATGTCAGTGAGGACTTCCTGATCTTGTTCAGATTCATCAGCATGTTCGGACTGTGAATATGTGGATATTCATGGGAAATGCAGTCTTTTCTACAAAGGCATTTTTTTTGGTAACATTAAAGCAAGAAAACCGGATACTAGACTGAAAACTAATTTAGCTTACACCTAATTCTTTTTGTTAATTTTAGCCAAATTTAGCCTTAAAGTAGAGACCATCTACTCTACCCTCTAGTCCCAGACTTCCAAAACCCATCTTCAAACTCAGCCCTCACTGTGATCTTAACTACACACCTGTTAAGTTTTGTGACTGCGTCTTGCACAGTTGTGATGCATTTGTGTTAAAAACATCTTACCACAGACATAGAAATACCTGGCAATGTGCCAAAAAGAACACCTCTCTGGTGGTTCCTGCAACAATAGGACCACATTTTGCCATGATGATACACATATCAAACTCACAAGGTGAAAATAATACCACCTCCACTGTTGCAGCGGATAAACCTCAATTTCCACTTACCAGCTCTTTCCTCAGCAACTTGTATCTGCTGAAGAAGACCCTTAGATGCAGTTAAGAGCCAAAGTTTAACTTCAACAACTGAGTAGAAGTTACGTCAACTGATCTTCCCATAATTTCATAGTTATTCACTATGGCTAGGATGTAAGTTTTAGTACCCCGCCGCCCCCCCCCCCCCCCCCAATCACCAGACAAGAACGATGATTCTGCCTTTTGAAAACTGTCACTTTCTGCAATATCTGCTTGTCAGGATCTGCTTGTGAACTACTGTGCACTTAACATTAGGAAAATGTCCTGGTTGTGTAAAGTCCTTCATGGTTACAGTATGGTTAGGGTTAGGCAACAAAAACCCCAAAATAAAGGATAGTGGTTTGGGTTCATATAAAGGGAAACAACTGCAGGTCTGCGTCAAGGCACAAACTCTGGACTCCAACATGAAACTCAGACGTGCTGCATACCAATCCACCACCCTGCCACATAAAGGGCACATTACCTCCTGCTTTGGCACTGATCGTAAATCGCGAGGTGCAGAATAATCTAATATGGACATTATTCCTAAGGAGGGCTGTTTTATAGGATATGTACACTGTGAATAGGCCTGAAAATACGATGGGAAACATTACTGCAACAGTGTCAATAAGGTGTTTATGCTTTATGTGTGTGTGTGTGTGTGTGTGTGTGTGTGTGTGTGTGGGGGTGTGTGTGCGTGTGTGTGTGTGTGTGTGTCTCACTTAGTTTGAATTACACTGTACGGTGAATTCCTGTCGAGGCAAACAACATGACATTTCCATGACCTTTGTGTTCATTATGAATGAAAGCATTGACCTGCTTCAGAAATCTGCACATGCAAAAATAAATATCACTCCCATTCCCACTGAAACTATACATATAAATGTATTAATACATATTTATATCCATATATGAATACAGATTTTTCTAGAGAATATTAATACCATCTAGCATCCCCCTTTTTATCTTCTACTTACCTTAGGGAATACTTCCATTTAGTAAGCCTTTATGAATTTATGAGAATTATGTTTCTTCCTCCATATTTTTTATTGAGGTATTCTCATATCAGCTGGTTCATCTTTGTTCAAACCTCAGTTTGTTATACTGTATGTCAATAGATACTTCCTGTAATTACATACAGCGAAATTGGTCTTCGGTACCGATGAGATTCACACATTTAATCTCTTACTCTCCTCAGGGAGAAGAATTATTGGTTGATTGCACCTGTTCGAGATTGAAACTAAAATTTAATTGCATTTTTAATCTCCAGGAGTGATGTTGATGTACACACAATTCCTTAAAATTAAACATGCATTACACTAGATCATCCATGATATTGGGTTGATTGTTATAGCATTTGCTCAATGTGATACATTTTTCATCTATGAATAAATGTGAAAGAATGAATATATAGATGGAGTAGAAAGAGATCTAAACAATAAATAGGTTTAAAAAAAAAGTTGTGGTGTGTGTCCACTTGTCCTCAATATGCCCTTGTGATTCAGAGCACCATCATACAAGATAACAAATGACCCTTGAAGAAAACTGATAAACTTTCAGTGTGGGCAGGCAGATTAATCAGTTTCCTTCCCCCAGAGACTCTGATAAGCGTGAAAACAGCCGAGTTTAGAAACAGTTGCCTGAACGCGCGGACAGTGAACAATTAGGAGCTCACATATTATCATAATTGGACAACAAATCCTTTGACTTCTCAGCCTGGATTTGTCTGACTCTTTTGCTGTTTTAATAGCTTTTCATAGCTGTTCAGGCCTTAATTTAATTTAACTTAGTTCCACTGAGATTAAAAAAAAAAATCAACTTCAGAAAACCTTGATCTTTAATGCTTCGTCATCCAAACATTGTCCTTCGTATCCTGAGTATTTGTTTTTTTTTTACCTAAAGCAGGATAAGTCAGGGTCAGAGACACATCAGCATCCCAGGGAAGTAAGTGTCTGGCTCAAGGGCATTTCAGTAGGGTAGATTTTTGTCAAGGAAAATTACTATACTGTATATATCTACAAACTAAGGCAGAAAAAAATCATCAGAATACATGAAAATAAGTGTCTGACACTCCTGAACTGAGTAGATTTTAGTGGTCAAGGGTCAAAAGTCAAGGTCACTGTGACCTCATCCTTCTAATTCTGGTAACTGTGATATTTTAAGAACCCATTGAGGGAATTTCTTTGACTTTGTCTCAAACGCACTCATGGGGCTCTAGTTTCCCGGCGCAGCGCAGGTGGCGCAAGGTGGCGAACACTGCCCACAGAGATGGGTATGGCGGCGCAGCAGGGGGAGGTGTCAACAGATCCAGCTTGGCACAGTGACAGTTTCGTGCCAAAAGGCTTCGCCGAAGGTGCACTAAAAGCTTGCCATCTGAAACCAGGTCTACTGTCAGCACAGGTGGAGCGCAGCCAGTGTAAGCTGAAGTTTGGCTGACCAGCGGACAGTGCGCACACGTCACCAAAACCTCACAGGCAGGTTTCCAGAATATCAGGCACATTAACAATGTAATAAATACCCCAAAAAAAAAACACTATTCAATGCAACTATCTGCAATCAGCACATAAATGTATCTCTATATCGACTGTCCCGTCACATCTGATGTCAGATCAAAGGGGACTGGCACCGTTTGGCACGTTTGGCACGCGTAATGGAAACCCAACCTGATTTGATTAACACAGCTGCAAACTAATGAGTTCACATCCCTCTCAGCCAACCACAAACAGCCACAGCATCAGATAGGGAGTATATATTCAGCATCTGTCATCTTAGAAAAGTCAAAAGAAAAGAAACAGAGTGAGACTGCCAGAGAGAAAGAGAGAGAGAGCGCGCGCACGAGAGAAACGCAACATTGATTTACAATTGTGGTGACCTCCTCCCAGGCTACCTTTGCATCATCAGCCCGTGGAGGTCTGCTCGCAGTTCCGAAAATTTGGAAGCTGCGAGCTTGGACCTCCCGGACCAAAACATTAGTTTCCTCCTGGGAGAAGTTTGGTCGTCTGACGCTACTGCTCTCTTCTGCCATGGCGAATTGAGTAAACTCTCATTACAACTTCGCGCGGCGCATTTAAGAGCGAGGAGAGGGGCACATTTGATTGGTGTGATGTGTGTAAAACCCACTCCACGCCTTCTCTCCTCCCTCTTTCCAACTTGCACAGGTAGGAGGGACGGAGGTGGGAAAGAGGAGTAGCTGCGCCAGGCGCACGGTGTGCCAAACTTACAAAATCCGCCTGGCCACACCCAGTTGGCAAAGTACAGGTGCGCTGCACCCCCGCTGCGAAACTAGAGCCCTTGGCCTCAACAGTGAACTAATTTTGGTGGTCAAAGGTTACTGTGATCTCACATTTGTCTCATTCTAGTGAACCCAATATCTCAAGAGGGCCATGAGAGAATTTCTTCAAATTTGGCTCAAACCTTCACTTGGACTCAATCTGGAAATCCATCGGTCAAAAAAATAAAAAAAATAATTTCTTCCTTTACCTCTGGAGGCACTGCCTGTAGTTTTTCGACTAACGGAAGTGCAGGGGCCTCGGGGATCGCTCACCCCCTTCACTTCCGGCGGTGCCCCCAGGGAACCGCCTTGTTGTTTACAAATACTTCCGGGTAGAAAACCAGCAGAGTTTAGCTATATATATATATATGTGTATATATACATACATATATACGTCCACGAGGCAGTTAAACTAGTTTTGTTTGTTTAAATGTACTTAGTTACATTCCACCCTTTCTTCATCTATGTGCGAGAGAGAACACTGTCCACTGGTTTTACTGAGGGACATTTTGGAAAGACAGAAAACCTTTATCGTCTTCAGTGAGAAAGAGAACATCTGACTCCCTGCTCTCATTTAATGTAACACACACACACACACAGTTTGGTTTTAGCCCTCCTAAGGAGTAATTAGAGGTTGGTCTACTCCATCTGGGAGCCCCCTCACCAAACCCCATTACACACACCCACTCAGCAGCACAGCACCCGATTGTTGCTGAATGAGTCACCAAAATATTTTAAAGGGAGCTCAGCGGCAAAAGATCCAAACAGGAGATCTCAGGATAAAAGGTCAGCTCATCCTCCAAGACAGCTCAATTTTTCTCAGTCCTCAAAAAAGGCCAATCTCTCTCCTGGTCTCCTCAGCAGCACAGAGCTCAGGGAGGGAAACAAAGGATCGTGGACAAGGGGAAAGAAAAACCCTTGGACTGGTTAAGAGTTCTGATTCATTATTCTACCATACAGGAGAAGGTCCAAAAACTTGAAACTAAAAACCTCCCCTGGAGAAACGCATGGTTATTAAATGTTCTCTACAGGGACACATCTGTCGTCATTCACCTTATTCTTAACACTGATAAATCCTTTTTTTTGTCCAGTGGGAGAAAGAGCTGGTCTAACTTCATTAGCAGTTGCAATGACACAACATACTCAATGAGAATTTGAGCTTGAAGGAAGTACTACTACAGTGCATTACTACAGTCTGTTTCGTAGCTAAAGCTGGAATTATTAGAATTTGGCACAAACTTCTTGCTTAACATTTTTCTTGCTTAACAAAAAAGAAGTCAGCAGTGAAACATTAGACATTTGCATACTCATGTTTCATTATCCTTAAGGTTTATGCTGACAAAAATTCAACATAACACAACTACTGTGTCATGAGCATCCATATATAGCTCATATTCATAGTGACTTTACATTATTTGCATTTGCAGAAAAACAGCACACCTGTAACAGTCTTAGACTCAACAGTCTACCACAGCTTCACTATCATCCTATAATTACTTCCCATTCTTCAGATAACTTCTCTGACCACGCTCACTGGTGTGGAAGAGACTAAAATTAAATGTCCTCTCTTTATTGACCTGCTTCTGTAGGGTTCTGTTTGTTTCCTTTGTCCTAATGTTGCACGGAGCAGCTGGGACCAAGGAGGGAGGAAATACAAGCTTTTCTGTTCCTCTCTGTCAGCTTTTCCTCACAGCTCCTGTCAGAGCCCCCAGATCTCGCCTGCAGCCGTTACTTTTGAACACAATGCCGGTGTCTTGCCTCTGACAGCAGCCTTCTTTACCATGTTCTATGTAAACCGGTTTCATTGTGAGAGGGTAAAAATAGGGTTTTTTTAGAAAAACATGAAGACAATAAGCACAGCTACAAGCAGAGGAACCTTCTTTCACAAATACAAATACAGGGACAGCATCTGAAAAATAGCCTTAAGTCTTAATCTGACACATGTACACTGTCTACTCACCTAAAACAAGTATATTCAAGTGTATAAGATATACAGCAATTGGTATTTCAGTAGACTAGTGCAGTGCCTGTTCAGAACCAGCCTCTGCAATTGCTGCTTGCATCTTTCTCAAGAACTGCTCTTCCAAACGGATTCACACTTCAAACTGCGCTTCTTTGGGTAGTTGTGTCTGCTAGCAAGAGTATACCCATCATTTGCCAACAGCTTACTTTTTGGAACCAGGCTATAGACCCCACGTCATGTACATAAAATGAAATGGCACTTAGAAAATGGTCCTGCAGTTGCTTAAGTTTCTAGCTACCCATATAAAGGCCCACCACGAAAGATCAATATCATTTTAAGTGTAGGTTATTTTCATAATATTCCTATCACCTTACCTTGCAGTCATGAGCCCTTGCCAACAAAGAATGGAGACAGGCCTCTCAAAGACACCAGACTCCATTGACTAAAGCAGTAATTTTACTTGGGGGACATGCAAGTTGCTGTCCTGTCATAATAATAATGGATAATGGTATAGTGTATGAGGTAATGTGGTGAAAATATTCCAAATATAGCATAGCTACATGGCGAAAAAAGGTTTTGCTGTGGCACTCGTCCACAGCAGTATGTTGCTTAGCTTCAGTGCTGGTGGATTTGGTTTATCAAATGCTAGCAAAGCAGCACAGTACATAAAATAAGCACCTCAAATGGGTCAGGTCATCATGTTTAACTACATATCTTTGCACATTACAGTTATGGAAATAAACAAATTTCACAAATGGCGCAATTCAAATCAATTGCCAGTTGTCTACCCACATGATTGTTGTTGCCGTGACAACACAGGGATCAGGTCTATCTTGGGAGCACAGGCTTTCTTTCTAAAAGTTACATCGCTGATTCTTGAAATGTTTGAGGTTGCTACATCTGTTTTTAAATGTGTGACTGAAAGCGAGCTAACCCAGCATGTTGTCCAGCGGTGTAACAGTTAAAAGGTGTACCCTCCCTATATACTAACTCTGCTTTGCTTAAACTGTAAGTAAACTAAATATGTTTGTGTATGTAATAACCTGATAGATATCAGTTATATTTTCCTTTCTTTCTCTCCTTAAAAAGGTGTAATTATTTCGAGTTATTAATAGGATGCCTGATTAATATTCAGTTGTCATAGTTAAGTTCATATGACATGGAGATGAATTAGAATTAAATAAGTTAAAATGCATAAATAAGTTAGAGTTATGTGCCTTAAAAGATATTTCGTTGTTTGTTCAGTGTTTTAAAAGGCTAAAAGTAATTTTGGTTACGTTTGAGGAGTAATGACCCCAGAGAAAGTGGTATTTCCGGTTCACCTGCGTAAAAAAAGGAAAAAGAAGGAAGCGCATTGCTGACGAACAGAGAGGTCATTGGCGTGTCGCAGAGATTCAGAGCTATGTGAGACTGGATATATGTTATGTTTATCGCTTTTATTCCCTAAGGTTGGACTGAAAACAGTTGCCAGATACCTCGCACTTAAGTGAGTGAGTCAGACTGTTTGCCGCAAGACCGCACTGCTCATCGCTGCTGTGCAGCAACAGTCCCCCCTCGTTAAGAGTTATTCCCATTGGCCATACAGAGGTAAGTTACTGTTGCCCTGTTTCTTTATGAGCTCCAACTTTAATGCGTGCCGACAAAACGAAATGCAAGCTTGCTGGAAAAAAAAAAACTATCCAAACAAAGAGTGCACTCCAAAAGGTTGAACAGACTAAAGACTACTTGGGGTATTTTCTTTTATTATTTTCAGTGAAGGGTTTCTGTGTTTTTGTGCGTTTGAAATGTGTTAATATATCTCTTACAAAAAGGCAATATACTGTGTTTGTGTCATTTCATGATGTTTACATTAATAAGGTAATTCATATATTTCATTTGCATTTTATTAAGAAAGAAACCTATGAGTATTCCCGTCAGCCTCTAATCAATAATTTGTGAAAGTGAGAGTCATAGCTTGTAGGGTTGCAGGGTATACTGGTACCAACGGTAGACCGCGGTACTTAAACACCACAGTACATATGATACCATAATGTTGGAGTACCGTAGCACTACGGTACCTCACGGCACCACTACTGTGGGATAAGTTCGAAGTCCAATCGCAAGAGGGTGAGTGTCCGGCTGTAATTGTCTTTAGTACAAGGCCGTAGGCCGAGTGCCTATGACCGAATCACAGCCGTGACGATATACAGTATAACATCACTCCCTCTCGTGTGATATTGCGTAAGTGATTTGTTTTCCACAGAGCTCTATGGTGCGAGCATTTTACTTGCATTTGCAACTAAAAATAGTTTTGTGCGAGCAAAAGAAATCATTCAGGAGCACGCTATGCAATTACAGATTTCAACCAGCAGCAGGGTTGTGGGTTGAACAGGGGTCACAGACAGGAATACGGCGGAGCACTATGGCCACTGCAAGATAACGGCTTATGGGCAACCAAGAAGCCCGGCTCCAGGTCCAATAGTCTCCTCTTTGTTGGTGTCATGACTGCCCAGTAGTACCTGGACAACCGAGCTGTGACGGCACACAGGTATGTGACGTGTCAGAGGAGAAACGAGCCGTTCACATTTCTCTCTTTGTGGCAGGTAACGGTCCACAAACCTCACTGCACTTTAGGGACTCTTCTTTACTTATGAAGGGACTTGTCAGGGGAGGAGGGTGGCTGGTTGATTTTTATTTTATGTATTTATTTTATTTTGATCCCCCCTCTGTTAATCACTTATTGATGCTGTTTTTGAAGTATGAATAAGTCAATAAGTAATTTATTCCATTGAAATATCATTGATGTATTATAGAAAAGTGATTCAGCTTTTTATATTTGAAATTGACATCTGCCTATTTTAGCTGTGGCATCGTGATACTACTCAGAACCGTGATATTTTCACTGGTATCGTACCATGGGTCCCAATTTTGGTACCGTGACAACACTAATAGCTTACCCTAGACAGTGTATTTACATGAAGATGTCTCTTTCATCATATGATAACAGACTTGAGTTTAAAGGGGTTTAATACTTTATTTAGCAAAACATAAAGTAATTGAATACTTAACGAGTCGGTGGTGAAAGGGTTACATGCACTTGTTAGATAACCCTGTGATGAAACAGCAGCCTGTACAATGAGATTTTTTGCATGTATCTGTAGCAGAAAATGTATGAAAAGATATATCTAGTGACAGTGAAGAACACTCATTATAACATTGAGAACCACAATATTACTGAGTAACCTCTGCCTTATGTCAGACAGAATTGTCAACTCGTTACACTCTGTTTCCATTGTCAGTCATTCCGCCTGAATCTGGAGTCTTTTCTAAGTCCAAGCTGATGTGTAGCCAGCGTAACATAATTGTTATGTTCAGGTTTTAGGGTGGAGCAGAGCAATGTGGAAAAAAACAAAAACAATGATGACCAGTGATATTTAGAAGACATATCCATGTAGGACAGCCTTGATAGCAGTGTCTATTTCGTCTACAGTGCTCACCATTGTTGTTTTTGCTCTTCATCAGTTACAGTTAGCCCTGCCTTTGACTCCAATTTGCTTACTGTTAGTCCCACCTTGGCGCTCATTGGATTGTTTTATCATTACAACCGAGAAACTGCAATGTCCCGATACCAGATGAATCAGTCTACTCGATGGAGTGGGCAGATTCTAAGGTGAGGGTAACCTACATAAAGTTATTATTCATCAAACAATTATTGATATGTTCAACACTGAATCAAAGGGCTCCTCTGTATTGTGGAAGGGCTGTTAAAATAACTCCAGTAAATACAGGCTCAAATCCGGTTCACATTAGAACATGAATTTAGCATGTGATTTTTAAGTGGTCCTGTAAAATGCACTTGGCCTACTCGGAACTAGGGAGCATGACCAATGGTAGACCTCCAAAGGGAACTTCATGCAACAGAGCCATGACTGACAGTACAGAGGAAAACGAAAAGTAAAATATTCATAAATTGTGGTAAAGTTCCTGGGAATCTATCCTGATAGAAAATTGCAAAACTTGCCTGGCAGTCAAACCTGTGGCCTCTCACATAGTCTGCACTTCTTCTACTCCACATAATTCATGTTGCATTTTCCAGCACCAGCCTTTTTCCTTCCTTGTAATTGCATTCACTGTCTATTTCATCATATTTTTAGCCAGGAGCCAAGAAAAAGCACAGAGATGCAGGCACCTTGAGCGATTAAGATGCCTTGGGGTACTTTATGGCATCGAAGTTTAATTTCATCAGAGGAAGTTTTAGAGGAGCAGTGTTGCAGGCTGGATGGAAGATCACCAGTCAACACATGCACCACAGTTTAGAGTAAATGGAGATGTACCAGACACTGTTTTGACACTTCAATATTCTTATAACTTTATGTCTGGTTCCTCCAAACAGCACACTGAAGACTCTGCAGAATATCACAGAGACAAAATAACAGTGTTTGAGTCGTTCTGTAATACCGATGTTGAATTCAGAGGCTTGTTGCTGTGAAACCATCGAGCAAAAGTTTGCCACCTCGAACCTTTCCAATGAATGTCAATGAGAAAGTGTTATGAAGTGGTTGCTCAAGGCTGCAGAGGGTGGCGGCGGGATGGCAGACTGTGTTTGTTTTCCCAATGTAGAATATCATCAAACATTACAGCATCACCAATACAGCATGATAATTCTGTGAACTCTCTCTCTGTGTCTGGCTTTCCCCTGAGCTCAAGCCCTTGACTGTGGTCAACGATACAGTAAATCCCTCTCAACATGAACATGACTGAAATATGGATTTAGCATGAATCTTGTGTTGTTCTAATGAGGAGGAGAGACAGGCAGCGAATCAGAAAGATGAGCAGACAGACTGACAGGTTTTCATTAGATTGTTTTGTTACCGGGGTTATAATTAATTCTTCTGAGACCTCTGCTGGATATCCTCTTGACCGATGGAAAAATGAAGACGTATACGGACTGAATGCAGATACAACATACATTATGCTGTTGGAGAGCCTGTCCTTCCACAGAGAGTTACTGTGCATACTCTCAGAATGAGGTTGTGCTTGTGATTAAATATTTGCTTATTTGAATTTTCAAATTCAAAGTTTCCCCAGCTTTTAAGGCACGAAAGCACGGTGTTCACATGTTAATGTGATAATCTCATAAGGAACACATTGAGAGACACAGAAGGCACAGAAGACAGCTGGAAGCTGCCACCTTGGCACCTGCTTTGTTGTATGATCCAGACTGTTCTCACCAGAAAAACAGCAGAAATGTTCATTCGTTCAAGCACCTAAAACAACCCACAGTATGTTTCCCTCTTCCTGACGAGGATCTCTCTGTGAATGATGGTTGTTATCTCTCAGTAGGGGAGGCAGATGTAGCATGACGCTGTGATTAGTGCTGTAGAAGCAAGTGAGTCTGAGATCAGAGGCTGTTGTTCGTATCCCATCTCCTTCCAATGTCAGCATTGGTTTCTTTGACCGTAACCCTGATAAATCCCAAACTTTAATCAAAGAGGTGAGGGATCAGAAAATGCTCATAAGGGTTGTTTTGGAAGGTAATGAGAAATGCTGATGATTAAAAGGCTTGCTTTTTTATTTTGAAATGATATCTGATTTTTATGTTATCGTCATTTCAATACCATACTCGTAAAGAAGAGTGCAACTGGTAATTCATTTAAAAAAAATGGGATTGTAACGTATAGGCTCCAATATTTTATGTATGTATACATGTATATAACGTTAGAGGAGCCAGACACTTACTATCACTGTTATCTGAAAGGAGCATTTAATATGTTGTAACAATCCAATGTATCATTTTTGTTCATTGTATTTTAATCATTATATAATGTAAAATTCAATGAAATATAGTGAATAGCTGTCAGGTCTCTATACAGTCTGTGTGTCTGTCTGTTTGTGGACAGATGTCAACATGATAGCGTCACAACTAGGGGTGTCCCCGACTAAGAATTTTCATAGTCGAATCTGATTTGACAGATTTTTCCTTTAGCCGACTAATCGTCGAATCATGTTGTTTTCCCCCTCATTGATTAATGAGCTCAATTGCGTCAGTTTCCGCTCCAGAGAAAAGAGCTAAAACACCCAAATAAACAAATTTAATTCTTCAGTTGCCATAATAAGATAATAATAATAATAATAATAATAATAAAGTAAAAGGGTTATCATTTTATCTTTACCTTTATTCCTTTCACTTCATCAAGGTATGATGCTCTGAGCGCAGATGCGCTGCAGCCTCATCCATGTCTTTAACAGGAGTCGTTTCTGACTCGTCAGAACTTGCCATTTCATTCACAGATAAACATCCAAAAACATCATCAAAAGGTTTAGAAACAGTTTTCCTTCTTTCTGACTTCAAGTTACTTCATTAATCAACTCAGGTTCATACAAGTTCATCCACACGGACCGTGCGTCACCGCTCTCAATTGTTTGGCACTTCTGACAAAAAGTATCCAAATAAATAATCAGTCTATCAAGAAAACAATCAGCGGTGAAATTCGTTTCAAGACACTTCAGGTAAACATATAATCCTTCAAAGAAGTTTGATTTGAGAGCACACACCTCCTTCAAAGTGTTTGTTTATGCGCTTCGCCACTGTAAATCATCACCATATGATTCCCGAGCGCGGCACCGCTGCTGCTCACTGCTGCTGCTCACTGCTGCTGCTCACCGCTCCCTCAGGGGATGGGTCAAATGCGGAGAACAAATTTCACACGCTCAGGTGTGTGACAATCATTGGGACTTAAACTTTAACTTTAAATCACCGTAGGCCTCGATGCTGCTCTGATGGTCCTGCAGTGCACTCACTCACCTCAGCTTATTTGGATCGAGCAACTGGGTGATTTATTCATGCGTAGTAATGATTATGCCTACTGATTAAACGCACGCTCATTTTCAATTTTTTATTAACAGAAATTAGGCTGATGTTTGTATCAAAATAGGCTATATATCATGAATTACTATAGAAAACAAATACATTCTATGTCAAATCAAGATGTTCAGCAGCAGTGAGCACCCCCATATAGTCAGAATGGTGCGGTCTTGTTCCATAACCACATTTTGCGACGATTTGACGGCAAGACTGGCAGTCGAATCAGACTTCTTCGAATCGAATCACTGAATTATCGACTATTCGGGGTCACCCCTAGTCACAACTGCACAAGATGTAGTCATGAAACTTTACGGGTGTGTAGGTGAGATCATAATGAAGGCCTAATTTGAATAGTGAGTGTGGTGCTGGCAAGGGCACCAGAGGTAATGGGGTAGGAGGGGGCCATTGCCCCCCATGCCCACCCACCCTTATCTCAACTCAAATTTATTTATGAAGCACATTTAAAAACAACACACACTGACCAAAGTGCTGTACAAAAGGAATAAAATGCTAACAGTGCATACATAAGAGACAACATAAGTGTCACAGCTCACACATTTAGAGACACACACACAGGCACACATCAGGGAAGACCACATCAGGGGGACTCAAACGCTAATGAATAAAAGTAGGTTTTGAGCCTGGACTTAAATGAGTCAATGGTGAGGGCAGATCTGATTGGGAGGAGGATGCTGTTTCAAAGTTTGGGGGCAGACACAGCAAAAGCACGATCACTACTGAGCTTTAGTCTAGAGCGTGAGACAGCCAGGAACCCCAGGTCAGCTGACCTGAGGGACCTGGGCGTAGAATAGGGGTTTAGAATGTCTGCGATGTAGGATGTGGCCAGACCATTAAGGACTAGGTAAAGATTCTTAGTTGGAAATCTAGAACTTGGTTCAGTTTAATTGAAATATATTGACAATAATAAAAACTGTTGTCTGTTTTCTTAATAAGAAAATAGGTTATAAAAAGAAAAAAGAAACAGCAGAAAAGGAAAATAACAAACCTTATTCTCTAAAGGTATGTTCTAAGTAGTGCTATGAAGCCTAGAGATTGTCAAGTGTGAGCATACTGTAGCAGCTAACTTGAGGTGTCTACCCAGACTTGCAGGCTTTGTCTGTAATTAAAAATAAACGTCCTACTTCGTCCTACGACTTTGATTGAGTGAAATGTTTTCAAAATCGTACATCCATTTGTAAAGATTCTGCACATGGTTGAAAATCTGGAATGCAGTCCAGTTCTGTTTTCTTAATGATTCGACTGGTGAAGAAAAAAAAAAAAGAATAAAACCAATCATATTCTCTAAAGTTATGTTCCAGATAACCTGCAGTGAGTAGAGAGCATATTGTAGCAGCACACTTGAGGTGTCTACCTGAAATTGCAGGCTTTGCTCCATTATTAAACATCATCATCTTACCTTAGGAACTTTAAAGGGGTTAATATTTTTTAGACTCTTTTATCCGTTAGTTAAGATTCTTCTTATAGCTGAAAAGCAGTCCACTTCCATTTACTTCAGCAGAGATCTGACCACCTTTTGGAGATGCTGAAAAGTTCTATTATTTTTCAGTTCTTGTAAAGTTTTTCACTTTCTCATAAATGTGGGGGGGGGAAAAAACAGGTGGGTGGCCGTTAATGAACATAGACGGCTGACTCCTGTTAATGGACGTTAGATCAGTAAACCCTGGAGTATCATAACCTGCCTCCTGTTAAGAAATAGGTTCAGGACAAATACATTTTTCAGGAGAAAGACTGTAGACAGTGCCTAATTTTAGATTTTTCTCAGATATTTTTTCTCTCTCTTGTTTTTTTATTCTGCTTCCATGACTTGACTACTCTTGTGTGAAAGCTTTGTGGCTCAATAATGTCTGCCTTTCAAAGTCTATTCAGTGTCTCCAGTTCTTTTTCAGCAGGCACATTCCTGAGGCTGTGTGACCCTCTTATCATCTCAGGAGATCCATTTTGTGGTCTTAAGCTGCTGAATGACAATAGTTCTGAGGAGGTTATCAGACCAGAGGGTTTGACCCATTCAGGTGTACGACTGGCCTGAAACCTCCTATTAGAGTTCTCAGGGTACGGAACATAAATGAAAGAAGACCCTCAGAATAAATTAATCCATGCAGAAAAAATAGCAGCTGAGCAGGAAGCTGTGATGGTAGCATTATGACGTCCTGCTGGAGGGCATGTAGACATCCTGCCTAGTTTAGTTTGACATTCTGTGAGAGATGTCTATTCTCAGACATGGATTAGCAGGACAAAGCACAAACATTAAGCTGAAGCCCCCCCTGAGGTCAACTTTATCCCATATCCTCAATTGTGAAGCTCATCTCTCTAAGGTGTGTTTTTCTTTAATCGGCCAACAGCAGTCACAAATCCTGTGTGAGGGCTGAAGCAGTGTTGGTGTGGTCTTGTCTCTTTCCCTCTGCCTCCTCTTTCCGACACAGGACCAAACAGGATGCAGGGTAAAAATGCTGTTCCGACAGAATAAGTGCTGATACTGTAGATGTGAAAGGTCAGCAGTACGGAAGAGCAGAGGAGGGTCATTAGGAGGGTTTCAGTGCCGACTGCCTGTCAAAGTGATTTCCTTTGACATGGGATCTTACTCTTTTGGGAGACCGAGATAGACTCAGGGGCAGACATGCACAGGAGCAGATCAAAAACCAGAGTGCAAGACAGGCAGGAAGCCACAAAGACAGTGCGGCAGAATGACAGGAAGACAGGTCTGTGAAAAAGAATAGAGACATAGCTACATGTAAACACACAGACAGACAGCAGCCAAAGAGAAACCAGTACGCAAGCAGATCATCAAATTGGCTCATTCATCAAAAAGACAGAGAAGCTCAGGACAGTTTTTGGATGACGTTGACAGTATTTCCTTCTATCTGTGACTTTGTAACAGATTATGATGAATGGACCATCAGTTTGGGGAAAAAGAAGTCTCAGGGAAAACAATACAGAAACATAGATAGGTACTTTTTATTGTTTTGATGTGGCGTCTGATCAATTTTAACATGCAGGCAATTCCAAGAGGTCCATACTGAGAAGAAATGATGAGACTGTCCTGGCTGTCTATTCAGATGGTTTACAATTACCTAAAGTATGTTAAATGATTGTCCTCCCCAGACAAACAACCGCATCGAGTGTTTCTTTGCACAAAGGGCTGAATTAGCTGCGTCACATCCCAGTTTGGTGCCCGATCCAATCCAACACAACTCCAACTAAAAGTGTTTTAGAAGTGGAGTGTCTGTTCTTCAGCAGCCACATTATAACAAGTATTTTGTCAAATTTGTTTAGCTTTGACAGGTAAAACAAGTTTTGAAAAAAAAAACAATCTGCCAACTTTTACTTTGTTAATCACTGTACACACCAAGCTGAATATCAGTGGAGGGGAAACCCATATCATTTCTGTCCCTGATCACAGCTTTCAGAAAAGTAACAAACAAACAAGAAAAACTTGTTTTTCTGTGTGTACATAAAGACGAAATCAATAACCGCTCAAAGTGTCACCAAATAGTAAATGCCTATTGAGTCAACGTATCCACATACAACAACTGATATCCTGCGAAAATGCCAAGTGGTATCCTCAAAAGACTGAAAAATTAACCCTAGGTGCAAGTGCCAAAAACTGCAGTTCATCGAATGGCCTCTGGAGGCTGGCTCCAAAACAGTGTAACGCCAGGGCCACACCGCCCGTGGAAGCGCTGCGAATAGTCTCGAAGCGAAGCCAGTTTCCTTTCGGCGCCCATGTTAACCAATTGTGTCATCCACACCGGCCACACAGCTTTTTATTATTTTTTTTTAAAACTTACCTGTTTAAATTTGATTAAGGCTTAAATTTACACATATTTAAAGGTGGGGGCCGTGAGGCATCCCTGCAGTCTTTAAATCAGACCAATCCCTCACTCCTCCACAGGTCCAACCTCGCGTCCAAATATGGTCACCTTTGGCTCCAAAAAAACAAGTTGGCAATGACCAAAATCCCAGTCTTGGGCTTCAAAACGCAGTCCACCAACCAATGGGTGACGTCACGCACGCTACTTCCATTATTTATACAGTCTATGGAAAATGCGCACACAACAGTTCTTACAGTATCCTACAAATTTTCACCCCATACATGACGTTATGTGCTTAATGTTAAGTTTCGTACTTAGTGTAAAGTTATGGAGGTTAGGTTTAGGAAAAGAAACATGGTGGCGACGTACCTTAAAATGATTCAAAGTTCACTCAAAGTTCACACGGTCCCAAACACCTGTCTCCTTGGTGAAAGTCCATCCACCATGCCAACCTGCTTGCTTTTTTATCTCTACTCCCCTCAGCGTATTGGTCACATGATCACAGCCTTCAAAAATATGTTGCTATGCACGAATTACTGCCTCTTCATTTCATTGGGATATGTACAAATTTTGGTGCATAACATTTGAGCTGCCTGATTGATGGGTGACAAATTAAAAAAAAAAAAACCTGGGTAAATCAATGGGGAAACTAATGAATACAGAGCTTCTATACAGGTGTGCACTGCATGGTTAAATTAGGCAATTAACATCTAATCATGCTCCGTGGTATGAATAAAAATACTGAGCAGGCCCAGTAGGTACTGATGTTGGATCAAGATGACAAGAGGAAGATATCTGGCTGTTAAAAAGTTTTTATTGTCGGGTCACCAATGGCAGAGGCTTCAGTTACAAAATGCTTAGTCTGAGTGGGCAGAAGTTCACTGCATAGATCAGCCTCTTATTGGGCGGAACGAACCACCCATTGAAGTCCCGCCCTACCACCTCCGGTTGCAGTTTTCAACACGTCCTTTACTAACTTTTGCGGCATTTGATCTTGCGGGGATGTAGCCATTTTTCTGCCATGGTTCGCGTCCTGTAGGCGATATTTTTGTGGGTGTGTTACACCAAAACCTGTTTACCCCGGCAATATTTTTGCAAGTGCACCGTTGCTGTGGCACCGCCCAGAACGATTGTGATTGGTTAAAAGAAATACAAGCAGCCGGGGCGTTTTTTTTCTCCAATCTTAAAGTGAGAGTCGGCCCAGCCAGACCTTTCTTTTCTTGAGAAAGGTCTGGTGTGCGAGACTACAAAATGCTAAGCTGGCTGGTGTTTCAGTACAAATATCTGTATTGAGATCTATGGAAATAACATCAGCAAATAGTTTCTGAAATTGTAGTCGACAGCGCAAAAGATCATCTCTCCCTTACGTGACTGATAATATCAATACAGGCACTGGTTGACAGTGATGTGGACAATGGTCAGAAGAGTCATCCCTCACTGTCTTCTTGACAAGCGCATGTGTGGGGTTCACCAACAGACCGGTACAGGCCTTAATGTTTGACCCCTACGGTAAAGGGATCCAGTGACTCTGTTATGTTGTGGGGGGCATTTTGCTGAAATGGTTTGGGTCCACTTGTCCCCTTAAGACCGGCCCACACTAAAAAAAAAAAAAGAAAAAAAAATTCTCAACACATTGAAAATGTGAGATACCCCACAAGTAAAGACATGTAATGATATATTTAATAGTTCTGTTCCTGTAGTGTGTGGAGAGCAACAGTTTGGCCAAAACAGCACAACACACTAATAGTCACAAACAACCAGAGTCCTGACTCTCAAAACTGGAAATCTCATACATCAGAACAAATGTGAGTTTAGAATAAACATGGTATATCATGGCAGGAAGAATGTCGTTAGTTTTTGCAAAAATATTTCCAGAGAATCCCTAAAGAAAAAAAAACTCTATCTTGAAAATATGGATGAAGTCACAGAGTTGGCATGAACATGGACTGCACACATTACACCAGGGTCAGTTAACATTTGATATTGCAATAAAACCGTTTGGGATCCGCCAGACAGCCAGTGATCCTCCCGGTTTTCCTTTCACGACAGGCTATGAGACCATTAATATTGAACAGGTTTAATATTTTTGATTGAAATCAGTGCATCCAAGATAGACTTCTGAGCAGATCAGGGGACGTAAAAAACACTCTGATAATACCTCACATCACGCAAAATCTGGCAAGATGATCTTTGGATCCATCAGGGCTATTTTGGAACCGAGGAATCAGGCCCAAAATCACCTTGATTCTCATAGTGTGTATCTGGTGTTAGAGTGAAAGGTTACTACACATTAATACAAAGTTGTTCTGAGTGGTCACCTTTATCCTGTGATGAAACGTTTCTATCTTAATGGCCGTGGTCGCTTCCAGGATGATAATGCTCGATGGGTTGCTTAATGGATTGATGAGCATGAAAATGATTGGAATTATATGCTATAGCCTTCACAGTCACCAGATCTCAACCCAGTTAAACACCAGTGGGAGATTTTGGACCTATGAGTTAAACAATGCTCACTGCCGCCATCACCAAAACACCAAATGAGGCATCAATGCCAAGGCACATTGAAGCTGCCCTGGTGGCACGTGGCAGTCCAACACCACTTTATATTGGTGTTGCCTTTAATTTGTCACCGCCTGTGTATATGTATAGGCATGAAAGTGAATTTCATGCTTCAGAGACGCAAGCTGCTGCTGCAAAAATAAACCCAGGGTGTAGAGGTAATAGAGCAGAGAAAAGAGCCACATGTTCGCCATGAGAGAGACCCATGGCAAACCAGCTGGAATGGCAGTGGATCATCTCCAGCAGCTGTGAGGAGACCAGACAAAGACAAGGATGCAGACACTGGAGACAGCAGTTCACACTGATTTTAGAACTGTCATATGGGGAAGTTTGGAAGCTGACAAATGACCTTTAACGCTGTTTAATTTACTGCACAGTCATGGCAAAAGATCACACAGTCTGTATCTCTGTCAGCTGTCCTCACAGAGGCCTGCGTCCACTGACAGGATGGAAAGGATCACAGTTTGCTCCCCTAAGGTCTGCTCCCCTCCTCACCCCAGAGCTCTATGTGCATCCCACTGATAAGAGTAGACAAATATCTGCTAAACCCACTGCCTGCGTGGGAGATAATAAACACACTTTTTTCTTACCTCTACTCTATCGGGGCATTGGAAACTGGAATTGTGCCACGATTCCATTGTTATTCTGAAAATGAAACCCACTGAAGGTAAGGCTCTGTAATAGAGGAGTAATACTGTAGCTGTGTGATCTACGAGGTACCTGGTATGGAGGGGAGGCTGAGGAATGAAAGAGCAAAATAATACTCAGAACCTTGGGAGGAAGATCACTTCTGTCTGATTCATCGCTTGGCCATTCCTCATACTGTAATTACACAGATCTTTGGATTCCCAGGCCATCTGACCACAGCTCGCCGAAACATGAATAATGGAAGTCCTGAAGGAGTCTCAATTAGGTTTTTATATTGGGGGGGGGGGGGATGAATGATTCACATCTTAATATCTTCAGCGCTAAAGAGGCTTTTGGAGATCTCTGACAGATATTGTGTTATATTAGTAATAAGTTATTACCATCCATTCAGCTGCAGCAGCTCGGCCCTCAAGCCATCAGGATTCACTGTCAGAGACAAAGTCAGAGAGGCATGTTATTGTAATTCCACCACATCCATTTGTTTCATTAAACAGCTTTATAATATACCGTGCAGGCCAACGATGGATAGGGAGGATATGAAGAGCATCAATAATAAATGAGCAGACACTGATAGTCAGACGAATGTGTTTGTGTGTGTGTGTGTGTGTGTGTGTGTGGTCTGTAGCCACCTCAGGAGAACCTGACACACTCTCACACACTGTCTCCACAGTCAAACAAGGCCTCCCCTCTGACTCTTGCTATCAGCTTTGCATGATGATTACATCCTCTACAGTGATTTATGTGGTGCTCACCAGCACACACCTCGCTGCTCTTAACCCACTGGGAAATAGTGTAGCCAGATGGGTTGAATGTGTTGACATGCATTTAAGTCCACCAGAGGGGGTTCATTACATTGAGGAGACAAGCACAGAACAGACAGGCCTTTAGTTCATGTCAGCCATGGGTTACCTTCATATATCACAGTGCCTCTGCATTATGTCAAGGGCTGCTTTTAGATGGACAGCGCAGCGTCAGTGTTTGATCGGGCCTCTCTTGCTACCTCTCTTGTTCTAAAAAACAAGGTGTGGCATGGTGGCATAGTGGTGATGGTGCACTGTTGCACCATCAGTGCAGTTCTGGATTCCAACCTACCGGCCAGCTTGGGCCCTTCTGTCTTTCTCCAGCTTCCTCCTACCATCCAATTATTGTTGACTCTAAATTGCCAATAGGTGTGATTGTGAGCATAGTTGTTTGTCTCTATGTGTCACCTCTGTGACAGTCTGACGACTCCTTCAGAATATACCCCTCCTCACGCCCAGTGTTAGCTGAGATTAGCTCCAGCAGCCCCGCAACCCTGTAAAGGATAAGCAGTTACAGGTAATGAATGGAAGATATTTTTGCCTTACCTGAAGGAGGCAAAAATACTACCTCATGACTACCTTTACACCTTTGTTATGTTGATCTAATGCTGTAAATCACCAACCACATATTGTAGCTAGCTAACAAGCCAAGTCTCAGTAAGACAGGAAGTGAAAGTGTAGCCTATATAGTGAAGCCTAAACAAATTGAAACAGTACTGGTTTTAACCCGAAGTGAACCACTAAATGGACAACACATTTAAATTCACTGTAGCACTGTTGTATGCAACAGGTTGGTAGGTTTGTACTTTTGGTGCATCTGAATTTTACAAAAAGTCAGAGGTTAATTGTTGGAAACTGATTTTTTTTTTAAACATCTAGAGCTGGGGTCATCAACTGCATTTGTTGTGGGGCCAGAATTTTGGGAAAAAAAAAAAGTTGTAAAATGTAGATGAAACCTGACCTGACCCCAACCCACAAACTTTATGCATTGTCATAATACAAATGTCAGGACAAAGGATTAAGACGTGGACAGAGACACAAGCCTCGTTTAGACGACAACGATTTCAACTGAAAACGGTAGTTGTGTTTTGGCCAATCGTTTACACGACAGCGGCCTTTTGGGTGCCTGAAAATGCAACGATTTGAAAACGGGTTCCAGAGTGCAACGTTTTGGAAACAGCAACGTCTCCGTTGTCATGTAAACGTGCAATATGCAGTTCCTCTGAAAACGGACTTTTCGCACATGCGCATTACGGTTCCAGTCACTAGGCATGCCAACCGTCACAACAACAATGCTGAGCTCTGTTTGCGCTGCTCACCCTGTTGATTTGAAGTGAAGTGTAGATCTGTTACTGTAGCAACTCCACCTCGTCGTCCATCCAGACAAAGTTATCTGTGCATGCTTTTGCCATTGTGTCTTCTTCATTTTGGTTTGTAATCACAGCGTTGGAGAGGAATGCGCTTCAGCGCAGGCGCATGGCGTCATGCCCTGGTGTTGCTTTGCAAATTTACACTGCCACCCATTGGCCTGGTGTGCATACTACAGCGTTTCTAGTAGAGTTTGCGGCTCTGTGTGAACGGAGATCGTTTCATTAACGTCGTCATATAAACGCAGAAGTTTTTTAAAACGCAAAGGACAGACTTTTTCATTTTTACTGAAATCGTTGTCGTATAAACGGCCCCACAGACTGAGAGCTGCAGCGTGCGTGTGTGTGTGTGTGTGTGTGTGAGTGTGAGAGAGAGAGAGAGAGAGAGAGATGGAGTTGGAGTTGGAGGGCAGACGCAATCTTTCTGTGAGTTAATAATACTCAAGATGCTGCTTCCTCTCTTTTTAAAATTTGATAGGGCTATTTTGATATTTTTCTCGCAAGCCTAATAAGCTGACAGATGGATCTTACTACCTGTAGATCAAATCATTCCTGATAAAGTTAATTAATACCATAACACCCAAAAATGTAACTATATGTTGCGGTGACACAGACCTACTGTCTATTTCTGTAAGCTGAAACCATTTCCCCCAGTGAAAAGGAAGCTTTTTACTACTTTTATTTCATAGATAAGAAACAATAAATTGCAAAGACAATAAAGCCTCCTCAAAAATAGCATTTTAACACTTGTGAGTGGTTTATCCTGGCCTCAAATGAGCAGAGGAAATCTCAGAGTGGATAGGCTAATTATTACAACGTAAAATGACATAAGCTTGTGCTAAACGTGTTTAGTAAAAGACAGTTGTTTTGTTGGTGAACCTTTTGGTTTGTAATAGAACTGAATTTTGTAAAGTTACCTTTGTTAAATGTTGCTGGTGTCCCTGGCTTCATATGAGTAGTGGAAAAGTCTGCTTGCTGCTAGGCTAATTTATACAATGTAAAATGCCATAGGCTTGTGCTAGAGACATTAGCATGTTGTATTTGTGGGGAAAATGTGTCCAGCAAAAGACAAGTGCTTTGTTTGTGAATACTTCGAGTTATAGTGAAGCAAATTTGTGTACTTGTGTTTGATATTGTTGCTATTAAGCCATGTTAAAAGTGTGTTTCAGGTGTGTTTTGAATCAACTAAACTTTAAAGCACTTTACAGAAACCATGCCACAGACTAGTGTTCTGGAGGTGTAAATGCTCACAATGGCGTATGCCATGTGCACAGGCTATGGCATAGGCTCTGCATAGAGCTGACGCACAAGTGTCCTGCTTAATGGGGAGAAGTTTCAGCTGGTTGCCATCTGCAATAGTCACCGCCAAATGCCACTAAATCCCCCTAAACCTTACATCTGGTTCCTTTAGGTGGGCATTAAGAACATTGATATTTGCCTTGCATTAAATTTCTCATCACCGGAGGCATAATTAACAGTATATTCAACCAGAGATCTGGATTAGGAGTGTGGAATGACTGCAGCCCCAAGTACTGACATTACACTCTCTTATGATGATGATGATGATGATGATGGTGGGAGCCATGTAAAACAGCCTGAAACAATCATGATGAGGACAGCATATGATAAAAGAAGATATGTTATTTCAGAGTGCTGTTCTGTGACCTGAGGAATATATTGTCTGTTAGAATCAGACAACTAGAGAAAGAGGAAACATAATTTGTACTCTGATTCCAGCTGTGATTTTGTGATCATTACCCCAAATACACCTCTAAATATCTGTTGATTATTACTGTGCTGCATATGTATGTGACTGCACAGGGCATTTTAAACTTTAATGTTGAAAACATTGTTAAATCAAATATATAGAGACTGCATTTCCCACTATATATGTCAGGATCTGTTTGTCTTGCCATCTTTTTTTTTCCACATAGACACACTTTGTGAATGTGAATCAAATAACCTGAAACTGAATGAAGTGTTAAATGAACAGACTCGAAGGTTGTTGGGTTTTAAAACATAAACTCTGCTCTCTGTTTACCAAATGGAACAAGATCTATAAAATTGTCACTGTCGAGTGGCTACAAAAAATCTGTATGTTTTCAACTTGCTGGACTGCTGTTGTGTGAAAAACAGTGTCTGAATGTAACCACTACTTAAACAAACTGTCTGCTGAACATAATAAAGATGGATCAAGAGGAGAAACTTTAAACTTTCTAACTTTTCTCCTAACCAAAACAAATAATCTGCTTATGGCTACCTTCAGTAAAAAAAGCCTCTCACACACCCACAGGTGTTTTCAATCGCTCTTCTCTTTTTAAGTTAACGCTGGGTGGAGCGATGCCTGTGTTTGCAAGATCACAAACTCTATGGATGGATAATAATGATAACTAATGTAAGTAAGTCATCCAACCCTAACAGGTGCAATAGAATTAAAAACAGGAAGGTGAGGTACAAATGGATCAATCTTTTCAATCTTTTAACATCTGTTCTCAATTTGTTTTAAAGTTTGTAATGCATTTTGAAACTGCCTCATGAATAAAGTGGTATATAAATGTGCTTTTTCACTTTGTACATACCCAGCCCAGTTTCCTAGAAATTATGTTTATATAGGCTACAGCTAATATGAAACAGCAAATGTGTTTTGAAATGTAATGCTGAGCATTTTAAGTTTTCTATTGACATAAAAGAAAACGTAAAAGTGGTTACAGTGTTATATTTATTACCTTTTTCATTAAAATGTAAACAAAATAAAATCCCCATACAACAGTTTGTATGATATCCGGTCTCACTCCGAAGTTGTCAAAATCCAGCGCTTGGGCAGTGAAAAAAACGCGTCCTTTGATGTCGGCATGATATGCGGCCTGTTGCTGTTCTAATTTAATGGCGCCTGGCGGCATCAGGGGGAAACGCGACGGGACAAGGATGAAAGTTTGGGCAGCGAAAGTCTGAGTGGGTCCAACAAACACTGACTTTCACCCAAGAGAGCGGTGTTTGCATCCCGTACGATTCTAAAGCCAAACCCATTTGTTGCCTAATCCTAACCACATATTTTTGTTGCCTTAACCTAGCCATGTGTGTTTGTTATTGAAGGAGAGAAAACATAAATTTGCGGTGTTGTACCGACATAAATTTCCTGTGAAAACGGAAGTGTATCTTGAAAGAACACAATACATGTAACGGGCAGAACTTCACACAGTGTCCCAGAGCATCAACAACCAATGTACCCAAGGTACCTTGCACATTAGATATGGATGTGGAAAGTCCATGACCAAAACATTAATATGTGATGAGTTCGGAGTGAGAATGCGTTGGATACCCTACAAATTAGCACCCCACGAATAATGTTACATACTTAATGTGAAGTTACGTACTTAATGTTAAGTTAGGGAGGTCAGGTTAAGGAAAAGAAACATAGTGATGATGTACCTTAAAATGAGTCTCAAGTTCACATGGTCCTGAACATCAGTCTCCTGGAGAAAGTCCTTTGTTTTGTGAGCCATTAACCTCCCTGGCCTCTTTTCTCATGGGACCGCCTACTTCTTTATTCTTTACTCCTGTCAGCGCATTGGTCCCCTAAAAGAATTTCCAAATACCTGGATTACACACGAATTACTGGCTGATGATTACATAGGATATGTGCCAATCTTGGTGCATTACTTTTCGTAGGAAACTGTACGAACATAAGAACAGCCTGACCTAAGACAAAAGTCTTTGTCATAACGTTTTTTATCAAATTTTCCCTTACCTTAACCAAAGTGCTTTTGTTGCCAAACCTAAAGGAGTCTAGACACGAACCCAAAGTTCTGATGTCCTGCACTTTGTACGCCCTCCCCAACCACCTCCTTCCAAAGCCTACACAGCACATGAATGTAGTTTTTCGTTACTTGAAAGCAATGCCATAACTAAAAATAATCCAGAAAGCAATTACAATGCTACAACCGTGTAATTAAGAAACAATTACTAACATACAAGAGTCATTTCTAGGAGACAGGGTTGACATACCACAGCCCTAAGAAGTTGAGACCTTCGATGGTGGAGTACATATGTGTAGGGGCTGTAATAATATTTGAGTGCATATCATGAGTAGTCTTGAAATTATCATACAAGTATGTCTTAATAAAACAAGTATGCCTTAATGAATAAGATTCATTAATGCATTTAAATTTATTTAAATCACTGCGGGCACAGAAGTACGTAAAAAAGTAATACAGATCTTTTTCAACATGTTAATCCTTTGCAGTTCATAAGGTTTTGACACACACCAACACAGTTTATGTGAAATATTCAGTTTTTCAGGCACACAGTCACACTAAGATATCACCTTTAATTTGACAGAGATCTTTTGATGCTGAAAATGCTATAGCTAGTAACTCTAATTGAAGAGCATGATCTGTCAATCGCCAACTCTATGTTTTTCAAACGGAAATGATTCACAGCTTTGGGGATTGAGC
The DNA here is from genome assembly GCF_041903045.1 of Epinephelus lanceolatus. Taxonomy (NCBI): domain Eukaryota; kingdom Metazoa; phylum Chordata; class Actinopteri; order Perciformes; family Serranidae; genus Epinephelus; species Epinephelus lanceolatus. The sequence continues at coordinate 33,381,437 of NC_135739.1, forward strand.
GAGGTTGAGATGAACAAGGAGCGAATAGTAAACTCCCTCTCCACATTACAATGAACAAAAAGTGTCTGGTCTCTAAATGTTTGATCACCTCATTTCAATTCTCTTTGCATCGGGGCCAAAGGTGCCAATTTTCTCTGATATTCTGGCGCCGTGAGTGACAGGGGATGGGTGTCTCGCTGAGTTAATGAGAGTGATCCAGAAAGGCCATTCTGCTGATCGACAATGAAACCACTGACGTTTCTCCACATTTAGCTCAATCAATACACGGCTGGAACAGGGAGACACTGGCTAAACATTAAAACTCCACAAGGTAAACACATAACCATGATTTCATCAAATGGGCTATAGTGTGTATGTCTGTGTGTTATTGCCACTTTGTTTGTTTGTTTTGGGTAGTTTTGGCCACTTGGGGGCACCAAAAACACAACACAGACACACTCTATTATCACCTGATAAAGTTAATATGGGAAATATGTTAGCAGTCCATCCAGCTGTGTTTCTGCCCACTTGATGAATGTAAGTTCAATATTCACCCTCTAAATAGCTCTGTTTTGGTCTCCAGTAACTCCTAAGGGAAATATCTGGCTCATTAGCTGCTAAATGCTCCTCTGTGTTCAGCAGCTAGTCCTATAGCTGTGTTGGTCTGTTGAATGGTGCTGAGCAGGGAGCAGACAATCAGTCTATCAGAGCTCTTTTGCTGTAAACAGCTGCCCGCTGCCGCCATAAACGACACTGATGAGAGCAGCGTGAACCAAAACAGTAAAGTTGGGGGCTGTAAAACCAAAACAATGAGCTGAAAGACGCTATAAATCTCCTGAAATTGCTGACACGGGTGATGATTCTCTGTGGGGTCAACACAACAAGCAGCCTCTTTCACATACAAGTAGTCATGTAATTCATTGTTAAAGGGACAGTTCACTCAAAAATCAAATATACATATTTTTCCTCTTACCCGTAGTGCTGTTTATCAATCTGACACAGAGTGTTGGGTGTAGGCTGTAGAGATGTCTGCCCTTTTTTCGTATATAATGGAACTAGATGTTACTTGGCTCGTGGTGCTCAAAGTGCCAAAAATACATTTGAAAACTCAACATCAATGTCTTTTCCAGAAATCATGACCCACTAATTCAAGATAATCCACAGACCTCGTTGTGCATGTAGGAACTATTTTTCTTTCTACAGAACTGTCCCCGCCAACTGTATCACAGCACAGCATAAAAAGCATGCATCTACTGCTTACTCACCTAGCATCACTTAGCAAGCTAATGTTACAGCTTAGCCAAGGAGCATGCCATTGATGTTCACATCTCAGGCTGTAACAAGCTTAAGCCTCTTATCCATGAGACATACACGCTTGCTTCTGCACGGTGATTCAGTTGATGACATACAAAGACAAACCATTTGTACCCCTCATATATATTAAAACATCATGCTTGACCAATCAGAGTTAAGTGTTTTCCAAAGCCACGATAAAGGTAAGCAATAAACTCAGCTTTAATGTCAGCATCAAAACAACTTAACTTTCAGTTGTGTTTGTTTTAGTGTTGTGTTTCAGATAAAAACTAAATCAAAAGTAATTTCATCAGGTCACATTTTTGCTTGCCTAGACAATAAAAAGGGGGATAAGCAAATACAGAGATTTGTAGATCAAATCGACTTCACTATTATTGCCTACAATCCTCTTGTATAGATTTTCTTCAGTCAAGGACAACTTTAGCAAAAAAGGATGAGAGCTTTTTAATGAAAGAGGAGCCTTGAGGGATGAACCAAGGACAACAGGAGAAGGCTGTGATTCTGTCAGAATGGCCTCTTAACCACCAGTCATTGTGAAAGTCACAGAGTTTTAGGGAAGTTTGAGAAAACACAAGCTGGTTGTCACCTGTAATGTTAACAGTTTAAGAGTTTATCTCTGAAGATGAAAATAGAAAGTGATGGTTTCAGCACAAAATAAAATGGTTTGCGTCTTTGTTGGATTTGTTGTTAGGTCAGGCATGTTTAAACCTAAATTGAAAGTGAGTCTATTGTACATTGTACTCTAAAAGATTTAGCTGCTGTTTGCTTGTGATAAACGTTTAGATGACACACCCAACCAGAAAGTGTTTTATGTTAAGTATTTCTCACCACCATCTTGGCTGCAAAAAAATAAAATGTTTTGAGTGAGAGAAATAAAGGAATGAAAGACAGCATGATATATGAAAACAATCACTGAGGAGAGACAGAACAATATCTCAGCTTGGCTGATCTTGCTGTGCTAAAAGCCCATTTACAGACTTTGTTCTTTAAGGGCCAGACTACTGTGTACTTAGCAGTTTTTATGGATTTTCGTTCACTCCAGTAAGCCACTGATTCACCGTCATATGGTTTTCAATTTTACCTGCAGGGACTTTAAAATGGTAATCATTCTGCATTTATTTTTTCCCATTCATCGCTGTTGTATGTTGCACTTGTCAAATCATTCTGCATGTACGCCTGCATTGTAACGTAATGATAACATAATATACATTTCAAGGCTCTGACAGTTGATTTCTATACCAAACAATAGCTGGATGAAAAAGGGGAAACGCAGTCAAAAAATGAATGCACAGCAAGAAACCTTTGACAGCAGTGTAAATTACATGAGCTTTCAAGTAAAAAGGCTGAAATATGCAAAATCACTGGTGCTATATAGCTCCTAATGGAGGAGCTGTAAGATGATGCATGTGGAACTGATGTTACCTGAACATACAGTATGGACATCATCAACAAATCCTCTACATTAAAAGATAAAATATATTGTTTTAATTGCATTCTAGATCAAAACATGTAAGCACTTTTGGATCTGATGCCCCTATCAGCAGGACAGAACTGTTTGTCAGTGTCTTCAAAGAGGCAACCTCTGAGGCTAAAAAGTGCAGCCAACACATAAGAAAAACTGCAGTTCCTTTAATGGCCGCTTGAGGCTGGCTCCAAAAACCTTCATGGACCTCCGTGTTAAAATGCCTGACTTTACAGTTGGAATAAACATGTTTACAGCCTGGTACAAAACAATTTTGGTCTCTATAACTAATTTCAACATTCAGCTGTACAGGGGGTACATTTTTATAAAACTCACCCTTTTAAATGTTTTTAATGCTTAAAGTCATGCATAATTAAGGGCGTAGCCATTTTGACTGACAGGTGCGTGCCATCCATTGATGAGTCACTGTTACAGCTACAGTATTGGTAAGGTAATGTAACCATGGCATAACATCAGATTCACAGCATATAGGTGTAGCCATAGGTGTAACTATTTCATTGTGTTATCCATTCATGAATGCTAATTCTAATGTTTTGGTTGCATAAATGTCTTGCTTAGTATTTGGTTACACTAAAAAAAGTCTAAGGAGTCAGATGTTTAGTTTTTCTGGTAATTATATTTTGTTTTATCAGATTTATGCCTGTTGGTGACAAATGTACTTGTTTTTAACCCAACCCATGAGGACCATTTTGTCATATAGATCACTGTACATTTATTATGTTGATCTGTACTGTACACACGACACCTATTGCACATCGGTCTTTTACGTTACGTATATACGTTTTAGCTACATTCATACGTAAGTTTATTTTGAAAAGACACTGTGTGCATTAAAACAACATAAACTGTACATATTCTATGGAAGCAGAGGTTTATTTTGAAAGGACGCAATACATGTAACAAATGTAAACTGACACGCCATCTCTAAACACCCAAAACTGACCCTGGAGGGGTACTTAGCATGTCATATTTTGACGTGTAGGGCCACTGACCAAGTGTTGGCATTTGACGAGTTGCAAGTAAAGCTGACATGAGGTCGATGGAAACCTGAATCTCCCTGGATATCCTGGAGATCTTGGTGGTGTTTGGGGAAGTATAATAGGAGGTCTGGAGTGAGAATTTCTGAATTTCAATTACATTCAAAAGATGGCATCTGGGAGAAAAATTTGATGAGGGAAGCCTGACGCAAAAAGATCATTGGTCAGATATGGTGACTTGAGAATTGCAAATTACAGCATAGGAAAGCTGAAGTGACTGAGATCATTTGAACGGGAAGAAACAGCAGAAATGGAGGAATGAAAGCATAACATGAGAGAATTTTCACCAAAGCTAATGTGGTCACATCAAATTTCCAAAGACATGTGAAACAGTATCATGAGTGTTTTAGCTTAAGGACTAATACTTTGGGGACATTCTGTCTAGTTAAGGCTCATATAATGTCTTCAAATACTTAAAATGAGGTTGTTAAGGGTCAGCGCATTATTCAGAGATACAGACGTGTTGGACATGCAATCTATGGGTGAAATCAGTTATGAGACAGTCTATTGAACAGGCTGCTCTGTCACCCACACAGTCTGTACCTTCAGTCTGACCACAGCTGCTGTATAGTCATTTCCCCGGCTCATTGTTCATTCAATCCTTTTTAATCACTGGATTTAAAGAGGGAAATCCTCTGCACTAAATAGTTTCCATTCAGTTTGATCAGGCTTAGTGCAGAGGACAGAAATGATTTATGACTTTGTGACTTTAAGCTGCTCACAACAATGAATTCATAATTACTTTTGAGGTGGGCTGAAAGGTTGTCAGTGACCCGAAACAGAGTGACCATTTCTGGAGAAACCGGCCGAAGCTGATGGGGAGTTGAGTGGATATACGGTGGTGCTTATGCCAAGCAGAGCCTACAATAATAACGGCCTATTAAGCATGTAGTTAGTGAAAATTGATAGCCGCTAATGAAGCCTATGTGTATCAAATTGGCTGAACAATATACAGCATGTGTAGCCTTTTAGTGGAAAGACGAAAGACAAACGGGACATCTGAGAGCAGTGGATGTTCAAGTCCTCCGGGAGTCTTAATCTGCTGTTGTTGTTGAATGTTGCTGAAAAACTTGAGTCTTAAGAATCAAAGTCCCCTGATTCACCAGCTCATTGTTTCAGAGTTTGACAGCAACAAACAAACCCAAGGTCATTCAATCACAACAACACACAAGAGGTGTTTTTCTCAGCTTTTTTGTCACCGGGAGAATCGACTACAGAGAATAAAAACGTCAGAGCGCATAGATGTCCTTGGCTAAACTCCACTCGAACCATCTTATTTTAGACAAGATGACCAGCTGGCACTAAAAGAGAAGAAAGAAAGAAAAAGCTTGGAAATTCCAGCTGGACTTCAAATTCCCCCGCTGTCACTTTGCCTTTTCTTTTTGTTCTGTGTTACTAAAACTCTGGATAACAAGAATTCAGTCCTAACGGGAAGACTGCTTTAATCAATATACGAGCACTTTTAAGATGCATTCTCAAGGTAATGATTTGGCAGCAACTACTGTAAGAAATAACTCATCTCTCTGCTGTATGTGGAAATGTTTGTTGCTACAAGTACCGCTCTTGTCTTTATCTAAAATTAAATCTTTTAATTAGACTGGTTTAAGCACGTCTGCACCAATCTGCTTCACAGCCAGAGTGTCTGGCCAACATTTCTTCTGGAGAGAAATTACTCTCTTATGATCTGTAATCATCTTCCAATTATCAGAGCACTCTGTGTGAATAAGGTGACACACCACATCCATCATGCACTTACATGTACACCCAATGATTCACTACAAAGTATGTGGATACTTGAGCAGCTTGGACACCAAAACATCACACCAATAGGCGATTTCAACCCTGCCTCCTAAAAATAACAATAAAACAACTATAAAATACACCTTAAAAGAAATGTAACACCTCCTGAATTCCATTTTTATCAACATAAAACATCAGCTGATTATATTACCAAAGAGCAGTTAGATAGCATAGACCTTTTTAAATAAACAAAGCCTTGGACACATGGCTTTGCCGGCAAATGTGTCGATCAACGGGACGAGAAAAAAACGATAGCCCAGCTCTTTATCACAGCTGCTTTCAAGCAGACTTTAGGCACAAAAGCAGAGAAAGATACATTGTAGGCATAACCCAGATGTGCTGGTGATGTATCGAAATGTGTTCCTCGGTCAAAAAGTGTTTCCCCCTTGTTAATGCGTAGCACGCCCCACGGAGGTTAGGGTTAGCGTTACGGCTACGGTTTTGGGTAAGGTCTAGGTAGGGAGAAATTGACCTATTGAGGGGGAAATATATATACAGTACAGGCCAAAAGTTTGGACACACCTTCTCATTCAATGCATTTTCTTTATTTTCATGACTATTTACATTGTAGATTCTCACTGAAGGCATCAAAACTATGAATGAACACATGTGGAGTTATGTACTTAACAAAAAAAGGTGAAATAACTGAAAACATGTTTTATATTCTAGTTTCTTCAAAATAGCCACCCTTTGCTCTGATTACTGCTTTGCACACTCTTGGCATTCTCTCCATGAGCTTCAAGAGGTAGTCACCTGAAATGGTTTCCACTTCACAGGTGTGCCTTATCAGGGTTAATTAGTGGAATTTCTTGCTTTATCAATGGGGTTGGGACCATCAGTTGTGTTGTGCAGAAGTCAGGTTAATACACAGCCGACAGCCCTATTGGACAACTGTTAAAATTCATATTATGGCAAGAACCAGTCAGCTAACTAAAGAAAAACAAGTGGCCATCATTACTTTAAGAAATGAAGGTCAGTCAGTCCGGAAAATTGCAAAAACTTTAAATGTGTCCCCAAGTGGAGTCGCAAAAACCATCAAGCGCTACAACGAAACTGGCACACATGAGGACCGACCCAGGAAAGGAAGACCAAGAGTCACCTCTGCTTCTGAGGATAAGTTCATCCGAGTCACCAGCCTCAGAAATCGCAAGTTAACAGCAGCTCAGATCAGAGACCAGATGAATGCCACACAGAGTTCTAGCAGCAGACCCATCTCTAGAACAACTGTTAAGAGGAGACTGCGCCAATCAGGCCTTCATGGTCAAATAGCTGCTAGGAAACCACTGCTAAGGAGAGGCAACAAGCAGAAGAGATTTGTTTGGGCCAAGAAACACAAGGAATGGACATTAGACCAGTGGAAATCTGTGCTTTGGTCTGATGAGTCCAAATCTGAGATCTTTGGTTCCAACCGCCGTGTCTTTGTGAGACGCAGAAAAGGTGAACGGATGGATTCCACATGCCTGGTTCCCACTGTGAAGCATGGCGGAGGAGGTGTGATGGTGTGGGGGTGTTTTGCTGGTGACACTGTTGGGGATTTATTCAAAACTGAAGGCACACTGAACCAGCATGGCTACCACAGCATCCTGCAGCGACATGCCATCCCATCCAGTTTGCGTTTAGTTGGATGATCATTTATTTTTCAACAGGACAATGACCCCAAACACACCTCCAGGCTGTGTAAGGGCTATTTGACCAAGAAGGAGAGTGATGGAGTGCTGCGGCAGATGACCTGGCCTCCACAGTCACCGGACCTGAACCCAATCGAGATGGTTTGGGGTGAGCTGGACCGCAGAGCGAAGGCAAAGGGGCCAACAAGTGCTAAACACCTCTGGGAACTCCTTCAAGACTGTTGGAAAACCATTTCAGGTGACTACCTCTTGAAGCTCATGGAGAGAATGCCAAGAGTGTGCAAAGCAGTAATCAGAGCAAAGGGTGGCTATTTTGAAGAAACTAGAATATAAAACATGTTTCCAGTTATTTCACCTTTTTTTGTTAAGTACATAACTCCACATGTGTTCATTCATAGTTTTGATGCCTTCAGTGAGAATCTACAATGTAAATAGTCATGAAAATAAAGAAAATGCATTGAATGAGAAGGTGTGTCCAAACTTTTGGCCTGTACTGTATATATATATATATATATATATATATATATATATATATATATATATGTTGTTGCAGTCACTTTTGAAGCAAGTTACCTGCAACACCGGTGGCATCTAGCGTTGAGGTTGCAGATTGCAACCTACTGAAACTTCTCTTGTGTGCCAAGTGTGTAGAACACCTACAGTCGCCAACGTGAAAACATGAATGGCCCTATCTAGAGCCAGTGTTAGTTTGTCAGTTCTGGGTTACTGTAGAAACAACATGGTGGACTCTGTGGAAGAGGATAGAACAGACCCCCACAAAGTGCACCAGGCTTTAAAGCCAACTTTTATAGTGGCCAAACAGTGGTAACGCAATTTCTGGGGTCTGTCATGTGATGCCATTGGGCCCAAAAATACTTTTTCCCATTGGCTTACATTGGGAAAGAGATGTCTGTAAATCAGTGGATACATTTTTCTGAGCATCACAACCCTGTGAAACCCATGTTTACTATCAGGATTTGATCCATTCTGTACGACAACAGTTTTACAGTCCAGAAAAGCCACACAATTAAATCATTCTGTCCCCATTCAAGTTAGCGGAGTGCTACACTGGAAGTAGTCGGCTCAGCCAGCGGGAGTCTCTAGTGCACTTGCTCTATGGGTCCAGTCATGCAGAAGCAGCGCCAATCATCCGGGTAATTTAATACAAGGGAAACAGAGCTTTTTTGGCTTCATGCATCACTGCACAACTTTAATAGGAATGAACAGGGTCCGTCTTCAAAGCTGTATCCACGTCTCTTAATACATCCATGGGACAAAATGATTTTTAGTTTCAGCTGATTATACACTAATGAAAACATGACTGTGAATATTATATTCCACTTTTGCCAATATATTCCCCTCCATCCTACACACTGGACCTTTAATTTGTTTCCCAACAATATCCAGTCATGGAGTTGGATAAGGTTGGGGAAAGATTTTGGTCCTGGATGAATATTATAAATATACTACACTGGTTTTCTTTTTTAATATTGAACTAACACCACCTGTTTCCAAGGTAAAAAATAAATAAATAAAAATAAAATAAAACTTGTTAAGCTACTAAAAACTAAATTATGATAACACAGAATGCTAACCCTTTTTTTTTTCTTCCTTGACGACCTCTCTACAACAGCTGTGTATAGTACAGTGTAACACTCCCAGGACTGAAAAACTGCCGTCTGTGAACATAATAACAAAACAAAATATCTGGCAAAACCATTTAGCAGTATATAAACGTAACATTTAGGAGACAGGGTTGGTAATTGATGAACACCTCACTCCAAAAGCACTGACATTAATCTGCTGCTGCTATGGTGTGTGGTTTCACTCATGTGGACTTCCCAGGCTCATGCCTGGCCTGGGGGGATTTTTTTCTTTTATTTTGCTGACAGGTGGCTGTTTGGGAGAGCAATGAATTAATGTGGTTTGTTTCATAGAGTTTATATATATTCAGCGGGAGAGCCACACAGATCACACATGCTGTCCCCTGATGCCGACCCTGCTGTTTCCATAGAAACAAGTGCATAAGTGTGTTTTCTGCCAGCCTGGTTGGGGGATACAGGACCTTTTCTTCTTCTGTGGTGCAAAAAGGCAAGCTGTTTTTTTTTCTGTTTTTTTTTTTTTGGTTAGTTTTTTTTCCTTTTTTTTTGTGACTCATCAGCATCACCGTCATCATCATTATGGTAGTCTCACTTGGTCTCTGACCCTGAAACAGCAAACTTTGCAGGTGTTTTGTTTGTAGTTTGATTGTAGTTCTGCACTTTCTGCTTACATATTGTTATGTGTTGGTGGTTTATCATATGAGTGTCATCTTCTAAATATTCTGATTTTAAACTTGTTTATGTTCATGGTGATAGTTATTGATGGTGATATATTTTCTTTAAAGCCCTTTGAAAGTTTTAGATTATACATATTTTCTTAATCAGAATCCAGTTCATTGCCAAGTGAGTTTTTATAAACAAGGAATTTGCTTTGGTGCTTTGGTCCATAACATAAACATTGTAAAAGAAAATAAACTTTAAATCATGTCCTATTTAAAAAAAAATTCGACACATTAATTCCTTTCTGGAGTGAAACATTATTTTTAAAGGATTTATATGTATGAAATAAATATGATCTATAAATATTTTTGATCAGCTTTCATTTTTTAACTTATAAACTTGCCCTGTGCCACAACTTCAAACATTTAAAAATGTGTCAACAGTCTTCAAAATCTAAAACCAATAGAACTTACTGATAGCACTGGTGTATATATTTTCTGTCAACTGACTTTTTGTAAGATTTCTAAAAAGCATCATTTAATCATATATAAAAAAGGAGTTAACTATACATCCTCAGGACTCCTGTCTCACTTCCTGGTTTCCAAAATGGTGAGAATTTAAGTACTGGTGAGCTTTTGCTATTAGCTATTGCTATCAGGTGTGTTTCAACCATAACAGGTCCACTCTGTGGCCCTTCTAAATCAGAATTAAATAAGACTTGTGGTTTAAAAATGAGTATTTTAAGTAGCATTAAGAGAAGTCTGAGAAACTTAGAAAAATAAAATGGCTACTCACTACAACTGCTGTGAAAAAAATATACTTTTTGTCAATTCCACAAGATGTCAGCCCTGTCAGATCATACCTCTGACCTCCATATGCTACTGAAGAAAAAAATAAATCACTGGGAGGTTGGCCCATTACAAGGTTTTTATCAGTCAAGACTTTGATCATTTTAAACATATTTTTCCAGCCTGAGGAGTAAAAATCAAGAGACATAAATACAGGACAGAATAAGTTATAATACAAATGATCAGAAGTTAAAAATAAGTAAAATTATATATAATTTCAACACTCTCACTTCAAGACAGTGGTGGTGTGGTTTGACATATAGTGCTGCCAGCATATGAAAGCAACCCTATGACTGTCATCACATTTTGATTCACATGTCGCAAAACCCTGATTGGAGCACAGGAATACCTGACGTCACCTTTTCCCCACTGAGCCCTGCCCGCTTCAAACCAGTTTGAAAAGCACGGACAGAAATACAGAAACAAGAATCTCATGACTAACAAACTTCAAACTGCTGAAATCTTCCAAATTGACTTGCATATCTTACACATGGGTGACTACATCTAGATTTCAGAACAACCAGCTGCTCCCTACAGCGTAAAAGCTCACAGGAAGCACCGCCTTCAGAAAACATCTGCTTTGTTTAGTTCTTAGATCTGCAACTTATTTCTTCCACGCAGCATGCTGTAGAGCTCACACTGGGTCGATCTGAGTAAGTGTGAGAGGTAGAGAGAGCATGTGGGAAAGCATAAAGTGAGAAATCCCTTCACATCGTATTACCAGCCAGTTTAGCTCTTACATTTGGAATTCACGCCTGTCTCCATGCTCCTTTTAACGCCTCTGCAGTTATCAAATCATTAATTAAGCTTATGTCGAATCTGCCCAGAGAGCCTGGTGTGGGAGAGAGATACGACTGCAGGCACCACCAGCCATCTGCTTCCAACATGCTGATGTCGCAGGCGATCAGTCCTAATAGGCCCTCTGACCAGGCAGCAGCACGCTAACAGGGCTTTTTCGGGGCCTCATGCTGGGCGGTCTGCATCAGAAAGCATCCCACTATAAAAACCCACAGAGACACCTCAATGTAATATAATTACACACTCAAAAATAGATGCACAGATGACATGGACTCATACAGATGTACCATAACATGCACATAATGAGCCCTCGGGGGAGCTGACTGCATACCTTTAAATACACATTAAAGGTCAAACTACTTTCTCATAGTTTAGGCTGCAATTTAAACCAATTCAGCCTGAGATAAAGTCACAAAGGTTGCATGCATTAGTTGAGCACATTAGAGTGCCCATATCCTGCTTTCCTATTGGCCAGGAGGAGCTAATGTGTCTCATTTAATGGCTACTTGAAGCTGCTCTTCCCACAAACCAGTGGCAGAGCTGGAATCAGCTGCTCTAATATGCGTGAAACAAACAAACTCAGGAGGGTCATGTGTGAAGAGAGAAACAGAAAGTGTGTATTTGACCAATCAAACGGATCACTGATTGATTAAATAGATGAATATATTATGAGTATAGTCGGTGGCCCATAGAAGTCAATGCACTGCAGCCTATGAAAACAAATGCAGCATAACGAAATACTATACATATACAGAGAGAACAACAAACTACAGAAACATGCTTAGATAACTGTTTTCTTCTTAATAGGTCGGTGGTGGTGTAGTTTGAATGGAAGGAAAGTTCATGTGTTAAAGGGCCAGTGTGTAATATTTGGCATGGTTTATTGTCAATCTGAATCTGAATCTGAATATTCTACCCATTAATATGTTTATACAAGTGTATGATCGCTATAAAATAAAATTTGTTTGGTTTTCGTAGCCTTATAATTATGCTTTTATATATATATATATATATATATATATATATATATATATATATCATGGGCCTTGCTTTAGAGAGGTCGCCATCTTGCGCCGCCATGTATGTACGGCAGACCGAGTGGACAATCCAGCCAGCCAGAGAACGCGTTTCGTGTGTATAAATGAACCAACGAAGACAGCGGAAGGAAAGAAGAAGGAGGAGGAAACAGCAGAGAGTGTTAGTAGTTTGTCGATAGAGAGTAGTGAAAAGTTTTTTTAGTTATAAAGTTTGCGAATGGACCACACTTACCACGCAACAGGAGAGAATGAACCCGAACCGTCATCTGCGAGGAAAAGAAGACGCAACTTCACTCCTTGTGATGCACTCTCTACAGCGCTTTTCCTCCAGATGATATATCTCCCCAACGATGGTAGCAGTAGCACCGAATCCCATTCTGTGCATTCAGCCTCTCTTCTCACCTGCTCAGCATCAAACACATGGAGTTCCTCATCTGTATGCTCCGGCTCAAACAGGTATGGCTCTGGGTCTGTGTCCGCTACAAGAAACTCTTCAAAATCGCGTTCAAAGTCGTCCATTGCAGCTACTATAGTCCGGAGATATTGCTAGGCTAAATAAACAGCTGAGCTCTGTTTACCAGCTACGCTGTCAGTCAGTGTGCGGGCTGGAGATTGGTGGAGCAGAGAGGGGAGGGGGGTCCCCACTTAGTATGGCAAACGAGTATGTGTGTAAAGTTATTAAGTGTGTCTGTTACGCTAGAAGAGTCAGAGTTTGGGACGGAGTGGAGTGTTACCAGAGTTTCTGGAGTGCTCAAATAAACGGGCCTTTTTCCCGAACGCTCCTCTGGTCTCCTGCTCGTGAGGGATTCATTACAATATCGTAACATGGTTTAGATTTCTAAATAAACATTCACCTCGTCGCTAGATAGACCTACTCCTGAAAAAGTCGTGCGCAAGGCTTTTTGTCCCTACGAGGCCACCGTCATTTGCCCGACGGGAGGGGTGAGCGAGTGAGCCCTGCAATCTAGAATTTGACCACTGATGTCACTGTTTCCAACGGTTTTCAACCCATTTTACACACTGGGCCTTTAAAGGTACAATCCAAAACTGTACAGTATGATGGTACACTGTTGTAGTAAAACCTCTTAGCACATGAGCAATGAAATGTACCTGTAGCAAAAGATACACTGAACTTTGTCCTGCGAAAAACATTTTCAGAGCTGTTAAGCTGTGCAGTACTTCCCCACAAAATGACATCTTATTTGCATAAACACACATCAGGACTGGACAGAAGCAGAAAAGATGCACACAATGGAGCTTCACTTTGTTACATAAAAAATTCCTCTGGCTCAAGCCTTAATTTGACATTGTCTTTTAGCTATGTACAGCTAAATGACAATAAAAGTTTGGATCCTATAGTGGATTAATACATTTAGGATGATTTCATTATGGTATGTCTGTGATCTCTAGTGTGCTTTGCTTCCAAAATGTTCTTTTTCAAGGTCCACTTCTCTTTGTGAACACTTGATACTCTACCAAGTGTTGGCAATGTGGACTGGACTAAGTAGGATTGGAGTGAGGGGGAGGCCTTGAGTTCTTATTTCTATGTGTTTTGTGTTTTTTCTGTGTCAGCCGAAGCAAGACTAACTCTATCTTGAATATTGTGTTCTTGTGTTACTGTACAATTAAATGAATGGTTAAATGAATATTGTAATGTCAAACAATTTGATGTAACATGACTGCTTTAATTGTTTGTCTTTTCACAACTTTCTAATGTGAAGGTGGTTTTGCCCGGGAGTTATTTAAAACTGCTTTTTGGTTCATGTACCTGTTTTGTCTGTAGGTTAGACCCTGTTTTTCTTAAAGTTTTGTGCCAGTATTGATGGCTAGTAAAACAAGAAAACAGTTGGTTGTGATATAAGGTTCCTAAATCTATTGGCTCACATCCTGATTGGCTTTTTCGATCCTTCCTCAACACTGAGGCTACCCCAGTTGAGACTGAAAGTTGACCCGAGTCTGAAAACAAGCTGAGTCTGAGATGTCTTAAAGCTGGGATAGGCAGTTTTCAGGAAAAAGAGAAAAAAATCCGTCCTCCTGCAGCTCTCCCCTCTCTTTCCTAAAGGCCTACACACACCAAACCGATTTCCGAGAACTAGCGGCAACAAAAGCCCTGTGCTGCGCCGTCTCATGTCACTGTGTCTCAGCCAAAAAGTTGCACATGAACACACCACAAAGACTGCTGCCGACAATAATGTTGGTTCTGGCCTGTGTGACCTGAAATAACTCTCCACACCAGCAGATGGCAGTAGTATGTAATTTTCATTCAAAAACAGAATCCAGAAGACCATTTTGATGCTAGTTAGCCAGTTAGCGTATTAACAACACAATCCAATGTTGAAAAACACAGAGTATGTTTATTGTGCAGAAGTGAACAATACCACATCATTATATATCTGTGATATGCACATGCTCATGTAGTGGTCCTGTACGAGTACTAGCCATTCATTTAAATTGTCCAAATCATGATTATGATCGCAATGCCATTATGTTGCTGCAATGCTATGAATATTACCATCCTGTTTTCTTTGCACACTTGTGGGCCTGTAAACCCCTTTAAAATGACATACTGTGATTCATGGCCTTTAGCTTACGTTAGCTTAATAAACATGAACTTAGCTGCAGCTCAGAGCCTTTAACTTTTGGCAAATGTGCCAGTAAACCATTAGCGCTTTTAGCACTTCCGGTTCTCTCGTCTAAAAGTCAATACGTTTTTTGAATGGGATTTTGGTAAAATGCCTCAAATAAGGTCTGTGGTTAACGAAAGCTTAAGCGAGTTTCAGGTTTTGTTCTACGACATAAAACACGTCAATAAATACCCTACTTGTGAATGTTGAAGCTTTTACGTGTCGTAAAAAAAGGCGGTTGCTAACAAGTTGCTCAATAAGACTACAAACCCTGTCGGGGACATTAAACGTCATCACCCCCGAACAGGCGAGAGTGCTGGCAGTCCGCCATTACAGCTTCTTATTTAGCTTAAACAGTCCGATTTCCCCATTATACAATGTTTTTAAAATAAAGCGGCCAAAATCAGTTGAAAGCTTAGTGGCGGTGACGTCAAGAGTCATGCGACCGTGGAGTAGTCATGTAGTCCGTTAAAGCCTAACGTTAGCTTTTTACTTCTGGTGATCGCATTTAAGCTTCAAATGTGGTATGAAAGGTGTTCATATGTGAAGATTATCTCGCTGAACAAAACCTGTAAGTATCATAAACTTGTGTTAGCCACGGAGCTTATTTTCTGACATAATCCAAAACGCAATGCAAAAATCACATTCACTTTCTCTTCCGGGAACCAGCGCGATGCTAAACTTCTGGGTTTTGACGTCAGCCCTGGCACACTCTATATCTGGAATTACAACTTTCTCTGCAGGATTTTTTGCTGTTTAATCAGACTTTCACCAAAGGGACATGCACACGCATCTGTGTTTATAGAACAGCCAATGGGAGCACCTTCTTGTGTCACAGGCTAGATTTTCTAAAGCCCGAAAATAGAGGCAAGAAGACAGGCAGAAGTCTTCTCACAGACCTCCAAAATTACAATAATCTGAAAGGTTGTTACTGATTTTTTCCCAAATGATACCAAAAAGCCTGAACTTTAACCCCTATAGTGATCTAAGAATAACAAAGCTGTCCATTTTACACCTATGTAACAGCTTTGTTTCACAGCCTCACATGCTGTTAGCATGACTTTCATACTTTTTATTATGTATCTGTATAAATATGACATGCAGCTTTGAATTGGCGTCATCAATTAGACAGCTGTGTTTTGTTCAGAGGGCTTCAACAGCAAACAAACAGATGTGTTTTTTCCCCAAGAGTTTTGGCTTGTACTAACCCCAACCATGACATCTTTGCCCTAACTCTAACTGCCCAATCACAGTAGGGCAGGGCTAGGGGAAACACTCCTGGGGGAAAAAAATGCATAGAACAGATACATAATATTTTGGCTAGGGTAAAGCCACAATCTCTGAGAGTGAGAGCGAGTGTCAGGCAAAGTTTCATTAGTTGAATGTGACAGAGCTGTTAGCGTGTCATTGAGATTCAGTACAGGTTTAGATCAGAGCTGGCATTATTGGCCACATTTCATGGTCTGAATCTTTTAAATTCCATTTCCTTGCCAGCTAATGGAGGACTGCAGGTGGCTGCTTAGACACTGATCTGCAATCAGTGCAGTGTGTGTGTGTGTGGAAAAGAGTTTGTGTGTGTGTGCCTCTAAGTTTTGGGTATGTGTGTGTGTGAGTGTTTGGTGATGATAGCTAATCCTCACAATCTCAGATCCCTTTGAACAATGAAAAAGGGCAAAATCAGAATAAAGTGGCTCCTCACAAGCCTGTCAAACTGCATATTTATTTTTAAAATATATTTGAGGCTTCTATCAGAGTCTAGGACAAAAAAATGATTCATCGCAACTTCTATTTATGGAATTATTTCCAGAATACTAAACTGCATTGTCGAGCACTTTCATCTTGACATAAGACTCCAGGAATCACAGACAGAGCGCACATGACTTAGGTGGCAACCTTTAGGCAAATGGTATGGTGGTTAAACTCCCAAAAAGGTTCCACTGTGGCACACTGACGGACTCTAAGGTTAGTAGTTGCATCACCTTGAAGCCCCATAAGTCATAAGTCAGTGCATCTGAGGTGACAGTGGATCCAGACTGTCTTGTTCGTAATGACATCAGCTAGAAGAAGAGACGATTGTCAGCTCTTTGGCAGTATGAGTCCCCTGCTCTATCACAGCTTTTAAACTAAATTTCCTTTCTCTAAATTGTTGCCTGGATTTTTATCAAAACATGTCACATGACAGTGTTATTGTGAATGTCTGTAGGAGGTCAGACCATCACACTGCATAAAACAGCTGCAGACAGACATGTGTCAGCGACATCTGAGCTGCATGACACTGGTCTCTGACTGAAGTGATGAAGCCTTGCTGGTCACAGGCTGCTACCACAGCTAAATTCCTGAGTCCATTAACGTGATGATGCTGCCACCCACTGGTGGCCCAGACTGAACCCATGCTTCTGTCAAAGGATGATCATCTTTGAGGGAAACATGACCTAAATTATGAATTCCAATATGTTGTTTCCATAGCTTAGGAAAGTCCAGTCAATATTTGTGAACATGAGATACTCTCTCAAAGCCAGAGACCAGAGAAGTAAGTCTCAAATGTGTGATGTCACCAAGTTTTGTGGATCAAGTCAGTGTTTGTTTTCCTTTTTTAGACCCAAGTGAGCTTTATTCTATTGTTGTGTTTTCAGTTCTGAAACATGAAATGTTCCCATATACTCGTAACAAACCCCTGGGTGCTCTCAGTGTCATCTAGAACATTTTTCACTATCCATTGTCTATGAAGCAGCTCCAGACTTCATACCACATGACATCACAAATTTGAGTTTTGGAACTCAAGAAGTCCGGGATTTGGAAGAGAGTTGTTAATGTTTCCAAATAGGAATAACATGTACAGCGCCTTGCAAAAGTATTCACCCCCCTAGGAATTTTTCACGTTTTAAAACCTCACAACCTGGAATTAAAATGTATTGTTTGAGCATTTGCATCATTTCATGTACTGAACATGCCAACAACTTTGAAGATGTGAAAATTTTTTTTTATTGTGAAGCAAACAACAAAAAGGCCCCAAAACAAAGAACTTCAGTGTGCATAATTATTCACCCCCCTGAAGTCAGTACTTTGTAGAGCCACCTTTTGCAGCAATTACAGCTGCAAGTCTCTTTTCATAAGTCTCTATGAGCTTGCCACATCTTGCAACTGGGATTTTTGCCCATTCTTCATGGCGAAACTTCTCCAGCTCCCCCAAATTGGATGGTTTCCGCTTGTGAACGGCAGTCTTCAAGTCAAACCAGAGATTTTCAATTGGATTGAGGCCCGGGCTTTGACTAGGCCATTCTAACACATTTAACTTCTTCTCCTTAAACCATTCAAGCGTAGCTTTAGCAGTATGCTTCGGGTCATTGTCCTGCTGGAAGGTGAACCTCCGTCCCAGTCGCAAATCACAGGCAGACTGAAACAGGTTTTGCTCCAGAATGTCCCTGTATTTAGCACCATCCATCTTTCCCTCTATGCAGACCAGTTTCCCAGTCCCTGCTGCTGCAAAACATCCCCACAGCATGATGCTGCCACCACCATCTTTCACTGTGGGGACGGTGTTCTTGGGGTGATGGGATATGTTGGGTTGCCGCCAGACATAGCATTTCCCTTTGTGGCCAAAAAGTTCAATTTTAATCTCATCTGACCAGATCACCTTCCGCCATACATTTAGGGGGTCGGCCACATGCTTTTTGGCAAACTCAAAACGTGCTTTCTTGTTTTTAACACTAAGTAAAGGCTTTTTTCTGGCCACTCTTCCATAAAGCCCAGCTCTATGGAGTGTACGGCTTATTGTGGTTCTATGGACAGACACACCAGTGTTTGCTGTGGAACTCTGCAGCTCCTTCAGGGTTACCTTTGGTCTCTCTGTTGCCTCTCTAATCAATGCCCTCTTTGCCCGGTCTGTGAGTTTTGGTGGTCGGCCCTGTCTTGGCAGGTTTGTTGTGGTCCCGTGTTGTTTCCATTTGGTGATTATGGATTTGATGGTGCTCCGGGGGATCATCAAAGATGTAGATATTTTTTTTATAACCCAGTCCTGACTTGTATCGCTCTATAACTTTGTCCCTGACTTGTTTGGAGAGCTCCTTGGTCTTCATGATGTGATGCTTCTTGCTAAGTGGAGTTGCAGCCCATTGGGGCCTCTCAGAAAAGGTGTGTTTATACTGACACATCATGTGACACTTAGATTGAACACAGGTGGACTTCATTTAACTAATTCTGTGACTTGTGAAGGTAATAGATTGCACCAGCGCTTTTTAAGGGGCTTCATAGCAAAGGGGGTGAATACATATGCACATGCCAATTTTCACTTTTTTATTTCTTTAAATTATTCTTTTATATATATTTTTCTCATTTCACTTCACCAACTTAGATAACTTTGTGCAGATCCATCACATGAAATTTTCAGATGAAAAACATTTAAATTACAGGTTGGAATCTAACAAAATAGTTAAAAAGCAAAGGGGGGTGAATACTTTTGCAAGGCGCTGTATGTGAGTTCCTGGTGTAGTTCTAATTTAATACTCTGATTACTCTGGTGGCTTTCACTTGTAGGCCGACATGCCTGACTACTGCCATTACATATTTACTCCCAAAGTTTTCTCTCCTTAATCCAGGCATGAGACCTCAAGAGAACAATTACAGCTGTTTCAGTAACATGTTGATCAGCCTGCAATGTCTTTTTTAAGTTACAAAGGACGAAGAAACTGCTACTTTTAAAGAACCAGATCTGACTGAAACATTTGGCAGCACTCATTCATCCATACGGCCTTTGCTACCAAAACCATGGCTGGATTTACTCATGTTTAAGGGCTTAATAACTCAATTGGGACATCCCTACCTGACTGTAATGAGTCCACAGGATACACATTTCCTCTACAGGTATATCCGGATCATAGTTACATTGCTGCAAACAGCAATAAAAGTTTGTTTCCAAAACGCAATGACAATGTACTGTCAGGCTATAGTGCCCCCTGCTGCCTGACTGCTGTCATTACAGGGCACACATGTGAGTTATGAACATGTTGAATTTAACTCAGACTCACTCAGATTTTTATTTATTTATTTTTTATGGTGTCTTTACTGTTGTTTGGAAAACGTCAGTGAAGTCAGAAAATTATTTTTAAAAAATGCACATTTTAATTTAAAATGACTCGGGTTGTGATGTTTTATTCTGAACTCAGTAACTGTTAATATCAGGCAGATTTTACAAAGAGTGTTTAGTGAACTGGGTAATGAAATAAAATATGAGCTTGTCTGTGCTGTCTTCTCTCTGGATCCTTTTTCCTCAACTGTTCAGCCAAATATTCCCCTCTTCTTTGCTGTCGAAGAGAAACAAACATGTTATTCACAACACAGCATCCTTATCATCCTGCATAATTATTCCTCTTAGTTTGAATTTGTCTCCCTGCACAGTAAGTTGTCTTACCTTTCTCAGTAACAGTATACACTGCCTCCATGCCACCTTTGAGGTGATCAGTAACATGGCAGTGGAGCAGCCAGGTGCCAGGATACTGAGGGCGCATCTTTACTGTCTGAACAGCAGGAAAATGAAAACAGCAACATGATTCACTGGCCACAAGTTACATTTTTATAAATGCCTGACAGCACCGTCAAGCCAACAGAGAGACTAATTTCACTTTAACCTGGTGATGCTAAATTTTCTCTTTTTGTAATGATTTAACTGAAACATTTAAAAGTTTTCTTTTTTTAATTTCTGTTAAAGATGGTAGTATTTGCAAAGCAAAGCTTCACTAATATTGAAGCTTGATATAATGCGTTAGTCACAAGTGTAGCATTTCATACCAACAATAGTCAATTTTCACAGTTGCTACCTATTTGTTTTGGAAGTTCATCTGTAGTAGCTATTTTATTGTTTCTATTTTTTTGTTTTTTGCCTTTGTTTTAATATCCTTTATTAAAACAAATATTGCTTGTTATGCTGAAGAGTTTACAATACAAGAAATGATAACTTTTTGTGTAGTTATGCTGATCTCTAGAAGTTACACTAATGACAGAGAATTAATTGACCTTGAAATCAACGTGCAGCACATTTAAAGGAATACTTCACCCAAATAAAGATAATTTGTATATCAGTTAACCGTGTTATGTTGAATTCATGAGGAAAACTTTCCTCGCATGCCTCCATGTTGAACAAAGAATCCAAAAATAGAGAAAATTCTTGATGACTTGAAATAAATGGGGGACGTGTGTAACAACAGCGAAACTACATCAAAACATCTGTTTACAAAATTCTCACACTAATTATGCAGTCTATTCCAAGTCTCATTTATCTAGTCAAATGTTTAGCACTTCCCAAACACATGATTATTTTGCTAAAACCTGACTATTTTAAACACTTGCTCAACAACAGTGTCACACACAGATGAGTAGCACACCTTGGGAAGCACGTGTGTTTGAACTCTGTTCAATGGAATGCATGAGCAGAGTTGAAACAAACACACCTCCCCAGGCAGGCCACTCGTGTGCAGGTTGTAAACAGATGATTCGATATACTTTCGATGTTTTCAAATGCAGACCCCCTTTTACTTCAGTTCATCAAGACTTGTCTCTGCTTTTGAATCTTTGTTCACCGTGGAGGCATGTAAGAAAAACAAAGTTAATGAATTCAGCATGACACAAGGTGAGTAACTGATATTCAAATTAACGTTTTGGGAGTAAAATATTCCTTTAATGTTCAGATCAGTTGATGCCAAGTTGGGATGTGTTGAGGTTTTACCTGGAAGGTGGCTGGAAACAGCTCATACACATCAGTGCGATGAGGACCTCCACCCAGCTGGAGACAAAGAAGAGTTGGTGTTTGTCTTTTATGTGCTTGTGCTGGTGTGTTTTGCATGTTTGTATGTTTTTATACCTTATATTCCACACTGTGTCCATGCCAGTGTGCGGTGTGTATGTCCACCTCATTGCCCATTCCCATCAGGTACCAGTACACCTTATCACCCGCCTCCATGTTCAAACCATTCAGATTTCCATACATATAACCATTAATGGCTGCATCCACAGAAAAGCACACAATCACAAATACTGTTAGCTGTCTGGACAAAGCAAAAAAAAATATCATCCCATCTGTCAAAATGATGCAGTTCATTATGTGTGTATGTTTATCTCACAGTGCATCTTGTTGCTCTCGATAAAGGTTTCATCATCCTTTAGGTTTGTACGCGGGCTCTTTATGTGGGTCCTGATATTTTCATCCAGATACCTGGAATAATAACAACAGAAAAAACATTGCCAGGTATTGCCATATAATAAATGAACAGCAGTTTTTTGTTCCTGGGATTGCTGCAGAAAGACATCAACACCACAGAGAGTGTATTCAGACTAGGAGGATTAATCCGTCAAAAGCTCAAGACATGAGGCAGGACCCCATTAAATTAGCTCTAGTTGCATCTGTGAGATTATTTCTAGAAAGTCAAGTTACAGTATTTCAAATTGATGCTGTTTTTGGAGAACAATCAAAATTCCATCAAAGTCCATTGTATTTGGGTGACAGCATAAGTTTCAGACTTAAAACTTTGGAATATAAAACCAAAACAGAATTTGCATGGCTGAGTACTATGAAGTTATGCGGCTTAATCTGTTTTTGTATGTGAATGTACAGACTACTGAAAGTCTAACAAATGAATGGTTGTAATGAGGGTTATACTCACCAGCTTTCATTCTCATCAAACACTAGGAAAAGCAGCGCAAACTCTTCTACTTCCTTCTTCATACCAAGACTCCTGCAAGTAACACAATAAAATAGCACTCTAGTGTACTTGTTGTGTGATGTAGTACAAAAAAGCACAAAGTATCATCCACCTGCCATGTCACATCTTGATCTTAATATGCATGCAATACAGGGATGGATTGCTGAATGAGCCCCTTGGGTACAGGCCAAAGGGGTCAGGGGGCCCCTGGACCAGATCCGCAGTTTGAAGGGATTTTTAACATTTCTTATTGTGAAGACAATTAAACAACTACAAAACTACAAACTGACTACAACGAGATGCAAAACAACCACAAAGAGACTCAAAACAACTACAAGAGATACAACAGCTACATAGAGACATACAATGGCCACAAAGAGATACAAAAAATTACAAAGTGAGGCAAAATGGCTAGACAGAGAAGCAAAAGAACCTCAGAGAGATTCAAAATGACCACAGAGACACAAAACAACTACAAGGAGATGCAAAAGGACCGGAGATTCAAAACGACTACAAAGAGACCAAAAAATACATAACATAACAACCAAAAAAAACACCACAAAGAGACACAAAACAACCACAAAGAGATTCAGACTACAAAGAGACATAAAGTGAAAACAAAAAGACACAAAACAACTACAAAGAGATGCAAAACAACCACAAAAAGACTGAAAATGACCACCAACAAGAGGTGTGGGGGGGCCTTTCAAAACGTCTGCACCCGGATGGATGGATGGATTATCTCATAATCCATGGATGGATGGATTATCTCATAATCCATCCATGTGTATATACCACAAAATTACTAAATATCAACTAGTTTGGGTAGTGCTGTATGCAGAGATGCTCACCTAGCCCAGCTACGGCGACAGATCACCAACGGACCAATCAGACCGCTGTACAGGTCCTGTTAGGCAGGGAGACAACATAAGTGCGTGTGTGCGTGTGTGTGTGTGTGGGGTGTGTGTGTGTGTGTGTGTGTGTGTGTGTGTGTGTGTGTGTGGTAGTGTACCTTGGTAACATCAGCAGTGGAGTAGTATGCTGACACAGAGCACTCCTCCTGGTCTGTGGTTGGTCCTGTATTCTTTGTAACATACCAGTAGTAGGAGTGAGTCTCACCTGGGAAACAAATTATAGGGGGTTTTTTTTCAAGGTTTTGGACAATATTGAGACCAACTTATACACAGGCTTTTAATTATGCGGGTCGAGCGCTATAATACTCTCAGAATATTAAAGCCATGCAAAGTTAAATTTTACTGCACAACACTAATCAAATTAATCCACAATTAAAACAAAGCATGTGAGGATTTTCTGTTTCAAATGTTTCTGTCTGCTGATATCCTGCCTGTCTGTACCTGGCTGAGTGACATGAACTTCCGGGGTTTCTGTCTTGACTCCATGGGCGTGGATAGAATAAGGCCTGGACGCCATGTTTTTAAAAACCACCTTCACCTTGTCTCCCACATCAGCGTGAATCATCGGACCTGGCCGAGGGGAAGATGTTCTAATTACAACACCACACAAACTGGAGCTTAACAGAAAGTTATACATCATACACAATGTTTCATATATTGCAGTTGTGGCTTTTATTTTGCAATCCAAGTTTGTGCATTATTGATGTTTTGAAAGCCTACCCATAATGCCGAGGTGTTCCATATCAGCCGCTCTGTCCTTCTGTTTTGTAAACTTGTCATTGGTAAACTCACGGTAGACCACCTTCTTGTAAAGGGAACCTATATACCCACCCTGTTTGTCCAGGAAGACAGGAGCAGGACTGCAGAGGAAGAGAGGCAGGCTTATGAATATGTGAGGCTCAGTGTGTGTGTGTGTGTGTGTGTGTGTGTGTGTGTGTGTGTGTTTGTGTGTGTGTTTGTGATGTTGTGGCTACCATGGTACAACATCATGTGGATGTATTTGAGCATTTACTGCCATTTGCGTATAAATATTTTTGTGAGTAAATCTATATTTATCGGTTTGATTACAATGAAATTACAAAACATTGACTAAAAATAAGACATAAGATGTGATTATATTTACATCTTAAAGAAAATAGTCAGAAGAGAAGTTTGAAAAAAAAAAGTTGTAAGAAAAATAGACTGCAAGGACAAGGTTGGCCCTAACAAATTCTTCAAAAATATGTCTCCAATATGGATTTTTATTTTCAAAAAGGCTTCATTTTCTGCTGGAAAATAGAGCCTGCTGGAACTGCTGGAAACCGTAGTTTTAAGCAAACATCACTCAAACTGAGGTAGATAGTGGACTTGTTGGGGACTATTTTTAGCTGTGGATTAATCCACTGTCGGTACTCTAGTGAGTATTTACAGCTGCAGGATGGTGTGTGTGGGATTGACTCAAAATAAAGTGTATGTGTCTGCAACTGTGTGGCTCACTGATATGTTTTTTATAGTGTCAGACAAAAACTGAGGTCTTCTTTTCCACCAATAATCTCCACTGATACTTTGTAAATGACTTGTTTCATGCTGTACATGTGCAGTGGTACTGTACTTGTCCATATTGCGGAACATCTCAGCCTCCCAGGTGCGGTTTGGAGAGTAGTCCCAGTCAACTTCCATGGCAGCGATGTAGTAGGTTTTTGAATGAAGCATAATCTCACCCTGACGCTGAAGCAGGCTGCATTTTTGTACCGTGTAGTTGGCTCTCATCCCACCACGGTAATGGTTCACTGTCGCTGACACGACTTCGAACTGACCTGAAATAGAAACACAGCATTCTTACAGCCTAGAAAAGTGTCCCTTCAGCCCTATGTTCCCTCATCTTTATGTTCCCTTCGATCAGTACCTTTGCCAATGTGGTGATGTTTTGTTTGTCTTTCTGTCTGTCTGTTATCAATATTGTTGGTGTGATGTTAAAGATTTTATAAAGGGCAGACCCCATAATGTTCACACAAGCATACAGTGGAAGTGTAATATGTAATAATATATATGAGAAGTACACAATTGTGTGTGTGTGTGTGTGTGTGTGTGTGTGTGAGATGTCTACCCATGCTGTCTGGCTCCATAGTGACTGTGTGTGAGATATGAGGGAAGATGCTGATGGTGTCTCGTCGGTTCTGACGGTAGATGAAGCGGTTTCCCTGGAAGTAAAGGCTGATGATGTCTGTCTCAGAACCCAGTCCTGACACGTGCCACGTTACTTTATCCCCTTTACACATGGTCAGGCCTGGGAGGTTCCTATATACAAAGCCATTGATGGCTAAAGAGAGAGACACAGAAATA
This sequence comes from Epinephelus lanceolatus, assembly GCF_041903045.1. NCBI lineage: Eukaryota > Metazoa > Chordata > Actinopteri > Perciformes > Serranidae > Epinephelus > Epinephelus lanceolatus. The sequence continues at coordinate 33,407,173 of NC_135739.1, forward strand.
ACACAGTCTTTACACAGAATCAAATCTTTTCTGCTAAGCATATTGAATTTTGCATCTTCAGTGAGTAGTCTAAGCTGCTAGTGTCTCCTACACACCATGCATCTTGTTGCTTTCCATAAAGCCCTCATCTTCTTTGTTAAAAGGGGTGGTACGTGGGCCAAGGGTCTTAATGTTGTCATCCAGATACCAGCTCAGGTTCTCATCAAACACTGTGGCCATGAGGTGGAATTCTTTGTCGTAGTTTTTCTACATGAGGAGAAAAGAGACGAAAGAAAAGGAGAGATGTCAACTTGAAATGTATTGATAAAATGACAATTATTTAACTTTAAGATATGCTTTCTGTGCCCTTCGTGGTGGACATCCATTGAAGCTGTTGCCTGCTGCAATATCCCACAGATCAGAACTGAAAAAATCAGATTCAATGAGATGTGATCCGAACAAGTTTGGATTCTGACACTCTCTTCTCACCTGTGCTCCTTTCTTCAGCGATCCAGGTCGACAGACAAGGAGCGGTCCAACCAGTCCAGAATGGGTGTCTTTCACAGGGTCCACTCCAGAGTAGTACAAATAGGTCAGACAGTCAGCCTCCCCTTGCACTGGACCAGCATCCACTGGCACTGTCCACTCATAGGTGTGTGTCGTTCCAGGTCTGACCAGAGCAGCGGGGGGAGGGGTCACCACTCCTGAAAACATAAATTTATATAAAGTTTTATTAACAACTCTTTTGTTAATGTGTGCTAAGTTAGACTGGTACCGTAACTCACTCAGTTCTTTCTTTAGCTCCCGTATTCTCTTTGCTGTGTAGGTCTCTGAGTAAGAAGTGTAGAGGAGGAAGGATGGAGGCATAAAAAAGTATGAGGAAGTGATTCATGCGGTCTTATACACTGATAACAGTAGGCTATGTGTGTGTGCATGTATTAACCTTCCAGTTCATTGTGATAGAGCGTCCCGTCCTGTTCTATACTGTACTGAACACCATGTGGTTGTAAACTGTAAGGTCGGCTGGCTTTGTTCTTAAACACCACCCTGAGAGTGTCCTTCTCCTCAGCTCGCAGAACAGGACCTGGAGACACAAACAGATAGGACCATTAGATGACATCATCATGTTAAGATCCTGCTGATGTATTTCGAATAGTTGTGTTGAACCCCAGTTCCATATGTAATAGTTTCCTGGCCAAAACTAAAACTGTCCAAAGATTATCATTACTAATGCCTTCAACGATGATGATGCTAGAAGGTCAGAATATAAAATAATTCTCTTGACAAATAGCTTTATAATTTAGTCAATTATTTAGTCAATCGATAGACAGAAAATGCAATCATTGATTGACATTCCAGTACCTAAAATATTACACTTGCATTTAATAGACTAAATAGTAAATCAAAAAATAATCTGCAGATTAATCAATGATAAAAAATAATTGGTAATGACAGTCCTAATAATAATAGTTGTAATTTTGGCAGAAAACCCTGAAGGCAAACTTCTCTCAACAGCTACCAACCCCAGCCCAGCCTGGATTACCCAGAATTCCAAGGTGTTGCTCCTGTGTGCTGCGTAGCATCTTTGTCATGAAGGTGCTATCAGTATACTCCACATAGCGAACTTTCTTATAGCGGCTTCCAATACGGTTCTGATTTTTGGTTACAAACATGTCTGCTTCACTACACACACACACACACACACACACACACACACACACACACACACACACAAGAACAAGTTATCAACAAGTCTCTTATAGAAACATTATGACCACCCAAGCCCTTTCTGTGAAGATGTGAGTGTGTGTGTGTGTGTGTGTGTGTGTGTGTGTGTGTGTGTACAGTAACCAACCCATCAGTAGGTGGCGTAGGAGCGTAGTCCCACACTTCTTCTTCAGCAGCGATGTAGAATGTTCTGAGCTCACCGTGTGGGCGGGGCTTATGGACATTGGGGAAACATTTCTTGATCTCAAATAAAGCCTGCATTCCACCTGCGCACAAAACCACAAAAACAATAAAACAACTCACAAATGAAAAAACTAAATGAATGAAACAATCATTCAGTTGGGTGACAAAATGTCTTGTTAATAAATTAAGAATGGAGGAAGTGGGCTCACCCGACAAATGGTCATTGACAGTGCACGTCAGCAGCCAGTGTCCAGGGTTGTCAGCTACCATTTCAGCTGTAGTGCTGGAGGCAGGGAAGAGACTGACTGTGTCTGTGTGGTGGTTCTGAGTGGTCAGGATCTGGCCATGGAAATGAATTGAGTGCATGTCCACCTGTTGGAGATAAATGACATTTAAACTGTAGACCAGGTGCCTGTAGCTAAGTCCAGTTAGCAGCCCTGCAACTTAAGTAAAAACTAATATATGCGCAATATTAATACATGTTCACAATTTTGAAGGCAAATTATTGAAGATGATTAGTGAAAGAAACTGCAGCAGACTTTCACCTACAAAAGGAGAAATCTAATTTGCATCCATAATAAATTTGAACATGTGAAATGCACTTCATTTAAATTGCACCAAACTATATATTTATAGGTACCTAATGGTCATGTTAGCAGACTGTGGCATGATAATTATTTACCACTCAGGTTGACAAAACTTTTCAAATAAACTTAGTCTCTTCTACATACATATATACATACATACATACATATATGAATATATTTAATTCGAGTAATTTATGTTTCTTAACTTAGACTCTTGTACACTGCAGCAAAAAATGTTGAACATGATTTCAGTGATTGATGTTCTGGAAAACTAGGGATTTTATTCTAAAATACAAAACAGAAAAAGAAATGTTTCCCTGTAGCATCAGATATTCTGGTTAGTAGTCATGATAATAATAATAATAATAATACAATATTTACCTCATTGCCTAAGCCATACAAATGCCAGTGGATCTTGTTGCCTTGGCACATACTCAGTCCGGGAAGGTTACCGTACAGAAAACCATTTATACCTGCAATCCACACTCAGAGTTAAAGGTATTTATGTGTGTATGTATATGGACGTGTGTATGAGGATGTGGATGATGCCCCTCACCATGCATTTTGTTGCTCTCAATGAAATCTTCGTTATCCTTCAGGCCCGTGGCAGGATTCGTAATGTACGTCTTGATGTTCTCATCCAGGTACCAGCTGAAGTTCTCATCTGACACCATGAACAGCAGAGCGTACAGATAGTCTCCTGACCTGTCTCCATGTAAATCCAGAGTTCCTACAGAGGAGAGCAGAGAACATTTTAGGATGCTGTGCATTGATGTACTGAAGGGGAAATCTACTTAGAGCTCTGAAAACCTATGTTCTCAATTAACTTGCTATTGTTTGTAAGACTGCAGATCAGAACAGTTTTTCATATTTCACATAACAGCTTTCTGTTTTTCTGGGGGGTTTCTTTTCTGAACTCCTGTTACTGGTTTGAAGTGGGTCGGGCTCATATAGATAAGGTGGTGCCCCATACTTTCAAACACTTGTCGGTATTAAGCAGCAATTTAATTAGAACCAGATGGATTGTTTGGTCACTGTCAATCAAATCTGATGAAACCACACTCACACAGTCCTGATAAAACAGATTAGCTGAGGTTTTGAGTTCAAACTCATCATAAATAACTTGGACAATCAGCTTGTCCAAAAATGACAAATGTTCTCTACATGACATTACCCATCTCTGATGTATTGCAGTCTATGCTATCAGACTTTAATAAAGGACACTTGCTAGTTGTGGAATTGATAGTAAATATTGCCCAATAAATTGATTTATTTTAGCATTTTATTTCTTTATTAAGTGTTCTGTTGCTGACCAACTAATCCAAGCTGAAGTGCAGGGGCCGTATTCACAAACATTCTGAGAGTACTCTAAGAGAACTTAGACTAAAAACTCTTAGAACTCCTAGCTTAGGAGTTCTAAGAGCAACTCTGAGCAAGAAAAGGACAGAAACTTTTATCTTAGCGAGGTGTGGTTGACCCTCTTGCTAGGTGTGATGCTTTCTTTTAACCGTTATGATTGGTTGTCACAGACACACCCTCTTTTGGGCCTGCAAGGTGTGGACACCTACTGGAAATGAAATGAACTGCATCCCAGTGTGAGCTTGACAGTGTTATCATTGTCAATGCGACAAAAGTCATCACTGCTGCACTGTTGCATTTTTTCAGCTTGTCAAATATCTTAGTATTGTGATAATTTTATTTCTGGCGCCATAGCATTATTTTCTTCGGTGGGAAATGTGTGCATATCTCTAATGAGATCGACCACAGAAATTATCCCTGCACAATCTCATCTGTTGCATTTTATTTACTCACTGTCATTTTGTGTTTAGTGACCGTTTCTCCGACCTCTTTGTTTTTCCACCATTTTATCCTCTGCTTAAGAAACTCTTAAGCCTCTTAAAAGTCCTCCTCCCTGCTCCTAACAGTTTTTCACCTTAGGAGCTCTCTTAAGGTCTAAGATGCTTTGTGAATAACTTTGTCTTTACAAGGACCTAGTCTTAACTTTAAGGGGAAACTCTAAGAAAACTTTTGGTGGCAGAGGTCTGTGGCAACATTAAGAGCAGGGGCACTGGAAGTCTTGCATTTTACATCAACCTGCCAGAAAGGAGAGATGGATTTATTTGTCATTAGATTTGTTTCATTTTTTTTTTGGTCTTTTTCCTGTTTGAACAAAAAGATTTTGGCAGAGGCTTTGGTGGAAAATCCAGAGAAGGGTCCAAGAAAAATTTGCAGAAATGACGCTCCATATATATATATATATATATATATTTTTAAAAATGGCGCTCAGGGGAAAGATTAAAAAAAAAAAAAAAAAAAAAAAAACTTGAAAATTACAACAAAAACTCCTCCAGTGTGCCTAGTATGTAGGAGAACTACAGTAGCTGAAGCTGGAGTCGGTGTTTGGTTTGTCCACTCTGAGCCACTGTAGAAAAACCATGGCAAACTGGAACAGGACCAGCTCTGTATGCAGATGTAAAAGGCTCATTCTAAGGTAACAAAAACATGACTACTTTTAGTTTCAGGAGATTATAAACTAATGAAAACATTGTTATGAATGTTATATTTCATTTCTGCTGACATAGCATCCTAAATCTTGCACACTGGACCTTTAATATTAGTGTTTTAAAATGTTATAGTTCCCTCTGAAATGTAGTTGAGCAGAAACATATAGTAGCAGGAAAAGGAATTTAAAATATAAGAAGCTCAAAATTGTACTTAAGTACAGTGCTTGAGTGAATGTACTTAGTTCCTTCACTGTATACAATAAGATCAACAGTTTCCAGCACCTCTCTTACAGATGATCAGGGGTCCAATCAGTCCTGAGTTAATGTCATTTGATGTGGCGACATGGGAGTGGTAGAATCTGGTCAGGCAGTTGCTGTCCTGTGTTGTTGGGCTGTGGCTTTCTGGGAGAGTCCATGTATACACCACTGTTGCACCAGGAGCCACTGAATCATCACGCTTCAGATCTGCACTTGTACCATCTGGGTACAGGGCCCCTGAAGAGACAGATACGAACACACAAAGTCACACTTCTATCAGTCTGTTAAGTCTGCCCATGCGCTGATTTGTACATCAACTCAGTAGTTCCTCACCCTCATTGCCCTTGCTGTAATTCAGTCCATGTGGGTGGATGCTGTAATGTCTGCGTGCCGTGTTCCTCAGCTGGACGACTATTGTGTCTCCCTCCTCGGCCATCATCAGGGGTCCCGCGTAGCCCAGCCAGTCGGGCTTCATCACCTCTGTCCTGTAGCTGCCGTCAGTGTACTGTTTATACACAGCCTTCTTGTAGGTGGAGCCGATACGCTGGGGGCCTCTCTGTAAAAACACTGAGGCTTCTCTATAGACAGAGAGACAGTGATGATTGTTATGGATTACAATTCAAAAAAATAAAAAAAACTGTATAGCTACAGCTACTGACAAAAACACAGTAATCATAATGTAGATGTTAAAAAATATATCTAGTTATCTGCTGATTCGGCCGTTTCACATCAGACAATCTGATTTGTGACTGTAGGAAAAGCACCAGTGTTGCTGATAATATTAACGGCTAACCCCCTAACCCTTACCCACATACTGCTGTCTTGTTCCTAGTTTCCAGATAGTGCATAGTGCAAAGAGATAAATGTTAATCTAGATTCATGTGTGTTTCTGCAAGTATCCAATCAAGCCAGTTTATTTAAGAGTACATTTTATAGACAAGTTTTAAAGTACAAATAAATAGTTCAAATGAAACATAAATACCTGATTAGCAGGTAAATGTAAAAATGTGATAGGCCTTTTGCACTGAAGGATATAAATTAGAATATATAATATCACTCACTAAAAGTAACTCTGTCACTAAATTTTTTACAAATAAAGGGAGGCCGATATAGCAGAGATATTGGACCCTATCTTACACGCACAGCGCAACTGTCATTGCTAGTTTCAGACCGACACAGCTGTCACTTTTCACAGCCAGCACCCACGTCGTGTAAGGAGCAGGTGTAGGTCTTGGAATGAGGTTTGGTCAGGCACATTGGTGGTGGCTACTATTCTGAGGCAGCAAAAAGCAATTGCACCATTTACCAACAAGAGCCTGGTCTGAAGTCAGAATGGCGCAGTATTTTCCTGCTACTAAAAGGGTTTATTATTCAGGTGGTGAGACATGCCTGCATAGGAAGGTTCACAACATGCATACACTCTTCTTGTTACACACATAGGAAGATGCAGATGGGTTGCAGGTGGGTGAAATCATAAGTTATTAATGAGGAAAATATTATTTACATTCTCTGATATGTGAATGTAGCAGAGAGCAGAGCAGAGCTGCTTTCCAACTCCCCAGTAAGAGAGACACTGTGTCCATTTACACATGTGGAGCAGCGAAACTTTATTACTTAGGTTCAGGAGCAGGGCGACAAGTTAGCCACACCTCTGATTACCTGCCAAGCCTACTTATACCTTGTCAACGTATCCTGCTCTGTTTGTCTCAGATTCTCCACCCACCCTCCTTTTCCCCTCCTTTCATCCATTATCCTCCCTACCTAATCCCAACCCCATCCTTCTTTCTGCTTTTCCCAGCCCACATTCCTTCATCCTTTCTTCCCTTCTCCCCTCATCTCTTCTTATTCAATCAGGTGCATACCTCTCCGATGTCTCATTCTAGGTACCGTCTGGGGGCCTGTAACCAGCTCAGGCAGCAAAAACGCCTGAGACGGAACCCCCACACTGAGTCTCCCTCTGCCGGATCTTCAGTGCATCCTCCCAGACCAACCTAACAGAAGACATCCCTCTACCACCTTCACCCCCACTTACATCCATTCATCAGTCCTCAACAACTAACACCTCCTGAATTACAATTGAACCTTTAAATAACATATTGTTGTGGCATGGTCCTTGCTGGTGAACAGTTTTTGCTGCTTAGATGTCACACACAATATTTGCTGCAGGGACATTACTGCTCTTACTGCAAAACCACTCAATTCTCCAGTTTGCCAAATCTGCCATGTAAATAGCAATGAGCTAGGTGCAGGTGCACCAGGCATTTAAGACATGACACTCTGACTGGTTCAATTCATGTTACACCCAAAAGACAACTATGATTAATGAAGGAGCTAAATACAACCCCTTTGCCTCTTGCTCCTTACTTTGTGCCCAGATTATGCACCGTTTAACAAGTATAGGTGGTTGGACATGTCCTAAATTGCATCATACATTCTACATCATATGCTATAGATCCTTTAAGTAGGACCCAAGGTTTCTTCTCTTGGCAGACTTGCTGCTGCATTTTGGACGAGCTCCAGAGCAATTAGGGCTGTTTGACTGACTCCAACTGAATCAAGACAATGTACTGTGCATGTACTCACTCATCCTCCTGCAGTGTGCGGTTCTGAATGATGTTCATCCCACTTGGAGCGTAGTTCCAAGACACCTCCTCAATCCTGATGAAGTAGGTTCTCGTCATCCCAGACACACATACTGCTGCCCAACACAGCAGCAACACTTCCTTCAATCCCCACCGATGCATTTTTAAGACGCAGCTCTGGCCTCAGTTGGCTTCACCAACTACAAGTCCACTTTGAAAGAGCCAAGGAAGAAGACGGATTTTTAATTTCTAGTTAGTGATCCAGCTGATGAGAATGATGAAGTCAAACAGTGCAGACAACTGACAGCTGTTAGTCAGTCTGTCTGAGAGACTTTAGACCCTCTATTTGTCTTTATACTCCGTCAACTGACTGCTGGGAACAGCCAGGGCAGAGGGGTCACTGACCAACAGACAGGGTTCAACCAATCAGAGCGGTAAGGAGTAGGATCAAAAGGTTAGACTTGCATAGAACTGAAAATTCTTTTCCTTTGCAATGTCAGCATTTTATTGTCCAAACATGATGAGATAAAATTTACATTAGACTTCATGTTGTTATCTCCTTTTAGTTGGAATATAGAAAATCAGAGCTGTAGTCATGTTTAACTAGTGATGAAAGCACTCTGACTTTTGATCCAGTCGATACTGCTGTCCAATGTTTAATGCAAACAACTGAAGAAGACACTGAAAAATTATGATTTCCTAATTAAAATTTGCATTTGTCCTAATGAACTTAATGCATCCAACACATTTAAGTAGTTTAATTACCTAACACTAATTCTGCATTACTTCCATCTACCTCCTTAATAAAAGTAAAGACCAATTCATTCTACTTTCAAAATAGGTTGGTGATTTTTTTAAAGAAGCAGTGCGTAGGATTTAGTGGCATGTAGCACTGAGGATTGCAGATTGCAATCAGCAGAAACCTCTGCCATGTGTCAGGCACCAGTTAGAATTTCTTCAGTGTTCATTGTTCAGGAAGTTTTGACTGGGAGCCGAATTATGCGCAGAGGTCTTTTCCTCTCCAAAACAAATGGACTAGGTTAAAACATACTGAATAACGCAGGTTCACTTTACAATTCAGTGTTTGACTGATGCTGTTTGGCACGTCACAGACAGGCCGCTGCACCTGCTAATCTGTGCTCATCCATTTTCTCTCATAACTAAGATCCAGACGTTCAGGAGGTTTTTACCGGGAGCCAAATTATCAGCAGAGATTTCTTCCTCTTCAAAACAAATGGACAAAACAGTGGCCCCATCTAGAGCCAGTGTTTGGTTCGTCCTTCTGGGCTACCATAGGAACATAGCTTTGTGGGATATCTACATGGACAAGGACCTGCTCCTAGGCCCTTGGGAAAACAGCTTTGCCCGGCAACCAATTTTTCCCAGCGGCCACTCATGGTTTTGCAGTGAAAAAATCCCCTGCGGCCCAAAAAGCTTTTTTTCCATTGATCCCTATTATAAACAAGAAAACTGTTGACAGTTCACCTTAAACTGCATGGTCAGTTAGGAACATTTCTACTATGAATTTTTGATCCATGGCAGTTTTGTATTTGTAAAATTTCCTCGAGCCTAGTAAAGCATTTTAAAAAATCTATGATGTCATCACAATATAGAGTGTATGAGCTGAGCGGGAACTCACAGACGGGCCAACTGTTCATATTCAGTGGGCTGCATACCGCATAAGTAAACCTGGCAGCCAAAAACATTTTTGGCATATGTGCCAGGCGAGCAATGCCATAGGGCTAAATAGGCGCCATTTTGCCTTCCAGTATCTAGGTATTATTAAAGGGAAATTTCAGTTTATTTCAACCTGTCTCCTATTGTCCTAAATTTGTTTCAAGTGACTAGTGACATAAAAATAATAGTTAGCATGTTAGCCATTAGCCTAGATACAGCCAGGGCGCATAGTAGCGTCAGACCTGTTAAAACGTAAGTGAACAGGCATACTTCAAGTGCAAAGTTAGTCCACTAAACAAGCTTTTTTTCCACAAAGACCGCCTCATATCGTTAGGATAAATGTCAAAGAACATATAGAAAACGACATATAAACGTGTTGTCTTACCTTACCGGTGTGCTGCCATGTTTGTTGTTTACCATTTAGCTCTGCTTTCCAAAGTGTGGCCGAAATATAGCAAGAACAAGCAGCGATCTCTCGCGAGCTCTAGATAAAGCCCAGCTGGATACTACTCCAGGTGGAGGTGTCTCGTCCTCGGTCACATCCAGACCTTGAAAATAAGGCTGCAACCGGTCCCATTCCTTGCAACAGAGGCATTCCTCTTCTGTGGGCACTGGGGCACAGCATTCACAGGTACACCACCAATCTCCAGCCTTGCAGCAGCCATTCCTCCTCTCTCATCCTCTACCTGTTGCGCTTCTCTCTCTCTCCTCCTCTGTTCTTCAATTTCATGAAGCTCTTCATCAGTGTATTCTGGCTCAAATAAATAAGGGCGGCCTTAAAACTCTGCAAAATCAAATTCCTCCTCCACAAAGTCGAAGTCTGGCAAAAAGTCAGCCATTATTCTATAAATCTTTCATAAAATAAATGAATGAACTTTTTAGGTTACTGTCCGGTTCTGCCTTCCAGCTGTTGCTGCCTGTTCTCGCGATATTTCAGCCGCGCTTTGGAAAGCAGAGCTAGATGGTAAACAAACATGGCACCACACCGGTAAGGTAAGTTTACATGTCGTTTTCTATATGTTCTCTGACATTTATCCTAACGATATGAGGCGGTCTTTGTGGAAATAAAGCTTGTTTAGTGGACTAACTTTGCACAAGTATGCCCGTTCATTTACATTTTAACAGGTCTGACGCTACTATGCGCACCACCTGTATCTAGGCTAACAGCTAACATGCTAACTATTATTTTTATGTCACTAGTCACTTGAAACAAATTTAGGACGATAGGAGACAGGTTGATATAAACCGAAATTTCCTTTTAAGATCTATTCCCACTCCCTAAGTAGATGTAAACAACTCATTCTAAGATAACAAATCCACAACAATTCTTACTTTTAGGTGATTATACACACAAAAAAATATGGAAATACTATATTCCATTTCTGCCAATATATCCCCCTAAATCCTTCACACAGGACCTTTAAGGCACATAAAGCAATTTTATTCACATGGTGCCATGAAGAGAAAAGAAAAATATTCTTCCCACAGCCACCTTGTCAAAAGACCTTGTAAGATTTAGTTTCATTTGCTGAAAAATTAATTGTAAAGGGACTGGTTCTCAGGGTCCAAAGCCACATTTACTCAGTTTGGCTATGGATCAATAACAGGCAACTCTGGAAACTCCAGGAGATAAACTTTCGTCCAGGAATCAGTTACAACACACCAAGCATGCTGTACCAACACATGTACCAAACCAACATGTTGACATATCAAACGTAAGCTAATGTTTCATTTGTGTCAAACACCCATGGCCTCTGTAAGAGTGAGTTGGGCCAAAAGTAATCCGGATGGAAACATTTTGTTTACGGTAACAGTTTGGAGGAGGTGCAGGAGGGGAGTCAAGCATGCAGACACACATGAGAATGTGCTGGTTATGAAGTGGAACCAGTTTTTGTTGACAAAGAGGACAAAGATCAGCTTCAACTTAATGACTCACTAGATACTCAAAATGGAATTTTTTATTCAAGGCAGCACAAACAAACATACATTATAAAAATATGTCACTAAAATATATATAAAATGTCCATTAACACTGATCTAGCATCCAAAAGACGTAAAGAAAACAATTTACAACAAAACGCTCTGAAAATGAAAACAAATGTACAAACACACACACAAAAATCAGCTCGTAATCCTCACGTGATGCAACACAGTGTATGAAGTATAAATGTTGGATCCACAAGAATTAAACTGCACAGAGAGGACACTTCCTGGTGTATTAAGATAATCATGTTAGCCAAGATCCAAGGACACCACACAACACATGGCTGCCATCTGTAGTGTACTATTTTACTGACATTGATTTAAACTGTAGTATCATTTATTTACATAATAAAAACCGAAGTGTTCTGTTGTTGGGTTTATGAAGGTATACAGTCAATAATAACAATAAAGAGAGTGAGCGACATTGGCATTGTCATTCATCCTCTTTAAAGAAAAAGGCAAAGCAAGGCACATGAAAGTTTCACACGCTGTTACTTACTTCAGTGAAACCTACTGTCACATATACCTAATAATATTATTATTATTATCAAGGATGCTCTACTTTGTCTTTATTATTCATACATGCCTCCTTTCACAAGAATTAAGTCAATTTTATCTTTTTTTATGTTTTCATTGAGTGTTCATGACAGAGACACTCACATTTACATTATTCTGGACTAATAACCTGTCGCCTTTGAAAGGTTGAGACTTACATCAGAAAATATCACCATCACCGATGACTGCGCAGTGATTTTTTTTTGTCAAATTTGCCCTCAACACTTTGTCATTATTCTCAAAATGCAAAAAATCTTCCTCTTCTGATTTGTTTTCCTTACGCCTGACTGGCACTAATACTGAAAGTTCAACATTATTCTCAACAAAACAATTTCATTCTTAGCATTTCAACTTCATTCTCGACAACTCAACATTATGCTCATAATACAAAATTAAAAAAATAATTTCTCCCCTGATTTATTCTTCCCTGTGCCTGACACTAATACTGACAGTTTGACTTTATTTTCAGCATTTTTACTTTATTCTAGTAATGCAAAAAAACTTCTCCTCTGATTTACTTATTCTTATGCCATGGCTTATCCCTGATAGATTTTTTTTTGAATGAAAAGGTTAAAATTACATGATTACACTGACGTGCCTGTCAGGTGTTTATGATACTGGATGAGAAAGTGTGTCTAAGGCCAAGTTGTACTCACACACATATGCATAGCACTGGGTAATAAGGCTGTGTGTGCAGAGTTTCACATATGCATGGCTCCATTAGTGTCCTGTGTGTGATTTCTTTTTTTTTAATGTGTGAACATGCACTTGTGTCTCTGCAGTTGCGTCTACATACATGCGCATGTTGATTTAAGCATTAAGACTATACTCCTGCTTGTAGCAACAGGGCCGACAGACGGCGTTGACTAAACCGTTTCCCAGCTGTAAGAGACAGATGATGAACTCCAGCACAGAAAGGCCCAGTAACACGCACAGCAGAGTCACGTTCCACTCTACGATGTGAACTGGCTGAAGACACCGTGACCACTTCTCTGGTTCTAAGAGATACCTGAGGACATACAGAAAAAGGACAGAGATCAGTAGACAATTAATCACAGACTGCAGCCTCACTTTACTCAGAGAGCTGCACTACATTCTTAAAATGCTGAAATGGTAAAGGGAAGTGTTATCTCTTAGTGCACACTGATGAGTTAAATGACGCAAGTAAGCAGTAATACATGACGAGGTGCCTGATATGCAAAAATAACAAACAAGGTGGGGACAAAGTCCATTGTTTTCTATATTAGGGCATCTTGTTGTGTCTCATCACGCTTACACCATGGTCATTTACAACATGCAATAGCAGAAATTGTTTATTTCTAGTCAGTTTTATCCACAGTTAAATCTGTTTCATTAATGAATATTAAATGGTAACACAACATTACGTGGTGTATAAGCACTGTTACTATGGCTGTGTGCAGTTTTATACTCTTTGCAAACTCATTTAGAACTGTGGTTAACCTACAGCAAGTTAGAGATGTGGGTGACAAAATAACTTTACCCTAAATTCACATTATTTGAGATTACCTGTCACAGGTGATCTTAGATCTTACCAAGCTGATACTTGAGTACTTTAGCTGGATTAAAATGGGCCATTTAGCATTGTATTCAATGAGGACACCTAGCCGACCTGATTCAGCCTTTTCTGATTGTACCAATAATGTTAGGAATTACTAGCTCCAGTAGTGATGCGAGAAACACTTTCCAGAAAAAACACAAGGCTGTAAAACTAGAAATGTGTAGTGAGTGCTCCAATGACTGCAACCTGTATTGTGAAACTTTAGCTTTCTATTTGATAGTCTTTTACGCAGAAATGAGACCCAAAATGGTTAACTTATTGATCAAAAGATTAAACAGTACGAGCTCTGATAATTTGTTACTGTACATTCACACCAAAAGCGACCAGAGCTTCCAAAGCGGAGGAAGTCATTCATTTTCAATGAGAGCCCGGCGACTTGGGCGACCTGGTTGTCAGCCGCGTGTCTTGGGCGACCAAAGCCACCAGAGCGGCTCCGGAGGGGAGTTAAAACACATTTAACTTTATGGTAATAAGCTCTGACACGGTTCGGCGGCAACCAGTCGGAATGCTGACGTGCTACGATGAAGCGGGTCCCAGAGAACAAGCCATGTAACTTTGGTTCCTACAGCACACTTGTTCTGACAATGGATATCGAGAAGTTTATTACTTGTGTTTGCGCCCACTCAGTCCTTTATAATGTGTCGCTGTTCAGTTACAGAAACCAAAATAAAAAGAATGAGGCTTGGGACCGCGTCCTGGAAGTAGTTGGTTGGTCTGGTGAGTTTTAAAGTGTGTAATATTAGTAATAGAGGAGAGAATTGCAGGCTAATGTTGCGATGTAGCATGCAAGTCTTCCTTGCTTGGTTTGAATGGGATGACATACGTTTTCTGTTTTCATTGACTAAACATAACTTTCTGTAGGCCAACTATGAGCTTTTTGACTGGACAACAGCAAGCAGCAACTATGCTGCTTTCAAGCCAGTAATCTGCTTTGCGGCTCCTTTAAATTGACAAGCACGATCGAACATTCAATGATTCACGTGATGAGCAACTAGAGCAACTACGGATATTTTTGACAGTCGTGCTTCTTTGCGTCTTTGGAAGCTTTTGGTGTGAATGTACAGTTAGTCATGTGCCATTAATTAAGCTACAATGCCAAAAGACCCCACTGGTTTCAGCTTCTCAAATGTGAGGATTCCCTCCTGTTCTCTGTTTGATGTAATTGTAAATTTAATCACTCTGAGTTTTGGACTGTGGGACAAAACAAGCAAACTGTAAAAATTGTGATGAAGATTTTTTTCACTATTTTCTGACATTTTATAGACTAAATCTAAATGCTTTATAAATAAACGAAGTAAATAAACCTCATGCTACCAACCACACACACGGCACAGTATCTCCCTACCTGCCCCACTGGTCTGCAAAGGGGTACGACCATCCGTAAGAGGTAAAGCACTGGGGACCCTGCGCCAAGGCGAACCCTGACATGACGAAACAGTAGCCAGACCCCACCAGGCCGACCACAGCTGCCAACACTGACCCGCACATCTGGAGAGGAACACAGACACACAAGTGATTTTAAAGGAGAATGTGCACGTGTTTGGATGCCTTTGTGAATGCGTGTGTGACTGCAGCTGCCACACACACACACACACACACACACACACACACATACACGACTGCAGCTGTGCATGTGGCTTGAGTGGCGTGAGCCAAGCTTACTTTGTTGAGTGGTATCTAACAATGGGCTCCTTGTTGAATGATCATAGCTGGATTAGCATTAGCATTCCACCTCATAAGGACACAGTGTTGGCTGGCTTAATGACAACTGTACAGTATTATCCTCCAAGTGGTGAGAAGAAAATGGCAAAAAGGGGTAAAATGGGAACGACATGAAGAGTTATAAGGGGTGAGAGACCAGTGTGTGTAGCAAGCAGAAATATACGAACATAAAACTAAGCCTTGGTTATATATTTAGAGAGGGTTTTCTCTACATGTCACTGCTAATTGTGCTAATCACTGTATTGCGCTAATTCATCATAAACAAAGTAGGGGCTTCTCTACCACACCGTTAGCTTAGCATAGCTGTCATTACAGGAGTTTGAGTTGTTGGTGCAGACTCAGCATAGTGTGTCTCCTGCAGATGGAGTGTTACTGATACTGTGGTAAATCCCCTTACCATTAAGCTTGAATTCCAGCAGCAGCTACATTTCCCCAGAGTGATGAAGACCACAGCTGGAACCAGCATCTGGAAACACAGAGTTAAATGTCAGGATATTTTCGTTTTTAGTCTTGATACACATTGAAACATTTGAGATAGGAAATTTGTAGTGTAGGAAAGTAAATGATCATTAATCCTGCTTTTCTTTACTTGCAGTTGCAGGAACATTTCATATCAATACCTACCACTCCAACATAACAACATATCACTGGCATTTTACAGGTACTGTGATAAATACAAAATGAGGAGCCCATTGCCCTGATTACATAAAAAATGAAACTCAGATTTTCTACTCAGATTTTATACATGTGGTGGTGTGCTCTTTATACATTAACAGTCTTTCCAAAATTAACTTTAAAATTTGCATCATATCTCCTTGCTGACAGTATCTAAATATATTACAATATACTGAATCGTAACCCATGTATAATGACACGCATTGTATCACCAGATTCTTGCCAATACACATGCCCTACAATCAACATAAGGCTGTAATGCCCAATGGGGGACTGCCCATTGTTCTGACAGCCCAAAATTCCAACGACTGTTAGTCCAAAAAATGTCCCAGTGGACTTAAAGCTCATTTCTCTAACAGCACGTTATTCCCCACCGCACGGGTACATTACATTTGTCAACTATGCTGTGGTGAATGTGTGGTTAGGTTCGGGCACAAAAAACACGACACGTTGCGATCAGGAAAAGATCATGTCTTAGCTTAAAACACCCACATTTGGTGGCACAAAAGTGGCTGAAAATCCAGGGACAGGCACTGCGACGCTGACACTAACTGCAGGGTGTGTGTATTTTCAGAGAAACAGGACTTCGGATCAATTGCTGTTTGTTGTTGAGATAACAGGCTGTCAGAGAAATGGGTTTTAGTTCCCAGGGACATTTTTCGGACTAATGGGGCTTCGGAATTTTGACCCATCGGAACCATGGCATGGCACCGCTCATTACACACTATAATCAAATATTAGGTCTGTTTTGACTTTGTCAGATATGGCTCAGCTTTCAACAGTCTAAGCAGTAATGTGTCAGCATCAGCTCTACCTAGGCCTATGCGTGCCTGCTAACACAGTAGCCTATGTAGCATGGCAAATAACATATATATATACTGTAGTAAACAGGGAGTCAAACTGTGAACTGCAAGAGGAAGAGAGAGATAATGGCAATCCTACATCTGTTTGTTTGTTTGAGAGTTCTACTGTTTTAGTATCCCTCCCTCCCTTTTTCCTCTCCTCCTCTTTCCTGTGCTGTTGCCTCTCTCCCAGCGGTCAAGGATTTTAAATCACACCCTAACAGAGGGAGGGAAGTTCCCAAGGTCTTACACACACACACACACACACACACACACACACACACACAAAGATCACAGGAATCATTACACACACATCCTGGATGTCCCCCTAAAGCACTATCTCTGAGCACAGGCAAAGAGAGACAGGCTGACAATACAGAGGGAAGTGCACGGGGAGAAAGGAAGGGAGAGATAGAAGGAAAAACGAGGGAGGAAGAGTGAGGGAGAGGGAGGGAGCTAAAGATAGATTCCTCTCAGGGGGGTTCAGTTTGCTCTTTGACTATTTTGCGTTCTGTCATTTCCACAAAGAAAGGAAAAGCCCAAAGAGGAAAAAATAAGCACAGCACGTCAAAAGTCATCTCAGAAAAAGTAAAAAACATCAATGAAATTAAGTCATGTATGGAAATCTCCGGAGTTACAGGTGGTTCCCTGTTCTCTTCAAATTACATGCACAGACTAACTTAAACTCAGATAAATCACTGTATTCCTAAAATGCTGAATAAGGCTGTTATCTACATCAACTGAAGATAAAGGCCATTATTTGGGATCGGGTCTCACTAAAGACCTTTCTACACAACCCTGATTTAATACAAACTTCCTCCATAGTTCCCATTAAGAACTTCCCAGCTGTTCAAGGGGCATTTTATTGTGAAAAATCTTCAAGAAGTGTCATCTACAGCATGTGAAAGGGACATGTTAAGGTTCAGACTTTTCTCTCTCATAACTTGACTGCACTCCATAATTTCCCTGGTCATTGTTCTGCATCCTCTTCCGGTTTTGAAAGGCTTGGTCTCCCATTTGTGTGCTGATTCGTCACCTCTATAAATAAAGTTTTCTAGCAATGAGGCACTGCAGCAGCAAAATGTTCAAAACCTGTCGCACCTTTTACTTGTTCTGACAACTTAACACTAAACTTCTGCAGAAATTAGTGCCTAAATCGTCCTTCTATGTGGGAAAGTCAAATATGAGCTGCTGAGAAATGCCTTTTTTTGAATGGTCAAAAATATACTGTTAGATGTACTGTTACAGTGGAGATGGGCACGTGCTTGGTTCATTTAGTTTTACATACATCATTTCTGTTATGTAGAATACAATATCTATTTTAGTTGCGTGTTAAAATTAACTGAGTAACTTTTTATTTTCACCTGCACAGACTACAACAAACCACATTAAAAACAAATCGAAATATTTTACAGAGCAAAGCTTTATGTATCCAACATAAATGCTCTGCTGGTCAACAAGGTTAATCTTGTTTGGTAAAATACAATCTCTCCTCTGTTCCTCCGTAAAACCAAACTAAAAGAACAGCTCCTTTCTGCTCAGTCAGAGCATAAAGCCATCAGATCAGCAGCATGTAGCAGATGGATTAACTGTGAATTCACACAACACTTCATTGTTCTCAATGAGCAACTGCGAACACACTCAGACTGAATGGTGCTGAGTGGAAACAATTGACATTTAATAACATTTTGGTCTTAAAATCCTGTGAGTATTAGACTTAGACAAGAAAAGCAAGTCTAAGCCTAAATGAGTGTGAATCAGCAGTGGCTGTATGTAATGAACACAAAGTGAGCACACATAATAGCACACACTGTATCTCCATGTACCAGCGTCTGCCTCCACAACCACTGAATAAGAGAAGAAGGGAAGTGAGTTATCAGTGAATGCAGTTTGATCATGATGCTGTGTAAAAGAGCTCTCAGTGGTAAGGTTTTAGCGTCACATGGCTGAAATGCTGTGAAAGAATGTCATTCATTTTTGTGTAAATGTAAAAAATCGGTGGTCAAAACATGGTTTGAAAGAATGTTACTGGTGAAAGGGGATCTCATAACTTTTAGTTTCAGTTAATGTCTCTCTCCGGAGGCAAATATTAGTGACGAATCCCACCACACGGTGGTACCAGTGACCTCAGTTAAACCTATATCCACAGTGTTTTTGTTTCCTCTGCCAGGCAAAATAATCCGATCTGATTATTCATTTGGAACAGTGCTGCCACATTGCTCTGATATCAAACAATTCAACTTCTCTTCAGTCATTATGGTGGATAACCATTACTGTCGTGATGAAAGTCAAAGCTTTAAATCTTCACAATAAGACAAATTATTTTTTCTATGTCATGATGAAGTACATACAAAAGTTATAGTGGATACAAACTCTCCCTTCTTCAGTTTCACTAATGGCTTATTCCAATATTCTTATGAATTTTCAAGACTAATAGGATGCAGATATAAATATCCAAAACTTGCTTCTCTGTAAAACTTATGTAACTGCAATCTGACCATATCTGAGTGCAAAAAATGGATGTAAGAATTTGCACCAGGTGGAAAAAGAGCTTTCATGATATATCAGTGTTTTGTTTAAAATCTTGCCTCATTAAAGGATTGTTTTAGCTTTTTTGATGAATAATAAAAAGAAACAAATCATCAGTTTTTGAAAGATGGTAAGCACATTTTAAACTTAATGGAAAGCAAAAAGTAACTTTGGACTGCATAAAGTTAAAGGAAAGTCATCCCATGATACTAAAGTTGAGCTTTTGAAGAGACAACATCCACACTACACTTTGTTCGGTCCATGTGAAATAATGGGACCTTAGTGTGTTTTATCCTTTCTTCAAAAGATGTATCTGTCATGACCAGCACCTAATTTTTACTCACCATCAATCCCCCTCCTCCTAGTCCACCAAAGTACCAGATGTAGCTGGCCAGGCGGTCCTGCTGGATGTAGGTGGTTTCTCCCATGGGAAACAGCAGCAGCAGGTTGGCCAGGATACAGCAGAGGGCCAGAGGCAGCAGGGCCAGACCCAGAGACCTGGCGAAACCCACCGAACAACACATTGCTCACCCAAAGACACACTCACAACTGCAGGGAGGAGAGGAGAGAAGTGGAATGGACCGAGGAGAGCGAGAGTAAGAGAGAAAGAGGGGAGGGAAGGGTCGGAGCAGCTGGGGAGCCAGGAAACAAAAACAAGTGACGGGAGCCTGTTGTGTGTATGTGTGTGTGTGTGTGTGTGTGTGTGTGTTTCCCACAGCCTTTGAGTCAGCCTTGCCTCACAGAGCACTCTGAAGTATGAATTTCCTTCAGAATGACTGACTCACTACAACAGTGATTTTTTTCCTACTTCCCTTTTTTCTACTTATGGTTCACACATTTGTACAGTATATGTATCATGTTATATGACAAGACTATACTACATAACTTACATTATCAAGTGTTGATCATTTTGTCTATAAGATGAAAACAATTTTCAACTAGAATTACCGACTCAAAAACCAGTCATTTACAGTTGCAGTTACAGTTTACATCAATGTCTGTCCACACTCATATAATACACATATAATATATGTTGGGGACTATGCCCCTTGAACTGCATATAACATACACATAATACTCGTATAATATGTGTGGTATATCATTGAGTCCAAGTCTACTTAGCATGTTTGGGCCAACCAACAGTCCCAAGACCAAACATTAATCAATTTACAGTTAACAAGAAGACAAATCATCTGGTGATCAACTAACAGACTGATTGTTTTAATAGTAATCTGTACGATACCTATAGAGGTATATCCACAGTTTAAAAATGATGATTTATTTATGAAGCACTTTTTAAAACATAAAATGACAAAGTGTGTCACATTTTTTGTAGGAAACACATAAAAGTGTGTACACGTACGCGTATACACACACATACACACAAATGTTCATTCATACGTACATATCAGTTATTTACTTTACTAAATTACTTTTGAAGTTCATTTACTAGATAAAAAAATGGAGCAAGCAATCCAGCACATTTCTCAATATACAGTTTCTATTCCTCTGCAAATGTAAAGACTATGTAGTGTGCAAGAACCAGGCATGGAAGATGTATTCAGATAATTTACTGATAAAAGTAGCAATCCCAATTAAAAAAAAACCTCTATAACAAGCCATAGCCTTGAATTTAAACTTAAGTGCAAGTGTTACTTAAGTGCAAGAATAGAAGCATCAGCAACACAATGTACTTTAAGTATCGAAAGTACTTGTTCTGCAGAATTGTTTTTTTATATTTTATAAACCTTTCACATGTTTTTGTAAGATGTGTAGAATAACTAGAAACCAAATAGCTGTCAGATATATGTAGTAAGCTGAACTGTAGTGGAGTACATAAACAGAAAATGGAAATACTCAAGCAAAGTACAAGAACTTTACTTAAGTACAGTGTTTGAGTAAATGTAATCAGTTACTTTTCAACAATTGCAAAAGCACTGCTGGCATTTTAATTAGATAGTATTAAATCAAACTTGTGAAAAGTGAAAATAGCATCCTCCAAAGTGTGAACTTTTTTGAGAAATAAAGACAAACTTGGATTTAGTCTATCACATCTGGGTTAAAGGATATCAGATTTTTGTCACCAGACAACAACACTAGTGTAGATCAGTTTAACAAGGACTACTCAAATACAAAATGTTTCTAAGACGTTCCCAAATCTGTCATATGGGCAAGGCCGCCTCCTTCTAGGTCAGAATGATACAACAGCTCAGCAGGTCTATGTGGGGCAATAGGACAAAAGCATGACTTCTAACAGTGCTGTGTCAGAAAGCCACAAAGACCCTGTATGTGAACATATGTGTGTTTCAGGGCCCCAACATGTTTTGAGCTGCTTTTTAATCCAGCTGGAATGCACCACATCCAGATAAACTGCGCTGTAAGCTGGAACTGGCCTTCTTTAACAGGCTGTTTCAACCAGTGTTAATTAAGGCAGATTATATAAAACAGAGTGTGTGGGTGACAGAACACATGGCTCTTTATAGGAGTAAACTGTTGGTACCAGGCGGGGTTTGGAGCTGTAAGGAGATCAACAATGAAACAAAGTCCAACATCATGTTTCTACATCGAGAGATTTGTGCTGAAGTAGAATCATGTTTGAGCTGCCTACTCAAGTGGTTTTTACAAGTTTAGTGTTTACCAACTGACGCATATTTTTAAAATCCTTTTTCACACAACCACAGCCACTGCATACTGTAATATAATTTATCTCGTCTGTGTGGTATGTTGGGGGGCAGCAGGGCGTTTCCCCAACAGCTAAATATTCACCATAAGACAAAGCTCATACACAAAGGCAAAACACCCACTTCATCCAGCCTGCTTAAAAACATGCAATGTAACAGATGGATCATATGCCGTGTGATCATGATCTTATTTCTTAAGAGTTGTTACAGTGTGAAAGGCCATGTAGTTATTAGGGAGATGCCAGACCACAGCTCATAGTGTGTCCAAAATAGGAAAGGTTTGGTCTCTGGGCTACATGAGTGTGCTTAGAAAATTTGATGGCAGTGTGCCCATTACACTCAGATTTCTGATGGTTGTGTGAGAGTAAAGGTCAGAGAGTAAGCAAATAATGCAAGTATTCACCCTGTGGGGGCTGTAAATATACAAAACAAATGAATAAAATCTAACCTCTGGTTTTTCATATGTTCTTTACAAAGTGTGCATTTTTACATTACCATAGTTCAAAAAAACAATTATTAGAAATCACTGTTTGGTCCAGAGTAAGATGTCTCAAAAGGACTTAAATGTGTGGATTTTCAGAGTCTCCACAATTTGTAAAATTGTTCAAAATTTTGTACACAGGTTCAAACACCCCTGCAAAACCCCACGCACATCTATCTTGTCCAGGTGCTGAATCCTTTGAACTGAATTCCCTTCAGACTCCAACAGTTTCAACTAGTTCTGTTTAAATCTTGTACTTTTCCAACCCAATCACCAGAATAATTGTCGACTTTGAACGTTTCTGCAAACCACAGATGCTAAATTGGTATGTTTTATATGGTGAAGATGTCAACATTACATTTCTTTTCATTTCAATTTTCAATTCTGTTGTGACAATGCTGTGGATAAAGTGGTTAGGTTTAGGCACAAAAAATACTTGGTTATGGAGTGGAAAATATCGTGTTTTGGCTTAAAACATTCACTTGAAATGTGCTGATGTATCACTAAAACACACAGCTGGTCTCAAGCAGTGGTCTGCTGCTTGTCTGCTTGGTGGCTCTCTCATCTAGGTCTTATATACATTTAATCTGAACTACACCAGTTTAGAAAAATTGTGAAATGTACAAATGTAACATTCTGTATCTATAGTTTGCAGAAACATACAATGCCAACATTTTCTTTTGGCGCATGGAATGACTTTTCTTAATGAAGAGTTTTGAACCCAAATCATCTCGCCACTGGGTACAGAGAAACAATCTGGAGAACTTAACATCACTTAAAAAATAAATTCGATTTATTTGTCATTTGTAAAAACGTACAATATCATGATTGTATCCAGCATATTTCACAGATTATTTTAAATACAGACAAAGTTAAATCAGTTTGTTTCCAGCAATAGCAGATACAAATATACTTCACTTAAAAGTCTAGGAAAATGATGCAAACGGAATTTGAATTAAGATATACCGTAACACTGATTGACTTGACTTAAATGACATTATTACATTATCTCAAAGTTTATTTTGTAAAATGTCCACCAGAGTAAAGATGCAACTATCATTTATTTAGGATGGAAGTTTTTATATGTAATGATATTGTTTTCCTTCTGGACCAGCAGCAACTGAACTGACCAGCAAAGGCACTGAAACGGATAATTATCGCACCCAAAATACAAAGCTGATGAATGGCATCTGAGATTTTTAGTGAAGTGTTACACAAAAATTTGTTTTCTAATTCGTTGTTCTATATTTAAGAGCAAACAAAAGAGTACACTGACTTAAAAATGTAGCTTGAACTTAGGAGGATTTGGAATAAAATTAGGACGGTAGTGCCAATGATTCCTTGACAAACTATGAAATACGGTGCACAATCTTAAGTCAAACTTTACTGCAGGTCACAGATAAAATGTGTGACATGTTATATGATGATGCTGTGATATGATTGTGTTATAAACCTGAGTTGTCGTCAAGAATTTATGGGGTAATAAATTCACTTGGTTACTTGAAGCCACATTCCACATGTAGGAATTTGCCTTCTGAAACCTTTATGGTTTTAATGTACCTTGATATTACATCAACACAGAACAGGAGAGGAGGTCACATACTGTAGGTCTAGTATCCCTGAGCACATCCATCTGCTCTTGGGTCGGATCCCGCCCACAGCACCCTGGATGGATGATCAGCTTGACTGACAGATGGGTTCCACCAGTCCCCCACTGTGATGATCTGTCCCCGCCCAAACTGAGCCCTCTGATGGCCTGTGTGTTTGAATAAAAAAAGATAAATAAATAAAAATTTATTGAGCTCATTAACTGCCAGAAAGGTGGCAGTTAGGTTCTAAGGAAGATACACAGTTATTTTTTTCTCAAGTGATGAGCAGCTCAGTGATGAGCAGTTAGACAATTGGTTCCTTAAATATGATTTGTGTGTTAATAAATGATGTTAAAACCAGAAGTGTCATAAATCCTACATGAGACCATAAGTCTTTAGTGCTCATGACAGGCAACAGATCTGAATAACTATCTAGTTGGTTTAAAAAATTGAAGGTAGTAAAATATAAATAGAATAAGACAGGTTAATATTATGCTGTATTTTTCTACAAGTGAACCTGAAAATAACATTATTAACAAGAAATAATTAAAAGAACTCAGCATTCTACATCAAGATGCTACAAGCTGCCCTGGATATATACATCTTTACATCACTGCAGCATTCATTTAGATAAAAAAGGCAAAGAAAATGGGCAGTTACAGTAAGAACTTCTTCACTGAATTGTAAATAGTGTCCTGCTGGGCTCCACATAAATGGATTGCTCTATGATCTAATTTTTAAGTGGGTAATGCTATTCCAGAATTAGCTAAATTAATGTTCATAATAGCTGGTAGGGGGAATTGAAATCCTAACACTTCACACTATCACAAAAAACATGTTCACACTTTTAAGAAAAGCCAGAGAGCAACAGCTAACTCACCCAGAATGATGTCAGGGTAGGGAAGAGGAACCAATAAAAAGATCCTGTTTGTAGCAGGAAGCAACAGTGTGTATGGGAACTAAGGCCTAATCCCACTGATTTGAAACTACCAGTTGTTTCAGCCATGGTCTTGTTTATGGCTGTAGCTATACATCAATAAAACAATTAATGTAGCACGTTAACTTCTGAGTAGACTACATGTAGCACCTATTTATCATAAAATACATCATCAATGCAACAAAAAACCTTGACTTGTAGATGCCTGAGTGACAGTTTTAGTGACATGTTGCATTCCTATCTAAGCTGTTGGAGAGTCATTTCAACCCAATACTCTCTTACATGAATAAAAAATAATATTTTTAGCAGTTGCCAGTCAGGTTTTAGAGACCACCATGGCACACACAGCCCTTGTGAAGGTTTTTAACAACTTACGTTTAACAGCTGACAGAGGTGACAGCTCATTCCTATGTGTTGTTTTCTTTTGAGTACTGCCTTCAAGATGATCGATCACTCTGTTCTCCTGTACTGTCTAGAAACTGGGTTTGTCTACAGGCAACAGCTCTACAGCCACTACACTCTTACCCCTTGAACAGAACTTTTACTGTTGTAGAAAATGCCAGTTCCTCTATTGCTCATTTAAATTGTGGGGTTCCTCAAGGGTCCACTGTTGGCCCACTGTTGTTTTCAGTTTATATGCTCCCTCTTAACCAGATTCATTTAAAACCATGGTGTCTCCCACCATTGTTATGCAGATGACACACAACTATATGGGCCTTAACAGTACAGTATTCCCAGTAGTTAATTTAATCTTCTTGCCTGCCTCAATCATATGAAATGCTGGATGTCACACATTTTTTTTAACATTTAACAATGAGAAAAATGAGATCACAGCCATTGGTCCAACCAGCCTGGTTCAAAACAAGCTTGGATCCCTTAATAAAAATATGGAGCAGACTGTTAGAAATCTTGGCGTAATATGAGAGACAAATCTAAAATCTGATCTTTTTTCTCTCCTTCAGAGTCACATAAGGTTATACATGCTTTTAATTTTTTTTCTCACCTTTTCTCACATGCAATTCATGTTGGTATCAGTCAGAGACTCCAAACACATTACTCTGTGCTAGCCAACTTGCATCTGCTGCCAGTATGTTCCATTTTGATTTTAATACTTTATTGATACTTCTTAAAGCATTAATGGCATTGCTCCAAATTATTTCAAGGATTTTTTGACGCTCTATGTGCCTGGGCATTTCCTCAGATCAGTGGATGCAGCTCTGCTGGTTGTTCCTATCCTGGCTTGTGACCAAAAGAGACCAAGCCTTTGCTGTTAGAGCCTCCAGACTGTGAAATACTCTTCGTATTGAAATCAGATAATGCTACATCATTTATTTGCATCTTTTAAATACTTTCTTCATAACATTCTTATAAAGGAAAGTGTTTAGGAATGTTTAATATGTTGTTAGGTTTTATTCCCCAGTGTTTTTATGATTGATGTGACATAGGCGCAGACACTTCCAGCTGCCTCTCTGTCAGCTCCACTACAATTGTGCTAGGTTTGGGCTCTTGAGTCTGCTTTGCGAGCTATGGTGGGGCTTGTGTGGTTGGTGTTGGACGGTGGTGGCATATAACTGCAGGCCATCGCTTGGGTGAGGGGTTCAGCTCGCCAACCTGTGGGCTCTCCTACTGCTGATTTCTGGCTAGCCAGGTCTATGCTTTCAAATGTAAATATTAGTTAACACTGAGAAAAGATGGAGAAGAGTGAGTACCAGCCGAACTAGCATCCTGCTAGTCATTGTACATTAACCAGGAACTGTAATATCCTTTGATTCATGAAACTTGGCTGAATCCTGCACAGCACCATTCAACCAGGTGACTCCATTTCTACTGCCAATCCAACAGTGCATAGGACTCTGGAAAGGCAAGGAAAGGAGAAGTGCGCTTTACGGTGAATAAGGACTGGTGTGCCAGTGGGAAAGTGTGGTGGTCCCTGTTAAGCTGTGGGTAACTGCTGTAATATTTTACCGTGCAGACAACCACGGAGCAGCACTGCTGTGTTCAGGAAGAAGCAACCCTGTGGTCGTCTTGTTGTGGTCAGGATGTGTGGGCAGTTAAATCATTCCACAACAAGAAAACCATGGATTACCAGAACCATCCAGAATCATGGACAATTATGACGCACCAGCCAACGATGTAAAAAGATGAAAAAGGATTAACTCACAGGGCACAACTTAAAGGAGCTGATGAGTTCATTTTACCGGAGTTGTACTACTGGTTTGTGTTTGTGTGTTTTATGAATGAATGGCTGGGAAAATCGTCTACTTTCTGGAACCACTGCATACTTATGATGTAAAAAAATGCCATGCAGCAACTGCCAACAGTAATTATGTAAAAGAAAAAAAAAAACAGGTACCTGTGATTGGCCAGCTGACTTTGTGGCCCCGTCTTCTCAGCTCTTCTGCTACCTCCTGGTCGATCCCCTCCTCCAGATTGACCAACCACTGATGAGCTAGACAGAGAATGTTTGATCAGAATCAGAAGATATAAATTTGTCACATACACTGTCGTTTTTTACTAAATTCCCACAATTCTCATCTCATATACAAATTATGTTACATTTTACAATGACATCTGACAGTAGAGGAAAACCATGACTTCATATGACCATCACCCTAAAATATGATGAGGCACAGCCATATCGTTCATAGCCAATAAACATGAACTCTGGTATCCCAGGATAGAGAGCTGATTATCCAAAGTCATTAATCACATGTATACTATACTGTTTTCTATGTGTGTGTGTGTGTGTGCTATGGAGGAGCAGGGCATACTTTTAGGGTCATAGTGTACATAGACTCTTGGTGCATCCAGAGCTTGTTGAGGATTCATCCCAAACTCCAACATGTTTAACAACACCTAAACACAAGAGAAACATCAGTTATTCACTCATTAACACAATAAACTAAGACTGAACCGTGATTAAAGTGAGGTATGTTCAAATTCTCTGTGAATTTATACACACTTATACACTAAATCTTTCCAATGCCTGATCTAGTCGTATTCATTTATTTAGAAATGGACAATGAAAAGTTATATTATAGAGAATTTTCTGCACTTACCTGGACATGTCCTTGCGGTTGCATAAAACCCCCCATCACCCCCAGTGCAGCGAGGAGTCATGGTTTTTGTGATTTGGTTGCAGAGACAGTGAGAAGTGCAGGTATTATGGTGTGATATGGTCGCTTCCCCCCTGCAACACAGTTAACGTGATCACGATGCAGAGAGAAGCAGGCACCACGATTCTGTGAGAGGGAAAAAGAGATTTTATATAAAGATACACACCAGAAATCAAGCTTTTCAATCTCCTCATTCAGTTTTATGTTTTAATATTTTAGCGTGCTTCTCGAAACAGTCTGGAAATTCTATTTTTACAATGGATAAGCTGTATGAATGATGTTAACTGTATGTTATCATCTTACTACAGCAATATGTCTTTATAGGTTTGGTTCAATGATTTTCAAAAATATTTCCAAGTTAGTACACCATGCATACCATACACTCGCAAAGCTCAAGCACATTCCTGCTCTCCTAAGGTAATGATACCATGCAAAACATTCTCAAAGTATGAAATTTTTAAATTTCATTCTCACACTCATGCTGCTCCTCTGGTAAATGACTGCTGTTCATCAAATCCACTGATGTAACCACCTACTCTGCAGTGTCTAAACAGTCAGTAGGTTACCATCACTATCTCACATGCATACATATCCTCTTGCTGACCCCCCTGACCTGTAGTGAGAATCCACAATCCTTAGGGACCAGCCCACTTCCAAAACTCATATAGTTGCTGTTGACAAATGAACAGGCATTGCCCTCACTGTCAATCACACAGAAATAGACAGTGTCACTTCCTGTCGTTGGGCCAGGCTCCACTTCTTTCATGGTCCTAAAGATACACACACACATACAACAATTAGAACACACACATAAATCATTGCTGTTGTTGTTGCTGTTTTTGCCGTGTGGTTATCGAAAATGTTTGGAAAAAGACAAATAGGTTTAACTGGGCTGAGGAGGAACTTGTGCTGGTCAAAGGATATGTCAAAAACATATTGCAGAGTTACATCATAAGATCAATACCACTATCATGCCTGTACTGTAAATATACGGCAACAGCCAAATCAAGTGAACAAGATATAACATTAGTTACTGGCAGGTAGATTTTTGAACTTGTGACAGGGCCAAGAAGGGCGTTTCACCCTGTTTCCCATCTTTATGCTGAGGGTAGCTAACCATCTTCTAGCTATAGCTACATATTCTAGCATACTCTCATGAGGGTGATATCAATTTTACTCATCAAATTCTGCAAAAAAAAATTAGAGTATATTTAATTAAAACATTGATCTATATTTTTCAGTGTTTCCCTTTGCTTTTAAAATTTACTTACATTTTTTTATGCCCTGAAATAAATATTTTCATAAGAAATATCAATGGATCTTTTTTTTAATCAAAGACATTTAATAGAAAAAAAAGGTCCTGAATAGAATCACCCAGGCCCATCCACCAACCTCACACACTGGAAACAGCGGCTATCACTTACATAATCTTTATAATTGTGTGCTTTCTCATTCAATGTCCTCTCACAGCATGTCAGTCCAAATGTTCCTATCAGCATACATCACAAATAAACCATATGCCAGCCTTGGTTCAAACATGTTGTAGGGTGTTGGCCGAGAAATTGATTGCCAGCTCTATGTAAACACAGGTTTTACAGTAACCATTTTATTGCATTACAAGGAAACATGATCTGTAATTTCCTGCCATCACCTGATTTCTATAAGTTACATGCATGTATACATAATGACAGTGGAGACAACATTTTTCTTACTTTTTGTATTACGAGAGACATCAGGTTCTGCTTCACATTTCATTTAAGGTTGGTTGAATCATCAAAGTGATACTAAATTAAAAGAAAGTGTATGGTTGGTGTTTGTATTTGTATGTGTTGCCTGATGCAGTAGTACACCCTCAGGGATTTAAGGTTATTAGAGTATGAAACAACGGCAACAACAGCAGGATTTAGTACGACAAATATGTCTGTGTGTGTGTGTGTGTGTGTGTGTGTGTGTATGTGTGTGGAAATCATCATGTTGTTTTATACTTTTATAGTCTGTTTGTCTATTTGTGTTAGAACTGATAAAGACCCAAAGTTCAAAGTCTAAAGTACTGACCAGTAAATATGTGTTGGTGCCAAAACACACACAGTTGACGGAGCAGTGGAGGAGGGACAGAGGCATAAAGGGATGGACATTAAGGCTGGGGGGGGAGTAAAAGTCTACAGTCCTATCTAAAGTCAACAGAGCATGACTGGTACCCACTGGTACTAACAGACACACACACTTACACACACAGAGGCACAGACCTGTCCATGCTGATGCGTTGCGCTCGCTGGTGGCTGTAGCTCTTGTCCAGTAAGGTTTCCAGAGGGATGGTCACATGGTCTGGGTCGCCCAGGTAACACAGAGCATCTGCTACTGCCAAGCGCACAGTCTCCACCAGTGTGTGGATGTAGTCCGAGCTGTTATGGCCTGCAGCTACATACATACATACACACACACACACACACACACACACATACACACACACACATACACACACACAACAGATTAGTGCAAATCAAATTCTATGATCCACAACCATTTCATTGTTTGTGTGACTTGTGGTTTTGTCCCCTTCAGGGACTACAGGAGAGGTCCACAGCAACTTTAAATACATATCGTGGACATAATATGATGTAACTTCCAGAATCAACATGTCATCGTCATTTTTTCTGTTCTTTCTTCTTTTTGACTTGCTGTTACTAAAGATATTGGACATTGTGGGAGTTACCCATCAACATATACCTACTTATCCTGTAAAGGGTTGCAGGGGCCGGAGCTTTTCCAAGCTGACAAGGTGCACCCTGAAGAGGTCGGCAGTGCTATCACAGGACTCCTAAGAGTCACAATACAATCAACTTAGAGCTGTCGCTTGAAAGTCAGAGATTCAAATCATCAGTCAGAGACTCCTCAGTCAACTGACATTGCCTCAAGTTGAGCTGTCTTTTTTTTCTTTTTTTGCTGGTCACTGCACTGTGCAGTGTACATCTGGAGATGTTCTGGTGTCAAAATTTTGCTGCAGAGTGAGCGCTCTTGACTTCAGGCTACTCTTTGGGACAAACAGCTGAGGACACAATGCAGCAGCACATAGGAGGAGAGACTTTGCATCATAAGGCTCTGAGGTAACATTACCATCTCTTCTGCTTAGAAATGGTGAATTTACAGCTCACAGCAACTAAATATGATACAGTCTCTGGCTTTTGTTTGATACCTACACTTCTGATCCACTGTTAGCACAGTTAGCTTGTTTACTATATCCCATGAATGTCGCTGTCACACTAAACGTCTAGCTGAAGCCTTTTCAAACTTTCAAACTTTATCATACAGCCAAATCGGGTACAGCCCTATATCAACTTATTGAGGTCATCAAAAATGATCAAGGTCATGTCCATATATCATATGATGTTGTCCTTGTGTTTATATGTGTTTGTGTTTGTTTACATCATAATGACACCAACATTTTATTTCACAGCGCCTAACCCCACTCAATGGAAGAGACTATGTTGAGACATTTTTTGCTATCATTTCTGGTCACGCTGCTTCTGTCTTCTCATCTGCTTTCTGTCCGAGTTTCAGCATGGGCAGAGCTAAGCCCCTTCACGCACACATTTATTTAAATTTCATTTTTTTTTATATATTTCATTTAATTTCCCCCACATTCTAATTCCAGTCTGAATATTCTTAAGAATTAAACAGTTAAATGCTTTCTGAAACGGTGTTCTTGTGTTACTGTGCTATTTTAGTGGCAAAAGTGGTCGCAAAACAACATTTATTTCCTGTAATAGAAATGGGCCACGATTTAAGAGGAAAACATTTAAACCCAGGCAAATAAAACCAAGAGTATATTTTTAAATATTAGTATGCTAATGCTTTATGTTTTTTATAAAGTACATTTTGACTCATCCACATCACCAGATTAAAATCTATATTAAGATTTGAGGTCCTACTCCGTCTCTGCTGGTATGTTGTATCAGCATTCCAGTGAATACCTTTGAGAGGGAAGTTCTCCAGGATGTTGAGAAGCAGCAGGGCAGTCAATCCCTGACTGTTAGGAGGAGGCTCCCACAGACGCACACCCTGAACACACAATGGAGTCATTGCCTCTGCTTACCACGCTATCAAAATACACAAAAAGTGCCTGTGATCGCTGACCTCACCTTGTACTCTGTGCTTATGGGGGAGATGACCTCACTGTCATGCCTGCTGAGGTCATCCAGGGTCATGACTCCTCCGTTTTGGTTGATGATGTCAACGATGGCTTTGGCCACTCTGCCCTGGTAGAAAGCTGGTTTGCCACGCTCACCGAGCTCCTGTCAACACATCAGTCCACCAATCTGTCAATCAGTCAACTTTCAATACATCAGCCTATTCTGCCTGTCCAGCTACATGTTTTAAAACCACAGCTACAAACACAAAGACATTAAAAATATGAAGTTGTGTGTGATGTAATGCCATTCATGAGCCTAGAGTTTGAAAGATATGCGGATGATGTGTCTGCTATTGTGTATATCTACAAGTCCAATCAATTTTAGCAAACGAACAGGATGGTGTGTGTGAATGTGTGATTTTTCACCACAAGAAAGTAACACACTCCGTCATCACTGAGGAATGACCGTTATGATGCCATGGAAACAATCTATCAATGAGGCTGAGGTCACTGCTATTGTTCTCCTGTCTTAGGAACGTGTGTGTGTGTGTGTGTGTGTGTGTGTAGGTTATCATGGGCGTACTTGGCAGAGCTCCTGCATCATTGAATTACTAAAGACTGAGTGTTTGATGTAGTAATATAGTAGAGCATTGATCAGCGCATGCTTTAATGGTGACACACCAGCAGACAAACACACATGGTGGGGTCAGCCATCGCTGCAGTGACAGGAAACTACAGAATGAGTGTGGTTTTATGAATGCTACATTGTCCACACACACAAAAAATCATAGTAGAACATTCACATGAGGGATTTCATGCCAATCCACCCAGTGGTTGTTGAGATGTTTCAGTCTGGACCCACCAACCATAAAATCAGGTCAACATTTCAATAAACTGTAACCAAGATCAGGAAACTATTTACAAGTGCATTAAACCATGAAGAACTCCACTGATGGACATACAGGCTGACTGACCTCAGCATCACCTGTGATGCACACTGTTCTGTGGAGACCAACACTTTGATTTACTGTTATTGCTTTTAATTTTATTATGGATATAGATTATGTTTTTATTGTTTACCACCTTCACCTTTACTCCCACCTATCCTGCTCCCTTTCTTCTTTTTCTATCCATCTCCTCCTCCTCTCTCTTTTGACCATTTCACCTTTCACTCATTCTTGAGAATTAGGACAAAACCTTATTTTGGGTTGTTGTTTTTATTTTTCATTCAATTAGGCTGTGAAAATATATTTCTTGTTATAGGCCAGCCACCCAGTGACTTATTTTTATCTTTAATAGCATGCATGATGGTTGTCAGAGGTAAGATCTGATGGAGTTGACAGAAAGTTAGTAAGTGGGACAGGAGTCCTTGTGATATAGCTAACCCCATGTATACATAATTAAATTATGTTTTTGTAGAATTTTGACACCATTGAGAAAAATCTGGGACACATCTTTAAAGTGTTAAATTTTAACACTGATGTTATCAGTACGTACTGTTAGTTTCAGATTTTGAGGACTTAAAACACTTTTTTAAATGTTTGAAGCTGGCAATTCTTGTCTGGGACAAGGATGTTTTCTGGCACAGAGCAAGTTTAGAAGATAAAAAAAATGAAAGCAGATCTATATATATACATATATATATACATACATATATATATATATATATATATATGTATCATATTTGTTTTAGATATGTAAATCCTTTAATAATAATGTTTCACCCCAAGAACAGAATTATAGTGTCAATATGTTAAAAAGGGCTTTTTTAATAAGACATGATTTTTCCAAATCCAAAAGAAAGGGTGCTTTGCATTTCTGTCATCACCATGTTTGCCTTTCCTTGTTCGCTTTCACTCCCTCCTCCACACTTCCCTCTCTTTTTGCCTCATTAAATATCCTTCCTATTGTGCCCACCCATGTATTCCTCCCTCCCTTCATCTTCCTTGTTTTCCTTCCATGTTGAGTCCATCACACTAATGGATCCATGGTTAATTACCCACTATGCCCCTGGGTTCATCCAA
Organism: Epinephelus lanceolatus; assembly: GCF_041903045.1. Classification (NCBI taxonomy): domain Eukaryota; kingdom Metazoa; phylum Chordata; class Actinopteri; order Perciformes; family Serranidae; genus Epinephelus; species Epinephelus lanceolatus. The sequence continues at coordinate 33,441,513 of NC_135739.1, forward strand.
GGTCTTCCCCATAGAAGACTAGGAGACAATGTTAAAGGGCCTGTGTGTAAAATGGGTTGAAAACAGTGACATCAGTGGTCAAATTCTAGATTGCAGGGCTCACTCGCTCACTCTCCCGTCGGGTAAATGACGGTGGCCTCGTAGGGACAAAAAGCCTTGCGCAAAGTTTTTCAGGAGTAGGTCTATCTAGCGACGAGGTGAATATTTATTTAGAAATCTAAACCATGTTACGATATTGTAATGAATCCCTCACGAGCAGGAGACCAGAGTAGCATTTGGCACTCCAAAAACTCTGGTAACACTCCAGGGGGTAAAAGACTCCGTCCCAAACTCTGACTCTTCTAGCGTAACACACACACTTCAAACACACATACTCGCTTACAGCACCTAGCGGGTACCCCCTCCCCTCTCTGCTCAATCTCCAGCCCGCACACTGACTGACAAGGTAGCCTGTAAACAGAGCTCAGCTGTTTATTTAGCCTAGCAATATCTCTGGACTATAGCAGCTGCAATGGACGACTTTGAACGCGATTTTGAAGAGTTTCTTGTAGTGGACACAGATCCAGAGCCATACCTGTTTGAGCCGGAGCATACAGATGAGGAACTCCATGTGTTTGATGCTGAGCGGGCGAGAAGAGAGGCTGAATCCTCCGCTCCCATTTTGCTGCACAGAATGGGATTCGGTGCTACCATCGTTGGGGAGATATATCATCAGGAGGAAAAGCGCCGAGTGCATCACAAGGAGTGAAGTTGCGTCTTCTTTTCCTCGCAGATGACAGTTCGGGTTCATTCTCTCCTGTTGCGTGGTAAGTGTGGTCCATTCACAAACTTTATGACTAAAAAACTTTTCACTAGTCTCCATCAACGAACTACTAACACTCTCTGCTGTTTCCTCCTCCTTCCTTCCTTCCTTCTGCTGTCTTCGTTGGTTTATTTATACACGCGAAACGCGTTCTCTGGCTGGCTGGATTGTCCGCTCGGGCTGCCTTACATACATGGCAGCGCAAGATAGCGACCTCTCTAAAGCAAGGCTCTTGCTATACATACTGTATATATATATATATATATGTATGTATATATATAAAAGCATAATTATAAGGCTACGAAAACCAAACAAATTTTATTTTATAGCGATTATACACGTATATAAACATATTAATGGGTAGAATATTCAGATTCAGATTCAGATTTGACAATAAACCATGCCAAATATTACACACTGGCCCTTTAAGTTCAGCAAAAGAAAATAATGTCGAAGAGAACGTGGAACCAGCACAGTGGTTTCTCTGGGGCTCTTCATTGTTCTGTTTCCTTCTGTCCTATGTGTTTGTTTGTGTATACCTTCAAGGTCTGGGCCAGGTTAGGGTTTCTGAACACTTGTCCACATTTGGGCGTATGACCATCAATGAGCAGGTCTCCACCTAGTTCCTTCCCTGCATCTCTCAGAGCAGCCACCCCTTTCGCCCAGTGGTGAGCTGTTACCTCGGCAACAGGAAACCCCACCTCTGCGAGCTCTGTCGGCCCGCTCAGCACCTCCTGCAGGGACAGCTGGAGAAACAGGGAGTGGAAACACACACTTGTTACCTCACAGGAAACCTACTGAGCAGGAAGTGTGAGTCATTGTTTTGAGAGGAAATATGTGGAGACTAAAACTGGGTTGTAAGTTCCTCTGAGGGTTTTCCAGGCAGAAAAAAAATCAAAGAAATGTTATTAATCTGTGTGAACAAGAGGAGACAATGGGGGTTACTTTGTGATATACAGTATAAGTGTCATTCACTTTTCTGATCATCAGCATCCTAACATCTATTTACAAACTCTCACACAACTTGTGCAGTCCAGTCCAAGTCTCATTTATCCAGTCACATGCTTATTACTTCACAAACACATGCATTTTCACTAAAATATTACTATTAAAACACCTCTGCATACAAGTAGTGTGCCTGGGCAAGCACGTGCGTTTGAACACTGCTCATGCATACCACTGAGTTGCCAGCCACGCTACCCATCCGTGCTTGAGACTGTTTAGGTTTTATAATTTAACATTTTAACAAAACTGCATGTGTTTGGGAAGGACTGAGCACACAACTGGATACATGAGACTTGTAAACAGATGTTTTGATTAGTTTTGCTGTTGTTAAACATGGCCCCCCTTTACTTTAATTCAACAAAAAACAAACCTTTCTACACAAATTCAAGGTGACATGGGGTGAGTAACTGATATACAAATGGTCATCTTGTCGGTGAAGTATTCCTTGAAAGTGAGTCTTACCACTAATTCTATCCGTTTTAAAATGTTGCCCACATTTTCATGGACCTGTGGAAAATTTACCATAGATGGCTAAGTTACGTCTGTTTTGACCAAAAAAAGGAAACGCTAGTTTGTCCACTTATTTACATCTCCTTGATCACTTTCAGCAGCACTGTTTAGATCATCCACAAGAGTCAAGAGTCCCACTTCCATGTGTGTTAGTGGTGTGTGTCAGTATGGTTCCTTTTGCAGTGCTTACATTTAGGTTGTTTATGTCATGTAACTGATTATATTAGATAGGATTTGGCTACGAGAGTGTTGCATAAAACACATACCGGCACATACTGTTCTGCAGAGATAGATACACAAACACACACACAGTCAAACCTTGTGACTACCAAACAGCTGTACAGTATCACACCAGCATGCAGGGGCCCCTGGTACTGTGACATTCAAGACATCAGAAGGTAAAGGAGGGGCCTCTTCAGTGTACCCATGTCCTTCCAGGAAGTCCAGGGTCTGAGCTCTGGCCGAACGACCACTGAGGACACAGAGAGAGGTTCAGCAAATCATTCTGTACTATGGAGACAACGACAGCAGCGAGAGAAGATACTCCACCTGCCATTAATTCCTCTGATCTCTCCAGTGTTTCCGTTGTAAAACAAGCAGAAGGCGTCTCCACCAGGACCGGTGCTGAACGGCTCTGTTACCGCCAGCGCTGCTGCTATGGCAACCGCAGCATCTGCTGCATTACCACCACGCTTCAAGATGTCTGAACACAAACACATTACTTTGTGTGATTAATGCATGCAATTACTCACAATAGTTTTACTATCCTAAAAGGACCTGACCCAAGTATGTCATTTTTGATAGCATACTACAATTTACAAACTTTCGAGGTAGGTTATCCAACTCTAAGATTTTTGCCTCCACTCTTAATGTCCCACATCTTATGTTTACTTTGTGAGCTGCAAAAGATAAAATCCTTTCATCTCAGAGGCACCTGGACAAATTAAACAAACACTATCTGCACAGACCGAACAAGCTGTCTGAACATCTGTGCATCTGAGGATGTAAAGACTGAAATATGAATATGACATGTATAATCTGCTTATGCAGTGGAGCCTCTTTAACCCAACCTGCACTTTCAACTGCATAAGCCTACAATGAGTATGAGCAAGTATTCATGTATTTTTATACCATTTGAGAATGAATGGAAACATCTATACAATCAGCACAGTTTTAAAGTGGTGATAGGTGTCACCAATTCAATATCTGACCAAATGTCTTCCCTTCTCTTCCTGAGCTCTGAAGTTGAATAATGACCAGAAAAGGTGTTTTTTGCAGTACATTGTGATGTCACAGTGAAGCTGACATTTGACGCTTTGGATATGAAATGTCATCACTTCATTATTTGATTCTATTAGATATTTATGTGCAATTTTGTCATAATTAGCATCAGAATTCTTGAGTTATGGCCAAAAACATTTGTTTTGGGAGGTCACTCTGACATTTGACCACTAAACTATAATCAGTTATTTGTTGAGTCAAGTGGATGTTTGTGCCAATTTTGAGGAAATTCCCTCAAGGGTTTTTTGAGATATCGTGTTCACGGGAATAAGATGGACACAAGGCCACAGTGACCTTGACCTTTGACCACCAAATTCTAATCTGTTCATTCTTAAGTCCAAGTGGACGTTTGTACCAAACTTTAAGAAATTCCTTCAAGGTATTCTTGTGATATCATGTTCACGAGAATGAGACAGACAAGTGGTCCTTGACCTCTGACCTATGACCACCAAAATCTAATCATTTAATTCGTGGAAAAATTTAAAGTAATTCTCTCAGGGCGTTTTTGATATATTCCATTCACAAGAATGAGTCGAACAGATGGGTGAGTGGACAGCCCAAAAACATGATGCCTCCGGCCACTATCACCTGTGCAGAGGCACAAAAATCTTAAATCCTAAACAACTGTTGCCATTAATAAACGATTTGTTGTACGGGCTGCAGGTGAAACAATTAGTCCATTGTCAAGCAAAATAGCCATTAAGTTCCTCAGTCATCTACTTAAATATGAGGATTAGCTTTAGTTTCTCTTAAATGATGATAAACTGAATATCTTTTTTTTTTTAAGGCGACTGGCTTGACAAAAACAGCAAAGTGAAAATGTTAAAATAGAGGTTGAACAGATAGTATATAGTCCCCTATTTTCTGACATATTGTAAGCAAAACAGTTAATCAGTTAATCAAGAAAACTGGTTTAATCCTTTGAATGCATATGAGCTACGGCACTGCATACAGAATGAGGTCTGAAAGAAAACATGAAAACTTTTCTTTCTTCACCAAGTTGCCAAAGTGTCTCTCTTAAGAACTTCAGTGAAAATAAACTCAGACTACTTCAAAATTCTCTGTGTAATGTTTTTTGTTTTTAGTCCTCCAGTTCTCCTTTGTGGCAAATGTAATGACAGCTTGTTAGCTAACTTATTTAGCTAGCATTAAGTTAGCATTTAGCTGTTAGCTCTCACTGGATCAACCGTTGACTACCGGTCCCGATTACAGAGTGATGCTTTTTGTTCTCAAGAATGTATCAGATGAGTTTAAAAAAAATGGCACAGTTAAGTGGAAAAACAGAAACTTAACGTAACTGTGAAACTTACTGAGGAGACTGTCATGTTCCTGTCTACGTTTTAAGATCTCCATGGCAACTGTTTCTCACTCACCGAGTCCTGTGTTGGTAGCTAGCGGCTGGCTGGACGCCACACAGCCGTGTAAACACACCACAGGTGACCGACGAGAGGAGAAAATCAAGTCGGTATCCATTCCGCTTTAACCACCAGCGAGTGTTAGCAACAACAGAGCAAAAATAAAGGGATAGAAATTAACTGCTGTGGACTTTCAACTTCCGATCGGTTACTCGGGCATCGATTGAGTTTGGCTCAACAAGGACAGCAGCAAAGATGATGACGGATTGCATCGATAGGTGATGAGGTTTTGGCAGTAGAAATTAAAGTTGAAGCTACTTTGTCATCTGTTCCTCATAGTGGTATTTGTTTTGCCTGAAAAACACTAATAACTACTGTCAGAGATCAGGAGGGCTTCTATAACAGAGATACTTTACAAATTAATGAGGCCCCGCTGGGTAAAATAGAAATAACCACAAGCCATGTTGCATTTGGATGAAATGCTCATCTACCCCAAAAACTGAAATCCAGGTTTTAAGACAGTCTAGTAAATTTGGGATGGATTACAGAAATTCTTGGGAAACCTACCTCAACTCAAATTGACCAGTTCACTTCAAGTTTAGGTTTGTCGCTCTATCTACAAAAATTATGGGTAAAATTTGATTTAATTCTTATTCTTAGGGCACAGAAAAAAAATTAAACGAAAGGTCAGACAAACTGTAACATTATAACATGAAAGAAGGTGAGCAGAATTACTATGCCATCTCTTGCCAGACAGTAGGGACATCAAATAGTCTGGGAGAAGGGTGGAACAAGTAATTTTTTTTTTATTTATCATTATTATTATTATTATTATTATTATTACTATTATTTTATTTTTATTTTTTCTAACTTTTGTAAAGGGCTAGGATCCGATCCAAAACACTTTTATTGAAGTGCCCACAGGACAATGACTCATTTGGGTGTACATGTTTGTCTTTTTTACTGCACAAAAAGCAGATAGCATTATGAACCTTTCAAAATCAAAAATTATCCATCCATCATCCATCCATCCAGCCATTTTCATTGGCTTATCCAAAGCTGGGTTGCGGGGGCAGCAGGCCAAGCAAATCACCCCAGACGTCCCTCTCCCCAGCAACACTTTCCTGGGGGACCCCAAGGTGGTCCCAGGCCAGATGAGATATGTAATCCCTCCAGTGTGTCCAGTGGGATGTGCCCAGAACAACTCTAACAGGAGGCGCCCAGGAGGCATCCTGATCAGATGCCCGAACCACCTCAACTGACCCCTTTTGATGCGAAGGAGCAGCGGCTCTACTCTGAGCTCCCTCTGGATCTCTTAGCTCCTCACCCTATCTCTAAGGCTGAGCCCAGCCACCCCACAGAGGAAACTCATTTTGGCTGCTTGTATCCGCGATCTCATTCTTTCAGTCACTACCCAGAGTTCATGACCATAGGTGAGGGTTGGGACATGGAGAGTGGAAATTTAAAGCTTTGCTTTCCGGCTCAGCTCCCTCTTCGCCATGACGGTCCAGCGCAGCGCCACCATCACTGCAGAAGTAGCACCAAACCGCCAATTAATCACACTCTCGATTCTACCCTCACTTATGAACAAGACCCTGAGATACTTGAACTCCTTAGCTTGAGACAGTGACTCTCTCCCAACCGGGGCGATCCACCGCTTTCTGGCAGAGAACCATGGCCTCATATTTGGAGGTGCTGACTCTCATCCTGACCGCTTCACACTCAGCTGCAAACCGCCCAGTGCATGCTAGAGGTCACAGTGTGATGAAGCCAACAAAAATCATTTATATAAAGTTAAAAAACACAACAACTGGCCAGCTCACTCAGTGTGAAAGTCCAGTTTTGACTAGAGTCATCATCTTCAGGGGACCCTGATGAAGACTCTCTAGTCGTATTGGTTTATCTATGTATCAATACAGGATTTTTACTTACAATCACAGTGCCTTGGATGTATTTTTGGACCGCCTTTACCATGGACTTTTACACTGAGAAAAGCTTTACAATTACCTACACAGTGCCTTAATCCAGCACAGCATTCCCTGTTTTTTCCTTATCAAAAATGTTATGATGGATTTTAAATCAATGTTAACTCAAGCTTACAGAATGCACATGTTATATTAGCCCAGTTGGTTATACCTGTGATTAAAGTGATTACCACAGGTCAGGTGATCTTCAGTGTGGCCTTCTTTTGGGCATTTTATTAATACTTTTTATATTTTATTGTAATAAATGATATCATGGCTCAAAAGTACTATGTTTTACTCTGTTTCACATCTGTCAGCCCGTAACACATCATAAGACATTATATATGACTAATTATGCAAAGTTGAACCAGGGATTTGGCAGCCCCAACTAATGAAGAAATCTTTCTTGTTACTCACTAAACCATGATAGGTACAGATCAGCCATGAGGGCCCCGCTGTATCGACCGCCTGTCTGTCACTTCCTCCTCTGTCTCCATGTACACAAAACACATGGTAGAACATTAACCACTGTGTCTTCATCAGTGTGTCTGTCTATACACACACACGGCTATGTAAACCCACATTAATGTGTGTGCGCGTGTGTTTGCATGAAGTCACAAGCGTGTGCATGTGTGTTTGTACGTGTGTGTTATCCTGCCATATTACAGCTGGCTGCTATAAAAGTGAGGCGGTGAGGGTGGGGCAGGTTATAAAGTCTCAAATATAGCATCAACCACATTTGACACAGGACAGGTGAGGAGACAGGGTCATTCAGAGGATCCAGCACAGTGGACTGAACTTTAGAGGAGACAACCAAGCTTAGAGGTGTAAGGAGAAACTGTTGGAAAGGTACAGCTGGAGATAAATTTAGGCCAAATACTCAGCCAGAAAAGCCAACAGGTGGAGTGTTATAATTCTCCTGAACAACTTGGAGTGGACAAAGACTGGACCAGATTTAAATCTTCAGTTTTAAAGCAAAGACATCCACGCTTTGTCAGTTTGAGCTAATTCAGTTGAGAGATCAACCTGAGGGGAGATTTGAGATACCTGTAGGAGTTGTTACTTGTAGCGGAGGTTGAAGCATCAGTGTCAGAATGTGTTCAGGCGGCTTTGCCAAATGTCTGGGGATCAGCCTGATGCCTCTGTCGATTGTGTGTGTGCTGTGTAACATCCTGCTCTTCTTCCCGGGGGGAAAATCTGTGGTGAGCGAACACATCACGCAGGAAGTCTGGTACTTTGGAGGCATTCTGGGATCTGGAGTGCTGGTGAGTACAATAAAGATGCACTCTGTGTGATATAACCTGTTTTTATCATTGCTGAAGATAATTTTGTTGGATTCTTCTGATGTTTTCCTGTATAGTTTTTCGAATTTCATATGTAACTTGCATCTGGCAATTTGTCATGATGGAATTACAGTTAATTATAAATAATACAAAAATAATACAATGAAAAAATTCAATATGGCTGCAAGTAACACCTTTTTTTTTACTGTAGATGAATATGCCAATTATTTTCTTGATTAATCTATTAATTGTTTACTCTATAAATGTCAGAAAATAGAAAAAAAAGCCCATTTTAAAATACCAGACCCAAAGGTGATGTCTTAATATAGCTTGTTTTGTCCAGAAGCCGTCCAGAACTTCAGTTTTCTATCACATATAATGAAGAAAAAAAGCAAATCCTCGCATTTCAGAATCTAGAATTGAGGAATCTTCAGCATTTCTGCCTGAAAAAAAAAAGAAACCAATTAACTGATCAGGTAGTCAATTACTGTTTCACCTTTATACAGCTGCGCTTCATCTGAAAGAGATACTTCCAAAGATCTCATGCCTACAGCGAGTTCACATTAGAGATACTGGAAATTATAATAGCATTAAATTATAATAGAAAAATGTTTTAAAGAATCATGAATCAGTTTAAAGCCTCTTTGTGTAAATAGGTTGTATTATTTTTCAGAATATTCTGACAGTATATTTGTAGAGAAAATATTCAGTCCTGGTAGAAATTAGTGCAGCGCTAATAAATGGAAAGGTTAGGAACTATAAAATAATTCATACCTTAATGATTATGGTGGAACATTATGCAGTTCAATTTCCTCCTGCATACAGCGGGGGAACAAATAATTCATCATCTGCTTGACTGTTTTATATCTGTGTGTGTGTGTGTGTGTGTGTGTGTGTGAACTCGGGGTGTGTTTGGGCAACAGATGATCTTCCCGGCTCTGGTCTTCCTGGGTCTGAAGAACAATGACTGCTGCGGTTGCTGTGGCAACGAAAGCTGTGGGCGGAGATTTGCGGTGAGGAGATGTTTCACTGTTGAACTTCTTCTCACCATAATGAAATGATTATTCAAAGCTGTTCCTTTCAAAAGTTGGGCGAGAATCCACAATAGGCTCACAGGAGAGGAAGATCAGAATGGGTCCTAAAATAATTCTGCAAAAATAGATGATTTAAATTTGGTTGGGGAACAAAAATCAAACGATTAACATGTAGCCTACTATCTATGAGTAGACCCAATAAAACACTGAGGATTAGGAAGTAATGAAACATCATAAATTATATAAGTTTGCTGAGCAACTAAGTAATTGGGATTGTTAGCAAGCACAGTAGCTACCTGGAGCTTAAACTGAGGCATCTAAATGGAATTCAGCCATCATTAATTTCATTATTTACACCTGTGTTTTTCCTGCTGTGACATGTCAAAATGTCCGTAGTAGAAAAAGGTATTTTAAACTGAGCCTCCTGCTGCTGCAAATGAGGCTCTGTGGCAGTTTTGATGTGGTCGTCACAATCAGACGTGCAAATCATATGACACCCAAGGACCTACATCCTTTACAAAGGCAATCCATTAACACAGAAAGTCATACGTACGCTACAGACAATCAGGCACAGAACCTGCAGCATGAAGGAGAGCTTCAATTTTCCTAAAGTGTTGCTTAAAGAGCTTCAAATGGAGTGAAAAGATGGCCTTGTGTGAACACCTCACGGTTTCAGAGTAGTAGGCTACTCAATATGTGTGACCTAGAACATAATGTGAATGGTAGTTACGTGTTATTTTTAAGTCCTTGCAATAAAATGGTGTAAAATTAAAAAAAAAAAAAAATTGATCTAAAAAAACAATCTGGACAAATATCAGATTATAAAATACAATTTACAACACCAGACCTTTCATTCTGTTGTTGCAGTTTATTTATATATTTTATTACTGTGAGGTATTTTTATGAATGATCCGTAGCTTTGCATTTGCTCCACATTTATGTCTTTATATTACATAAATCACAGCAGAGCTCAACACAAGAGGATCCCAGTTCACAACAGCAGTGAAAATGTCCTCTTTCTTCAGAAAACACAACTTTTATATTCTATTAAATTCCTTTTTTAGTTTTTAGGGGTGAAAATAGGTTAAACTGATTATCCCCCTAAATGTCTTAACTAAAACTAAATAAACAGAAGAGAGACAATCAAGCTTTAAGGCTTGAAGGGTGTGTTTCTTCCAATGGCTCTATTTAATGTCACTGTACAGTCTCATCACTCTGAGCATGTAAAGCAAACACAATGGTATTATGTACACACCTTTCATAATTTACTCAGCAATAAATGCCAAAAAATAAAACCCATACACGCAAATTGATGAGATTTTGATCGCTGAACAGTAACAAGAAATTCCTCTGATGGGAGTTTGACATGATTTTATCACACAGAGCTGGTATTGTTCTGGTAGAGACACACATACTGATCAATACAGCAGGAATGTGTCGGTGTGTGAGCGTGTGTGGGGTCCAGGAAAGATTCAGCAAACAAAAGTCTGTTAGATCACTGCACACACACACAAACACACACATACACACACCACTTCAGTAGCTCGTGTCAACCGTGCTCTGCTTGTCACCCTCAGCTTGTTCTCTGCACACCGAGAGAATAACTCCATTGTAATCACAGAAGTTAAAAGCCTGATTGTTAAAAGTATTGATTCCCAATATGAGTGACTGCTCCTCTTTCTTTCTGTAGATGCTGAGTTCCATACTGTTTGCAGCCGTGGGTGTTGTAGGGGCTGGTTACTCAGTCATAGTTTCTGCTGTGGCCATAAACCACGGCCCTCGGTGTATGTTCAGCTTCAATGAAACCGTCAAGATCTGGGACACTCCCTTCTCAAATGGGTGAGACACACAGTCCTATTAGTATTAAAAGACGTACTTCCCATTCTAAATGATAAGCATAACCACCAGTGTAAAGATGGGCATCTTGTTTTGTTAAGTGTAAAATTTAAACCACTTTTTTAGTTGCTTGGAAATAAATTAGATTGTGTCATATTTGGATTTTAATTTTCATAATTAGGACTGATTTTTTTTCTTTAAAAAAGTAGTTTGATCATTTGGAAAATAAGCTGATCCAACTGAGAGTGGTATTGATCTTCTCATCTCACTCTCAGTACAAAAAGGAAAAAGCAGCAGATTTTGAACTATTCCTCTAACAGATTGGTTGTGGATATAAAAGGAAAAAGAAAGACAATAGCATTTTGCTATCTAATATTGTGCAGACTTAAAAGGGCCAGTCCCAGGTGGACTGCTCCCAGCTTGATTTCAGTCTTTCCTCCAAGATGCTTACCTGCATGTAATGTCTTACAACACAGCAGAACAGCAACAAAAAGCTCATAAAAACTTGTAAATAGACGTTGAGTCAAGATTATTTTTCCAAATGACTGTTCCCAAGATGAAGAATAAACGTTCACACCAAATATTTTAGTGTTTTCAGCCAAACAAACTTTATTCACAAACTTCATTCCCTTCGGTTGTCTTCAGGGGGAGGCAACAGTCTGACAAACTGGTTTTATTTGTAATTTATGTTAACTAATCCTTCAAAGGAATACTTCATCCCCCAAATGATCATTTGTATATCAGTTACTTGCTCCATTTTACATAGAATTTATGGAGATTTTTTTCTTTCATGCATGCCTCCGATGAACGAAGAATCCAAAAACTCAAACCACGTTACCAACAGCAAAACTATGTCAAAACATTGGTGTACAAACTCTCACACAACTCATGCAGTATAATCCAAGTCTCATTTATCCAGCTGAATACTCAGTATTTCCCAAACAGACAGCCCTTACCAACAGGGAACTAAACTAAAAAGTTATCTACACTCTCTTCAGAGCCAGACTCCACTGACAAAAACAGTTAATCTTAGGGATGCGTGATAATATTGGCATGTCATCAGTATCGGCCGATATTGGCTTTAAGATGAAGGGCCCTATTTAGATGGTCTAAAGCGGACGGCGGACGGCGCATAATCCATGTCGCAAGTGTCATTGCTATTGCCAGCGCAGTTGTCATTTTCACGCCCTGCGCCCTCTTCGTCTAACTAGCAAATGAACTTGCGCTTCTCTGGGTGTGCTGGTCTAAAAATAAGGAGTGGTCAGGCGCAGTCATGGCGCGTTGCTAGTTAGATGATGGGAAAAGCAAATGCGCCAGTGACCAACAAAAACCTGGTCTAAAGTCAACGGCGCAGTATTTCGCTGTTAAACAAGTTAGTAATATGCGTCTCTAGGCGGGTGCACAACGCGCGTGCACTCTGCTCAGACACACACGGAGCAGCCACACATATGCAAAAGATAACAAATAAAAATATGATCACAATGTGAAAGGTTATTTTTGTGCACATTACAATATTTATCAGAAACACGTCTTAATGGTCAGTCATTAATCAGAATGATCTAATCGCAGTAATAATGATCATCATAATCAGGGAGGTCCAAGCTCGCAGTGTCCGAATATACGCAACTGCGAGCAGACCTCCACGGGCTGATGATGCATAGCCTGTAAAATGAACTTGTCTTTCCCAAATGAGTTGTGATCATTTTGGCATGTAAATCACAAAATCAAAGATGTGAAAACGTTTGATAAACTTTATTATGACATAAACACAACAATAACCAGCTTCTGTGAACTAAAAACGTAAACTTAGAGCCACGTACAAATGTATATTTAAAAAAAAAGCTTTTAGAACATAAAACTGAAGATCATCTTGTCAGGAGGAGGAGGAGGAGGAGGAGGATGCACAGCGGCCGCACAGCCGGGGGCACCCGGGGGAAGCTCCGCAGCCCACGCGCAGCCAGACCAGACGGGCCCGGGTGCAGCCACGGGAACAGCCCTTCCTGCACCTTCAGGCGGGGGGGTTCAGGATGCTGGAGAGGGAGATGGGCTCTCTAACCTCCTGGGTTAAAATAAAATTGAATAACTTACAACGTGTTGACAGCGTTTCTCCCGTGCGCGCGCGCTCTCTCTTTCTCTCTCGCAGTCTCACTCTGTTTCTTTTCTTTTGGCTTTTCTAAGATGACAGATGCTGAATATATACTCCCTATCTGATGCTGTGGCTGTTTGTGGTTGGCTGAGAGATGTGAACTTATTAGATTGCAGCTGTATTAATCAAATCAGGTTGGGTTTCCATTACGCGTGCCAAACGTGCCAGACGGTGCCAATCCCCTTTGATCTGACATCAGATGTGACGGGACAGTCGATACAGAGATACATTATCGTCTCCTCAGCTGTAAAACACTCATTCTTTCCAGTTGGTAGGTCCGCCATCTAACTAGCTCTCCGTCGTGCGCCTCTCTTAAAGGGAATGAGAGGTGACACTCTGATTGGCTTATTGAATGATACACCCAAAACACACCCATGACTAATTCACAGAGTAAGTCCAACCCTTTTAGACTCTCCACCATGGCGCACAGTCTGAAAACCAGCTGTCTAACTAGCAAGTGACTGGGACACGCCCATGCGCCGCACGCCGTCCGCCGTCCGCTTCTGTCTCCCCATTTCACACACTGTCCTGTCAATTAAAGGCAAAAGCCCAGAAAAATAATCTTTAAAAAACATTCTATTTCATGTCTCCATCTGCTGGTGGGTCATCATGATAAGAGTATGCATGCATAATATGATGTTAATTCCACTACAGAACAGACTTGATGATCACTAAAATTAAATGGGGCAAAAAGTAAATATAGTGATATCTATATCGACCAAATAAGTTGTTATAAATTGGCATATAGGATACTGGCAAAAACCCCAATATAGCGCATCCCTAGTTAATTAACATTGCTGAACATGGGAGCTGCTGGTCTACCACTGCCTCCATCAGTTAGTTTGTCTGTGTTACTGTGTCACTTTGGTCTGAACTAAACCTTTGAAACACCAAAGTTGTGTGTGAGTTTGTAAACAGATGTTTTGAGATAGTTTTGTTGTTCTTAAATATGGACCCCTATGACTTCAATTCATCAAGAATTTTTCTCCATTTCTGGATTCTTTGTTCACCATGGAGGCATGTGAGAAAAAAACCACTGAGCTCACTCTGGTGTGCTCTTCAAAAGATGAAAGTGTCTACAGATAAAAACCTGTTGTCTCTTCTTCACCCTCCCTTTCCAGTGACTATCTGTCCAACAAAACCTACTGGACGATGTGTTTAGAGCCGCAGGGCGTGGTGTCCTGGCATCTCTCTCTGTTCTCTGTGCTGCTGGTCATGGGTTTGATCCAGATGGCACTGTGCGCTGTGCAAGTGGTGAACGGCCTGCTGGGATGTCTGTGTGGGGACTGCTGTGGCTGCTGTGGAGGGGTCAGTGTGTAGTCGAAGACGATATGACTTCAGATGAGTTTATTTGTTAGAAGGATTGGATAAATTTGAAGGGAACTTCAACGTTTCTGATATTATTATTCCTCTTATTCCCATTCTCATTCTTCTTCTTCTTATTATTATTATTATTATAATTATTATTATTATTAGTAGTAGTAGTTGTAGTAGTATGTGAAACTGTAGCAGCAGTGAAAAGCCCTAAAATCACAGACATGAATGAAACATTGGTGACATAATAGATATTTTATTGTTATAACACTATTTTATCTGCTGTAGTCTTTGTCAGAATTAAGAACTTTGATCTTGATTTATTTTACTTTTACCTGGTTAAATACAGGAAAAGGAGAAGAAGACTATGATGAAGATGATGATGATGAACCAAAAAAAATATATTAGTAATTATTAATATGAAAAATAAAACAATAGCTGTAGGCTTTTAATTTGCGAGTCTCTGGCAGTAAGTTGTGTGTTTTATTTGTTAAAGCATCCCTACCTGTTAAAACACTTACTCAGATTCTTCCTAATAATTAGAATTAAATAAATATACCGTTTATTGCCCATTTAATTCCAGAGTTAGATGATAAATTGAAGTTATCTGACATTAGCTCCTTATCCAGTGAATTATGCAGCTGCTTGTAACTTGATTATTGGTGTTAGCAAACAGAGATGAATTACACCTTCAGAGTAAACCACATTAAAAATGTTGATGTTGTTTGTCTTTCAGAGCGATGGAACCGTCTGAGCACTTCCTGCAGCCGTGGCAGTCTGCAGGCGGCTGTTTCCTGTATTTATTCTAATAATAGAGGGTGACAGGTAGTTTCTCACTTCGTGCCATTTAGCATTAAGTTTTTTTCACAAGAGCTCATTGATTACATTGTGTTTACTATCTGACAACACTGGTGAAATGACAGAGCTCTACTTTACAGGGTTTCTTGTTTACTTTCTACCACACACTAATGACTCCATCCTCTCATTGTTAAATCTGAATGTGTATTTTTGGCTCTTTACTGTCGTACACTGACCACTGCAGTTAATAATTTTCCTCCTGTTATATAAAATATATAGGCTACAGTATGTAACCGTTTTTACAGCTAAATCACTAATGGAATATTTTATTTTTATATATGTATGAAAAGCAGATGGGGCCATGGGACAGAATAAGACCTTGCTGCTGCTTTATATATTCTTTTTCTAATTTAATCAAACTCAACAACCTGTTAATAAAATAAGTTTTAAGAGTTTCTCCTATCAGATATTTCTGTTGTATGACTGCCCCCTGCTGGGCACTTTGGTTGTTGTAAACATGAGGTTAAAAAGTCATAGACGGACCTACATGATCTACACCATCAATACAAATCTTTACCTTGTACGTCTCATTAACAGAGGTTGTTATTAGAATATAATGTACAGTTTGTTGTTACCAGTGGTTATAACAAATGTATTGCAATATCTCTCCACACTCAAATCTTTGGCCTCTCAGTCAGCTGTGTTGCTGAAAGACTTGTTCTTTAATACTACTCACTGTAGGCACTGATGTGACAGCCACTGGGCTTTTTTCACTTTTCTTTTGTGCACACTTGGATATGTGGGCCTTCTTATGAGGCACTCACTTGTCGGCTGTGTCATTAAAATATATCTTTCTCTAAGTCTGTGAATGACTGATCTCATTTCATGATGCTTAAATGATTGCTGAAGAATACGTACTTTTAATAACCTCTGCCATCAGGTCATGTACAACAGAAAAAGGTCAATTATGGCTGTTAATTGAAATTTGAAGATCCATGAACTTTCTGACCTACAGCTGCAGCCCCAAGTTATCCAGACATGGCCTCAGGTGATGACAGCCAACATGACAGCATGTTACTGTATACTGATGTTCTAAATGTCACATTGTGGCCTGATGAGATGAAGAAAGAAATCTTCACAGTTACTCTTAAGAGGCTGATTACATGCAACGTAGTTTATTTGTGCTAAAATGACAAGTGAGAGCGGTCAGTGTCACAGTGGCAGCAGGCTGAGAATGCCCAGATGTCCTTTTCCTTGGGCCACATCTTCCTGGTCTGTTTCCAGATATTTAAATCTTAAATCTGCAGACCCCCTCCCTGAGAAAGACCTTATATTGCTAAAGACACGGCAGGGCTATTCCAGTTGTTGTTTTGACTCATTTTCACACTTCATTATAGCTTTTAAGGGATTATGATTTTGAAAAAAAAGATACCCACTTCTCCCACAGGAGAACAGATCAAAAATAAAGAGGGGGAATGTATACTGTAAGGGACCTGCAGAATGGAAAGGAAACCTCTGCAACTCTATGGGGAAGCAGGCGCCCTCAGCCAACATTACTGTCTGTCAGAGGCTGCAGCAGGCTGACTTTTGAAGCCAGTGTGAATTTACTGGTATCATATTAAAGTAGAAGGACTCCATTGATAGGCTACCAGCCATGTCATTAGCTTGTCTTAGCTTCTCAGCGAGGGGATTGAATAACGCTCCAAAGTTAAGCAAAATTTTCACAGGGGTCCCTTGAGCTCTCATCTCAAGATATCTGAATGAAGATGGGCTCCATGGATACCCATGAGTTTCCCCTTTAACAGACATGCCCACTTTATTTTAGTCCCCTGCAGTTTTGGGGGGAAACCGTGCAGTTTTTTTGCATGCAGTACAAAAGTGTAATTTCCACCTATTGTATTTGAATATGTCTGCATACTGGAGTTTTTGAAGTGAAGAAAAAAATGACTTATTATGGCCTCTGGGATAATCAGAGCCTCATGAAACTTTACAAACACAATCTAGAGACTTTGGGCATTCAGAGGATTTTTCATAGGTATACCAACAATACAGGGATTTCTCTGCAGTTTCCAGAACAGAAGTGCTCGCCATGCAATGCTAAAAAATCAAATACAGAAATCTCCAAATGTCAGAAGTTTTTGATACCAAATCACAGATTTTTCTACGGTGTTCCTCAAGTTATTGGTGTCTTTAAGGTCCAGTGTGTAGGATTGAGGAGGATATGTTGGCAGACATGGACTATAATATAATAAGTCTATTTTATTTAGTGTAAAATCCCCTGAAAATAAGGATCATGGTGTTTTCTGAGCTGTTTATATCTATATAAGGAGCGGGTCCTTGTTTATGGAGACTGGCTTATTCACGGCCATGTTTCTACTGTAGCCCAGAATGGACAGACCAAACACTGGCTCCAGAGAGGACCATTTGCCTTTTACTGTTTTGTAATGTGAAACTGCTTTATAGTTCTGCTCCCAGTAAAAACCTCCTGAACAGTAAGTTATCAGAGAAAAAGGGTGAGCGCACGATAGCATGTGGTTAGGCGAGCCACCTGTCTATCTATACTGATTTGTAAAGTGGAACTGCTTTATTCAGTGTTTTTTACTGGTTTTTATCACCTGGTTCATTTGTTTTGGAGAAGAAGAGACCTCCATGGATAATTCAGCTCCTGGTGAAAACCTCCTGAACAATGAACACTAAATGAATTCTAGCCAGGAGAAAATGCTTAAATTTAGTACCAAATCTGTGTAACAAATGGTATCAACACAAAATTTGCTGTCTATGAGGCACAACTGAGCATGGGAATGACCATTATATACTCCCATCATAATGTTCTAAGCCCCTATACACTCTAAACTTTCAAAGTTTGAATAGGTTCCTGACCAAAACACAATGTTTATTACAGATTTATGACTTGAAAAAACTTGAGATACAGTGCTGAGCTGCATATCATTTAATTAATCTTCAGGTCCCAAGCTTTCTGATGATGTATACGTGGCATGTAATATATATAAATATGTGTATGTATATATATATATATATATATATGTATATATAGTGTACTGTATACCTGTTGTATATTGAAAGCCTGTTAACGTTCTCCTTTGTGTGCTGGTTTAATAGTTTGTTAGTGAAAGACAGAAACTGTCTTAGCGGCATTGTCAAAGTTTGTTCTAAAACTAGTCCATATATCCATTGCTGAGAGCTTTGTCACCTTCTACCTATGCCAATCCTCAATGCCTATGTGCAGTTTCATATAGATTGACCACGTCAGTGAGTAGAAAAACGTGGGACAGACAGAACGACTGACTGACAGTTTCTGTGATTATGTACAGCATACCATACCATGACTTAGTCATACCAAAAATTAGAAAAAAACAACATTCGGCCACAGGGGGAGCCACAGCGATCGGTCGCATTTTAGCCATTTTTAAGCATTTTTCTGTTGTTGTAGCGCCACCCAGTTGCCAATTAGAGTTAAATTTCTCCAGTCACCTTGAGGCATCCTGTTCTACATATCTACCAAGTTTAGTAAAAATCGATAAGGCGGTTAGGCCTAGATAAGAAATTAGCTCTCTAGCGCCCCCATTTTGTTTGATGGGGTCAATAATGGAGGGGTCCCCTCAGATTATGTGTGCTCATATGCCTACAAAGTTGCGTGGTGATCGGTGAAACCCTTGAGATGTTATACACCTTTATGTGATGA
Organism: Epinephelus lanceolatus; assembly: GCF_041903045.1. Taxonomy (NCBI): domain Eukaryota; kingdom Metazoa; phylum Chordata; class Actinopteri; order Perciformes; family Serranidae; genus Epinephelus; species Epinephelus lanceolatus. Next base: position 33,460,544 of record NC_135739.1, read on the forward strand.
GCCACGCCCTCCGCAATATTCATTGCCTTATAGAAGCTCAGTTTTAGTAAGTTTTCCAACTTTTGCCAAGAGGGAACTTTAGATATTGGTCCCTAGATTATGTTCACTGAGTTTCATGCAGATCGGTCAAACTTCCTAGGAAGAGATCGATTTTAAGTGTTTTTCAAAAATTTCAAAATGGCGGAAAATCTGTATACCCGGAAGTTATGGGTTCTTGGGGCAAATTTGTTCCTCATGAGGAGAGGCATCTCTGTGCAAAGTTTCATGTCTCTACAACATACGGGGCATGAGATATGCCCATTCAAAGTTTGCAATTTCAATCGGTTGCTATAGCGCCCCCCTTTGGCCAATTGGTGTAATATTGCTTCATTCGCATCCTCCCATGACCCTCTACCACTGTGCCAAATTTCACATGGATTGACCAAGTCAGTGAGGAGAAAAACGTGGAACAGACACACAGACAGAGTGCAGCTGACTGATTTAGACTCTGTGGGAGAGACAGGCACTCCAGAAAGCAAAAACTGTCATCAGCAGCGATCATGCTCTGTCCAAAGAATTCACACTTATGACACCAGGGCGGCGTTATCTGCCCCCACCCAGGAAGACAAACTGTTACTCCAGGTCATTCATTCCCTCTGCCATTAAGCTGCTGAATGCAGAGTTTTTCTTTCTTTTCTTTTTGTATTTATTTATTGTCTTATGTGCAATATACTCATGCACTTACTGCAGTTCTCTAACTGCTTTTATTCCCTTTTAATTCTGGTTTGTATTTCTTGTTTTACTTGTTGCATAACTCCAACTCCCCATCCGTCACTTATTGCGCTCCTCTATTACTGATGTGTGGGAAGTATGTTTGCTCATGTGCAGTGGGTGACTGTAGAAAATGAATTGCCCTTAGGGGATAAATAAAGCTTTTTCTGACTCTGACATATAATGTTGACCTACTATCTCCTAAGATCCCCTGTCCCCCTTAAAAAGGACAAAAATGGGTCTATAGTAGGGAGACATGGAGTGGAAGAGGCTAGTCTGATGTACATATATCAGAAGCCCAATGAATGTGATTGTAATTATATAAACTAGGGTACTTTAAAAGCTTTTAAGGTTGCATAATTCCTCCAGCATGATCTAAGCTCCACCTGGGGCTCATTCAAGTTGAATGTGTCAAGAATTCCTCTTCAGGGAGGCAACTAGCCATAAGTGCCTCACCTTAAAGAGCTCCTCACTCTGGCTCTGAGGCTGAGCCCAGACACCTTGTGCAGAGCTGTCATTTTGACTGCCTGAATCTGAAGCCTCTGTCTCAATGCTGCCGAGAGCTATTGACCATAAATGTGGGCTGGAACGTAGGTTGACTAGGTTGACTGGTTGAGGGCCTCGCCTTCAGGCTCAAGGACAAGGAAAAACAGTGAAGCTTAACGTTGTTATGTGTGTTGCTGGCCTATTTATAGAACACTCTGACCAAGAAAACTGTATATGTTTACATGTATTATTCCTAAAAAGGTGCACAGTTTAATTATTTCAGAAGTCTCTGTTGTCTGCTCTATTGCTGGTTTCTAGTTCTTCTTAAGCACTTAATGTTTGGGAAAAAAACTATGTTACTTCACTACATTAATTTGGCAACTGTAGCTTTTACAAGTGCAGATCCAAATTTTATGTGCAAAGCAGCTTATCGCCATCATAATACCTCTATTACATAATAATATTACAAGTGATTCAAGCACTGTACTTAAGTGCAGTACTAAAGTAAATGTACTTAGTTACTCTCCACCACTGGCTAAGTGATTTATATTTGTAATGTTTTGGCTCAGAGTCATGTGTCACTCATCAGAGTTGCTAAAGCTGAGGTGGCTCAAAGAATCATAGAAATCTTTGACCAGTTGACAGTTTTCCTGCGCTTTCTAAGTGACGTGTGCATGCAGAGTTGCACTGTTTATTGGCAAAGAGAGTAGTGTATTTGTGTGTGTTAGTGTGTGACAGAAGCAGCACATTGCTTTGGAAGCTGACACACCCACAGGATGACACAACTGCACCTACAATCCTGTTAAAACAGGACAAGGAGGAGAAAAGTGCTTTGTAGTCTTCCCTCACTGCAGAGACTGACATACAAGATGCATAGCGTGACTAGACGAAACCTACAATTTCAACTGGAGCACAACAAACAGGAAGGAAAGGTTTTCAGACTCTGAAAGTTTAGAGCTGAGAACCAAAGTAAAACTTTCTGGGAACTTTACACAGGAGAAACTGATCCTGTGTTGCTTCAATTTTGTGCCGAGGGTGTCTTCAGCTTCACTGGGAGATCAAATGTCGTCCACGTCGTTCTTCTCAGTGACAGACCTCACCTGTCCAGTTTGCCATGACATCTTCAAACACCCTGTAATCTTGCCATGCAGCCACAGCTTGTGTGAAGCCTGTCTGCTGGAATGGTGGAGAAGGAAACCGCAGGAGTGTCCAGTCTGTCGGAGCAGGGATTCAAACTGCAGACCACCTTGTAACATGGCAGTAAAGAGCCTATGTGAGTCCATTGTACTGGAGACAGCTCAGAGAGTCTCTGCAGGGTGGGAGAATCTCTGCAGCCTGCACTCGGAGAAATTCAAGCTCTTCTGTGTCAACCATCAGCAGCCAGCGTGCTTTGTCTGTCGGGATTCAAAAAGACACACAAACCACACATTCAGACACATTGATGAAGTTGCGCAGGATCACCGGGAGGAGCTCCAGAAATCTCTGAAGATCATGAAGTGGATACAGAAGCTTTTTAATACAGCACAAGAGCCTTGCAATCAAACAGCAAAACAAATTACAGTCCAGAAACCACACATGGAGATGCAGATGCAAAGGGAGATAATGAGGCTTCACCAGTTCCTACAAGGGCAAGAGGAGGCCAGGATTACTGTACTGATGGAGGAAGAGGAGCAGAAGAGTCGGGTGATTAAGCTGAGGAGTGAGGATCTGAGCAGAGTGACAGAGGCTCTTTCAAGCACAATCGGAGCCATCGAGGAGGAGCTGAGAGCTGATGATGTCTCAATCCTGCTGAACTACAAGAACACAGTGGAACTAATCCAGTGCCCCCTGCCAGATGATCCAGAGCTGGTCTCAGGAACTGAGACAGATGCGGGCAAAGACATGGGCAACCTGGTTATTACCACCGTCTGGGACAAGACAATAGGGGCAGTGTCCTGCACTCCTACTGAACTTTAATACCACTCATCCAAAACTCATCTGGGGTCTCATTTATAAAAAAGAGCATAGGATCCATACTAAAAATATATGTATGAACAAAAGCCAAAAATGGTGTGCAGCAAAAAAAAAAAAAAAAAAAAAAAAAAAACCTGACAATTTCTATGATCAGGCTTCATTGCATCTGCATTGCCAATTTCCTGTCTACAAAATGTTCATAAGCATGGGTCAGAGTTTCTCCCATCAAGTCTGGTTTTATACATCACACCTTTTGCATGGAAAGTGATGTACGCCACTTTCAGGTCATTTTGTGACACGCAGTGTTTATAAACGTGTGATGTAAAGGCAGGCACTGTAGCAGCTTCCTGAAAAGGTTATAAAAAATGTTTTTAAAAAAAGTGACTAAGTGTCTAATTTTAAATGTAAATGCTGCAAGAAAATTGCAAGCATAGACGTGAGGAAAGTGGGCACATGGGCCAATAAATGTTTTACATTGTTAATTTGGACACTCTCAGCCAAAATCTATGTGTTTGTAGTTTTTACAGTTTCAGTTTTTTTCTGAATGTTCCCACAGTACCAGTGACTCTTGAAGCACTTAAAACCATTAACACTTGTAGTCAAAGCATTGACGGTGTGCCAAACTGAATGCACTTTTTTTGCTTCACACTTTAGAACACACTCTCACAACTGCTTTACACTCAGTTTGCAAGTTAACACACTTCTAGCTGAACAGTAGTCTCTACATTGCTACACTATTTTGCTAATTGCCTTAACAAGTTTTAAGGTTTATGGCCAGACCCACAAAGGGGGCTAGACTTAGCCAATTTTTTCTATGTTTTTTTCTAACACAAATTTATTTGTGTATGTACTTTCCCTTATTTGTAGTTTCATAGTTGGAATACACATCCATACTTTACACATTTGGATAGCTGTGTGGATTTGTGTTAACAGTTTTTTTAATGCTTAAACACTAACAGTGATTCTTAAAGCAATATCTTTGAAACTATTAACACTTGTAGCCAGTGCATTTACCAAGTGTGCTAAACTGAATGCAGGCTCTCTGCTTTACACACAGTCTGTAGTTTGAAAACACACTTTTTGCAAAACCATGAACAACACGTTGGTTTTTACTCAGCTTGCAATTTAATACACTTTAAATTAAAGTGTAGTCTCTACATTACAGCACTATTTTGCCAATTGCCTTTCCACATAGAAACATGTGAAATCACTTTTAGATAATGAGTTCACTTAGAAATCAGAGCATGAGCACTATAACAGGGCACAGGTAAACATTTGGACAATACTGAAGGCCAATATTGGACAGAGAGATGTGGATGAACTTTTATGGGCCGATCCCTATTTTTCTAACAGAAATGTTTTGGTTTTCTACTTCTGCTCCGAAGTTGTTTGGGAAGTTTTGGAAATTTTTTAAGAAAAAATCTTTCCCACCTTATTTATGTTAATGGGGTATGGTGTTTGGACAACACATCTTTATTTTCTTGACCTTTTTGTTAAATGGAAGAAGGTGAAGGGAAGCCTCTACTCAGTGAAAGACAGATTGCATTAGAGCTCACATTATGAGAAACAAGATAATCTAGTCTGATGAAAACTCTCTGGCCTCAGCTCTGAGCATCCTGTCTGGAGAAAAGACACTGCTCATCACCTGCCCAGTACCATCCCAACAGTGAAGCAGGGTGGAAGCAGCATCATGCTTTGGGGGTGTTTTTCAGCAGCAGAGACTGGATGTCTGGTCAGGGTCGGGGAAAAGCTGAGCAGAGCAAAGTACAGAGATATCCATAATGAAACCCTGATCAAAAGCGCTCAGGATCTCAGACTGGACTGAAGGTTCACCCTCCAACAGGAGAATGAACTGAAGCATACAGCCAAGACAATACAGGGACAACTCTGAACGCAACATAACAAAGTGTGACAAAAGTGAGGGTGTCTGAATGCACTGTGTAAAGTCTTGCACTGGGTAACTTTAATTCCTGTATTTTTAGACTCACTACATTTGAATGTTATTACTTTTAGGCCAACAAATGAATACATAGGCTCATTATTTCTCTGTCTGAGTTTTTTCTTTTATGTTGGGAAATAAAACACTTTATTTCATGGGTCCATGATATTCTGAGCAGTTTCATGAAAAATAACTTTCTTTTGTTTTGTTTTTTCCAATTTATGACCTTAGTAATTCTAAAATTCTTATTACACACCCAATTTCCATGTATTAACACACACACACACACACACACACACACACACACACACACACACACACACACATTTAGTCTCTTTGATATATATTTATCTCATATTCTGTCCACATTTACACATAACAATAATATAGAAAATATAATAATAATTGTTATTAATATTATTATTGGTAGTAGTAGCAGCAGAAGTATAATCTATTCATTTCAATTTTATTATTTTTTTTGTCTACACATAAACTGATGCCTTGTATGATCGATACGACTGATACGTCACGAACTGAACGATGCACTCGTTAATCAGTTGTGCTAATCGATAACCGAGTATCTTTACTGATGTTGAGAATAAAAACAACTGGAAAAAAAGAGTAATACGCGGCCAGTTTGAAACAAATGACATACACGTGTACGTTTGCAGTAAGTTTTTGTTAAATTATTAATATTTACATGTATTTTTAGGATAGCTTGTCTTGATATAGACTAATTGTATTCTAGTGGAACTGTAACGTTAGTTCTGGGCTGCTTTCTAACGAACACGGAAGAAATAAGCCGCGTACCAGCGGGTTTCCAACTGCTGTGTGACCCCGGGGATAAATACGATTTATAAGAGAGATAAATGTTTTTTTCTAGGACAATGTTTTCAGCTTGAAACAGAGGTAAGTGTAGTGTCTGTGTTTCATATTAACCGCTGAGACAGTCTTCAACCGTGTAACTTACCGTTAACTCAGCCATGTTGTGGTGGTGTCGGATGACACACATAACACGAACCAGTCTGCACTACTTAAACACATTTAACTTTTCACACTTTAATTATGTGTACCTGTGTGAGGTGTATAGTTGTAGCTAAATTTCAGTACAGTTGAGGGAAGAATCTGCACCGGGGAAGACCCAGTAAAGACAGACTGGTTTGACTGGTTTCTGTCAGTGTCAGGTGATGTGCAACCATGTACCCTCTGACAGGACAAGAAGTGTGCCCCATGCATGAGAAATAGCAGCATGTGGATTGTTTAATTCATCCTTTTAGTAATGTCTGTCAATAAGGTTGTGCCAAGTAACACGCTATCAAAAGATTATCTACTGAAAATTAAAAAAAAAAAAAAAAAAAAAAATCAAGGCAATCATATCTCTGTATTTTGTTCATGTAATTCACGTTTGTATGACATGTTAGCCTACATTTGAATATTGTCGTAAATTAGTGTGAATTCACCCTCCTTCAAGGGTAAATAATTATTATGACAATAATGCATTGCATTTATATAACACTTTTCATAACACAAAGGCTGGAGTCTTCCAAAATATGTAAAACCCTCCATAATGCACAGTCTCTGCCCCACTGTCAAGTATTTTATTTCAAACATACTTCAGATGATAACTGGTAACCTTGGAAAATATTAAAAGTTGGTTCTTTCCTAGCAAAAATTACAGGGGAATTCAAATAGTTAGAAACTGGATTTTCAACCTGCCACAAAATGTGTCTCCTCTCTAAGATGCACGGTCTCTGCTCTAACGTCAAGTATTTCTTGTTGTGTATATGTATGTTAGATAAGAGTGAGATCAGAAGAAGTTTAAACGTCTAACAAATTGGTTTTCTATAGTTACTTTTTAGGTAGTTTTTAAACTACATGGTAGAACAAGCTGTACAAATGAAAGCTTCTTCTGCTGGTGGGCTTTCAATGCACATATGCATGGTGTAACCACCACAAACAAGTGTCACGCTGAATTATTTTTTTCTTTTTTTTTATTATTATTCCTATTTTGATTTTCTTTTTGTATTTTAGCTTTGAGTGAATGAGCCTTTATTGTGCAGCTTTGCTCTGTCTGACCTGATCTGTTTATCTTCTTCTTTTTCTCATCAGATGCTCTCTGCTATATTTCAAAGAAGCACTTTTGCTGCCCAGAAGGTAACAGAGCTTTTGCTCCAAAAACTCTTTAGCTCACATTTCTAACAATGCCTCATTTTAAAACTAAAATGTTTTTTTTTTTTTTTTTTTTTTTATAATCTGACTGTCTTGTCTTCAGGTATGGCATTGGGCAGGTCCTCCACAAAGATGCTGGACATCAGCCCTGAGCAGGGCTTCAGATGTTGGATCCAGTTCCCTGCAGAGCTGCTGGGCCTCAACGGCAAGGCTGCCATTCTCAGAAAGGAGCGATGGACGAGTAAATCCTCCTGCTGTCTTCGGTTTCAGGAAGATTGAGCTGTTCCAGAGGACCCAGACTCATGCAGCTCCATTTTCAGCGAGGAACCGACAGTTCCATTCCTCTGCTGCGAGGCTGAAGAAGCGACCAGAGCAGCCTGAACCTCCCAGAGAGCTGGATCTGCTGCGCTATGACATGAAACACTTGTGGAAAAGTCCTAAACCTGCCCTGTACCTGGGGTTTGCAGGGCTGCTCCCCTTTGTCACCCCCACTCTGCTCATGGCTGTGACTGAGAGCTACTATCCAGAGTTGGCCTACGCTCAGTTAGCTTATGGCGCCTCCATCGTATCCTTCCTTGGTGGATCCCGCTGGGGATTCGCTCTTCCTGAGAGCAGCCCAGCCAAACCGGACTGGATAAACCTGGCCAACAGTGTGGTTCCCTCCCTGTTAGCGTGGGTGGCCATGCTGATGAGTGACAGCCTTGTTTCTGCAGTCACCATGGTTATCATGGGACTTGGAATCTCGCTGCATTATGATTTGTCTCTGCTGCCTACTTACCCCAGCTGGTTCAAAGCCCTGCGCAATGTCCTGACCATCGTGGCGTTTTTATCTCTTCTTGGTACACTTGTAGTTCATGGAATATGCCCAGAGAAGAAGCTATTCTTAGATTAAAAAGTATAAATATATATATATATAAAACTAGAAAGCCACCATGCTTTTGAATTTGGTCAGTCACTTTGTCAGTGATGTTTTTGAAGCTACCACTAGGAGTCGCAGAAATCAGACATTTTTGGAACACCACACAGAACTGAACAAAATAGACAGAAAATGTGGAAGCTCTTGCTCAAATGTCAAATAAACGCACTTTTGTCATTCAACACACCGTCATTTTTATGTGAGCTGATTGTTCTCTTTTCATTGCACAAAGGTCTTCAATTTGTGATATGAAAGAGTAAAAAGAAACACATTTCTAACCAAGAAATGTTGAATATTTTTGCTTGACTTCTTCAGCCTTATTCAGAAACAAAATATCAAAAAGGATGTTCTGAGTGATTAAGCAGGAAGTGGACAAGTGGAAAGCAATCTCACTTCACTGCCATCTTTAGAGCAATGCAACAAGCTCACAGAGCCGGGGTCAGACAGCTAAAGTCAGAAGTACTGACACCGGTGGGAAAAAGGCCATTACATAAGATCTGAAGTGGAGTAATCTGTACTTAAAGCTGCCGGGGTCAAATGGCGCAACACACTCATGTGAAAGGTTGCACTCAGTTTAGAATACATCCAGGTTTACAGTACAACTTTAACAGGTTTTCAAATCACAGCCGATTCAGTGCTTGGCTTGACATGTGCCACACATTTATGACAAACATCAAATCTATTAATGCAAATTCAAATACATTTTCAAACAGACTGAAATAAATTCACTCAAAATACCTCATGTTTGTTAAAATGGTTTTATTAATGTAAACACCACCATCTAATGAACCAAATATTGAAAGGCAAGAAAAAAAATAGAGGGTGTAGAAGTCCACAGATATCTGAGAAACAGCACATAAGGCACATTACTCTCCTGTTCACCAGACCCACTGAAAAGGTGCAATAATGACGTCCTACAAAAAAACAGACCAACAACACTGGGGTGAAATCCATTTCCAAAAGTGCAAACCTGTCTCAAATATACCAGCATGTGAATCCCCAAAGAGTAAATACAGTATTGCACTTCAACAGTTTCCTCAGATTTCAACATGAAACAGCTCCCCACTCACAAAATACTACACCCTATTGTAGTAAACTGTTTATAAAGCTCAACAAGTGTCTGTAAATGAATGGAAGGTGTCAATTTTCAACTTTTGGTGTGTCTACTTTTGATAAAGAAAGCAAAAGAAAAAAAAGAAAAATGTGTGTTTTGGTCAAGTATTAGAGGAACATGTGGCATAAAAGCACCCATACTTAAAATGACTGATACAAAAACATTACCATTTCTACCCAAATCCACAATAACACAACTTAAAATGTCTTGAGTGTTTTTGGTGTTCGGACTCCCCATCTTTGGTTTGAACTGAAAGTCAGTTGATCCAAACTGAGCCGAGAACTACAGTGCACTATAATCTGTGGGTGTATCCTAAATGTAAATTGGACAAATTACTAACAGATGGAAACACTGTAGAAGTCTTATTAATCATTATAAGCCCTGTGTGAGAACTGCAGGATTTTGTAAACTATTTTTATAATGGCTCAACAGTTTAGCCAAAGTCCTGCAATCACTTTAAAAACTTCTACAGTGACTCCATCTTTGGTGACCTACAGGTAAACAAGTTCTTTACGACAGATTTCCTAATATGTTTGAAAGGATGTGTTTGAAATACGAAAAAATGCTGCTCATCCTCTGACACTCTCACACAGTCACACATGACTGCTGCCTACTTTTGCTGAATACCCAAGTTATCCCTCATGTGCTCATACACCACGTAGCTGATGCTGACAGCAGGTAGGACCTTCATGAAATTGGGCAGGATGCCACGGTAAAGTCCAAAGAAGCCTTCGTTTTGCAGAATGGTCTTCACAATCTTGGTCATGGGCAGCTGCTCTGAGCCCTCAAGAGAAGCTGAGAAAAAAAAGAAATATTTAAAAACAATGTGAAAAAGCAAAACATGATGCCTCCTGCCAAGCCTATCGCCTGCGTGGGGGCATATAAATATTTAGGAGCTTTTGGGCTGAATCTGCAGTAACTGATGTTTTGCCACTTGGGGGCAGCAGAAACAAGCTGTAAACACAACTATGATATAACATCACCTAATGAAGTTGAAACAGTTGCACATAGTTACCAATCTTGGAACCCAACAGCTATTGGTGTGACATTGGTGTGGGAGGAACGGCTAATATTTCTGTGGTTAACATGAGGAAAGCTCTGCACACTGTAGCTCTTGTATTCTATTTCTTATTGGTCCAGCTCACAGACTGTATATAAAGATGGACACTTACTCCTACTGAACAAAAAAGAAGCCAATATATCACAAACGGCCTCTGTCAGCTTGCATTTGTGAGGTCATTTGGAGCCAGAGTCTGCGGCGCAGCAGCGATCCCCAGGTTATCACATCCTGCCCATACACTTGTCCAACCAATAGCATGCAGCACCATTGATCACGAGCACAACAGCTGGCAGACATAGGAAATCATGGCCTCCTTTTTATAGCATCAAATATCTAATGAAAACCAAACTTATCAGAAAATCAAACACTTGAATATACATCAGTGTAATAAGTACTACCTAAAATGACAGAAAGCGTTTATTTGATGCGTACGTTGAGTTTTTAGATTGGCCCATGTCCTGTCCACTAACATGGAGGGGTCGGGGTTTATTAAGTAAATTATTTTCTACCTTTCATGTAAATTCCTCTGGATATGATCACTGGGTAAATGCCAACAGCACTAAATTAAAAGCTGACAGAATTTTGAACAAGGTTTGGTTCTCTGTACCTTGTGCCTGCATCCTGGTGCGGACCAGAGCCAGGGGGTAGCTGGCCAGCTGTCCACAAGTGCTGGATAGAGTACCACAGCCAAGCAGCACCAGCACACCGGGGTTGGCTGAGTCTTTGGCGTAGTGAGACAACCAGAGGTTCTTCAAGCTCTGGTGGGGACAGGAAAGAGGTTGTGTGTGATTAGTTGATTTTGCAAAATAAAAAAGTGACATCTATACAACATAAGTGCAAACCCTTCACTGTTTTAATGACAGATGACACATGAGAATGATTCATGAAAACATACCTCGTACACTGCCAGATCTATGCCAGCATAGGGGATGATGCCGATGAGATTGGGGACGTAGCCCTTGTAAAATGCCTTCACTCCCTCAGTCTTCAGGATTTTCTTGGCACAGTCAAACATTCCTGAGTACTGCCCGGTCTTCCTCAGGGTCAGACGGGTTTTCATCACCTGTGGGGACAAAGTGATCATCAGTGAAGCTGTTCTGTACCTGAGAGCACTTCTGCTGACACTTTGTGGCAGCCAGCAGCTGCTGAGGCTTAACAAATAAGGATGTAGCCTTCAGTCTGACTGAAGGTGAACAACTTGTGAATGAGTTTGTGTCAGTATTGATACATTATGTTACCACTTCACCAAAAAGATCGAGGTGGGAAATTTGCATTATCTTTCTAAAGTCACTCACATCTTTCAACTTTGCTCTTTATTTAAGGTTTGACTGAAAGAGGCAGGGTTCAGAGGACCATTAATGTAGACCTAACCTAGATAACTATCATCATCAAAAGTATATGCAAATACATTTTCTGGCACTCTTAACGGCACTCTTAATACACCTGTAAGTGCCTCCGCCTCTGCTTACCTCCATGGGGTAGATGGCAGTTTGTGCTGTGGCTCCAGCCAGCGATCCAGCCAGGAACCTCTCGTGGGTCTTGATCGTCCCTGGTTCACTGGCCAGCATCTTCTTATACTGATGAAAGACAGTGACGTGTATGGGGGTGAGAAAATATTGATTCTCATGAACACTGTAATGATCTTAAACTTAAACTTAACATGCAAAGGCTCTTGGCAGTGAGTGAGTCAATTTGTGCTGTGTTGTGAACCCCCGAAGGCTAGATCCTTCAGTGTTGTAATTCATCCTCAGCCATTTGACTCTTCCACTCCAACATAACAACATATTGCTAGCTTAAACCATGGACTGTATAAAATACTGAACGTAACCAACATGATGTCACCCAGTCGTTTGAGGACTCTGGTTTTAAACCTTGACTTTGGAATTTTGCCCATTGCCATTGTAGATTTTTGGAGCCAAAAGAGACCATAGTTGGACAAGAGGGTGGAGATAACCCTGACACTAACTGCTAGCTTGGTTAGCATTGTGCATTTACAGGTATTTTTGCTGGTGAAAAACGGGCTTAAAATCATTACTAAAAAAAGTCAATATTCAACTCCTTAGTCTTGTAGCGCAAGCAAATGCTGAACATGATTTTTTTTTTTTAGACAAATCAAAACTTTACACTAACTATGAACTGAAAGCATGTCAAAATAGTGACAACTGTTCCTTTTTTGGCACTTCCACGTTGGCTTCATTTTTCAGAGGTTGCCGATTGGTGTGAACACAGACAACACAGACCTATAAAACTGGCAGTCACAAGTTTGCATCGCTAGCATTGACTATAATCCTAAATCCTAAATCCTTATTTTGCTAACAGGTATTATAATATATTGCAATATATTGAATTGTAATTGCTGTATCGTGATACGTATCATGCCGCCGGACCTCGCCATTACTCTATTAGTGTCTGTAATTATCTTCAGCTGACATTGTGTCTTGGGATGTCATTATAAATTTTTCAATACATCAATGATCTTTGATATTGAAAAGATTACATCAATAGTGACATGCTGCAAAACAATACAGTGCATCTATGTATCTAGCATGTTTCTGTTTACCTTCTCATAGGCCATAAATTTAATGGCCGTCTCCGGGGCGATCTTCAGCACGTTGATACCATTTCCTCTCCACAGAGACGTCGGGCCTCCTTCTTTTAACATTTGCTTAAAACCACTAACCAGGCTGATTTTGTTGGTCTTGGTGGAATGCACCTGTACATTAAAGAAAACAAAAACACCTGTAAGCCATTACTTAAAAATGTATATACATGTATTATGTCGTTCTAAAGGCACCATTTAGGTTATATAAAATACAAACATGACCATGACAGACCACCAATTAAAAAAAAGTTTTGACACACCTGCATGAACACCTTCATTCTGTCCAGTGGGGCAGTTCCTGTACGGGACACGGCACCGGCCATGGCCCCCGCTGCCAGCTGCTTCCACCACACACCGGTTGTCTTCTCCTCCTCTGTGAACTCATCTGGGATGGAGAGGCTGTCACCAATGTCCAGCACCTACACAAAACAAATATAATTAAACCACGGTCAGACACATTTAAATTTTGTGTCAACTGTGTTTAGTTTCATTATCAAGGAGCTAAAAGGAAATGTGAAACTCTCACAACTCTTAAACAGATATGCTCATTAATAGCCAAAACATAAGCTGTCAGAATAGATCTGTCTGAATTTTACTAGAGCTTTGTACTGTTCAAATATGAATTTTATGCATATTTTAAAACTGACGGAAGCCTGTGTTTGAGATTCACGTTATTTGAATCACACCTTTAAAACCACATGATTACCTGCTTCGCCTTGAACTTAATTCCTGGCAGCACTGGTCACTCAGCATATCCTCATCCAAAGTCTTACATAACAACAGGTCCATGCTGTGAGATCAATTACATCATTGCACGACACTTTTATGAAACCAGGTGTTTGAGTATAAACAATGTTCTGTTTCGCGGAGTCTTTGTCAGAGATGTCGTGATTTAATTCTAAGGTCATTTTGTGGGTGTTTCAGTTACTAAACAGAGATGTGTTTCAAGGTATACAAAATATTTTGCCATCTCTTGTACAGTCATGGGAGTGGAGGGACAACACCTTACAATAAAGCTAATTAAATACCAACTGTGTCCTTAAAAATCAGAGTTGAAGAGCACCTTTGTCCCACAGTCTCATACACTGGACATTATAAGTAATTGGCTGCATTAAAGTGCATCACAATAGCTCAGATATCCATGTTAGTGTTTCCACACCCAGTATTCCGGCCTGTCAGCTTTTGAGTTTTACAAATGTACACACAACATATAAGCCAATATAAATTTCTAACATAAAAATACATTTTTGATAAAGAAAACTCATCTCTGATTAATATAAAATTGTGATATAGAAAGAGAAATGTACTAAGCAGGACATTTTACAGTTGAAAAACAATTTGTAAGTGCTCTCTAGTGAACAAACACTGTTTCTAAATTACCTTCAACATACCTCTCTGTATTGCAGTTTCTTGTAATTTATGGGCCTGCATACTGAATATTTCAGTATCTGTGATAAGATTTAATTGGCTGATGTATCAATCAGGTTCTACTATCAAGACACGCCAAGTTTTCATTCATGACCAGGAGACAACCTGGACTCACCATGTCCACCTCCACCTCATAGATCCCCCCATCTTCTTCAAAGTCGATGAGGAACATGTTTGTCTGTTGGTGCTGCTGGTGAGGGTGCAGCAGAGCCAAGGCCATCTCAACTCTGATAAAGCTGCTGATCCAGTACAATACAGCCCCACTGTGGTACAAGATCCCTCCTAAACTCTGTTCCTCAGACTCCTTTACACGATTCTAATAAAGTTCCCCGTCAGATGTCAAAAGGTCTGCAGATCAAATCCAGCCCGAAGGAAGAGAAGCTGAATCCCGAGCAGCCAGGAACCATCAGCATGAACACTGGAGATGATGTGAGGCTCTCACTGCCATAGAAGACTCCAACCACTGCTTCAGTCGCACCACTGCCTCATCTTAGCAACCTCACCCCTGTCCTGTTGTAGACTTAGGTCCTCTCTGCGCGACCTGTCCCAATCCCACTGACAAGATAATCCTCCTCAAATTAGCTTATCTCCGCCTCAGTTTAGCAGCCGCAGGTTTATTTAACCTCTGAGGTAGTGCCAGTGAACGGAGGCAGCAAACGTCAGAGATTAGCCATTGACTGGAACTGTCTGTGTCTCTGTCATGCACACATAGTGTACGTCACACTGTGTGTGTTTCGTGTGAAACTTCAGTTGAATTAGGATTTGAGTATTCTTTGTTAGTCTAACAAGCAGCAAAAAGTTTGGGAGTGAAGTGAAGCATCTGACTAAAATTAATCAGACTACATTTCTTGAACTGGACCAAAAGACTCTCTTTTTTGCAAGTTCTATACAGCCTCTTTTCCCAAGAAAAGGTCATTATGAAAAAGTTTTTGTCTCCACTTGTCTCTTTACTTTTCTCACTTCTTTTTTGGATATGAATGAGTCTCATCTGGTGACGTACAGCTACTGATCTGTTGCCAAAGTCCTCACCCAAATCCAGTATCAGCGTAAAACTCTCTTTCACAACTTTCCCTCTTAGTGCAATGGTCCTTAAAGTGATGTCTGGGACAGTTGAAGGACACTGAAGGCGCGGGTAGGACAGTTAACTGTGGTGCCTCCATATTTCTTCTGTTTTTATTAAATGGAGTTTATAACTAGGGATTTTTTTTCCTCTATGTGAGGGCGTCCGGGCATCCTCGATCTGCTCAGACTGGCCTTGGTGCCAGAGCAAAATGAAAACTGTATAAGAAATGCTTTTTCATTACCAACTGTGTGTACTGGGCTGTAATTATGCCTCATAATAACTTATAATACCTTATTAAAACAAAAGAGACATTAACAATAAGTTAAAAATACTTTAAACCTTTAAAGTTTAGTCCACACCATGACAACAGATGTTTACTTTTTTGGACTTAACCTTTGGTTATGTGTGGCATTATTTTGGTCTGTGTTTCATGAGTATATCACTATGTTAATCAGCCATGTCCAAAGTCCGACCTGGGGGCCATTTGTGGCCCGCGTACAGACTCTAAAAGGCCCTTGGCTTGTCTGGCAAAATGTATCGTATGTGGCCCACCACACAATATTGGTTAATTAAACAAGATCACTGTGTACTTCTTTCATTCACATTACAATGGCAGGAATATCGTAGTTTGTAGACATGCATCAAATAGGAACTACTGAGTTTTCACACACTGTGAGGGCTGCCGCTTTTAAGAACGGGGGAAAGCTTAATACTTATTCAGTAGAAGATAAAAACATTTTTTTGTTTTTTGAGCAACCAATATCATGCATGCTGGTCCACAGGTATTTTCACATTATCTACTCTGGCCCAAGAAAGTTTGGACACCTCCGATGATAACAAAATAATTCCATCATTATGGCTTTTTTCTCTCTCCTTCAGACAGAATAGTTACTGAGTCATGCCCTCTCCTTACCGAGGAATGCTTCCAGTAGCGGATTATCTCCTGCAGGTTGGTAGCTGGGTTAAACAGGAAATGCTCCCTCCATTCATTCCAGTCCAAAGACATGGTGCCATCCGCATCAATACTGTACAACAGGGAAAGACAGAAGACCACATTTTATGTGTTGTTTTCATCTAAAATATGAAACTAAGGTCCACTTAAGACTAACTGGGCCTACTTATTGGCTCGTAGGGGCAGAAATGGGCTTTTTATATTTTAGTGTTATGGGTTGATGATTGGGGAAATCTGTTGGGAGCACATAAACAGCACCAACGAGGGTGCTTTTTTTCAATTTTCCATCCATCCATCCATCCATCTTCTAACCGCTTCATCCTCTTGAGGGTCGCGGGGGGCTGGAGCCTATCCCAGCTGACATTGGGCGAGAGGCAGGATAAATATTTATGACCCTTTTTAATTTGCCTTTTGTATCTGATGAAGTGTAGAAGAGAGCTAACAGAGGGAGAGATGTGGGATGACAGGAAACAAAGGTCTTCAGCTAGACTCCAACTGTGGACTTAGTGATTGCATGACAGGCGCCTTAAACACCAACAGGAAATGCACAATTTGTGTTGTGAACACTGAATCCTGAACAATGTGAGAATGGACAGTGACACCTAACCAGAAGTTTAACTAACAAATGAACCCACAGTCCAGAATCTTAATCTCGTCATACTGTGATGAACAAAGAACACAAAAAAAGGATTTAGGCACTAATTTATATTTCTAAAGAATAATTAGCATCACGTTTATCAAAATAAAAGTAACATTTCATGTTGTAAACTTCATTTCACTACAAGCCCTCCATCAAAGAAAATGGATGATAGTCTATGCCAAACTCCATTTACTTTTAGACCAATTAAGCTCCTTCTTACTTCTGCTCAGTCAGAGACAGAGAGAGATTGGCAATAGACAGCGGTGTGGAAGCATGCAAACAAAACACAAAAATAAGTCACAAGAAGATTAGAGTCATTCAAATCAAACCACCAGCAATTATAACAGTAGAACAGGTTTTACATAAAATCTATTTTCAGAATAAATTAGCAAACACAAATGACATAACCAACACATTTCTTAGCTTATTTTTCTATACTTTGAAACAAAGTAATAAAAATAAGGACACCATGTGTCTCCTCCATCTCTTCTACGGTCTCCTCTGTAGCCAGTCTCTGTCCTCATCTGCCCTAAATGTTCATTTTTCCTTTATTTCTTTCCTCTGTGTCAGTACGGCTGACTGACACACTCATAAATTACTCTCTGCGGTTTTCAAACAAATCTTTCTGTCTGATTCAGAGTCATGCACATCCTGCTTTACTTCTCTTTCTACGGCGCACTGTCAAGTTTGCTCCTGTACATCTGCTGCTTCTTTGTTTATGCAAATACAGAACATACTGGACATCTCGCTGCATAAACCCGGCCTGACTGCAAAGAGCTGGGAACAATATGGAGTGTTGAACAGGATCCAATTCAGTGTAACGTGTTCATTTCAAACTTGTTTCTTTATTAGTGGTAAAATATTTTCTCTGCTGCTGTTCCACTTCCTGCTTGCATACAATGTTACCAAGTAACATTTAATGTTTGTTGTATTGTTTTTGTGCTTCCAATTATGACTAGGCTTCTGGCCAGACAGACTGATGACACATATCAAACAGGTTTCACACACCCATGTAAATCCCAGAGCTTAGTCTTATTACTATTGAATGTTGGGACACAAACAGTTGTCCCATTGTTTGTCAAAGTGGAATGATGACAAATTGATTTATACTTAGCCTTCTTATTGTTTTATCATCAGGTAGCTCCTCCAGCATTTATGAACCCAGAGCAAAAGCAGGGAACTGAATATGTGTGGTATACCTATAGTAACTGCAACCTGGAGCTGTTTTACGAAGATATACTGTGCCTGTAAAATATCTGTTGTATGAAATATTCGACAACAATTAAAACTGTACACTATTAAAAAAAGTTTTAAAAATATTATAGTCTAATCACTCTCTCTCTCTCTCCACTCCCGCTGCAGTTCTCTCTCTCATTACCGTATTTACAGGTACAAGAGCGACCGTCTTTACACAACTTTGTCTTTTTCTATTACATTCGGTTCCTTTAAGCAATTTGTTTTCTATTTTAAGACAATTTGTATAATTTTACTTTCGCTGCTACAAATGACTGTTTTCATTTAATTCCCTTTTAATATGGATTTGCACGGAATTAAAGTGACGCCACAACTTTCTAGGAAACTTATAATACGGTAAATATTCTCTCAAAGTTGACACTTTTAACAAAACACCTTCCTCGAAGAGAGTATTAGCTTAAATGTTTACTTCCGTACGTCCAGAGGAAAGCTTTGGCCGACTAAGCAGATAACCAACTGTTTCTTCTTCAACTTGAACCCCGTTTCCACCGTGCAGTACGGTACCGTACAGTTTAGTTCGGTACGCTTTTTTTCAGTTTCCACTGCGAAAAAAATAACCCTATTTCCACCACACACTTCCGGTATTGTAGTTTTGGAATCAAAAATAATATTGTAGCAAAATTAACAAAAGTAGAATGCCCAGACTACCGGTACGTCCTTACTTACCATCTGCCAGTGAAAACAAGGCAGCTAATTAACCCTGTACCTGACAGACCAATCAGCAGTCACTTCGGTTAACGAGCATTATGATTGGATGTGTGACGCGGCAGTCATTATCAGCATGCTACTAATATTAATTCCATTAGCAGTACAGATACAAAATAATATTTATGAGAATATAAAGTGTTCAAACTAGTATTCTGTGGTAGTGAGGGGGGGAAATTATTATTATTAACAAGAAAAGGTATTTCTGTAGCCTATTTAATAAACCACACAAATATGTGTTGCTCCCAGCATGCAGGACTGACCACATCATAAAAAAAAAATGAAAGGCCAGGACA
The DNA here is from genome assembly GCF_041903045.1 of Epinephelus lanceolatus. Classification (NCBI taxonomy): domain Eukaryota; kingdom Metazoa; phylum Chordata; class Actinopteri; order Perciformes; family Serranidae; genus Epinephelus; species Epinephelus lanceolatus. The sequence continues at coordinate 33,479,871 of NC_135739.1, forward strand.
TTATTGTACAAATGACCAACACTAAGTAAAATGTTAAACAAAAATACAGCTATTTACAAATCAGAAAATATTCCTAAAAACATCCATCCATCCATCTTCTAACCGCTTCATCCTCTTGAGGGTCGCGGGGGGGCTGGAGCCTATCCCAGCTGACCTTTGGCGAGAGGCAGGGTACACCCTGGACAGGTCGCCAGACTATCGCAGGGCTGACACATAGAGACAGACAACCATTCACACTCACATTCACACCTACGGACAATTTTAGAGTTATCAATTAACCTAGTCCCCAATCTGCATGTCTTTGGACTGTGGGAGGAAGCCGGAGTGCCCGGAGAGAACCCACGCTGACACAGGGAGAACATGCAAACTCCGCACAGAAGGGCTCCCACGCCCGGGATCGAACCGGGAACCCTCTTGCTGTGAGGTGACAGTGCTAACCACCACACCACCGTGCCGCCCTCCTAAAAACATAGGGCACAAATTATTATCATTAATATTACTATTATTACTACTATTATTATTATTATTATTATTACAGGTAGTAGTGGTAGTAGTAGTCGTCGTAGTAGGAGTAGTAGTAGTAAGTAATTGTATTTCTTTTATTTATTTTTCTCTGACATATAGAGCTCGCCCCCATCCTGGTAAAACTGCTGATAACAAAGTGTGATAAGACAAAACAACTACAGTACTTATAAATAATGTGATCATTTAACTAATGGAGGAAGCCTCTGGGCTTCTGCATTTCTTCCATAACGGTCTACTTATCTGACATGTTATTTAAGTAAAAAAAAAGCAGGGGAGTCAATTATTAATTTACAAAAACTCATCAAAAATGTGTCCTTTTTAAAAGGCAGTGAAACATCATGGTTTGGTTAACAACTAGTGAGCAGCCCTGTGCTTATATACACCAGCAGGGTACCTGTGTAGGCTATTTATATGTGTGCCCTTTAGGTCATAGGCTTTGAAAATGTTAGTGGAGCAACCCCTTTACATATTACAGTTTTTGCTCTCATCCTGAAAATACTTTTAATTCACCCAATTGTTCACCAAACTCACCAAGCTAACAAAAACAACGTTATCTAATGGCCATTTTTTAATCAAACTCCCCCATTAACAATACTGTTCCTACATGTTTGGATATGTTCTACAACTTAGATATCTTGCCAGCTTTTTATCACGTGCTGTCAGCTCACAGCCAAGATACAGACTGAACTGGTTATCAGTGCCTCACACTGGTCCCCGCCTTTGACATCTTTCTGTCACTTGTAAGTTAAATGTAACTCCATGAGGGTTTTGCTTGGATCCAAGAGTAAGAGGAGCTGAATATTTACATGAGACCTGCAGAGTGACCTTCTTAAATTATTAGCAGCTACAAAATAAGCAGAAATACCTTTGAAGGATCTTCTCTGCCTCGCCTTTACTGATGTCCATTCCCAGATCGGCAAATGACTGCCTTATCTCCGTGATGTCTATTCGACCTGTTGAAAATGAAACCACAGTAGTCCTGACATCTCTCACATGCTGAGGGACATACATTCCCCATCACTAACATGATAGACACATCACTACACATACTCTTTAGGCACATTTGAAGTTTGCTAGATGAGATAATTACGGCACACATACCATCATTGTTTTTGTCCAAGCTCTTGAAGGTCAGTCGTAACTTCTTCTCATGTTCCTTTAGATACTTGGTGAACTCGTTGAAGTCGAGCCCCTCATCTTTGTCCTTGTCTCCAGAGGAAACTATTTTCTAACAGCAAAAACACACACACAGAATATTAGCAACCCAATGTCATCATGTTGTAGAGTTATAGAGAGGCGGATGACTTTTAGTTGAGTCTGCCACCTCCTCCTCATACAGCAGCTGGCAGAATAACGCAGCAAATTCCTCCTTTGACCCTACATGTCCTGCTTTACATTTATTCATCAACATCTGAATTGAATCATCTTTATTCATCTGTATCCTTGTTTGCAAGGATTGACTATGATCAAGAGGCATTACATTCAGTTGTCTTGCTATGTTGCAAGAGCATAATGTTGAGCACATTTGTGCTGATTCAGGATCAGTCCCTCAGGGGATAAAGTGAAACCTGAATCGCAACGTCACTTTTGAATACTTTCAAAAGTCAAGAGGTGATCCAAGTTCTGTGGATGAGTGCAATCCACATGGAAATCAATTAATGTAAAGAAAAAAACACCATGCCACTTTCAATGAATTAGTTTTTGCCTAAATTAAAGGTAAAGTTTCAGAAGATGAATTGTGGTGTTAATGAGAACACCACTGAGCCAAACGTAGCCCGTGTGCATGTTTATTACCTTTATCATATCAACGTCATGTAATTGCATAGATATGGAAAGCTCCTGTTTTACGACACGGAGCAGTGACCTTTCCTAACCTTTTTCTCCTGAGTCATACTTTTATAGTTATCAGACTCACTGATGAGTGTGAGGAATGTGATACTATTTGATTAGCAAAGGTGGGTCCGTCCTCGTCAAGTTGCAGCCCACAATAAACGCTCACCTGCACCTACAGTTTGAACTTTGAAACAGTTTCTTCACTCGCCTGATCCTGCTGTTACTTCTGCAGAAATAAAGCTGATTTCCAAAGAAGCCAGAGTGTTAATGCTCCAGGTGATATGTTACTATTTGTGTGAGAACATTCTGTCACACATTTTGCAGACATGCTGGAGCAGTTTGGGGCTGAGCGCCTTGCTGGAGGGCACCTCAGTGTTGGTAATGAAGGAAGGGCAAACACTGTTCTGTCATCTGCCTGCTCAGTAAAAGTACTGCATTCAAAAGTTTACTGCATCAATGAAGATAAAATTGGAGATAAAACAAGGATAAAAACCTACAATGAAGATGATGTGCTGTGAGTAAAAGCTCCAGAACTGCTACTAAATAAACCTTGTTGTAGATTTTTTTTTTTCCCAACTGTTGCTTCCAAAGTCAAGAACATAATTCAGACCTGATCTTTTCACCTAACTTGGATGAGAGCTCTGGAAAAAACTCCATCTGCTGATGAAGATCATGTGATATAATCAAAAGCTGCAGTGGTGAGTTTTCTAATCTCTTTAGATAAAGTTTGAAAGTGTGTCAGTCCTGAAGGGGTGATATTTCAGGATTACAACTGAGCACAGGCCAAATTTAAAGACGCTCAGATTTCATTGAACACATGAGTCAGCAGTATTTGGAAATATTCCTATAAAATGAATGTAGCATTAAGTACAAAGCACATCCACAAGTAGTGCTGACATTATTTGATGATGAATTAATGATCATTTTGATGAGCATGTTTTCATTAACTTCAATTATCAAGCAAAAATCTGAAAGTTTTACCAGTTTCTGCACCCAAAATGTTTAGATTTTATGTTTTTTGTGTTTTATATATCCATAAATGGAATATCTGAAGGCAAACAAAGACATTTGAAGATGTCTTCTTGGGCAGCTGGAATATTATAATTGCAATTTTCACTATTTCCTCACATTTAATAGACTTAAACATTAGTAATTAATCAAAAACATCATTAAAGTTGCAGTCCTGAAGTAACAATAAAGTGCCATGTATCTAAAGCAGTACTCAGGGACAGTATTTGAGTAGATGTATTTAGTTACTTCCTCTGAGGCCTGTGCTTTATTGTTAGGTTTACTGAGAGTTAATACAAAGTAATTGCAGCCTGTCCTGTTCCATCAGGAATGCAGCAGCTTAATAGCCTACACATAAAGTATTTGTGTCAACTGTCTCGCCCTGTGAGGCCTTCATGTGTGCTGTTTCCTGTGCCCATGACTCTACCTGAGCTGCTTCTCTCCCAGTCTTGATGCCCATGGCAGCCAGGCCCGCCTTCAGCTCGGACACATCCACTTTCCCATCCTTGTTGGTGTCCAGCTTGGCGAACAGATCTTCGTATGTTTTGGACGCATCATCAGCACACAAGCAGTCCGTGAAAAACAGCTTCCTGACGACTTGATACATGTTTGATGTGAGACTGAGAGCAACACAGACGCTAAGTTGAGCAATTTAACTGCTGTGGAAACACACACACACACAAGCACACACACACACAGGCCGATTCCTGCGGCTGTTGGCACTTCTGGTTTCAAGCACCAGGATCGATCCGTGGGATTTCAGAGAGATTTCCGCGGTGCAGCTTCAAAACAAAGTCGTGGAAAAATCCTCATAAATCGGTTTGGGGAACAATCCGGTAGCCAGAGGTGATACTATGAAACTTAGCATAAGGCAGTTTGCGGATGAGGTAGGCTGGCAGAGCTGAGCAGAAGGGTGGGGACAGTCGGGTTGCTTTGCCTCAGAAGACCTCCTCTTTCACTGCGCACACACACACACACACACACCACAGAGACACACCCGTCTGCAACAACAACACTCACTATGAATATTTTTTCATGGCGTGTATTTTCAAACACGAGTAGCTATATGACGGGCAGCTGCTTTAAACCTAATCTTCCTTTAAATAGTTTCCTTTCTTTTTCATTTCCTTAAACTTGTAGTTGCCGCTTCTTCAATCTGAGTTATGCGTTGTTGTGGTTTGTGGTGTAACACCGCCTCACACACACACACACACGCGCGCGCAAATATGCATATTCATATAGAGTATGGCTAGTCCTCTCACAGTGGGCTCCAGTGGAGGCAGTCTGATTCAGCTCAGTGAGTCATACACACAAGAATCCAGCAGCTGCTCCAGGCATAACAAATTCACAAACTTTTTTAATTAAGGGTCCGTTGCTTTGTGTATGGAGGCTGACTGATGCCACCCAGAAATACAACAACAGATCAGTAGCATGTGATGATGTGAAAAGTTTTTTATAACAGGTTTTTCCCTAGTGTTAGTATGTACATAAACATGTTATAACAAGATAGATATTGTTATAACCAGAAAAGTTTCTTCTTAGTGATCTACTTTGAGTCCCATCTTAAAACATGCTTTTATCGGACAGCCTTTCCTGATTTTCCTTGAGTTTTAAGTTTACTTAAACTGTCTTTTATTTCCTCTGTTTTTCTACGCTGAAGTGTTTTATCAGTCCTTTTAAAAGTTGTTGTTTTCATGTCTTGTCTGTTTTAATTATTGACATGTAAAGCACTTTGCTACTCTGTTTTGAAAAGGGCTTTAGAAATAAAGATTATTGTTGTTATTATTATTAGGCTATAATGTGATAAGTAGGTCATAAAAACAATTAAATATTTTGTTGTAACAGGAAAAATAACAATAAACATTCCATGTTGTACCGTGATAATGATCTTTTATTATTTTTATTTTATTTTATTTTATTTTATTTTTATTTTTATTTTTTCTGGTGTGGCAGCAAGGAGGAGAGATGGATACGGGGAGGGAGGTAGAGAGTCCATGGATGTCCCACAGTTGGCAACATAGAAAACTGAAAATCTGATTAATCTCTTAAATTCTGTTTTCCATTTTTGACCTTTGCAAACTCATATTGTATACTTCAGAACTTTATGAAATCCCAAAAATGCCAGATATATCCAGGTGAAGTTTTGAGAAAACTTTATAAAATTATAACTATATATACCTATGCCAAATTGTGCAGGTTTATGCATAGCTTGAATATATCTAATTTTGTCATCTAAATATTCAAAGTTCAAAGTTAAAGCTCTATTGTAATGATACAATACAGGATTGTGCATTGCAATGCAGTTGCAACCCCTTTATTGCTACACACAGAATGTGCAAACTAATATTCAAATATTTAATTGTATATTATTTATCATAATATATCTTCAGAGAATAGATAATATTATTATATTAATATATAATAAACACACACAGAAATATGCACAGTATGTGCAATACAAGTGTAACAGAAGTGATATAAATTCTGGTTTAAACAGAAAACTTTGGTTATAGTGGGAATGAGGGTAGTGCATATAGTAATATGCAAAAGCAGCATTTTTTATTTATTAATGTGGATCCCCCTTAGCCACTGCCATGGCAACAGCTGCTCTTCCTGCGGTCCACACATCAGCATTTTCCACACGACTTCACTAAAAAAATGAATTAAAGTGAAAAAGAAAGTGGCTTGAAAAGTGCAGTTCAGTAAGAGTGTTATTGTAATTCCTATATTGTACCACGAGGTGGCGACAAATGTTACATAACAGCAGCTGGTTTCACTTTGTTGTTATAATCTGTACAATCAGTGCTGCTGTTAGTCTGACTGACCGCCAGGGGGCGATGGAGGAGGGAGGCGGGCTTTACTGAGCGCCATCAAGCTCATAACTGTCATTTCTGTACATCCGTTTAATACTCATTTATTTCAAAATAAAAGCAGAGACAAAGACAAAGTTTCAGTCAAAATGTTATTAAGTCTACAGTGGAAAGGAAGTACATATAATGAGTACTGTATTTAAGTACGAATTTGGGGTGCTTGTACCCTGCTTAAGTATTTCCATTTTATGACCATTCCATTTCTACTCCAACTGGCTACATTTCAAAGGGAAATATTCTTGGCCCTATCTTTTAGGCTACTCCACTGCATTTATTTGATAACTTTAGTTAGCCTATCAGATATCAGTATCATTTATGAACACGAAATATAAACCAACTAATCAATTCATTATGACATATTATTATTGCATAAGCTTTCCAGCAGTGCATAAAGTAATTTTAACTAGCCCACACTTTACCAGCTGCAACATTAAAATGATGCAGACATTAATGCATCAGTAATGAATCTAATAAAAAACAAAAAACATAGCCTACGTTATTATGAAATGATGAGTACTTTTACTTTTGGTACTTTAAGGAAAGATTGATGCTAATACTTTACCTATTTAAACCAAGTACATAAACAAAAATCAAAGTCTGAATGCACGTAATTTAACTTTATTTCAGACATAGAGGTCCATATTATAAAAAATAATCTGTTCAGTTAAAGGGGAACACCACCTAAATTAAGAACTCCAGTATGTTATTTCCATGGCCTTGGAAAGCTCAACCAATATTTTTATACTTAAGCTACTCCCTCACAAAGACAGAAAACAGAGAAGTAAGTCTCAAACTTGAGATTTCATAGGGTATGAAGTCTGGAGCTGCTTCATAGACAATACATGGGATACTGGACTCATAGATTCTTTGCTTTCTTTGTCTTAATACCCAAACAAGCTTTATTCTATTGTGGTGTCCTCAGTTCTGAAACAGAAAATGTGCCCATATACTCAGATTCCCCTCAGTGCTCTCAGAGTCATAACATTTTTCTCATTTAGTTGTCTATGGAGTAGCTCCAGACTTTATACTCTATGACAAAACAGATTTGAGCTGTAGCTTTCTTTAGTTTTTAGATTTGGGAGAGAGTTGCTCTGGTTTACTAATTTTATGTACTGTCTTAGACCACAGGAATAACCAATAGATCATGAATTTTGAAAATGGGCTCAGTTCCCATTTAAGGCTATTATAACTATATTTTAATTGATTAATCAACACATATAATTGTGTATAAAATTCTCCATGACAGCATGTAAGATGGGAACATTGCAACTTTTATTAAAAAAAAAAAAAAAGTACTTCTTTCACCGCTGGTGTTCACCAAAAGGTATTCACAAAACTAATATTGATGGGTTTCAAAGCATATCATTTTATTTTGAAAGCTGACAACAGGAAGTAGCTCTTCTTCATCGCCTCGGTGAGTTTCACAGTTTGACTGACTGTTGTTACCAGCAGCTTCACCACCCTCCCACAGCACGACACTGTACCTTTACTACAACACAATGGGACTGTAATGTCAGCGAGGGGCGAGACTAGAGCATCTTGTGTGCAGCATTGAATGTGTGTATGGATTTAATGATGATGAAAAAGAAGAAATTCAAGTTCAAGGTGGATTTTGAGCTGGACGAGCTCTCGTCGGTCCCCTTTGTCAACGGTGTCCTCTTTTGTAAAGTCAGGCTGCTGGACGGCGGGTTCTCGGAGGAGTCTTCTCGGTGAGGATGTGTTCATACAGTCATAAAAACATTGAGTGTACGTGCTTCTCTAAAGCCTGCAGCTTAAGTCAGGTTAGCAGCTTTAGCCTACCATGATACACTACTAGCTAACCAGCTAACACGCTACATGAGTACCGTTAGAAACCAGCTAACGTCAGTCATTTAAACGGTGTTTCTGTTGTTCAGATTTAACATTACCGTCCAGTCAAGTCTGTTGTATCAGCTGAGGCAGAACTGTAAACGCCATGTTAGCGCAGACTGGAGCAAACAAACTTTAGCATGTCTGATAATTGGTACTCTGAATTATCCACTAATTAGTTGACAGTTTTCCGTGTTCAAGAGGACATGGGGTTACATTTCACAGGCTAACTTCCTCGCTGGTTGTGGAATTGATTACTGGGCTATGAGCAGCCAGCTGACTTGTCATATTCTGCCACGAAGCTGAATATGACTCCTCTGTCAATTGTTGCTTAATCAATAGCGTCACTAATGTCCTGAGCTATCTCTGCCCCCTGTTTGGTCATAAAGTTATCACTGAGGCAACTGTGTGTGCTTTGTCAGCCTGTTAGTGATTATAACTGATCAGGAAAATGCAAGGACAGTGCACTGTTGTAAAAGTCATATGCAGTAAGAAAATGCTGTCCCAAATAATTCCTGCTTAGGTCAACTCAAACTGTAATATTTTTGCTTACACTATAAGGCATAAAAAAGAAACTGAAATTATGGGTATTAAATTGTATGTACTGTTGTGCATGACAGGAAATTACCCCATTCCCCTGTCAGTCACTTTGTGTTCTGCAGCAGTGTCATGATAATGCTGTTGTCAAGTTGTGACAGGTAAAGTCATCTCCAGTGTTACCTGTTGTGAGCTGTCATAAGTAAAAGTTCAACTCTGCGCTTAATCTATAAAGAGGAAAGCTTTTAGGGCTGCAATCATTTTCGTTATCGATTGATGTACAGATTATTTCCTGGAATAGTCAATTAATCATTTGGTTTATACTGTGTCAGAAAATGCCCATTACAACTTTGCTTTTTTGCTCTCCCAACAGTGTAATACAGTTATTTGAACTATAACACGTAAAGACAATGAAAAGCAGAAAATTCTCACAATTATAATATAATATAATATAATTATTAATAATATCAATAGTTGCAGTTTAAGTTTCTGTCAATTATTTAGCCAAACTACATAATCATTGCAGCTTTGGTCCGAATCACAAAGATATTCAACTCATTATAGAGGAAATTATTCCCATTTGGAAGCTGCTGCCGATTCATTTTCAGCCTTTTTGCTTCAAAAATAACGTAAAGAATACATTAATGTGTTGATTCATTTCTGTTGCTAGACTAATCTATTCACTGACTTATTGTTTCTGCTCTAGTTAAAAATATTGTCATATATAGCTGGGAGAACAAAGTGATAATGTTTGAGTTCAGATACCGATACCTGTATCTGAAATGCCTCCAATGCTGCCTAAAATGTCTGATCAGGTGAGTATCGCAGTCTATGCACCAATCAGATACCACGTAATTTATTAAAAGACTTGAAAGTAGTTTCACACCCAGATATAGATGTTAGTTATCCCCAGAAGTCAATTATTTTGGCTGGCACTTATTTTGGCAACTACTGTTTTAGAGCAGCAAAGATGGAATTGATCTCTGATAAATGTTGTTACATTAGCTGTTTGCAAAATGTCAGCAATTTGTTAATATTTTACACTGGAAAGTCCCATCATGTCACATCCATACAGGGTTAGTATACAGCTATTCATATTTTTTATATATATAATTTTTATTTATTGTTATTATTTTTTAATGCACAGTATCAGATCGGTACTCAGTAACGTCCGATATGCAAGTGTAAGTATTGGAATTGGTATCATGATTAAAAAAATGGTTTCAGAACCTCTCTAGATAATGATGGTGGTAATATAATATGTTTGATGTTTACACTGAAGTGGTTGTTAAAAGGAACTAGAAGATGGGTTACCAGATAACTGGTCATGAAAGGAAATGATCTTATGCCCATTATTCAGAGTCACGCTGCAGTCCACAGCAGTATCATGATAATATCGTTATTGCTGTCAAGTTGAAGCAAGCAGAGACAGTCATCTCCTTTGTAACCTGTTTTGGGTTTCTGCTCATAAATTAGACCGGCTTCTAATGTTGCAGTAAGGGAAAAGCATTGTTTTGGAGCGAGGCTGTAGGGATTAGATGGCTTCACCCTGATTATATAACAAGCCCTCTGTTTGCTCTGCAGTAAGTAGCTCTCATGAAATGGCTTGATAGAAAGGCCAAGTGTGTCGGACTTTGTGAATCAGGATTTTTCTGAGGTCATGACATGGGGGCATTTTAATATAGCTATTATTTTCTTTGTACATTTTGTCCCATGTGAGCAGCCACTGCAGCCGAGTTAAAGCGATGAAACACTGTAAGAGGGTTCTTTAATCTCATAACCCAGACTTTGAAGTTCATACGGGTGATGTTCTAATTAAAACGTCTTGATCTGGCTCTGACATTTTCAGCTAGCAGAGTTCGTAGTCACTAACTGAGTGTTGTTAGATTACATTTTTCTGCAGCAGTTTGATTTATGAAACTCTCAAACTTCAGTGTTTCCTCTGACACTCTTTTGAGTCATCCCAGCTGTGAGTGTGAGGGAAGTGCAGATTGTTGTTTTATGAGCCTTTCTTTTCCTTTGGTGTGGCTTGTCATCAGGACTGCACCATTGTTTCTGCCAGGAACAAGTTTTCTTTGTTGTATGAGTTTACTTTTTTGAAAGTGTAACAATTTAGGGACAAATTCAGACTTGGATCTTTTCGTTGCAGCCAGACAGTTGGAAACCCTGCCCAAAATTCATGTCAGAAAGATCTACTTTCTGTGTAACTATGTGTTCATGAGAGTTTGTAACTGCAGCTGCCTTCTAAAAGGACAGCAGCTGTAGTTAAACAAGATATCTGACCCATGTATAGAGGTGAGAGTGATGACCTCCGCTTGTGCTTAAAGGCAGACTTACATACTCACTGATAGGATTTTGCTACGCTGAGAAGTGCTGTGATTTATAGCTAGTACATGCAATCAGGCTAGAATTCCCGGAGCACATAGTGTCCAGCTGGCTGGGAGTTCACTCTCTGGAATTTATCAACCAGAGGATGAAGTCAACGTTTGTAAAAACATTAGTCACGCATCTGCTGCTTTTTATTTATAGTGAGGCAGGGATGCAGAGCACATCTTGTGCCTATATGCTCAGTCAGTCTTAACCATCTTAACGGGGATTTGTACACCCTGTTAATCGTTTAAATCTTTTGTCGTCAACACTCTTTGCACTACATTGTTAAGTGTCTTATCCCTCAGCTTTTAAATCAGAAATGGTGGCAAAAAGAGACAAACTTTTGTAACATTTATGACTTGTTGCACCGTATTAAAGAGGAAAACCATCAGCTGCGCATCTAAATGAATGGCATGTGCTGTCTTGACAGAAGGGAGTTGGTTAGGTGAGTGGGAGAGGAGAGGATGCCAGTGAAAGAGAGGCCATCTGGGGTATCGTAATGCTGCCCACGCATACACGCTCTTTTCTCTCTCACTTCGTCTCATCCCCTCACTCAGAGCAGGCTACACCTCACTCTCATTTTACCCTCTGGTTATTGGCCGGGGATGTGTGTGTGCACGCGTTTCTCTTTCACTCTGCTGCCAAAATGAGCCACACCTGCCGCCATAACCTTTGGATTCAGCAGTCAGATGAATCAATAGGTGAAAACAGGACTGTGATTAATTAGCTCTTTTTATTAAGTGGCCAGAAAAATCCGAGGATAAGCACATAAGCTTGTATTGGCAACTTAAATCAGTAGCTTTAAGCAGGGTAGAGATGTGAGAATTGTTAATCCAGCAGTCATTCAACCCAAATGGCTTTTATTGTTAAATAATAATGATATTAATATGAATGAAATTAAAATGTGCCTCTACATTTTAGGGATGTGTGATCAGGACCGTTGAAAACAGTGACAAGGCAGGAAATTATTGATATATATCAAAAAATGTAATAAAAACAAATCATCTTTGTTGAAAATCTTTTTTTTTGTCTTGAATGCTGTCTGGTTGTGGATTTATTATTCCCAAAGCAATACTTTTGTTTTGGTACAGTTAAAAAACTTTTCTTGATAACATGCTTTTAAGAATATTAACATTTCTTTTCAAAGCCATGATTGCATTTTACAAATAAAGTCAAAGTTGTCAAATGTTTAATGTCGGGCTGAAGCAGCCGTACAAATACAGTCCACAATTAATAAAGTTTTTTTATTTTGCAAACTTTTATTACTCAAAGAGTGAGTAAGCAAGACTGTCAAACAGTTCAGATATTCAATAACAGGCTTTGAAATTTGTTTCCAATAATCTGTGCTATATGGACACATTTTAGTCAGAGCTAGAAAAAAGTATTGACGTTTGATACCTACGTGTGTTATTGGTTAATTGCTTTGTCATTTTTGTTTTATTTCGATAAACATTGTTTTCCATGAATAGTATACGATGCATTAAAATTCTGGTACCGGGCCAAACAGTCAATCAGGGGTTATAATGTGAGCTGTCCAAACCACAAAAGGAAATGATCCAGCTTTTCAGCTGGACAGAGACATGCTGTACAAGGAATAAAATCTCATGTGTCCACGAGTGTTTCCACCAGTCTCTACTTGCATTATCTGAAGCTGTCTAACATCATGTTGTAAATTAGCCTTTTAGAGCCCAACATGCACCACATGCACAATACATGCACATCTGACCTGACAGAGTGCTTAACGTTTTTGTGATGTCCCTTTACAGGGAGCCAGTGCAGGCCAACTGTGTTCGATGGAGGAAACGGTTCTCTTTCCCCTGCAAGATGAGTGCCAGTGCAGGAACAGGTGTACTGGACCCCTGTGTGTGTCGCGTGTCTGTCAGAAAGGTACAGTATGTCGCTACTGAGCTCCACACTATAGACATACATATTATCTACATAGTTTTGTTGATCCACAATCAGATGTGTTGCATGTGAATGTACAAGGTTCAGGTTGAAGATGCATCAGGGGAGGGGTTTCTGCAAAAACAAAGGCTTCTGTTCTCATTGTGAAAATGAGGCTGCAATAAAGAGGAGCACCTCATCTTTTTTTTTGCTGTGTCTGGGTTGAATTGTGGTATTGGTTACATCCACAGAAACTTGAGAGTGAAATGTGACCTCTAAATCATAGTTAGCAAGCACAGCATTCTGAAGAAAACAGACTCATCACTGTCAAATCTTCAGCCGCTCATCCTCTAGTTGTCTTTCAACATTTAGCGTTACGTGAGTGTGCTCTGTGCTCTGCTTGTTTACTCGTGTCATGTTACATTATTTTTAGGGATATAAGGGTATAAAAACAGCAGTATAAAAAAAGGAAATGGATAAGCCTGAATTAGCCTTCCTGGTGAAATGTGTCTTATGTTTCCACATTGTATCTGTAAGCTATTTCTGGTGTGCCCTGCCCTCTTTGTTTTAGGACACTGAGCATGTCAAGTACCCAGAGAAACCTTTGTTATTTTGCCTTCACTGGTGGCTCCCTTTGGTATTGAACTTTAAAAGGTCAGACAGTTGCCTCTTGCTAGTATCTGGAACCAACAACAAAATTTTCCAGTGTAACACTGATGTTATTCTTCTGCTGATGGAAAGTAGCAAATATGTAATATTTATGGTTACAATTACGGTAACCAGCCCGGTATTTGGTTAGTAAGTTATAATGCAGGGTTTTCCTAAAAATACATGTAGACTCAGGCAACAGTAATCTCTCTCAATCATCACTTATGACGCACTAGAAGTGTGTTGCGGTGTATTTTTCTGCAGAGACTCTGCTCTCTGCCCTCTGTCTGTATTTTCTTATTATTTTGCTGTGTTTGGGACACTCCTGGGCACATGTGCAGGTGAGGTCGGGACTTTATAAAAAGGTAGTGACCAGGTGCTAGACCATAAGCAGCAGGCATCCCAGAGGAAGCTACAAACAGCACAGATAAAAACATGAATATAGTGAAGCAGAACACCAAATGGACAAAGCTTGTTCCAAAACAGGAGTGAATGTGCTTTAACGAATTCCTACATAGTATACCTTTTAGTTCAATGCCTTGAATGTGGACACATGACCACCAGGACTGTAGAGTCTGAATCAGTATCTTTACTTTGATATGCTAGTATCCAAAACAACAACTTCCTACTCCTACTCCCACGTCTGCTCCTACTTTATCTCCTACTCCTTCTCCCACGTCTTCTACTCCTACTCCTACAAGGAACTTTGCCTTTCTATGTATAAAAATAAAACTTTGCAAAGAGATCCAGTCCTTTGCTGAACTTCCTCAGCAGCCACTGTGGCCTTTTAGTTCTGCTGGTGATGCTACAGCAACTGTCTAAAGTTTAAAATTTTGATAATTCATGACAAATAAGCCGTACGTGCTACGACTCACCAAAATGTAGCCCCAGTTGAGCAGAAATGTTCAGATGCAGGAGTTGCAGGATGAAGCTGCCTTAAGAAGTCCATCATTCTGTTTCTCTCAAAAACTGTAAAACTAATTACTCTATCTCATCCCACACATTTTGCTCAATGGACACCAAACTCAATACACAGCATCTTCAGACTAACCTCCACAAAAGATCCAGCTAGATTTTTTAATCCTCAAAAATTGAGGCCACAGTGCATCAAAATATTTAACTGCAAACAGCTACTGCAAATTCTTGCAAAATGAATCTCCAGTGTTCACGAAAAAAGACAACATTTTGATGTCAGAGAAGATGTACTGTGGTAAATTCCTGAATTCCTGAAAACTCAATTTTTGTGATAGTTATAGTAGTCAATGGAAATAAAAGAATCTTTAACCACCAGTCTCTCACTTATGGAGCAATCAGTCTTTGTAAAAATAAATTACAAACATCTCTTTGTTGTCTAGAGGAAGTACAAAATCCGTCCTTGCAACATGCAACCCTGCTCACTACTTAGGTCACAATGTGAAGCCAGTCTATAGATTCTCACTTGGCAGGTAGCTCAACAATATCATGACTTTCTTCCTCAAATGCCCGGCCCTGACTCACTATAATTAAACTAGTATTTTGGAATTCAGATAAATCTCAAACACATTAGATAGTGATCACTAATGTTTTGTGTTTTCAAGCATTAGTCGAGTATTTTAAACTTTTTTGTGCAACGTTTTAATGTAGATGTTTGTGCTTCTCTTTTCCAGGAGCTGAAAGGTGGAAAGGCGTATGCAAAGGTAATTCCCCACATGTCATCCAACCCCCATCCCCTAACCCAACCTCCAGGTCACCTAGATTTACAGTAAGCAGCCATATTTATGTAGATAGCCATGTGTGCCCATACCAAACAGATGGCCTTCACTGCCTGCAGGTTGGCTCATTATGTCATGTGTTCTCGCTTTCACTGTTTGAAAGTAATTATTTATTGAGCATGCTAAACCTCTTCCTGTGGATGTTCTAGACTAGATAATATTGAAATTGTAGAAGATTACCAGCTTGTTATTGACGAACAAGTTTCAAAATGTGTGAATATTGTTCAGTTTCCCTGAAGTTTCTCTCATGTCCTGACTGCTGTCATGTCACATCCAGAGATTGTCACAGTGCTGACTCAGCCAAACATTAGTCTCCTGAGAGGAAACAAAGTTCACCCACTGTCATTCTTTCTCCTTCAGCTTGGTTTTGCAGATCTGAATTTAGCAGAGTTTGCTGGCTCAGGGAATACAACCCGCAGATGTCTGCTGGAAGGCTACGATACCAAAAATACTCGCCAGGATAACTCCATTCTCAAGGTAACATTGAAGCTACGGTAACCACATCCACACCAGTCTGACCTGATGTCTTTAGGGGGCAATCTTGGTGTTACAACACAGGCGTTTTTCTCAACAAGGAAGTAGGTATGGAAAAAGGTTTTTCCATAAACATCTAGGATTACTCACAACGACCACAAGGTTACCAGGTAGTCCATTAGATTGTAGCCAGAAATAAACCATTGAAGAAGAAGAGCGCTTTCAACTGTGGATAATATTTGGCTAATGCAGCCATTATCTGCTTTATTTCATCTAACAGCCCCTAATATGTGACAAAACAAAAACTACAGTTCTTCAGTGAATTTTGGAGGGTTTGGATCTTATTGTTGGAATAAATTATAACTATGCTTGAACCAAAAACACCTTTTCCTGTCTGTCTTTAAACTAAGAACCCATGCTAATGGAAACCTTGAATGCAAGTCAAACCTGAATTGATTAACAAGTCTCCTCTTCTTTTCATAGGTTATCATCAGTACGCAGCTCATGTCAGGAGATCCCTGTTTTAAAACGTAAGTCAAAGTGATATTTTTCAGTTTCAATATGGCTTAAAATCTGCTTTGGTCCATATTAAGTCAGTCAGGGTTTGTGTCAGCATTCAGACATTTTGGATTCCTAACCATACAATTTCAGTTGGATTAGAAAGCCATTTAATTGCTTAAGTTTTTGGTTTAAAAAAGCGCGTGAATTGAATTATTCTCGTGCCTATGCTCGACTTTGTACTTGCCCAGATTTAGATATTTACAGTCCCCGAAGCCAAAGCTAACTGACCTGGAGCAGATTGTGATTTAAAGCCTCTTTGTTCTGTCAGAACCCCCCCTCTCTCTCCCTACATTTCCTGTCTGTATCTCCACTACCACTATCAAAAAAGGCAGAAGTGTTAAAAAAAAAGATACTGTATTATGCGCCAAAGTTATGACATCCAATCTGCTGCTGTAATCTGCTGCTGATTGCATTCGTTCAGGAGCCGATCCAAGAATACTGCCGTAGGTGTGGTACCGACAGCTCTCATGACTGTGCTGCGTCAGACTTTGTCAGGCTTGGGAGAGTTTCATGGGAATGAAACGATGCAGAATAACCCAAGCCTAAAGAGCAAGCTAGTGTTCTAGTTCCAGCAGAAATATGATTTGCAGTGAAAATATGTGTCTGTACAGCACGAGAAATGCTGCTTCACCCAAGGGCAAATTCGACCTAAATATTATTCAGTAGCCTGTATGATTATGCCAAAAGCTGTGTCTCCTTTTATCGTAGCTTGTATTTAACGAGTATCTCCAGTATTCTCACTTATAGCCTTAGCTGAATGCTATTCTGAATTATGACCGAACTTTATGTTCTTACTCTTGATTAGTCTTTGTTTTAATCCTCCCTCTCCCATGCCTTCCTGTTTTTGTCTTTCACCTTGTTTTATATTTTTAAACAACTGACACATTGAAATACAAGACAGGAGAAAAGGCCTCATTGTCTTTCCTCTGTCACCAGGCCTCCCTCCACAGCCACAGTGATCGGGATCCAGGGTGATGGAGAGAGCCTGCTGGAGGAGAGGAGAGGAGGGGACTCACAGAAAGGCTGTTCTGGTAAGAAGAATCACGCCACATTACACTCCTGTGCTCTGCTTAGTCATCCTGTTGGCTTTTCCAAACATTTCCAGGCACCTGATGGAGCACACATTAGCCATCCCATTGCATGCTGACTGCTGAGCCAGTGCTGGGTTTGGAGTTGTTTCACTTTTACCCTTGTGTTCTTACGTAAGGGATAATGTACAGCGTCCTGCATCACCCTGTCAGGGTTCATTTATCAGTAATGACCAGCTTGCTGTACATTATCACACTTATTATACAGCTACTTACTAAAGAAATCAATAATTTGACACAAAATATTGATTTAAAAATGATTTTATTGCTCCCGCTAAGTGTCTATGATCAGAACTGCATCCATAGCAATGGTCTGTCATCCCTAGAAGTGGTCTGCTATTCAGAAATAGTAGAACATAGAGTGCCGTGCAAGAAATGTATCTGACAGATACTGTAACAACTTTGACGTTTCTTCTATCTGCTCTCCTTTGCTATGTGAAGTGCCTGTTAATAACTGGTACAGCAAAAATTATCCCTCAGACATTTTGACTTGTAATCACAAGGCTGAAACAAGTTTTCATTTTGGTTAGACACCAATCTTCATAGCTGTGTAAACTCACTGAGCATGAGTAGAGGAGCATGACCTCATCACTTGTCATTGTTGTAGAATCAATTTCTATTACAAGTCACTCTGTATCTAGCAGATCTAACTAGCAGTGATAGATTTAGATTAATAGTAATTTAGTTGCATTTATAATCTCAGAGTGGTTATAATCCAAGTTTACCAGCCAAATTCAGATTAGGGGAGGGCATAGTTTATCTTCAATAGTACCTTCTGATGCTCTATTACCTAAAAAAATGCTTTATAACACCCTCGGAATTTAACACAAAGTAAATGTACATCACTTACAAATTTAACTATAGCATAACCTCTAATTTACCTGCCCCCTTGACATATATCCACCCCACCCCTGTGTCCACACCAATTTTGAAACCACATCTGTTCCTTTGCCACTAATACAAACCAACCACTGATCATTAAAAGTTTCACCCAAGTAAATGAGTGAAAGGCTTCTATTGTGAAACAGCTACAAGAGAGAAAGCCTTATGTGTCAGAGTTTAGCCACTTGCATGTAGAGGAAAGTGCAGACCAGCAGTTTTTTTTTTTATTGGCGTACAGTTTTATTAGGTTACCAGGTGACAGGCATGTACTTCAGGTTGGTTGTTAACCTCCAGCACATCAAGACAAACATTAATGTTAAAGTGCTGTCGTGTGGAAACTTGATTGTGCATCATTTTTGCAGTTATTCTTCTAATTTTATGGAAGCTAACCTCTAGTGTATTTCTTCCATTATTGCAGGCAAGTTTAGTTTAGCTTCGGTTTATTTTGGTCATTTTCCAACTTCTACAACTCAAATATACACAAGAAAAAAAATAATAACTATAATAAGTCAATACTTTTAAAGCATCAACAAACCAAAGCAGGTTTTGCTGAACTGAAAAGGTGTAGGCTGAATCCTCAGCTGATTGCACCTACTGTTTTACATTAATTGTTTGGCACTGTTCTCTTTGGATCAGTTCATTTGTCAAGCTGCAGATGTTGATCTGATAACTTGTGTCTGATTCTTCTCATTTGTGTGTGCATGTGCGCTCTCCAGCATCATGCACTCATACTTCATAGAACTAATATCTCCCATTCAGCGCTTAAAAAATGTTTCTCTTCCAGCCACCCCTTTCTGCTACATTTCTCTTTCCTGTTTTACCCCTATCTCTCTTGTTCTGTGTATGTTTGTCCATGTGTGAACACATTGCAGTGCTGAATGCTTGTTCCTCCTGGAAGCTTCAGAGTGTAGCGCAGCTCTTTCATGTATAATTTAAACTAGCTCTCTTTTAGATTATCCACAATCTGCTCTGACCCTGTAGGCTCTTACATGGTTAAAAATAGGAGTGTGTGCAAGTCTGTCTAGAGGGGGTTGTGTGTTTGGATGAGCACACCATGTGTGTGTTTGTCTGCTGAAGATGATGCTCTTTCCCATCAGCAACATCATGCTTTGGCTGTGCATGTTTGCAGTGTTGGGTGCAGGTGCTTCCTGTGTGTGAGTAGTATCCAAATTGCAGATCAAGAGCAATTATGTTGTATTATTTTTTAGATTAATTTTTTGTTAGAATATATTCCTGTATGCATATCTTTCAAGACAAGTATGAGTGTGACAAATAATTGCGATAGTTTGCTAACCCTTAGATGCACAGGACACTAGAAATTACAAGTATTCATAAGTGGGTCAAAATGACCTGCATCAGAATTACAACTAGGGCTATGCAATAGTGATATTATATTGATACCAACCTGGACAGGACTGTAATTTCAAAAGTTGTCCTCTTTGTTTTAGGTTCATAATAAATACATGCAATCTTTATTTTTGAATTTTGCATTTTAGAGTGTAATCGCTGCACTGCTACATGTGCAGAAACCAAAATCAATATGGCCTTCGCTCTCATAATATTCTACAAATGCTGGTTCCAAGGGTGAGAACAGAACTCTGCCAGAAAAGTTTTAAATATGCTGCCCCTTCGTCTTGGAGTAATCTACAGAGGGATCTGAAATTGGCACAGCTGATCACTGTGGGGCAGTTTAAGTCGATTTTAAAGGATCAAGAAATTAGCTCTTTGAGTCAGTGTAACTGTTCCTAAATCATTTTTAGAAATTATACCCACATCATATTTGTTCTTTTCCCAGACCTTGTACTTCATGTTCATTGCATACTATGGTTTTTATTCATTTGTTGGGTATGACAGTTATATATGTCTGTCTGCCTTGTTGTAACTTGTAACAATGTTTTGTGCTGCCCTCTTGGCCAGGGTCGCTCTTGAAAAAGAGATTTTTAATCTCAATGAGGCTTTTTGCCTGGTTAATAAAGGAGATATATATTTGTTGACCTCAAAGTCAGTTTTAATTGGGCAGTCATTGTCTTCTCATTTTGGAGATATCACAAGCAAAATTTTTTAGGAATATTTGGAATATGACTTGAAGAAAACAGTAGTGGGGTCGTCTTTGGCCCAGCTATGTGTCTGAAGGTTAATATTTCTTGAAATGGTGTCTGTTCTGTGTTGTGTTGCTGAGGCAGAGGCCTTTCCTTCCTTCCCTGCAGACATTTGAACTCTGAACTGTTCTGCTTCCTCACAGCTCAGCATTTTCCAGTTTACCTACTTGACATTAAAACGGTGGCACACGTTTATGATGCTGCATGTGTTTTTAAAAAGGCTCAGACATACACACAGCTGTACACACAGCACTATCTCAACTGTCAGAGCCGTCACGACTTTGGTTTTTGGGTTTCCTCTGCAGTCGCGCAGTTATTGTGGGTTTCCTTTAAGTTGCAGCACCAGCAAAGCTCCGATACGGTTGTTATCATGGGCAAAATGTAGTATTGAATAAGCAGTTACCCTGCTCTTCCTGGCCATTTCTTCAAATGTGTTAATTTTGCCACAACACAAGCAGAGCTACCACTGTGTTCGGATACTTGCCAACTGTGGTTACTTGCTCATTAACTCAGGGAAGCTGAACAAAGAGACAATGCGCGGGAGGCAGATGGGAGTTTTCTCCATCGCTGTAACTTTTGTCTGTTGGCAGAAATAAGCTACAAATCAACAGCCAGTAACACAATCCAGGTTGTACAGAATATAGATAACTGAGTCTATATCTAACAAGACAGATGGTGGGTTCCTGTCTGTGGCCTTAATCGAAACCAGATCGTGTTTATATGAACAGGTGTTTTATATAGTATGTGGGGCCAGAAATTTCTGGTCACGCCTGACTAACTTGCAAATGAGAGCACAGTGTGTTGACACAACACTTGATCATTTACAAAAGGAACATGTGGTGCTGCATTATCAGGATTTTACTTGATTCAGCTATTTCAGCTTTCAGTCACAAAAAACTGTACCACACACAAATCTGGTGTTTTAAGCTGAGAATGAGCCATGGTATTAAAAAGTTCACAGCGTGGTTTGGCCGGTTACTCTCTGACTATACGTGGAGGCATAAGCAAAGCTATACATGTGAGGTTTTTACTTAATTACAAAAGAACAGACTCTTGTAGAGCTTTCTGGTGTTCATCATGCTGTCTGTCTTTGGTGTTGTTCTTTCTAATCTAACAGAGAGTCGAGAAGGGAAGTGTCCTGTCGTTTCTGATGATCTTGGGGGCTGCGGCCACTCCCGAACGTCCAGTTACGCCAGCCAACAGTCCAAGCTCTCAGGTAGGGGCATCCCACATAAATTATTGTTATTATTTTTCCCCCTGATTCACTGTTGTTGACCTGACATGGATAGCATACAATCAAACAGGCCATTTTTTAACAGATGTAATATGTTAAGCTGGCATGGTGAGTGAAAGAATTAAAACTAGTTGTTACCAGCCTCAACTACGCAACGCATACATATTACTGGAGAATGTTTTTGTGGAAGGTCAAACTGAGAACAGCCTTTGACCAAGGAGGAGGGAAGTGATAAAACAATTTTCCAGTGACACTCCACCAGAACAGTTCAAACCTGAGGCTCGAGTTTCCATTACAGGCAGATCAGATGACTGTAATGAAAGATCGGAGGAAGTAGAGACATGCACTGAGATCAGTTCTAATGGCACTCTAATTTTGAATTTAAAAATGTTATTTCCTGCCTCGTTATAGTGTGTGGGCAGTTTGCTCTTCAGTCGCTGTAATGAACTGATGCTCTGAGATACACATCAGTACATGGTTGAATCAGGATTAAAACATGTCAGGGTGCAATAAGGCAGATAAAATCAGACAATTAAAATGATACAAACACTAAATTGAATATCCAACAATAATGATAATAATAAGACAGAACCGAATGCTAGCATTATTAAAATACTTTTTTTAAAAAAAAAACAAGTTTTGAGAAATGATTTAAAAAATACTGAAAGCCTCAGATGTCTCGTCCCTGTCATGACTTCCTGCAGACATGAACAGTTCGAATGTGTGGGTGTCGCTGCACAACTCTGCTGAACTGATAAATCTTTTAACACATTGGAAGTTGCAAATCTGCTTGACAGCACAGCAAAGTGGGTTTTGCAAAAAAAAAAAAAAAAACCTGCCTAACATGAATAGCAGATTATTGACTTGTCTTCCATTAGTAAAGCAATTATTATTAAAACTTTTTTTGTGCATACATGAAATGCATAATATTTAAATGGAGATTAGACCCCTGGTGCTATTGCTATGTAAATATACAGTATAATATTATGAATGCATCCCTTGATTTCTCAGGGCATACAGTTTGTCAACTACTGATAAATCATGGTGATAGTGTAGTATAGTGGAGCATTTAGCAGCTAAGGAGCCAAATATTTACTGCAGGAGCTGGTAGAGACCAAAAACAGAGCTGCAAGAGAGTGAATACCTGACTTACATTCAGTGGCCAAAAAAAATCTGTTACTGCAGATTTGAGAACTGCTACTGTATTGTACAAGTATTATTTTATGAAACCATTGCCCATCTCTCTCAGGCTACAGCACAGGTCACTCCCGCTCCTCCAGCATGTCAGAGTTCAGCCACCGGAGAAACCATTCGGTGGGCAGCGCTTCGACGGGCATTGGCAGCATCCCAGAGCCCAGCGAGGACCGGGACAGAGAGTCCAGACCCTGCCCTGCTCTACGTGAACACCCAGTCCCCACCGCCACCACTAGCAACCCAGCGGGTACACCTGTACGCAGCGCCTCATCCTGTGAACGACTCAACAGGTGAATATTTAGGGTAAACAAATAAAATACAATTACTGAAGATGTAATCATTGTCATAGTCCTGTTTAATGAAGAAAGCAGTCTGCAAGTCCAGCATATTTTTATTGCAGGTAATGAGTGCAATACAGAGTAGCTGTAAGTTATTTAAAGAAGTTAACAAACTTAAGATCGCACCTGAGGCTTGGGTCACGTTTCAGGAAGCAGCTGTCATGCAGAGAAAAGCAGTGAGGCAAAGCAGCGGCAGAGTTATATGTGGTTTCATTACGTGGTGTCAACAGACGCTCTGAGTATTTCTAAAATTGTTAGTCATTGTGTTTGTGCAATCTAAAAATGTCCTAACATGAATCAAGCGTAGCAGCTTCTCAAACTCAACACTGAGGATAGTTTTCAGTGTTTTTAGGGCTTAGGTAGCACTTTATATTTAGCCATCCTCTTTGAAGACCAGCTTTTAGTCAGGTGTCAACATGTTTTGCTTTACACAACATTTGGGGTTTTTGAATGAATAGCTAGACATTTTTGGAAACAAGCTTTTTCACTACCTTGCTGACAGTTATATGAGAAAATCTATACTACTTTCATATCTGTACATATGAAAATGAAGCTACCACAGCTTGTGTCTCCACTTGCTGCCTAGCAACCTCACAGTGACAACAAGACTTCAGGAATTGCTTTGGCCAAGAAGTAGTCTGGCTGCTATCTCCTCATGAAACCACAACATTTACACTTTGCTTCTTGTATGGTTTGACAAATTAGATATAATGTGTTAATTAGTGAGGTTCAGAGGTGCTGCTAGGCTTAGAGGACAGGCTCTCTGCTTTCTTCCTTCCAGCCTTTTTGCTAAGCTAAGTGGCTACATCTTCTCATCATATTTACCCACAGACATGAGAGAGGCATACATGTTCTCATCAAACTCTCAGCAAGAAAGTGAATCTGTATTTTACAAAATGTTGAATTGTCCCTTGGTTTTGTTCAAAGACTGCTCACATATGCACAACAATCAGGAAAAAAAGTAGACGTCATAGTTTCTAGTCTTGGTAACAAGATGAGGCTGGTTAAAAAACAAACTGCTCAGTGAGTAGTAGTGGAGGAAGAGAAAGTGGCCACTTAGCCACAAATGTTTGCAGTAGTTTTGCTATATTATGAGCACTAAGTAGCACTTACAAGTTTGTGCCTGCTACCAGGAAAAAAAAAGTTTGGTTACAATGAGTCAACTGACAACAGGCATCATTTCCAGCCGCTCAGATGGAATCCCTCGGCTCATGGGTTGACCTCATCCCTGCTTAGCAGTAAATGGGATGTGGATTTCATATGAGAAACAGAGTTGTCAGTTTGTGGTTGAAGCCATTAGTGGTCAAATAGATACACAATGACTCATGTACATCCTCCCCTCAGACACCCGGTGAAGCAGGACTCCATGGAGTCTCAGTTAAAGAGAATGGACGACACGCGGGTGGACGCTGACGATGTTGTTGAAAAGATTCTCCAGAGTCAAGACTTTACACCTAGCCTACTGGACTCCAGTACTGAAGGTAGGCTACACATCCAGAGAAACACAAACACACACCTTCACAAACACACTGTTTTCGTCCAGAACAAATTGAGCCTCATATAGGGCTAAAACTTTGGCCGCCAAAAGATAGGGAAAAATTTGTGGACCAAACGACAGAGCGAGCTATTGAGCTGCTGAATGCAGCTAATAAAATTTAACCACACAAACTGACTTGTATAAAGTTATTTTCATGATACATCTATGAATTGTTTTGTCAATGCAATGACACTTAAAGAAAGAAAAGCAGAGAGAACTTTGAAGTAGCTGTAATCACCAAATGTTTGCAGTCAATTTCTAAGCAGAAATCCTAAAAATTAATTCTCAAAGTAGTTGCCAACTAATCAATAAATCAAATTAAGCAATAAGCCATGAGAGACCGGGGTGTACACAGACTTAAGATCAGCTAAGGGGTGTAGGGCATGACGCAGTAAAGTCATAAAAGTAAAAGTATAGTTTGTCAGAAAAACTCCTACTTTTGAAGGACCTAAATTGTTTCTAAATTGATTCATGAACTCCTTACACTTTTAAGCCCCCACAGACACCCTGAATTCATATCAATCAGTCATTAGTTGCAGCCCTTGTCTGGAGCACTACTGTATGTGTTCAATGCACAGCTACTTTGCATAACAATATAATTAACTTGACAGTATTGTGTTACCCCATGAGTCAGTCTGTGTATTTTGAGGAGTAGGACTTTTTTTTTCCTTCCAAGGTCTCATCCAGCTCAAAGCTAGGAAAAGAAAGCTGCTGTCAATAAATGATTATTTTTAGATTGCCTAGCAACTGGCTGCTCCTCATGACAAGATTTATATAGCAGGATGTGGGTGCTCTCCGTACTGACCGAACGTCTGTTTCAGAGGAGGGCTTGCGTCTGTTTGTCGGCCCTGGTGGAAGCACGGCCCTTGGAAGCCATCACCTACCCACCAGGTAAGCATGGAATTTTCTAGTTTGTTTGTCCGTGGGGTTTTTTAAACACGGGTAATCCCGCTAAAACAGGTGATAGACCCCTTTCTCATTCCTAATAGACCAGACTGTCCCTTTCTGTGTGTGGGTATTTTTTGGGGGGGGTGTCCCGTTCAACTTCACGGAGAGGCCGGAGAAAAGGTGAACAGTAGAGAGTAGCACATGTAGGCTTTATCGTCATCTGACAATAGCTGATCAGTTCAGAGACTGAGTCACCCCCAGCTCAGAATGAAACCTCTGCATGTCCTTTTTTGAAAGTGGAAGTTTTTTTGTCTTGATGTTACATTTTGACTCCTTAGACGAGACAGCTATCAGTTTTTAGAGCAGTTCCTCTAAAATGTTTATTGCACATAATGTGTAATCTCAGTTTAAATCATAGAATTAAAATGATGTGAAAGATAATGTTTAATTTATGGTTTAAATTGTCAAAATCAGTAGGCCAATGCATTAATAATTATCTCTATCACTCATGATGTGATTGAGCGCATTAATGGAGCATAATCCCAACAATACTGGAAACTATGTGTTAATATTTATGATGAGCAGGATCGTGGTGCAGCTGCAGAATTTAAGTGAGTTTTTTCTAGTCTATCTAGTCTGAACATGCTTTACCAGACTGTCAGTGGCTGTGTTTTAATTTACAACATGACATAATGCCACTGAATGCTGTTGGGCCAAAGATTCAAATTGAAGTGTGAAATTTAAAATCTTTTCTTTTCAAGTGCAAATCAGCAAACACATTATTTCAGGACAGGATTCAAGGACACTCAAAAGATGCAGTAGGTCAGACAATGTTGTGAATCATTTACTGATATGATGAATTTTTGTGAGACAAGCGGAGCTAGATAAGTAGGGATAATCGCCAGACTTCTGTGCGGGCCATGGTATCAAGATGATACTGCCTATCGAGTCATTGGGGCCAGCCACAGCAGTTTAGCTTAAGCAGATACAATGTAGATATAAGGCTGGGTCAAGCTGCCAAGATCTCTTTGTTTGGGTGGGATTGGGATATAAAAGCAGACTAAACGTAAGTTAGGTCAGGGTTGCAGAATGTTGTCAGATGTCACGGTGCCCAATAGAGTTATAATGGCAGAGTCTGATAGCCACTGTAGGGCCTAGTGATAGGTTAAAACATAGTTTAACATAACAGTGGACTTCCATGGGAATGCTCTTCCAACTTCTGGCACATTTAATTGTGTTTTAATAACAGTTCTGTATTTCAATAATGACCTGGTTTGATGCAGAAAAAGAGGGCATGATATGCATTGTTAGTTGTCAGCTCTACTGAGTGATATGTGGGCCAGATATTACAATGTGTCGCTAATTTTGTCTTTTCTTGTTATCCCAGGGTTGGTGCTGGAGCGTACGAGCAGGTGGTGATAAAGCGTTAGACCTGTAGCCTCTCAGAGGTGGACTGACACTGCTTACATCAAAAATAACTGGAGGCAAGGCTGCGTCAATTTTAATCTGCATTCCTACAGCACACGTTACCTGATCAGCAAAGTGTCTGACCTGATCACTCTGTGAAAGGTTAACATTACAACAGTGCCCTCCTGTGTTCATATCTGCCACATGACACTGTAGCTCCCTGGTAGGTTTTTAAGAGCGAGAGGTAAACTGTCGTTATCTCAGTGTCAACATGCAGATATGAAATAAGAGAAATGACACATTGACCAGATTATTCAAAATAATAACATTTACATAAATGAAACCGTCCACTCCAACCGTCAATCTCTGGGTGTCGATAAGCCTCATCTTTTTGAGGTCACCTGTATCACCAAATCCAATTTAAACTGATAGGAAGAAGAAAATTATTAATCTTTCTCTGTAACAGAGGACACCAGGACAGGCTCTTTGTGTGCATCATCAGAATGAACTGAAATCTACGCTGCGCTGCGATGCGCTTTCAATACATTCCTTTAGTCTCTTAGTGTTTTTGTTAGACTTCCTTTTCAACTAGGATGTTCTATTTAATATTTGCCTATAAGCTGCTAAAAAGCTGTAAGTGTTGGCACTCTGACAACCATCGCTGTTTTGAAGTTGAGAATATTTTACTACAAAGACGAGGCATCAGACTCAAGCTATTTGACGAGTGAGCGCTGACTGTGTGAATGTGTTTGCCATGTGGCAAGACCACTTTTATTAGGCGTAACTGTTATCCTGTTATGTTGGATGAGTGAAAGGATGTGAGATGATCTCTTGTAAGGAGTGCTATATTGGTAAGTTTGCAAAGACAAAATGGGAGAACATGACAATTTGCTGACTTGGTTCTTGTTCTTATTTGTTTGGCTTTCTGCCGAGGGTTGTCCTGCAGTACTAATCTGCCCTACAAAGGCAAAACCCAGTAACAAGTTTTGTTCAAAAATGAGTTTTTAAATCTAACTCTTTTTTTTAATGACATGTGGGTAATCCAATTTCCTCAATTCAGTGTCTTAGCAGATCTCAGTAACTCCATCTTTGCTTTTGACTCTAGTGACACTGATGTGCTTTGGTGTGATTAAACTAACCTCAAGTCACACATTTAAATCTATTAAATTGTAAATTATTTTACAAATTTCACTATAAATGTCATTAATAGATGTACAGACATATGTGCATTCAAATCCTATAATCTGCGGACTATAAATAATCAAAATTGAGTTTATTTTTGTAAACAAACTAGTTGAAAGGATAACAAAGCTGAGCATACACATTTTGTTGTTACATTCTGTGCAAATTCCCCGAAGGTTATCCAAATGCAATGATTGCATAGTTTTCCTTTCTCAAGTTGCTGCTCTCTGCCTTTGTAGGGCAGCAAATAGCGAACATAAAAAGGGGCTTCTATGATGAATATTACTATAGAAGGGGATATATCTAATGCCCAGTGTTTCAGCTATGTATCTATTGTATACTTACGCTTTGCAACGCACCTACATCTTTGTGAGCCGACCTGTTGACCAGGAAGCTAACATCAGTGAACAAATGAAGGATCCTGTGACGCACTAACTAATTAATGTGTAAGGATTGTATAGTGAAGGACTAGTGAAGTAACCCACTGCCATGAAGAAAAATCTCAACAGCACCTGTTTTTAAAAATGCCCAGAGTAATAGTTTTGTGTATGTGTATGTATACCCTGACATCTTAATTGTTTCAGATCAGAGTTAAAACCAGTCTAACTAACCAACACAATCAACACATGAATGATCAGTGAACCTAATAACATAAATCTGCTGAGAGTTTTGAAATCCTGATAGTGTCACGCACGCTCGCTATTTGCATTTCTAGCCTAAAAGGAGATTAAGTGCACAACTTATTTAGTTTATAAGTAAATTAGCCAAAGTACACAACACACTGTTATTACCTGGGACTCTGCAAGGCCTATGCATAATGAGAATATTAGACGCATTATAACTAGTGAAAACAGACTGCACAGTATCTGTAATCTTCTGTCTCCTGTCATAAGCCATAGCAGAGGTAGCATACCTCCTCTTCTACATAAACTCTATACGTATTATATCAATATCTGCACAAGTGTCATCAGTGTATGGTGTTTTAACTATACGTCAGTGTTCTGTTTTTATGTTCCTGTGTTCTGCATGATCAAAACGTCCTTTTGTTAGCTCGCAGAACTTAACACATCTTCATGTTTTTCCTCATTTTGATATTGTGCCATCTCTTATCTGAATATTTCCACATTGAAGGAACAATTTCGCTAATTAGCATGTAGGGAATCATTGTTCTCATTTCTTCCTGTTAAAAGCAGATATCTGCACAGTGTATGATGTAACTGTAGATCTGTGTTCTCATTTTGTGTTTTTACTTTCGGCATGGTTTAAATGTTGTATGTTAAGAAAATCATATCTGTAAAGAAATCATCGTCTTTGTTTTTGAATCTTTCATTGCTGATATTGTGCCATATTTTGCTAAATGTTTTATTGTTAAGAAACAAAGTGTTCTCACTACATAGTTATGACAGTGTTAAGTGTATGATTTATGGCTACCAAATATCAACTATTGGATATTTTTTCTGTTTTTTTTTTTGTTTGTTTTTTTTCCCTTTTTTGATAAAAAAAAAAAAAATCTTTTGTTTTACCTGTGTGACACAGGTATGATTATCTTGGTACCTAACATGTTGTTACAAACATGGTTTCTTCTTCTCTTCTGTGAAGCTGTTGTCTATATAAAACTGTAAAATATATTCTCCTGTAAAGTGACGTTCTGCGCTGTTCTGACACTGTCCAGTGTTTCCTGTTACAGACCAACATTTGCTTCCTTAACAAGTGTACTGGATGCTTCAAATGTGTACCTTGCACTGTTGAATAAAAGTTAAAAGTCTTCAGCATGTTTTAAATTGAACACGAGCATCATGCACAAGAATAATATTTTTTTAGATTTTTATTGTACTATTTACATTTGGACAGTCTGTCTCCTTCAGCAAGTACACTGCTAATTTAGAGGCCAGTTAATATTTACATATAACACAAAGTTGCAGTCCAAACAAGTATTTAATAAATGCAAAAGCCAAAAGTTTACACAGTGCAGTTGGGAATTGTCAGTACACCTGCACTGTCCAGTAGTAACCAAGGGAAACCATTTGCTCACTCAACAAGTCACCTACTTGCCCCGACAACAAAGCTGTATCCGCCAGATCAGACATTTGCTTCCCAGTCTTCCTCTGGCTCAGCACTGTGGGAGCACCGGCTGGCCTCTGCGTACCCACTGTCCTCCACAACATCATGATCCTCTTCTTCTTCAGCGTCTAAAAAATACAAATGAAGGACCAGTGTCACACCCACAGAGGCCATTCAGTTGTCAAATTCATTGGATAAGCAGAAGAGCAGGAAATAAACATTGCAAAGTCAGCTGTGCAATAAGCTGAGCGGTGACTGGGGAGAGTAAGCTTTGTTAACCACTTAAGATACAGTTGACAACTTAAATGAAAATAAGTTTTTGTCACATTTGCTTAAATTGGCACTACACACACAAAAGTATTACATGAAACACATAGTAAAAAAAAAAAAAATGTCCCTTCGACTTCTCTGCCTCTAATGGCATGTGCTAGAATCAGACTACAGTGCACCAAAGACAACCAATCAGAGCTGAGGAGTCTGTTTCACAGCTCATGAACTGTGGTCAAACTGTTAAACTCGGCAGCACTGATCAAATATTACTCAAGATTCTGTTACTGCATTGCTTACTTATCGCCTCAGATGTTTTCAGAAACATTTTAATGTACAGTTGAATGTTGTTGATGCGGCCACTGTGTTGGAAATGTCAAGCAACGCACCAAGCACTGCCCACCGACCAGACCAATTTTCTCATTTTACAATTTAACAGCACACAAATTATGTTTCTGAAAACATCTGAGGTGAAAGATAGGCAGCACAGTGTCAGAATCTTGAGCCATATTTATCAGCGCTGCCTAGTTTGTGGGCTTTGCAGGAGCTCACTGGCAGTAATTGACATGACTGACAGCTGCGTTAGACACTCCTCAGCTCTAGTGGGTAGTTTTCATCTATGTGTGTTAATGCCATTATAAGCAATAAGAGAAGGAGGAGTATTGTTTGTTTCACAGATTTTCTGTCTCATGTAGTTACCAACTACAGCTTTAACCACCAGGACCCATAGTGTAGAAAATGGTTCATAATTACGAAGCATTTCAAAAAGTCAAAATGGTGACATCTGCTGGGCAAACTTTGGTATTGCATTTGTATTGTAGTCAGAATGTAAGTGGTGTTCCTGCTGCTGTCACAACTATACTGCTGTTTTGCTCAGTAAATGTTAGACTATAAAAAGGAAACACTTAAGCAAAGTCTACAGGTCTGCTTGTGGCAGACTGACACGCACATATGTTCAAAACCAATGTGTCACGTCTCTGATGAGAGTGTAATGAAACAGGCTTTGCTTGTGATTTTTGCCATGTTAACACGAGGCATCGATATAACCTGCAATGACACCTCTGCTTTGAAAACTGGATAGTCGATCCTACTTCAAGCGGAACATCACCACTGGAGAGGAAACGTATACACAACAAGAAAAGTATTTTTTAAGATGAATAGCTTTTTTAGCAGGGTTTCTCGAGTTTAAAGCAAGCTAGAGCCGAGGCTTTTAAAAACTTTTTATTCCGCTTGAAATGAAATTCAAGACCAATTTTCAATAACTTAAATAAGGAAAACAGCCAACATCAATTACTTAGGGTCAGGGACAATTTTGCCCAAATGTTAATTGCTATTTTGGTTCAGTAAAATTTGGAATATCTGCTTCAAGGGTTTAAAAAAAACCGTAGCATTTGCAGACCTGGAGGAGATGAGGGTAGAACAGAGGTGGAATTACCTGGCCTCTGATGGTGGGTTTTCTCTGTGATTTTTGTGGGATGCAACTGCTTTGAATCTAATTGTGCCATGTTTGAAAAACTTTCTGCATGAAATACATTAAGCCTTGTATGTATCACTTAGTACCACAAAATCTTGATTAAATAGCCTTTTTTCTCACTTAATCTGCACTTCACCATGTTGCCCAGAGTAAGATGACAGCTAGAAAGAAGACAGTGGATCCTCTGCTCTGAGTATCCTAGCCGGAAACAAAATATGATTGTTGTTGGCTCTGCTTTCCTTTTCTGCCTGATCCAAGAGGCATTTTGCAATTTTTTTTCCTCATAATTTTTTGTGAAATTCTACAATGCATCTTAAGGGAAACGCAATTTGTAATCTCCTACTTCTCGTGTCTTAGTATTACTAAGTCTTTTGAAAGGCTGATTTAAGACATTTTAATACCAATTAAGGCCTTATTTTTAGATGAAGGACTTTTAAGACTTTTAAGGATCAATGGGAACCCTGTCCAAAGTATCTACTGTAGCTTCAGAATCATGATGTATTTGAAACAGGAAACAGGATAGGCAGGCAGGACATTACGTTGGGAGGAATTTGATTTGATTGTTGAATAATGGGCGTGTCATAACAAACAAACAGGCCACGACACTGTACACTGACGGAATAGCAGTATCTGTCAGGGAGACAGACGAAGCCCATTGTATGATTCATGTAGTTGCTGAAGCAGTCCACTGTAAAATGCCTTGTGCATATCTGGAGCTGTCACAAATACCACTTTCCTCAAAGTGAATAAATTCTAGCCAGTGGTCCCGTAGCCACGGTGTCTGAATGTAACAGAAAAAAAGTGCAAGGTGGCAAACACCTGAGGACACACTGACGTACCATTGCTACCTATCTAACTAGGTCAGTGCAGTTAAAAGTTGGAGATTGATTGATGGTTGGATGTTGTATTTTTGTTTGAAATATGTTGGTACAAACTTATTTAAGCACACATCATACTTTGTTTTACAGAAAGAAATAATGATGGGATTTTGCTACAAGATTTTCTCTAAATATATCGTTGAAAAGGAGCAAAAAATGACCTGGAATGTGATCTGAAAGGGTTATAAAGAAATTCTGCCTTTCATCTCGACTTTAACTTTCACCTCTTATTATAATAAATTTTTCCCTTCTCATGAGAAATCTTTACTTTTTACAGATACAATAAAACAGACATAAAAGTGATCAAATATAACAGTACCTTGTTCCTGGACATTTAGGAGCACAGCAGAGCCGTCCTGGCTCAGCCTAACTTTGGGGTCGTCCATAAGGAAATGGCGGAGGTTACTAAGACTTCCACTCAGGGCATTGACTTTGGGGCAGCAGGACCACAGCACAGCCAGAGGTACAGAAACACACCTGCAAGCATACAAAAGATGACAATATGATATGAAATCCTGATGATAGCATTGGTGCCATTTAAAAAAAAAAAAAAAAAAAAAAAATTCAAACAAAAGATCAATGATGACATTTGTGAGAACTGCTGTTGACTAGCAGCTACATGAAAATAGACGTGCACAAATATTGAAATTTAAGGATATAGGAGTTTGGAAGATAACAGTTCCAGATAACAGTAAACTGAGTTGTTATGGTGAAGCATGAAATGTAATGAGACAACTGCAGGACAGGAACATCTTCATAGAAACAAGGCCTGTGTTAGTGATCTGTTTGCCACAAACTGCCTTCTAACTCGCCGTGGCCACATTGTTCCTCCACATCTTCCTAAAGGAAACACACCTGCGCGATCTGCAAGACTCCTGTCGTCCTAGGCCATTTCTCCAAAACACCTGTTGTTCCTCTCCTTCCTGTTGCCCTGGCACACCTCGGTCCCACTGCTCCACTGGCGTTTTCACCTCAGATCCACATGCTGCTGTCAAGTACCATACATTTTAACAAAAAGAAGCAGAGAAACATGCTGTAAGCATTTAACATAAAGTTTAAGGGACCAAGAACATTTTATAAACAGTCATACAAAACACTGATATTCTGGAGAAACTGCTGATACTGAGAAAACACACAAAAGCAACTAAACTAGAATTACTGCAAACCAATCAGTTACAGTTTACATCCATGTCTGTCCAGACTCATATGTAGCTATGACAGTCGACAAAGCTTTAAATATGGATGTTGCTGCAACGTAGATGCTTCACACACATCTTCAATTCAGCAGCACAGACCGTCTGTCCAGTCATTAAAGATGGACACCCAAGATAAGTGTCATCAATTCAGTATCTGACCAAATGTCTCCCCTTATGTTCTGATTTTTGACTGTCGCTTTTTTTGGCTCTGTTGCTTTCAACATTGGTTTTCATGTTACCAAATGTATACACAACTTCTTTTAAGAATGAAGAACAACTGTAAGATGTTCACCTGTCTGTTTCTCCCCCATCTCCATGTGTCTCTCTGATGCTCCAAAACATTCCTCCCCATCTTCAGCCTGGCGCTGACTCTCACCAGTCCTCTCCTCCATCCATCTACTCTTCAGCTTTTCTGCCCAATACAACACCTCACTAACCAGGACCCTCCGCAGGATGTTGTTGTCATGCAGGCTGGGGTAGTTTACACTATACAGCTAATACACAAACAGGCGAAAAATAGATATAGGTCACAATATCAAATTATCATGGAAACCTGGGTGAGATTTTTACTGCTCCACCACACAAAGGGAGTTTATATATATATTGAGTACCTGATGTGCTTGCCTATCATTAACAGTGAGTCAATTATTTATCAGTCAAGTGTGGAAATATTTGGCTTTTCTTGCCTGTAACTGTTTGGTTATACTGAAATCACAGTCCGTCACAATCTTGACTCTGACGGGCTAGTTTACACATCTATAATTCAATTATTTTTTCACTTTGTGTTAATTACAGTTCTCTATTGTTTTTAGAGGGTAGTGAAAGTATCTCACATATGCAGACTATTGAGACTACCCATGTTGTAATTGTCAACAGTCACCAGCAGAGGTCAGCAAAGATCACCACTCACCACTCACCACTGTCTTATCTGATGATTATGTTCTGGGGCTTATCTGGACACAGGAGTTGTAATACAATACTACTCCTACCATGTCCACAAAAGCTTTACTTCTTCTTTCAAATCTTAAGTCACATTGATGCCGACTGGTGCATACTGAATAAATTAGGTCAATTAATGAACAAAAGCAAAAACCCTACATGAAATTTTAACATCTGTTTGCTGTTTCCATCTTCACAACAGCTTGTAATAAAGGATCTGTCCACTTGTTTATCAATAAATGTTCGTATTAGGTATTCCTTTTCCTTTTTTGTTAGGTATAATAAACAGAAAAAAGTGGTATGACTAAATGAATCTAAATTTTTCTCACTGAGTGAGAGGCACTGTAGGAAGGTTAAATGAAGACTCAAAGCCATGTTCACACAGTCTACTGGATTATATTTCTTCTCAAAGAGCAGGAATTGTGTGAGAACATATATATATATATATATATATATATATATATATATATATATATATATATATATATATATATATATATATGTATGTGTGTGTGTGTGTGTGTGTGTATATATATATATATATATATATATATATATATATATATATATATATATATACAGTACAGGCCAAAAGTTGGACACACCTTCTCATTCAATGCGTTTTCTTTATTTTCATGACTATTTACATTGTAGATTCTCACTGAAGGCATCAAAACTATGAATGAACACATGTGGAGTTATGTACTTAACAAAAAAAGGTGAAATAACTGAAAACATGTTTTATATTCTAGTTTCTTCAAAATAGCCACCCTTTGCTCTGATTACTGCTTTGCACACTCTTGGCATTCTCTCCATGAGCTTCAAGAGGTAGTCACCTGAAATGGTTTTCCAACAGTCTTGAAGGAGTTCCCAGAGGTGTTTAGCACTTGTTGGCCCCTTTGCCTTCACTCTGCGGTCCAGCTCACCCCAAACCATCTGGATTGGGTTCAGGTCCGGTGACTGTGGAGGCCAGGTCATCTGCCGCAGCACTCCATCACTCTCCTTCTTGGTCAAATAGCCCTTACACAGCCTGGAGGTGTGTTTGGGGTCATTGTCCTGTTGAAAAATAAATGATCGTCCAACTAAACGCAAACCGGATGGGATGGCATGTCGCTGCAGGATGCTGTGGTAGCCATGCTGGTTCAGTGTGCCTTCAATTTTGAATAAATCCCCAACAGTGTCACCAGCAAAACACCCCCACACCATCACACCTCCTCCTCCATGCTTCACAGTGGGAACCAGGCATGTGGAATCCATCCGTTCACCTTTTCTGCGTCTCACAAAGACACGGCGGTTGGAACCAAAGATCTCAAATTTGGACTCATCAGACCAAAGCACAGATTTCCACTGGTCTAATGTCCATTCCTTGTGTTTCTTGGCCCAAACAAATCTCTTCTGCTTGTTGCCTCTCCTTAGCAGTGGTTTCCTAGCAGCTATTTGACCATGAAGGCCTGATTGGCGCAGTCTCCTCTTAACAGTTGTTCTAGAGATGGGTCTGCTGCTAGAACTCTGTGTGGTATTCATCTGGTCTCTGATCTGAGCTGCTGTTAACTTGCCATTTCTGAGGCTGGTGACTCGGATGAACTTATCCTCAGAAGCAGAGGTGACTCTTGGTCTTCCTTTCCTGGGTCGGTCCTCATGTGTGCCAGTTTCGTTGTAGCGCTTGATGGTTTTTGCGACTCCACTTGGGGACACATTTAAAGTTTTTGCAATTTTCCGGACTGACTGACCTTCATTTCTTAAAGTAATGATGGCCACTCGTTTTTTTTTAGTTAGCTGATTGGTTCTTGCCATAATATGAATTTTAACAGCTGTCCAATAGGGCTGTTGGCTGTGTATTAACCTGACTTCTGCACAACACAACTGATGGTCCCAACCCCATTGATAAAGCAAGAAATTCCACTAATTTACCCTGATAAGGCACACCTGTGAAGTGGAAACCATTTCAGGTGACTACCTCTTGAAGCTCATGGAGAGAATGCCAAGAGTGTGCAAAGCAGTAATCAGAGCAAAGGGTGGCTATTTTGAAGAAACTAGAATATAAAACATGTTTTCAGTTATTTCACCTTTTTTTGTTAAGTACATAACTCCACATGTGTTCATTCATAGTTTTGATGCCTTCAGTGAGAATCTACAATGTAAATAGTCATGAAAATAAAGAAAACGCATTGAATGAGAAGGTGTGTCCAAACTTTTGGCCTGTACTGTATATATCAGCAGATTTGACTATACTGTGTTTGGAAAAAGGTACTGAGCTTGTTTGTATTGGAAAATGGATATTTACATTTTTTTGTTCATTGATGGGTTAAGATGATTTGTTGTAGAATTCTTTGAATCGACTGCTATAATATGATATGTTGTGTATTTACGGTCATTAATTTGAAATTTATCTATCTGCTATAAGTCCATTTTGAAAGCTCACACACTGAATAAGTCTCAGAGATTACAGGTTGTGTCTTTGAGGACTGGGCCAACATGATGCCTGACTCAGGAATGACTGATCTAAAAAGGAGCTCACTCACCAGTGTGTATGAAAACACATCCTCAGCATCATCACCAAACAACATGCTGCAACTCTCACTCCCCCCGAGCCGCTGAAACACACCAATCTGGGAGCAGAAGCCGACCCTCTCCTGCTGACCTGGCGGTGCCTGTCCAACGCCAGTGAACTCCACCTCATAACCATATTCCAAACACACCTTCAGAGCCCTGAGGAGGAATGTAATGTTGAGAAAAAATTCAGTGTAAATCTTTATTGTTCATTAAGGGATACTATGCTCGTTTTCAGGTTGATACATGCATTTTGGGTTTCTACTAGAACATTCTGCATGCTATAACAACACCTGTAGTCATGTCTGAGCGCCTGCCCCCCCTCCCAAAAAAGCCCAGTCTACTCTGATTGGTCAGCATTTCCGGGTCCTCTGTATCTCGGCGTCTTTGCACTGTCATTGCAACTGGAGAATGACTGTAACGGAGAATGGCGGCACTTTCTACCATAAAAAAATAAACACTAAAAGCTTCTAAACACAACGGGACCAGGGTGTCTACAGGTATCAGACTGTTAAATTTAATGCTTTTTAAGACCTGTACAAGACACCTTTTTACCAAATTTAGGACAGATTTTTGGACAAATAATCTTTTGCCCATTTAAGCATTACAGGTAAGCATTGCAGGCACGTAGTGTTTATGTGGCCTCGTGCGGAGGTAAGAGGAGGAGTGAAAGGAGTAAATCTACATATTGCCAACAGGTAGGTGCAAGTATGAAGTAAAATGACAGTAAGATAGTTTGTAACATTATAAATGTGGATTTTTACAAAGAAAGGCTTCACGCATTTTCACAAAAAGAAATTAAAAAATGGATATATGATATTAGATAAAATGTTTGTAGCAGTTAAGACCTTACAAATTCAAATTTAAGACTATTTAATAAACTTTTCAGGCCTCATTGCTGTAACAATGAATTTAAGACTTTTTATGGACCTGCAGACACCCTGCAGACATGTTCCAGCAGGAATGTGATCTGGAATCAGGGAGAAATTTCTGCGACCAAGTTTACATGTTTTTCCTGATGTCTGCATGTGGCTTCATTTAGCAGTGTGGGCTACATAATGTAAACACTTGCAGTAGCATGCCTGGAGCAGGTGACCATATCAAGAAAATGGCAAACCAACATACCAGGACTTGAACTCTGCTCTGGTCCACTCAAACTTATGGTCACTGTGCCTGAAACCTGATAGTCCAGGAAGAAGGGGGTTGAACTCAGAGTTTGGGGTGCTGACGATTACCGCCCCTGGGGACATGTAACCAAACACCACCTCAGAGAAACGCTCCACATCAGCAAGAGTGAGGTGCTCGATGCTGCAGACAGCCAGGGAGGAAACATGGTGATGAATAATGGCACAGGGGGACCCAGAAAAACCGAAAGATAACAACCACACAGACACAGAGAGAGGCTGAGTAAACATGGGAAATGAGTAGAGAAACAAGAGAGAGAGACAATAATAAATTGAAAAATTATGAAACAAAAGCCCAGAGATGAAGCTAACCAGTTAACTTAGGTTCGGGAGCAGGGTCATGCCTCAACCACACCTCTAATCACCTGACAAGCATACTTATACCAGGCCAATCCATCCAGCCCTGTTTGTCTCAGATCTCTCATCCCGCCCACCCTTTCCCCTTCTCTTCATCATCTCCACTACTCCTCTCATCCCTTCCAATTCTATCTAGTGCATATCTCTCCCATGTCTCATTCTAGGTACAGTCCAGGGGTCCATAATCAGCTTGGGCGGAAAACGCTGCGACGGAACCCCCACACTGAGTCTCCTTCTGCCCAGCGTCCAGCGTACCCTCCGGACCAGCCTGGCTGATGACACCCTCCATCCATCCTCGCCCCTCCCCTCTACATCCACTCACCATCAACATCATCTCATACCTCAGAACATTCATTAAAATGTTAACTTCATATTGTTGTGGCGTGATCCTTGCTAGTGAATTATTACTGGTAGCTGCAAAAGCATGCAAACTTAAAGACATTGAACCTCAGCAGCCAAACAGATTCTTACAGCTCTATACTGGTCACAAGATCAAATCCTCTGAGGCGGGCATCTTTTTGTGTGACTGAGCCCTGGTACAGCTCAACACGCAGCTGATCGTAACTTGGCTGCAGATAGTCAGTTGATACAGGTGCCAACCCATGCCTGAGTGGAAGATACAAGCAGAAAGTACACATTATCAGTCCATTACTTATCACAAAGACCAAGCTCTTACCCACCAAGCAGGTGGAAAAGAGGTTACTAAAGGCAGTTGGCTTTTTTATTTGTCACATCCAAATGATAAAATGACTACACTTATTAAGCTTGACACTTAAAGGTTCTGTATGCGATATTCAAAGCATTAATTTAGCAGTAAACCACTGTTTGTTGCATAAAGATATAGTGGAGTGGGGCATCGGTGGCTTAGTGGTAGAGCAGGCGCCCCATGTACAAGGCTGTTGCCGCAGCAGCCCGGGTTCAAATCTAGCCTGTGGCCCTTTGTTGCATGTCATCCCCCCTCTCTCTCCCTCTTTCACGCTTACCTGTCCTGTCCAATAAAGGCAAAAATGCCCCAAAAAATATCTTTAAAAAAAAAATAAAAAAAGATATAGTGGAGCGATGGTACCCTGAGCAGAGAATGAAGTCATGCTACCTCTCTGTGTGCTGTGATCTGAGCCTCTCCGGGGTTTGTTGTAGTAAGCAGTAGTCTCTCCCCTGGTTAATACAGTTTGCTGCATCAGCACTGTTGCCATCGTTTAGCACTGTTTATGGATTTAGCACTGTTAGCTTCTAGATTCTGGCTCAGTCACCTTCATGTTAAGAGCCGTGTGCACACAGAAACTCATACACCCTGAATTTCACGTAGAATGTGAAAAAATGTTTTGCACAGTCGTTCAAAATTATTTTACATATTTTAGAACATCTGATATTCTGGAAAAGACACTACTAATATTTCATTTGGACCTGAGACTTAAAAAGTTAAACAAACCAATACTGTAGGTGAAGGGTTTTTTTGTTGTTGTTTTTGTTTTCTTCTGGAAGGTTTCACTTGTGGTGCACAAGTCCAGACTAACTTAAGTTCTCAGCCAGTTAACTGATTTAATGGTAAAAGGGCCCCTAACCCTTTAGCACAGGGATATGATCACGATGTGTTATCGTTATCCTGGGTTGAAGCATTGAATAACAGCCAGAAAAAAGTCTTTGCAGAATATTATGATGTCACAGTGAAGCTTACATTTGACCTTTTGGATATAAAATGTCATCACATCATATTAGATGTTTGTGTGCAATTATGAAATAATTAGTGTAAGAAGTCTTGAGTTATGGCAAAACAAACATGTTTTGTGAGGTCACAGTGACCTTTGACCAAATTTTCATCAATTCATTACTAAGACCAAATGGACATTTGTGCCAAATTAGAGGAAATTCCATCATGGTGTTCTTGAGATATCGCATTCACAACAATGAGATGTACGCAGGTACATAGTAACCTTGACCTTTGACTACCAAAATCTAATAAGTTCATCTTCAAGTCAAGTAAACATTTGTGCCAAATTTAAAGACATTGCCTCAAGGCATTTTTGAGATATCTCACTCACAAGAATGGGACAGACAGATGGAAAACCTAAAAGCATAATGCCTCCAGTCAAGGCCATCGCCAGCGCAGAAGTAAAAAAGACAAAAGTTGTTATTGGAGTTTTCTGATATGGATATGGTGAAATATGTAAAAGTTAGTTGCATTGATCATAAATCTGACTATTTTATGTAACTTTTCATACATCTAGGGCTGCAAATAATTTTTGTTTTCAATATTGATTTTTTTTGCAGATCAAGCCATTAGTCATTTAATCTTTGCAATGTCAAGAGGACAGTGAAAATGCCCCGAACATGCTCTAGTGATTGGACAGTCCAGAGCCAAACATTGTTAAAAAATACCTTTTGTAAAAAGATCCTTTAGATTCACATTTTAAAAGCTATACCTAGTGAATATTTGCCGTTTTTGCCTGATTAAACAACTGAAACGATAAACTAATTATCAACACTATTACTGATTATCTTTTTGGTGATAAACTCATTGATTCATTGATTAATTTATTCAGCTCTGCATACACATCTGCCATATTACACCATGTAGCAAGTAGCAAGTATTCATTCTTTGATTTACCTTTGATTTTAAAAACATACATACATCTTTTTTTTCACTATGGCACCTCTGATGTCCACTCCAACCAGCAGTTCAATTTCACGGTGAAACTTCAGTTTTTGGAGAAGGCTGCACTCACTGCATCCCAAGTCAACCACCTGAGAGGAGGGGGGAAATAAGATGATTTATGCTAATGAATAAAAGCTAGAGTAGTGGGCTTAATGCTATTAACTTCATTTAACACAAGGTAACGTTACGTCCACTTGACACAACATTTACATTAAACTTATAGCATTATAAACAATATTTTGGACACCAAATATTTTAAAATTGGAAGGACCACAAATGAACACCTCTTCTGCTGGTGGGCCTTGAATGCACATATGGTGGAACTACCCCCAAAAAATGCCACACTGAATCTGGAAAACCAGGAACTTGGGTTGACAATTAAGATGTCTTCAGTAGTAAGCTGTACACAGATTATTCTTGATTAGGAAGTGATCAGATGTCCTAAAAAGGTAGCAACATGTGCCAGTTGTTGAAGGCAGACTACTTTTAGGGCTATCCCCCATTTGCTGGGACAGCAGAGACTTCTCCATGATCACCAAGGTCATTAGGCATGATCTGAAGTATACCCAAGATAAATATTCGATAGTAGGGCATGATCAGTGCATTACAGTGAGGGGATAGCCTAAATTTTGTGGCAAGTTGAAAATGCAGTCTGAAAGACTGTTTCAACAGCAAACTTTAGTTGATAATATGACATTACGTGACATATACATTAAACAATACACGTTGCTTCTTTACAGGTAAGTTAATGCAGGTCCACTTTCACTGGATGCACGCGCGCTCCCGCGGGCCAAACTGCCAAGGGCACACTTCCTATCAGTGGGTAACGTTAACTACCTTAGCACGACACCTGCTAGTGTTAGCTAGCTAAAGTTAGCGACCGCGGTTACCCTAACAAACTTCAAATAAATGTTGACTTTCAAGTTGAGTCAAATATGTTTACCACTAAGACCTCAGCTAACTTTCTACGGTTTGTTCCTCTTCACAAAGTTCAAGTTAACATGGCAAAGAACCCAGAGCATCATGAAGAACGTTTTGCAAACGTTGGTTTTGAATTTAGAGCGATAAATTTGTTTCTAAGATGGTTGTTACCTTCTTGGTTTTGTTCCTCTTGACAAAGTCGATGACAAACTGGTGTCTCTGCCTGTGAAGCGGTGGACTGAACATTGGCTCCATCTTTGCCGTTTAAGTTATTCAACCAACGTCTGCAGCCCCGCCGGACAGCAGAGGGCGCTATAATTACTGAGTGCTGACTTTTTTTTCTTTCTTTTTTTTAAACTTTGAGTTATTCTGAGAAAAAGAAATAAAACTTACTCGAGACAAATTTGTGCAAATAAGATGATGGTGATCCTTAAACTGTAAAAATATGATGACCCCCTGTCTTTTCCTCTAAGGCCGGCTGGAGGTCAAACTGAGGTCCAACTGTAGCCTAATGCTGCATTCTCGTGCCCCTCGAATGTTCCAATTTCCGGGTTGGGGAGTGTTCTTCTGATTTTGTAGTTTTCATGAGCTTTAAGTCGTAATGTGGAAACAACATGGACGCTACAAAGAAGATGTGTTGTATTTTATTGCTGAGAGCATTTAAACAACATGTTGATGACAATTTTAAGTTTTATATGACAAACTGATTTTGACCCAGAATTGTTGCTGCACCAGTGCATCCCCTTAAGCTATTAAAATATTGCTTCACCTGACTAATACCAATAAATTAATTTTATAATTAATCTATTTTATAATCAATCTATACAGGGGCATCAGTGGCATAGTGGATAGAACAGGTGCCCAATGTACAAGGCTGTTGCCGCAGCGGCCCGGATTCAACTGTAGCCATAGACTGTATAAAAATAAAAATAAATAATCCCCCCCCCCCCAGCAATCAGTAACACCTGTGCTGCACCACTCCTGCTCAGATGGGAGATGTAGTTAAAAAAAAAAGTTCAAAAGCAGAGTGTGTAGTCCTCTCTGCACAACAGATTTAAATATCAAGTAAAGGAAACATTATAGAGACACTCCACAAGAACCATGCGCAGACAAAAACAACTAAACAATAGAGAAAACAATATATAACAAATAGAAGACTGAATATATACATAATACAATTGTCATTACAAGCAACTAACTTTTTTTTTTTTTCAATTTTACATCAAATATTTGTTTAAATAAGGAAACATGTAAGGACCTGCAAATTCTACATTTCTTCATATTGTTTCCTTGTTGTGAACTAAACTTGAACATAGCTCAGTTTGGGCGGCAGTAGCTCAGTC
This sequence comes from Epinephelus lanceolatus, assembly GCF_041903045.1. NCBI lineage: Eukaryota > Metazoa > Chordata > Actinopteri > Perciformes > Serranidae > Epinephelus > Epinephelus lanceolatus. The sequence goes on from NC_135739.1 coordinate 33,523,852, forward strand.
CATAGGGACTTGGGTTGGGAACCGGGGGGTTGCCGATTCAAATCCCCATCCAGACCAAATATGGAGCGTGGACTGGTAGCTGGAGAGGTGCCAGTTCACCTCCAGTGCCCTTGAGCAAGGCACTGAATCCCCCAACTGCTCGGTGCCTGTCCACGGGCAGCCCCCTCACTCTGACATCTCTCCATTTAATGCATGTATAGGTCCTGTTTGTTCATGTGTGTGTATTTCGGACCTGTGTGTACATATGTATATGACAACAGAGTGAAAAAATGAATTTCCCCTATGGGACTAATAAAGTATGTAAAATTAAAATCAAAATTTTAATTTTGTACATTGGTTGGACTCAACTATTTTTATTGCAAGGGCAGAATGTGTATGTTTTCTATAAAAGTAAAGGAAAAAAGATAACTGTAATCAGCGTAGGTAATTTGTTTTATTTCTGATATTTTGAATTGTATAAGAAATATATTTTAGCATGTGTGCAAATAAATTCCATGGAGCGAAGCTGCATAGAACTGAAGTACCTGTTGCCTGTGTCGTTCTTATCTCCTGTTTTCTACAGGAAACTTATTTGAATATAGGTTCTTAGTCTGAGACCTGTAACAGTGACTTATAGTTAAAATGTATATTTTTCTGTGTTTTGCCCATAAACCACTTTTTGGATGCTTTTAAGTTGGTTGTGTGCGGAGTCACTGACTAATTCCGCCTCAGCTGAAATTAATTAAAATACTCACTGAGAGCCTACAAATGATTTCTGGAGTTGTAAAATTTTGCGAAGAATAATTTGTGCTTTATTTTATTTATTTATTTTTATCATAGATCATGTACAAAAAATGAAGTAAAACAATGAGGAGAGACACTTTAAGACATTTTGTAACAGATTTAGATGTGACCTCAATTAGTGCACTGCACTGCACCACATACACACAAATTCAGTACCGATTAACTGACAAATGCCTAAGAGAATTTAAATTCCCTAAACTGAGATGTCATTATACAGCTTACTATGGGCCATGTTGCATCGCAGTTTGTTCACACCTTTATGATAGTTAATGAGGTTTCAAACCACAGGGGCATTTCTCCAATCAAAGGTGCGAGAAAAAAACTGTTTAACATTAACACATCATTTGTTCCCCTCATCAAAACATGATGTAAACAGGGAACGTTGTATCCTCAAAACTGTATGGGCTGTTTTGGTGTGTTGGCTCACTTATTCCAAAATTGCGTTACAGGGCCAAAACCATGGATCAAAACAAAGGGAAGTGGACAACAGACCATAGTGTACTTTTGTTGTCTTAAGTTAATTTTGTAACATTTGAAATCTCACTTTGATGTACACTTTGAACACATGACACACCAGTGCTGTCTGCCACAGTTTCATTTATAACACTGCCATTTACAAAGACTCAGAATTTAATGTAACCATGCCCAATATACAAATGTCACACATAGAACCTAGTTTTGTGAGCCAGTGTGAAGTTTAAAAGGCACTCAATGCACCAGTCAAGTTTCTCTTACAGTCAGTAGAGATGTCACAACATGAATGTGACATTCATGTTGTGACATCGAGTAATGGCCAGGAAAGTGTTTAATGCAGAATATTGTGATATCACAGTGAAGCTGACTTTGACCTTTTGGATATGAAACATCATTACTTCATCATTTTAGGAATTATTGAGTTATAGCCAACATGTTTTGTGAGGTCACACTGACCTTGACCGTTGACCACCATAATCTAATCAGTTCATCGTTCAGTCCAAGTGGACGTTGTGCCTTATTGAAATTCCCTGAGGCCATTCTTGAGATACTGCATTCACGAAAATGGGATGAATGGACATATGAATGTAAGGACAGCCTCAGCTACAGCTATTGCCGGCATGGAGGCATAAAAAATCTCCTTTTTTCATTCATCGTAATGATTCTACAGCTGGTTGGGCCCAGGTGTGTTGCTTGGGACCCAAAGAAGCACAGTGTTGAGAGTGAAGTGTTTGGATGAATGTTCTTGAGAAACCTGCAAGCAGCACCACAACAGGCCAAGCAGTTACAGTTCCTGTTCTGAAAAGGCAGGTGTTGAATGGTCACTGCACAAGTTAAATAAAAGGTCAAATGTAATTGAGTGTCTTTTATTAAACTAAACTAACAGTGGGAAAATCTGATCAATACATCTTTGCTGACATTAAAGCAGCAGTTGAATTTTTTTATTGCCCCCTTTAATTATTTCTTTTTTATTTGTAGAATTCTTTTTTGTGAAATTGTGAATTTTACAAAATGGGAATTGTAATTTTATATCCACACGAGTTACTGATATAGGGTTCTGGTTCATGCTATAAATTATCACACTCTGTGACTCATTTCTGTGGAATTTCAACAGAACAAATTAAAATACAAGGATACTATATGGTTGCTTATGCAAGATCACAGGTAGCCTACAGTAAAAGCATAAAGCAGTCACTGCTGTTTGGCAGTGTCTCTGTGTCCCTTTGCATAATTAGCACCATTGTCAAAAAAGTAAGAAATGAATGAAAAGTGTCATTCATTGGGAAAATGTAAAAAATAAAATGGCATGTTATAGATATAGATATTGCTTGTTTATTCTTTGAGTACCACCTCTATGAAACCGTCAAATTTCAACTTGTGAGATGGCAGAATCAACAATCAGCAGAATTTCATATAATATTGGCAGCTCTTACAGCAAATGATGAGAGAGATAAGCAGAATCGAATCATTTATTTTTTATTCATCTATTATTTGAGGAGGAGACATTAACCTGGATATGAGGCAGAAGTAGTGCTCTTTACTGGACTCATTTTGAGGGAAAAAAGAGACCTCCGACATTTTTTTTCCTTCAAAATGACTGCCACATCTAAGATACAATTTTTTTTTTTTTTTTAATTTTGATCAGTTATTCGATGTTTTACGCACCGAATGTGGGACAAACTGGAGCACCCGGAGAAAACCCGTACCACCAAAGGAAAACAACACACAAACGTAGGAAGGCTAGGACCAGGAATCAAATCCTCACCTTTTGCGAAACCAGCTGCTCTACCATTATTTTGATGAATTATTCCTGTTTTTTTTCCCATGCTGTTGCGGTATGTGTAGTGGGTGTTAAATCACAAGACAGTTTTTTTGCGTTTCTCCACACATGCTGTGCCAAACACTTTGGCAGTTTCCAATGGTTCACACTCCTCAATGACGATGAGCTCTTCTAACTGTGTCTGCGGCAGTGACTCAGTGCCCACGATAGCGAGTGTTGTCCTTTCACTGTGGCTAACAACCTGAGTCGTCAGCCACCAGCTCATCAGTCCCAGGAAACGCCATACTTGGTTCCTAATTTCCATGTACATGTCAGCATGTGCTGGAGGAACTGACACTGTCCTGCTTCTCCTACTTCTATTTCTACCTGGTTCTGGGATAGGCTCAGGCACTACCCCATTTGTAATATAACTGTACAGGAGATCACTAAATTCCTGTATGAATATGAGGGTTTCCCCTCTGGACATATTTTGAAGCTCGTGAAACACACAAATGTCCTCTCCAGCCTGTGTTTTTTCACCATCCTCTTTCATAAGTAGAGCTTTAACATTGATTATAAGCATCTGCATTGACTCTCTGCTTTGAAACTCTAGAGTTCTGGCAAAATTTGGTCTTTAGTTTTGCTAAAATACAATGCACTAGTGCTATAACAGAGTGCTTAGTAAAAAGAGACTTAATCTTGCAACAATTATAATATTCAGAGAGCTTTCAGAGTCCAGCAGGTCATACTCATGGTCCAGTAAGTCCTCTAAAAGAGCTTCATTGATGGAATTCATCACTATCCTAAGCAGATTTTCAACGTCTGCTGCCGCTTCTGGCGTCAGCTGGGAGGTAGTCTGACTTCTCTGCCTACGTCACCCGAGGTGAGAAGATGGTTTTTGTCTTAGCTGTGAATGCCTTTAACATTTTGCAGGCATGATCAATCAAGGCATTAAGCCTGCAAGGAGGAGTGATGCACTGATGAATTACAGGCTCTGCAGTGGACATAGTGGTGAAGAGTGCAGATTTGACACTTTCTGCAACCTCTGTCATGATCAAGCCCGTCAAACGTTTGAAGCTTGTGCCTCTGCAAACCCAGCGGAGAGTGTGTTGTACAGACTGGACTTAACACCCTCCTCAAGTTCCACTGTATTTCTACTCCTACACGTCAGAATGGCTTCTGCCACAGTTCTAATTATGTCCCTAAGCAGATCTGCCATCCCGACTTTTGTTGCATCGTCAAGGGAACCTCTTTTCAACAGTTCCCATTGTTCAGCTGTAATTTTTTTGAAATGGGAATCAATAGGTTTGGTAACAAGGAATTTTACCTCTGATACCCCCAATGTCTCCTCCGTCTGTACTGTTATCATATGTCATATTTATATGATGATATATTTATATGATTCTTGTTTTAAAACGAGTTAGTTAGAAACATTAAAAAGGCCAACCATTAGCTTAGTACACTAGCTAACTGCAGCTGATGAAATCTAGCGACAGGTGTAATTTCGGCAGCAAATATTGATGGTTGCTGGCTACAAGTGAGAAAGCTGCTTTTGTCTACATCTGTCTGAAATCAAGGACCTGTTGTTTTGGAAATTATTAAGAAGTTTGATGTTAAAAGTCAAATGTGTAGGATTAAGTGGCATCTAACAGTGAGGCTGCAGATTACAATTTACTGAAACATGGGAGAAAAGTTAGGACGATTCCAAGGGCCCCTGACTGACAGGGGCTCCAAAAATAGGTAGAAATTAATATAAAATTATTAAACCATCCTCATTAAGAATTTTTTTTAAATATAGTAATAAAATCAATGATCTCTTTGTTTTTACTTGTTTTTGGCAGTAAAGGTTAAATATCCCCATTGACCAAAAAGTAAACATCCATATTGACTGACCACCCCCCTGTATCTGCATGAAATGGTTTGGTCCGCCTTAGCTCACTGTTGGTGCCTGGTAGCAGTCAGCAGTTGTGCCAGAATGCTACAGTCTTTTTTTGTTGTTGTTGTTTTTTTAACACAAACTTTATTCAAATCTTAAAGACAAAGTACAATACGATACAAATAGCTGTATCAACATGGAAGTACAGGGAGTACAGTGTTAAGGAGAAGTAAAAAAAAAAAAAAATGTATATATATCACATAAAAAAAAATCACAAGCAGACAAAAAATGTGCAAATTATATAATAAAAGAACTAACAGAGTAAGTAAGTAAATATATAAATAAATAAATAACAAATCAACAAATAAATAAATGACTAAGCAAACAGATAGCAGGGACAATATATTATCTGGTAATATGGTCTACAATATCTTTTAGTAGGCTGGATGTCTTGAAAGCTTTTTTGTTTTTAGGTACTTTACATACAGAATCATAAAAAGTCTTAAGTTCAACATGAAACAAAATTTCATTTGGGATTAACTGAAGAAATCTGGCTTTATGAATATGTTATTTACCCAACAGACACAGCAATTTTATCACATTATCAATTTTCTTATTGTTAGATTCGACACTCAAAAACAAGACCATACTTTCTGTAATGGTGACCAAGACCTTCTGAGACTCCCAAAGTAATAAAGATATTTGATTCCAAAAATGAGAAGAATGTGGACATCCATAAAATAAATGAGAAAAAGACTCCACCTCTTCTTTGCAGAAGGGACATAAAGGTGACACATCAGGTCTAAACTAGTTAATAAATTCATTGCAAGGATAGTATCTATGCAAGAGTTTAATATGAACTTCTTTAACTTTTTGGGGGACAAGAAATTTGTTAAATTCAGTCCAGACATTCCTACTGATGTTAGGAAACATCACTCTCCACCAGTGAAAGGAGTAGGGATACTGACTATGAAGAGAAGTAAAAACACTCCTAATATGAGCATTATTACAAGATCGTTCCTCAAAAGCCCTTCCACCAAGCCACAGGACAGGAATCATTCCTGAGCAAGGTTCATACAGACAAGACGCTTTAATTAGAGATAGCAAGTTAGTAGGTATACTTTTAAGTACTCTGGAATGCAAAGAGCGAGAAATTTCTAATCCTCTTTGTTGGGTGAATTCTTCATAGGTAGCTAGGTACCCAGTATCATTCAGAAGTTCAAAAATAAACATAATACCTTGGTCATACCAGTCTTTAAAAAATATGGTCTTATTTCCGTATACAACATGTTGATTATTCCATAATATACGTGTGTGGAGAGAAGTTGTGCTTAAAAGCGATTTTCCATGTGTCCAGGGCTTGTTTATGGAAATTGGCAAGCTTAACAGGCAGTTTACTTGAGATAAAATTACACGAAAGCAAAAACTTTAAACCACCACATTTATCAAACAGAAAGTTGGGGATAAAAAACCAAGGGGCATTATTGTGTACTAAACAAAGTTTTAACCGATTGATTTTAAATATATTATTAATAGTTTGGAAATCTAAGACATTGAGACCACCCTCTGAGTATTGTCTAATAAGTGTTTTCCTCTTTACATATTAGAATGCTACAGTCATCATCATGCTACTTAGTACTAAAAGAAAATCCGGTTTTCACAAATGGAAAGAGAGAAAGGAGAGAGAGGAGAGGCAAAAGAAAGGGTGTCAATATGTGAGCCAGTGTTTCTCCAACAAAGGTGGGTAGCCTTTAGTCTGTGAGTGGTAGAGATTAACCTGTTAGCTTAATGTCCATAGTGAAATAAGCTAGCTACAGACTAGTGTTAGCCTGCATTTCACTCCTTTTTAACCTACATTTAATCAGAGCAGGTAAATGCTTAGCAAGGTATTCATATTAAATCAGTTATCCCTGCCCCTTTTACCAGACTCAACAACAGATGAGTCAGAAGCCGGGCTAGGGTGACCATATATTGATTTCCAAAAAAGAGGACACTCGGCCCGGCCATGAGATAGCCTACTTAAATGATACTCGCAGTTTACTCAAAGATGCCTTATAATTTTAATATAGCCTATTTAAAGTATATATGTATGGATAGAAAATTCAGTTATATTACAAAATAATATCTCTCAAAGACAGAAATTCAGATGGGCCCCTATAGATAGGGGACACATACACACACTAGAGTGTGGCTACCCGATCCAAGCCCGACGGGTCCCGACGGTAGGCCTACCCGACGGGTCGGGTCAGGTTCGGTCAAAAATGTATAAATTATATTCGGGCTCAGGTTGGATTCGGTCAGCTTTCAGTGAAAATGTAGTGTAAAAATAAATAAAATTTATTGCTTGGGGACTGTTATTTATGTGACAACACCTGAACACAACACACACACAGCAGCTGTGTTCGAAACCGTCCACTCACTCACTCACTATTCCCTATTTCGTGTTTACTATATAGTGCACTACATGGGGAACGACTGAACGAGATTTCGGACACTAACTGAAATTTTTTCGTCTTCTTCTCCTCTGGCAAAAGACGATTGCATTGCATTGTGGTATACGCGAGTTAAATGTAGGGTACATCGTTTGTTCACTCACATTTGCTGTGCATTGTGGGTATTTCATAGTCCACTATAGAGTGAATGAAATTAACCGCGGAGAATTCGAACAACACTACAAAATGGCGAACGCACTATATAGTGCACTATATCCGTGATAGGGAGCGATTCGAACACAGCTATTGGCTGTTTGTTTCTACCTCTCCCCTCGCTGGAAACCTCAGACCTTACGCCGCCTGCCTCCGCCTTGATTAAACGCTGAAAATAAAATAAAAGAGGGAGACAAGTTTTCCTATTTGATCTTATTTTGTTATATTTCTCCCTCTCCCCTCGCTGGAAGCCTCTAACCTCCTGCCGCCCGCTCCCATCTCAAACACGGATGTCTCCCACTCAGCGGAGCACCACGGCACACGCCCGGCCTGCCTGTAACCATAACAACTGTGTGACACAAACTCAGTGCTTTAGTAATTAAATAATGTCGGTCTCGGTTTGGTTTCGGACATAACAAAACAGAATGACTGTCGGGTTCAGACAGAAATATGCGGCCCGTGCCGCACTCTAACACACACACACACACACACAAAACAACAAACAAACGTATCTAGTGTATGTAATCTAGTGGTGGTGATACAGAATTTAAGGTAATCAGGGTCAATGTAAGTCTGTAGGATTTAGTGTCGTTCATTTATTGGTATCAAAAATCTGCTTTTTTTTATTATCTGCATTGAATTGCATACTGTATGCAGACTGTTGCATGTACAACTCACTAGCAGTAAATATTGTACTGGTAGTATTGAGCTACAAGAAGCAAGACAGTTACAAGCCTTCAAAGGTAGAGTTATGTAAAGCTTTTAATGGGTCAGTTAGGTCCTAGAGATGTGGTGACAACAGTTGTGCAGGGGAGGCCCAATGTGTTTTTTTTTCATGGGGCCCAAAATTCCTGGCATCCCCCTGTGTAGGAGAACAACCTGCCTTGCGTGGAAACATCAATGGCCCTATCAACAGGCCTCAACCCTCCCATCTTCAGTCAAAGTTCAGCCTAAATGCAAAGACAAAGAAAAAAAGCATTAAAATGGGCAGTTGGTCAGTCACATAAGATAAGTGCATTAAAATATAATCCCTAGGCAAAAGCACCCAGCACTGCAAGAAAACAAAGATAAAAAGACAATTACCCAAAAACCCCTTGATGTATTTGATGCTAACTGAAGAAGGGTGTCGGGAGTATTACCTTGACGGTCATGAAAAAGAGTTAAATCAGCTCTCACTAATGGCTGGACCAGACATTCACCTCATCCAAACCAGGGAATGTGCTGGCCATCAAGGGAAAATCTGGCCTATGACATTAAAACATCAATACATTTTAGTGGCCACATGTTTTAGAGAGGTCTTCACAAAACCAGTGAATCTGAGAACAAAGGAAGCGCACCAGGCCTACATCGGTCCAGTAGTTGTTACCAAGGTGTAAATCACTTCCAAAATTCAAACCCTTAATTGCTACCATTGGGCAATAGCGGCCAGATCCAGGTGGAGTCAGGCTTTTTGATGTTCTGATCTTTAATTTCTGTTTTGTTGTTGTATATATTGTTGTTCATTTGGTTGATAACCTGCTGTTAGTTAACAACTCCTTATGAGAGGTCGCCAGTCTTCACACACACGTGTTAGCGCACCTACTTTGTTAGAGCATACAGTGTGTTTGATCCCACTGGACGCCATCTTGTGTGTACTTTAAAGGAGCACATGGGGCCAGCAGTTATATGACCATTGTCTTGCTCTAATCTCCCACCTCACTCTTATCAGTACCTGGTGACATGTTTGTGTCCGCCATTTTAGGTCTATGGTAACGTGATCCCCCAGGAGGCCACGTCCACCATTTTCTCTCAAACTTTCCGCCTCACTCTTATCTGTACCTGGTGTGACGTGTTCCTGTCCACCATTTTAGGTGTGTGGTAACGTGACCCATAGATATCATATACAGTAGATACATTGTTGATGGCTTCGGCCTGTTTCAGCGATGTGTCAACGTTGCCGCAATCTTGGGGAGGTCACGGCCGGCTGGCTAGTACTGTTGTGTATGGAGATAAGTCTTCAGCAGACTTGGCGTGCTCACTCAAAAGTCTCAAAGTGTAACTGTAATTGTATATGTGTATATATATATATATATACATATATATATATATATATATATATATATATATATATATAAGAAACTTTGTATTATATTTAGACTTCGATGTATCACTGAGGTTGCATTTATGAATGATCCATATTTGTATTGTTTTAAATGTTAATCTGAACCAGCTGGTTTCTGTCAAAAAGGACACACACCCACAAACCATTTAACGCTGAGGACAGCTATGAGCTGAAACGCGTCCGTTTCACTGCTGTTGTGCAATCCATTATATTAAAAAGTATTATACTTATTAGTGAGTGCTGTCAGGTTTTTCTGCCTTGCTGTAATTTTTTGGACCGGCACCCAATTACACTTTGAGACTTTCGAGGGAGGGTTAGGAGTGAGGGTTAGGAAGTTTAGCACCTACCACACCTTTGGATGAAGTATCTGGGGACTGTGCTCAACACATTCAGGCTACTCTGTCAAAACACAGAGGACAGCCCTGCAGCAAGCAGTTTGCAAACTGCAGCTTGGTGCTACAGTGATGGTGCTAACCATAATGTGGGTGCTTGGATTCATGGCAGCAGCCCATCTGGTGGTACAGTCGGGGGCGATTGCGCATGTGGCACCTGCAGGGGGGGTTTGCTTGACCTTCAATTAGATGCTAAGAAGCACAAGTAACACTTGGTTTCCATTCCCTCCTCAGTATGGGACAACCTGAGATACTGGGGTCTCCGCAACTATTGCAGGGAACACAGCTGGGATGAGTGACCTCCTACGTCGCAGTGTTCACAGATGCATCCCTGACAGGGTGGGGAGGGACCTGCCTGGGGAGAGCGTAAGGTGGTGTGTGGCCTCTGATGGAGGTCTGACACTTCAACCTTCCCAAGCTACAGGCAGTGTATCAGGTTTTTCAACACTTCAGGGAAAGCACATGTTGGTGAACACCGACAACTACACCGCAGGTGCCTACATCAACAGGCAGGGAGGAGTTCAGTCTGCTGCCCTGTTTAGGATAGTGGAGAGTCTGTGGTTGTGGGCCTCAGAGCACTTGTTGTTTCTGAAGGCTCTTCACGTTCCCGCACTGTAAAACAGGGGTGCCAACCTCATGTCGAGGACTTGTCCCCTACCAGATGAGTGGAGGCTTCACCCTGAGGTGGTGAGACAGATCTGGACTTGGTTCGGGAAAGCAAAAGTTTATCTGTTCACCAGTCAACACCACACCTACTGCCCACCATGGTTCTCCCTGGCACTACATGGCAACCCCCCTGGAGGTGGACACGTTTGCATGTGTGCCATGGCCATGAAAACTGCTCTACATCTTTCTGCCCCTCCCTCTCACTTCTCCCCTGTTGGAGAGAGTGAGTCAGGAGCAGTTGTTGAGTAACCTCTCCAGGCTTGACTCCTTAGAGGAACAGGCTGAGGAGGGCTGGATTGTCTGTGTAGAGCAGACCATCCAGGCAGTGAGAGTGGGGTTCCCCTCTGCCTGTTACAAGGCAAAGTGGTTGAGTTTCCAATGCTGGTGCAAGAAAAGGAGGCTAGATCCCCTGTTGTGTGCAGTTGGCTCTTTGCTTTTTGCATTGTTTCATGGATAGAGGGATGTCATATGCCACTATTAATGCGTACACGGCAGCCATCATTTCCACCCTTGAGGGTTTTGGTGACAGACCAGTCTTTGCCCTCTCTCTCGTAAAGCGGCTCTTGCAGGGGGTCAGGAAGCAATGCCAGTTGATGCGTGCTTCCTCCCCGCAAAGGGACCTGCCATTGGTGCTCGAGGGCCTTGGTGAAGGAACCCTTCAGGCCACTGGAGCGCTCCTCTCTGAAGGTATTGTCATTCAAGACAGCTCTGCCGTTTGCATTGACCTCAGCTAAGGCAGTGTGTACCCTAACAGTGCACCCCAGTTGCTTGCTTCTTTATGGTGACCACAGTGGGGTTTCTCTTGGACCAAATCCCTCCTTTGTTCCTAAGAACATAAGGAGTTTGTGCACCTATCAGACACACTGAACAGCTGTTTGTGTACTTTGGTGATGGTGTGACCAGTAAAGCCCTTTCCAAGAAGCACCTTGTGAGACAGCTTTGTGAGTGCATCTTCCAAGCCTACAGACAGGCAGTCAGCGACCCTCCCTGTGTGGTCTGCGAACACTCCACATGTGGTGTGGCAGTGTCGACAGCCTTGTTCAGTGGGGTGAGTGTTGAGGACATAGGTACGGCATTGTCATAGTCTATGCTCTGTCTGTTCATATGGTTCTATCTCTTGGACATGTTGGGCTCTTTTTCAGGGTCTGTGCTTGTTGGAACAACACAGGACTGGTGAAAAGGGTTGGGTGTATGGCAGCTGTGTTCCCTTCTGTACGTGATACACTAACATGTGTCCATGCTCCTTGATGACCCACAAAATGTGGTGTGCTTGATGTCTTTTGGTTGTCTTTTCACCCCTGCAAGGTTAGGCCAAAGCTTCACCCAGTCTGGTTGCTTACCACCTAGGTTGGCTGGGGCCCCCTATTTTTTCGTTGCAGTGGCATGGATTATAAAGAAGTAGGTGGGCTACGCCAAAGGTCTTATGAGTATATGTCAACCACTTAAACACTGCAGTTGCTTACACGTCATAATAATATAGTAAACCATGCCAGGGCCTGTGGGCAGGCTGTCGTTAACCTGGGTTAATTGATTATTTTTGCCACTAGTTTTGTCAAGGTTACTGGAAATGTGTTTTAACATTTTGGAATCACTGTATTTGCCAACTAATCTGATATTCAATAAATCAGAGTAATTTGTTAAGGAAAATCCTTTGGTTGAGGACAAAGACATTTGAGGTCATCATCAATTATCTCCATATCAAATTGATATGGCAAACACATTAACAAACAGTGGCCTATTTGTAGTAGCATCAGCACTGATCAACTTAATGACTGTAAGTCCAATATTTACTCTCCTTTATAATGATTTGTAATGGTTTGATGTCCACCAGTGACTGAGGAAAATATGTGTCTCCTTAGCTCTTTAATGCTCCACTATGTTCACCAGCTAGTGGCTGACTTTGTTGATCAAGTGTTTGATGCTCGGCAGGTAGCATACAGTGGGTTTATCTGAGCCTTTTTCGCTCAAAACAGCTGCCTGCTGCCATTGAAAACAACATGGACTAGAAGTGTCAGTGAACTAAAACAATTAAGTTTTGGGCTGTAACATCAAAACACAGAGAGCGATTCTTCCTTTCACTTAACATGTCATGTCATCTGATCCATTGTTTACTTAAAAAATACCTTATCGATTAGAGCACTTTTAATTTAAGTTTATCCAGCTATATATTTATCAAGGATAGTTTGGGATTTATTTGTCAAATGCACAGCAGACATTGCCCAGTGGATAGTGGTAATTTAAAAGAGGGAAGGAGATGTAGAGAGGACAAAAAGGAGTGGGGGAGTGAATGATGTAATGGAGGAGTTGAGATCAAGTGTCATGGGAAAAGTTAGCTGATGGGAGTAGGTGTATAGAGAGAAACAAGAGGAAGAGACAGAGGGAGGGCAACAAGATAGATGATGGAAATGGTGAGATGAAGAGATAAATATCTCATCTCAAGAAAAGGTCATCTGAGAGCTTCTTGACCTCAGCAGCTCTCTGTTCAGCTCCACAATCACTTCCTCTGATGATGGTGGAGACACTGGAAGCAGCTGACCTCTGTATCTCTCCCCTCAACACCTCCTGCAGGTCAATGCCTGTTACTCCCCAGGCCATATTCATCAGAACACTGCTGTACTGCATCACTCTTCTCACTGTGAAGCTCAATTTGTTGGTCATCATCTCCATCTCCCACTTCAGGCACAGACATTTTTCTCAAATTATAACAATTGTTACTGTGTATGAGTGAATTCATGGATAGATTCTGTGGTTTTTTTTAGATGGTCTTTTATGCTAAAAAGACGTCAGTACTCTTCCTTGTGAATTCAATTTTAACTTTCATATGCTTTTCAGTTAAAATGTGTCTCTATGGTAGTAAATAGCTTAAATAATGTGAAGCTGATTGATATATAATTATAAATAATTATATATAGAATTTATTTGGCAAGTAAGCTATAAATCACAATCTCCTTCTCCAGGCAGCTCCACACCCCCACCAATCTCATCCTCCTCTCTCTGGCTGTGTCTGACTTGTTTGTGGGCCTCGCAGTGATGCCACCCACAATCATCAGCCTGCAGTCTTGTGGGTTTCTGGGTAAAATCACATGTGCTTTTTTGTACCTGTTGGGCTTCATCCTTACCTCTGCTTCTGTTGGGAACATGGTGCTCATATCAGTGGACCGTTATGTGGCTATTTGTGACCCTCTGCGCTATTCTTCCATGATAACACTAAGCAGAGTTCAAATCTGTGTGTGTCTGTGTTGGTTATGTGCTGTTATCTACAACCTTATAATTCTTAAAGATCACTTTTCACAAATAGATTTGTCTAACTCCTGTGCTCAAGAATGTGTAGTTGTTATAAATTACATTTCAGGGCCAGTAGACTTGCTTCTGACCTTTGTTGGCCCTGTTACTGTGATCATAGTTCTCTATATGAGAGTGTTTATGGTGGCTGTGTCACAAGCACGTATCGTGCGGTCTCAAATTTCAACTACTAAATCAAATACTGTGATTGTTAAGAAATCTGAGATGAGGGCTGCTAGAACTCTAGGTATTACTCTTCTTGTGTTTATACTTTGTCTCTGTCCATATTACATTCCTTCTATAGCAGGTCAGGACACCACAAATGATAATTCATCAGCTCAACTCTGGCTTTTTTTTTGTAACTCCACTTTTAATCCTCTGATCTATGCCCTTTTCTATCCCTGGTTTAGAAAAGCGGTTAAAGTCATTGTCAGCCTTCAGATACTACAGCCGGGTTCCCGTGAGGCCAAGATGATGTAGAGAAACAATATACTGTATATAAACTGACTTATTTTTGAGAGTGAAATCAGTCTAACCAATGAAGCGTCACAGTAAAAGCATGATGTCATCACATATGAATGTATTTACTTTGGTAGGACAGCAGAAAGAAACATATACTGGGTGTAAACCACAATACCTTTGAAACAACCTTTGCCAGTGAACAGTTTTAACACCCATAGTTTAGAAAACTAACTGAATAATTTCCTAAAGTTTCCTGTCACAAGGCTCCAGAGTATTTTTTCCCACTTAAGGTATGGTGCTCCCAAATGAAAATTTTAGGAACACCAGCACTACATTTTGAAGCACCACTTGTGCAATGCAATACATTTATATTTTTTCCATGTGGGAACTGCACTGGTAATAAATAGACAATTTACGGAAATAACAGTGTGCTCACAAATTCTTAGCTACTTTGCTCTGCAGTTTGCTGGTGTTTGCTGTTAACAGACCTTAAATTACCAGTGTTTAGACATCAAATATTTTTGAAATGTAGTTCTTTCAAGATGCACAAATGTGGGACTTTAATTTTGGAGGGTATCTGAGTTGATACAGTAAAAGTTTTCATTTAATTTTTAATTTTATATACTTTATTAATCCCCTAGAGGGGAAATTCTTAAAAACTGCTTAATGTTGAGTCTGTATGTAGTCAGAGTTGTCCTTAACTGAAAAAAATGTAGTCAATATCAAGATTTTTTTTATCTCTTCACAATTTTGGGGAATTTCTTAAAATTTATAAAGGGACACAGCTAACATGTTTTGTATTTTATTACTTTTTACTTATTTTTCATTTTTGCTGTATTAAAGGCACTATGTGTAACAATTTCAGTTGTTCTTTGAGACAAACAAATTTTGCAGTCAAAAGTGTGTCCTAGCACATGTGTTTGTCACTTTCTTTTTCATTTTAACCCACACCATGATCTTTTCCTGACCCTAACCAAGTGGTTTTTGTGCCTAAACCTAACCAGACCTTAACCACAGGGCATCATGATGATTTCAGAACGGACTTCGGAACAATGAGTTTAATATGGTCGGAACAATGGGATGTCGGACCAATGGGCTGTCGAACCAATGGGCAGTTCCCGTGTATTTACCTCCATCAGCGTATCTAAGTATGTCCGTAAGCTCCAGAATTCTCAATTACGTATACATTGCGACCGGTGTCTCATCATGTATGTGCGCCATCTTGAAAATACAGGTACATACAGGGACATACTTGAGAAATACAGAATCGCCTTTCGCGTTTTCACTTGTCGGTTTCCGCCTGCAGGTAGAGTGAGGAAAAGCAGCAGCAAGCAGGCTAGTCACAAGTGCTGGTGCATTTGAAAAAAAGGCAAAAAGGCAAAATGACCGGTGATTTCAAAAAAAGGCAAAAAGGCAAAATGACCGGTGATTTCAAAAAACGAGTGTCAACATTGGGGTAGCCTTTCCCAGGTGGAGAGAGCTGCTGAAGGAGAATCACAGCTAACAGCGGCTAACAGCTGTTAGTGGCGCTGGTCGCTAACAGCTGTTAGCCGCTGTTAGCGCTGTTAGTGCTGTTAGCGGCGCTGGTTGCTAAAAGCTGAAGGCGACGCAGTGTTGTGAGGAGAGGGATGAGGTGTGCGAGGTTGAGCCACTTGTCAGTTGTCTAAAGACAAGACGTGATTGGTTTGTTTCGATTTACACCTGCCCCAACAGTCCTACATTGTAAACACAGCCAGCATGGTGAGGAGGGGGTTTGTCAACTCGTGTCACGTGTGTCTGTGTAGGAGCCTGAATGAATACTCCATGAAGTATCGGATGAAATGGCTTCATCAATGTTATCATAATTTTTTGGTACACAGCAGCTACCGTTGTTGCAATATGCGTTTGAAACAGTGAGGTGCTATCAATATACAATCTCAACACTAGATGGGAGAAATTCCTACACAGTGCCCGTTTAACACCATTTTCTGAAAAATGGATTCTTGGCCATTTCAGTACAAGTTCAGAATACCCCTGTATGCAATTTTAGCAGCAGATGATTTGACCATTGAGATGCAAGTGATGGCTAACTTGATGCACAGCCATTTGATGCTGCTTCTGGACGACCAGAGAAGAGAATAGGATTTGATCCAGCTTGGACTGAGAAAAAGGCTGTGGTCAAGCTAGCTGTCACTAGCATCTCTGTAGTCAAACCAGGCCCAAGAAATGCGGCTTAGACTTGCCTTCAATTTTTTCCAGTGGTCACTCATGGTATTGCAGCAGAAAAATCTGCTGTTGTCCAAAAAGCATTTTCCCCATTGTAATGATAAGAGCACATTTTGGGTACGCCCCAAGCCTCTTAATATTATACTCCTAACTCCTTACTTGAACCGGAAGTCGTTTGAGGTCCGCCATCTTTAAGGTCGTCTCATGTCTCTTATTCCTGCCAGTAAGGAGTTAGCGTTAGGAGTTAGGAGGGATCTGTTAGGTGCGATGAGTAACACGAGAGGTTCCTAACAGGAAGTCTTTTTCAGCTTGAGGCCCTGACGTATAAATACCCGCCCCCTACATCTGGCTCATTTGAATGAGATGGCAGAGAAACAGCGCAAGTGTACCCGTTACATGCATTCTTTGCAATGAATTTTGTAATTCACATGCCTATGTGACTACAAAGAGTAACTTTAATGATATTTTGTGCAAGACTGTCATGTTGTAATTAAGTTTATTTCATTCACAACCCGGTGCATTGTTCAGCGGACTGTTGGTGATGTGTGGCTGTTAAATGTGCAGCTGCTCATGTCCAGAACCACACGTGTTGATATAACACCACGCACACACGCACACACGCACGCACACACACACACATACACACAAACACACAAACACATTTGCCCATCATTAATTGTCCTGCATGTCATGTGAGTGGAATAATGTTTAATAGCTTGTAGGTAATATTAATTATTAATATTAATATTAATTAATATTATTACTTTAATTAACGTTGTTGTAAGCTACTGTCATTACCGTCTGTCCTGCATCTCTCTCTCTCTCTCTCTCTCTTTCTGTCTCATTGTGTCATACGGATTACTGTTAATGTATTATGCTGATCTGTTCTGTACGACATCTATTGCACGTCTGTCCGTCCTGGAGGAGGGATCCCTCCTCAGTTGCTCTTCCTGAGCTTTCTACCGTTTTTTTCCCCCGTTAAAGGGTTTTTTTGGGGGGAGTTTTTCCTTATCCGCTGTGAGGGTCCTAAGGACAGAGGGATGTCATATGCTGTAAAGCCCTGTGAGGCAAATTGTGATTTGTGATATTGGGCTTTATAAATAAAATTGAATTGACTGAGGTAGACTGACAGGTCTGGGGCCGTATTTATCAAGCGTCTTATTTTAGTCTTAAGTGCTGAGAATTTGTGAAATTTAGTCTTACTCTCAAACTTAAGAATAAAAGCTATTTATCAACCTTCTCAAGTCTAAGAATCACTCCTACTCCCCCAGATATTTAAGAGTCCTCCAGAGGTGTCCTAAGTGGTTAGGAGTTGCCAGTAGAGGATGGCACTGAGGCGAGAGAGACGTGCGTGAACGTTCCGGGAGCGTAAGGATGTCCTGGCTTTGTTTGATGACGAGCAGCTGATCAAACGGTATCGTTTGGACAAAGCGGGTATTATTTTTGTCACAGATTTAATAAGGGACGTCATCACATCAGTAGCATCACGCAGCAGAGCTTTCACGCCAGAATTAAAGGTCATCACAATGCTTTGATATCTCGCCACTGGAAAAATGCAACAGTGTAACACTGATGATTCCATCACAACCGTCAATTAGCAGAATTGTTATGGAAACAATAATGGCCCTTAATGCTCTTCACCTCGTCATGCGTTTCATTGACTTCCCAACTACACCCCGGGTAATTCAACAGAAGCAAACTGCATTCATGCAAATAGCTGGCTTCCCTGGAGTGGTTGGTGCAATCGATGGCACACATATTAGGATCATTGCTCCAAGCATGGACGAGAGCGTTTATGCAAGCAGGAAGAGGTACCACAGTATCAACACGCAAGTAGTGATGCAGACTACAACATCTTGGATGTGGTACCCAAGTGGCCTGGGTCCACCCATGATGCAAGGATCCTAAATGAAAGTGGCCTGAAGCAGCTGTTTGAGAGGCACATTGTGCCACCTGGGTGTCACCTAATTGGGGATAAGGGATATCCCTTACGCCGCTGGCTTCTTACCCCTTTTCAGATGCCACAGACATAAGGCCAAGTGAACTATAACAGGTTAGCCCAAAGAAATGCCTAATTGTTTTAAATTTAAAATGTTTAATAAGTTCATAGAATAATGTTTAATAGGAGGGTTTATTCTCGTCACAGGGCACACAAAAGCACAAGAAGTGTGGTGGAGAGAGGAATTGGCCAGTGGAAGCGCAGATTCCACATTCTGCATTCAGACAGAGTGTGCCGCATCATTATGGCATGTGCAATACTGCACAACATTTGTAAGGCGCGCAATGTCCCACTCCCACCAGCAGACGATGATGATGACGATGAGGGAGGAGATGGAGATGCGAGCGTCCCTAGCAACATTCATCCATGTGATGGGGCAGCCTTCAGACAACACTTCGCCAACCTCCACTTTGGGTAAGAATAACAATAAATCACTGATACACACAGTGCCTTTTTATTAACTTGTTTTATTAGTCACTCAGTATCTTTTCTTTTTTTTTTTAAAGCCAAGCTGTAGTACTCCTCTTGGAGACGCAACACTTTAATTTGCAGCTTAATTTTTTGTCTCCGCAGTGCCTGCAGATCATCTGGGTCCTCTGCTGGGCTGCAATCAGTCACCCCGGCCTGAAAAACAAAAGCTAGTGAGACAGCATACTAAAGATGCAAAAAACTTAAGTTGATTTTTTTATTTTCACCCACCACTTGATGGATGCCTATTGCCTCACACGAAGTGCTTGGGCCTGGCTGCACTGCATCAAAAGCACATGGAGAGTGCGCGTCGAAGATGCGTGGGGACACAGGAGACTCTCTTGATGCATCTCGATCCAAACTGAAAAATAAAGAATATGGCTGAAATATCAGAAATGTTTCGATTGTTGTTATGGTTATGACTTAACAAACACACATTTTAGACCTTTACTGAACAGTAGCCTGGCAAATATGCAGCAACAATTACATACGTATCTCTCACCAAAACTCACCTAGGCTGCAGCGCAATATCCCTATAGAGCTGTAACAGGAATAATTTGGAAACTCACCCTTTTGAAAGCAAATCAAGCTTCATCGCAGCTGGATCCTGGCCGCCATCCAACCCAGAGATGCTGGCGTTATCTTCTCCAAGTATGCGCTGCACAACCTCTGCAACTGCACTCAAGTCTTGCCAGGGGGCCTCCGCCCACGTAAGAATATCAAAATGGATTAGATAGATATGAGCGAATAGGGTAGCATGCAAGCAAATGAAAAAGAAGCACTACATACCAGTGCGCATGGAGCAGGCCTTGAATGCTGCAATTTCAGTTCTGCATTTCGACAGAACGTTGTACCATTTCTTCTCGCAGTCAGCTGATGAGCGACAGCAGAAGGCTTGAGAAGCATTTAGCTGATTTGCGACGTCTTCCCATGCATTTTTTTATCATGGCTTGTAAGCGTTTGGCTGAACTTGCCTTTAATGATGAGCTTCCTTTCCTCGATTAACTCCACTAATAATAGTACCTTTTCTTCTCTCCAGTTTGGTTTTCTTTTTGATTCCATGTTGGTTTCAGCTTGGTGGACTGTGGCTGCAGTATATAGAGCCACTCAATTAACCGCACACCAGTTTCAAGTTAGTTGCCTAATTAATGAATTGGAAAGATAAGGAAACATTTATTTTTGATTCATTGCCAGTGTATATGTTTTGTATTATTTTGTAGATTATTGTCAAAATATACACTCCAATTGTCCATTTAACTATTCACTGAGATATTTCTAAGATATTTCTATATTCTTAGATAAGGGATTCCCTTCAGTGATTGGTCGTTTCTATGGACTTGGAAGTGACGTCACCTAAAATTCCATTTACGGCCCATAGTACTGTCGTAATTCAGCTCTGAGACCGACACTTAAGATTCAGTCCTATACTTCACTGAAAGTGTAAGTAAGATGCCGTCATCAGAAAAGGACGTCGCATTAGGTGACGCTTCAGAGTAAGGCCGTCTCATGTCTCTTAATCAGCAATCCTCGCTCCTCACTCCTAACTCCTGACTTCTTGCATGTTTTCCTAAGTGGGAGGGACTAAACAGTTAGGTAAGTTGGCTAGGTTAGGTGGTTAGTAGTAATTTTAAGGGACTTGGGAGTACCCCCAATTACACACACAGCCCTCTAAACAACAATGGCAGCCCCCATGGATGCGGTGCTGATGCAGGTGATACACGGTGAGAAATAGCTCTAATGTTAACGTTAAATCTGCTAATGTTAATGCATTATTGGCAGCCGCTCTAACAGCTAGTTTCCAGTGCAGTCCAGTTTTTTTCAATACTTATAAATCAATACAAAAAACGTTTCCAAACACATAGATAATGTAAAATAAAAAGTATAATAGCATCTGTGACCTTATGCGGCATTTCTCCTCCTCCGTTTCGAACAAATAAGCAAGAAACTGGCACCTTTGGCGATAGAAATGATCATAAACAAACATAAACCCCGCACGGTCCGCCATGTTAGTTTGACAATTTGGTGTGACTTGCCTTGAACGCTATGAAGTCATGAGTTGTGACTTAAAGTGGTGACTTACGGGCTCAGAAACTTGCCTGGAAAGCAGCATTAATGTCACCAGCAGGAGCAGTGTGGCGCAGACACAATTTTTTTCCTAGGATGGCGAATGCATGGCTTACCCTACTCTCTCTCTGACAGGTTAGTAGTCATTGCCTTTTTTGGCTGGATTGGTTAGGTTTAGGCATAAGGAATGAGATTGGTTAGGGTTAGTGTAAGAATGTTAGGTGAAGTCAATCGGAGGCAGAGTAAGGCAGAGTAGGGCGGGTCTTGCCTTCGCCATCGTAGGAAAAAAAACACTTGCGTGGCGCAGTGCTTCCCCTGCTGACCCTCTTCTTTGGCGGTCTCTCTTGTTTCCTCATTCCACGGAGCAAAGCTGCATCAATCTGAAGTACCTGTCGCCTGTCTTCATTTCTCCAGTTTTCTATTTTGAAGTTTTTAAACTTGCATAACTACATACACATGTTGTCAAACATCTAAAATGAGTGATCAAGGGTTGGGTTGCTGGTGCATTTGTATGGGTTTTCCGACCAGTAGGGCAGAAAGTGTTTTTCCTTGTTCACTTAATGTGACCTAAGATGGCGCTGGCCGTAAACTTTTCATTGAGATGAATGCAAGACGTAAACGTGGTCTTGGTTTTGGCTCCAGCACATTTCACTTGGGGTTAACTAATATTTCATTGATGTGACTGTTTAAATTACTACATGTTGATATTGCAGTTTTGATGCATTCCTAAAAGGTTACTTTGCAAGTCTTCAGGTCATGTCTTCTAAACTGACATGCAATTGTCATTACAAGCAACTTTCTTTTTTTTTTTTTCAATTTTACATCAAATATTTGTTTAAATAAGGAAACATGTAAGGACCTGCAAATTCTACATTTCTTCATATTGTTTCCTTGTTGTGAACTAAACTTGAACATAGCTCAGTTTGGGCGGCAGTAGCTCAGTCCATAGGGACTTGGGTTGGGAACCGGGGGGTCGCCGATTCAAATCCCCATCCAGACCAAATATGGAGCGTGGACTGGTAGCTGGAGAGGTGCCAGTTCACTTCCTGGGCACTGCCAAGGTGCCCTTGAGCAAGGCACTGAATCCCCAACTGCTCGGGGTGCCTGTCCACGGGCAGCCCCCTCACTCTGACATCTCTCCATTTAATGCATGTATAGGTCCTGTTTGTTCATGTGTGTGTATTTCAGGCCTGTGTGTCCATATGTATATGACAACAGAGTGAAAAACTGAATTTCCCCTATGGGACTAATAAAGTATATAAAATTAAAATCAAAATTTTTATACTGAATGAAGCCGAATTAATAGAGAAGTACATTGGTTGGACTCAACTATTTTTATTGCAAGGGCAGAATGTGTATGTTTTCTATAAAAGTAAAGGAAAAAAGATAACTGTAATCAGCGTAGGTAATTTGTTTTATTTCTGAGAGAGCCTACAAATGATTTTTGGAGTTGTAAAATTTTGCGAAGAATAATTTGTGCTTTATTTTATTTATTTATTTTTATCATAGATCATGTACAAAAAATAAAGTCAAACAGTGAGGAGAGACACTTTGAGACATGTTGTAACAGATTTAGATGTGACCTCAATTAGCTTATACTGCACTGCACCACATACACACAAATTCAGTACCGATTAACTGACAAATGCCTAAGAGAATTTATATTCCCTAAACTGAGATGTCATTATACAGCTTACTATGGGCCATGTTGCATCGCAGTTTGTTCACACCTTTCTGATAGTTAATGAGGTTTCAAACCACAGGGGCATTTCTCCAATCAAAGGTGTGAGAAAAAAAAACTGTTTAACATTAACACATCATTTGTTCCCCTCATCAAAACATGATGTAAACAGGGAACGTTGTATCCTCAAAACTGTATGGGCTGTTTTGGTGTGTTGGCTCACTTATTCCAAAATTGCGTCACAGGGCCAAAACCATGGATCAAAACAAAGGGAAGTGGACAACAGACCATAGTGTACTTTTGTTGTCTTAAGTTAATTTTGTAACATTTGAAATCTCACTTTGATGTACACTTTGAACACATGACACACCAGTGCTGTCTGCCACAGTTTCATTTATAACACTGCCATTTACAAAGACTCAGAATTTAATGTAACCATGCCCAATATACAAATGTCACACATAGAACCTAGTTTTGTGAGCCAGTGTGAAGTTTAAAAGGCACTCAATGCACCAGTCAAGTTTCTCTTACAGTCAGTAGAGATGTCACAACATGAATGTGACATTCATGTTGTGACATCGAGTAATGGCCAGGAAAGTGTTTAATGCAGAATATTGTGATATCACAGTGAAGCTGACTTTGACCTTTTGGATATGAAACATCATTACTTCATCATTTTAGGAATTATTGAGTTATAGCCAACAACATGTTTTGTGAGGTCACACTAACCTTGACCGTTGACCACCATAATCTAATCAGCTCATCATTCAGTCCAAGTGGACGTTGTGCCTTATTTAATGAAATTCCCTGAGGCCATTCTTGAGATACTGCATTCACGAAAATGGGACGAATGGACATACAAATGTAAGGACAGCTGGCCTAACAACTCAAAAAAAAAACAATGCCTCAGCTACAGCTATTGCCGGCATGGAGGCATAAAAAAAATCTCCTTTTTTTGATTTATCGTAATGATTCTACAGCTGGTTGGGCCCAGGTGTGTTGCTTGAGACCCAAAGAAGCGCAGTGTTGAGAGTGAAGTTGTTTGGATGAGTGTTCTTGAGAAACCTGCAAGCAGCACCACAACAGGCCAAGCAGTTACAGTTCCTGTTCTAAAAAGGCAGGTGTTGAATGGTCACTGCACTAGTTAAATAAAAGGTCAAATGTAATTGAGTGTCTTTTATTTAACTAAACTAACAGTGGGAAAATCTGATCAATACATCTTTGCTGACATTAAAGCAGCAGTTGAATTTTTTTATTGCCCCCTTTAATTATTTCTTTTTTATTTGTAGAATTCTTTTTTGTGAAATTGTGAATTTTACAAAATGGGAAATTGTAATTTTATAACCACGAGTTACTGATATAGGGTTCTGGTTCATGCTATAAATTATCACACTCTGTGACTCATTTCTGTGGAATTTCAACAGAACAAATTAAAATACAAGGATGCTATATGGTTGCTTATGCAAGATCACAGGTAGCCTACAGTAAAAGCATAAAGCAGTCACTGCTGTTTGGCAGTGTCTCTGTGTCCCTTTGCATAATTAGCACCATTGTCAAAAAAGTAAGAAATGAATGAAGAGTGTCATTCATTGGGAAAATGTAAAAAAAATAAATAAATAATGACGTTATAGATATAGATATTGCTTGTTTATTCTTTGAGTACCACCTTTATGAACCCGTCAAATTTCAACTTGTGAGATGGCAGAACATAAGTTCAACAATCAGCAGAATTTTATATAATATTGGCAGCTCTTACAGCAAATGATGAGAGAGATAAGCAGAATTGAATCATTTATTTTTTATTTATTTATTATTTGAGGAGGAGACATTAACCTGGATATGAGGCAGGAGTAGTGCTCTTTACTGGACTCATTTTGAGGGAAAAAAGAGACCTCCGACATTTTTTTCCTTCAAAATGACTGCCACATCTAAGATACAAATTTTTTTTTAAAATTTTGATCAGTTATTCGATGTTTTACGCACCGAATGTGGGACAAACTGGAGCACCCGGAGAAAACCCGTACCACCAAAAGAAAACAACACACAAATTCAGGAAGGCTAGGACCAGGAATCAAATCCTCACCTTCTAGCTGTTGACCACTAAGGTGACCCTGAGAGCTTAAGTCCTGCCCCACATCTAGAAAACCCTTGCTCCATTTGTGTTTTCTTTTGTGATGAAGGGCAGAGGCCAGTGGTGAAGATGGCAACCTGGATGTGAGGCAGGATTATTGCTCTTTATTGCATTTATTTTGAAGGGAAAAAAAGAGATCCAAGACAAAATTTTCCTTCCAAATAAATATGCGTCTTCAGATATTTTTCTTTTTCTGTGAGTCATTTAGTAGATGTTTATACTCACTGATTGTGGAACAAACGCGGAGCACCCGGAGAAAACCTGTAAGACACACAACATAACAACATAACACATAACACCACCCCTATCTCTAAGCCTGCAGACGTTGGAGATAGCCCTTCCTACGGAGGAGAAGAACCTGCAGATGGTATTTCGACTTCTGTCTGGTGACATCAGATGACCATGGAAATAGGAGCCAACAAAGTTTTCAGTGTCTGGTTCCTGTAAAGTCATGGTGATCAGCACATTTTTTTCACTGCCCCACCTTTTTACACAGGTCCTGGAAAATGGCCTTGTCAAGGTTTTTTAAACATTTTGCCAGACACTTTGTCAGTTTCCAATGGTTCGCACTCCTCAATGACGATGAGCTCTTCTAACTGTGTCTGCGGCAGTGACTCAGTGCCCACGATAGCAAGTGCTGTCTTTTCACTGTGGCTGAGAACCTGAGTGTTCAGCCACCAGCTCATCAGTCCCAGGAAACGCCATACTTGGTTCCTAATTTCCATGTACATGTCAGCATGTGCTGGAGGAACTGACACTGTCCTGCTTCTCCTACTTCTATTTCTACCTGGTTCTGGGATAGGCTCAGGCACTACCCCATTTGTAATGTAACTGTACAGGAGATCACTAAATTCCTGTATGAATATAAGGGTTTCCCCTCTGGACATATTTTGAAGCTCGTGAAACACACAAATGTCCTCTCCAGCCTGTTTTTTCACCATCCTCTTTCATAAGTAGAGCTTTAACATTGATTAGAAGCATCTGCAGTGACTCTCTGCTTTCAACTCTGGAGTTCTGGCAAAATTTGGTCTTTACTTTTGCTAAAATATGATGCACTAGTGCTATAACAGAGTGCTTAGTAAAAAAAAGACAATCTTACGCCCTGTTCCTTTCTTTAAGTCGTGTTTCTGTTTAGAGAGTGGACTTGGGCCTGCAACAACTGTCTCTTCGGAACTCTCCATTTCAGACAATGACATAACAATCAAGTCTGCAACAATTGTAATATCCAGAGAGCTTTCAGAGTCCAGCAGGTCATACTCATGGTCCAGTAAGTCCTCTAAAAGAGCTTCATTGATGGAATTCATCACTATCCTAAGCAGAGTTTCAGCGTCTGCTGCCGCTTCTGGCGTCAGCTGGGAGGTAGTCTGACTTCTCTGCCTACGTGGCCCAAGGTGAGAAGATGGTTTTTGTCTTAGCTGTGAATGCCTTTAACATTTTGCAGGCATGATCAATCAAGGCATTAAGCCTGCAAGGAGGAGTGATGCACTGATGAATTACAGGCTCTGCAGTGGACATAGTGGTGAAGAATGCAGATTTGACACTTTCTGCAACCTCTGTCATGATCAAGCCCATCAAACGTTTGAAGCTTGTGCCTCTGCAAACCCAGTGGAGAGTGTGTCGCACAGATTGGACTTAACACCCTCCTCAAGTTGTATTTCTACTCCTACATGTCAAAATGGCTTCTGCCACAGTTCTAATTATGTCCCTAAGCAGATCTGCCATCCCGACTTTTGTTGCATCTTCAGGGGAACCTCTTTTCAACAATTCCCATTGTTCAGCTGTAATTTTTTTGAAATGGGAATCAGTAAGTTTGGTAACAAGGAATTTTACCTCTGATACCCCCAATGTCTCCTCTGTCTGTACTGTTCCTGGTCATATTTATATGATTCTTGTTTTAAAACGAGTTAGTTAGAAACATTAAAAAGGCCAACCATTAGCTTAGTACACTAGCTAACTGCAACTGATGAAATCTAGCAACAGGTGTAATTTCGGCAGCAAATATTGATGGTTGCTGGCTACAAGTGAGAAAGCTGCTTTTGTCTACATCTGTCTGAAATCAAGGACCTGTTGTTTTGGAAATTATTAAGATGATTGATGTTAAAAGTCAACTGTGTAGGATTAAGTGGCATCTGGCAGTGAGGCTGCAGGTTACAATTTACTGAAAGTCTCCTGTGTGTAGGGGAGAAAAGTTAGGACGATTCCAAGGGCCCCTGACTGACAGGGGCTCCAAAAATAGGTAGAAATTAATATAAAATTATTAAACCATCCTCATTAAGAATGTTTTTTTTTTCAAATATAGTAATAAAATTAATGATCTCTTTGTTTTTACTTGTTTTTGGCAGTAAAAGTTAAATATCCCCATTGACCAAAAAGTAAACATCCATATTGACTGACCACCCCCCTGTAACTGCATGAAATGGTTTAGTCCGCCTTAGCTCACTGATGGTGCCTGGTAGCAGTCAGCAGTTGCGCTAGAATGCTACAGTCATCATCATGCTACTTAGTACTAAAAAAAAATCTGGTTTTCACAAAAGGAAAGAGAGAAAGGAGAGAGAGGAGAGGCAAAACAACGGGTGTCAATATGTGACCCAGTGTTTCTCCAAGAAAGGTGGGTAGCCTATAGTCTGTGAGTGGTAGAGATTAACCTGTTAGCTTAATGTCCATAGTGAAATAAGATAGCTACAGATTAGCATTAGCCTGCATTTTACTCCTTTTTAACCTACATTTAATCAGGGCAGGTAAATACTTAGCAAGATATTCATATTAAATCAGTTGCCCCTGCCCCTTTTACCAGACTCAACAACAGATGAGTCAGAAGCAGCAGCTCTGTCTCCCCATAACTTTACCCCTCCTCGTCATCATTGCAGGGAGTCTGTGGGAATTTCTCTCTCTCTCTTGCTCTTTTTTACCATTACAAAAAAGAAAACGAAATATTTTTTAATGACAGAAATTCAAACAAATTATTTTTCCACATAATGATTATTATGAAACAAAAACAGCCCCCAACTGTCTGTACTGGATGTTGGACAGTTGGAAATATTAAGTAGCCTAACTCAGCCTGTATTAAAGGTACAGGCAATATTAAAATAATCCAGTTAGATGCTTTCATTTAGATTGAATTATGGCCGTTAAATGACTTCTATAGATACAGAGTTTGTTATTCCCATGAAGGGCAATTTATTTGAGCAGTTTGCACACACACACACACACACACACACACACACACAAAACAAAAACAAGAAACAAACGTATCTAATGTATGTAATCTAGTGGTGGTGATACAGAATTAAAGGTAATCTGGGTCAATGTAAATCTGTAGGATTTAGTGTCGTTCATTTATTGGTATCAAAAATCTGCTTTTTTTATTATCTGCATTGAATTGCATACTGTATGCAGACTGTTGCATGTGCAACTCACTAGCAGTAAATATTGGGCTCAATCCCAATTCCTATCTTAACCCTCAATCTCACTAGCCCTCAAAACCAAGTGTTAAGGGCTATCTTGTGACTTTAAAATGGGACACCCCTCAAAGGCAAATACGTCTTAAGACTGTTGGGGGCAGCAATATGCCAAAACTCTGTCCAGTCTGTCAGTTCAAAGAAGAAGAAATATATGTCATCAGTAGTCGTCGATAAAAAGATGTGATGAGTTTGTTTTTTTTTTCCAACACTTTATTTCAATTCTTGTACAAAACAAGCAGTGACAAATATGAACAGAACAAATATGCCAGGGTTAAGAGAAAAGAAAAAGAAATAAAATAAATAAACAAAAAAGTTCATCAGCTTAAACAATTAAATTGTTTACATATTTTCTTTATAGCTTTGGAGTTTGTGGAGTGCTGAATGGTTTCTAAGTACTGCTGCATTTCATTCATAAAAAATTTGAACAAGGGTTTTCTGTTACAAAATTTACTCTTATGAATATGGAATTTCGCTAAGATAATAAATAGATTAATGATATAGAATTGTTTTTGTTTTGAAATGCTGACATCATAAAATCCAAACCGCACATCTTTGTACAGTAGTGAAAAAAGAACATAAATGTTGCTACGAATATACTCGACAAAATCTTTCCAAAAAGTGACAGTATAGGGCAGGGGTGGCCAACCAATCAGAGACCAAGAGCCACAAAAATCACCGTGGTAGTACAAAGAGCCACATCATACACATGAGCTTACAAATGCACTCCCTCTCTCACACAAACACGAAATGACATAAAATCAAAATCCATGCATTTCCAATTTTCAAAGCCAGATTTATTTATCTCACACACAAATGAATAACCATGAATAGAGATACACAGAAACACAGTCTCTCCCTCTCATACTGTCTTTCTCCATCCCCCCTCCACACCCACAGTCTCTCCCTCTCCCACTCTCTCCACACACACATCCACACAGTCTCTCCCACTCTCTCTCTCCAGATTAGTGTTGTCACGGTACCAAAACTGGGACCCACGGTACGATACCAGTGAAAGTATCACGGTTCTGAGTAGTATCAGGATACCACAGTGAAAATGAGGCAGATGTGCCTTTTGTCATTTATAAAAAGATAAATCACTTTTCTATAATACATCAATGATATTTCAATGGAATAAATTACTTATTGACTTATTCATACTTCAAAAACAGCATCAATAAGTGATTATCATAGGAGGGATCAAAATAAAATAAATAAATAAAATAAAAATCAACCAGCCACCCTCCTCCTCTGATAAGTAAAGAACAGTCCCTAAAGTGCGGTGAGGTTTGTGGACCGTTACCTGGCACAAAAGAGAGAAATGTGAACGGCTCGTTTCTCCTCTGATACGTCACATACCTATGTGCTGCCAGGGCTCGGTAGTCATGACGTCAATTTATTCACCTGGGTCCGGGCTTCTCGCCGCAGAGCACTATGGCAGTTACTGGCCAGCGCATGGACACTCACCCTCCTTTGATTGGACTTTGAACTTATCCCACAGTAGTGGCACCATGTCATGTACTGTGGTGTTTAAGTAGCAGCCTACTGCGGTCTACCATTGGTACCAGTATACTGTGCAATACTACTCCACACACATCCACACACAGTCTCTCCCTCTTTCATACTCTCTCCACACACACACAAAGACAGGCATTTCTTCCCTGACATTTTTTGTCGTGCGATATCGCCACGGCACTGCAGTCCTGCATTCCTCCTGAACTCCACACCCTGGCCCAATCCCAAACCGGCCCCTATCCCCTCGCCCTATTCACTCCCCCTCCGTTTGCGCGGTCACGCTGAGCTTCGCCATATTAAGGGCCGTCCCAAACCAATTATTGCTGAGTGCGAGTGGACTGCTCAGCCCTTAGATAGCGAGTGTGCATCAGTGCAGACTTCTGATGAGCCCAGCAGGAAGCGCAACATCACAATGGAGGAAACAACATTCCGTCTTTCTACTTTGTAAAATATTTTAGGTCAAACACACATATTTGTTTTCCTCACACTGACTTTACAGTCTCAAACAAACTCACAGAATGTTTGGTGTCAAAAGATGAAAACCTCCACGTCCATATGCTTAAATGAACTATTTAAAACTGTCTAAAAAATTCCTCATCCAATTCTCATGATTTTTTTAAAAAAATATATAATTCTGTGTTCACAGGGACAGAAGAAAAAACAAAGCAGTTAATGATCTACGGATTAAAAATGAGAGTCTATTCACTAAAAAGAGGAATGGGATGGAGGTAAAATTGCCCAGATGAATTAATCTGTAAATGTGTAAACTGTGTCTAGAAAATATGAACAAGTTAATTACTTTGGTTACACTGCACTGTATCTCTTATCTGACTCATCTAAGTTTATTTTTAATGTATCTCATTTTAATTAATATTTAAATGTTGTTGTTTTTTATAGCCTGTTGCTCTATTTTGCTTTCACAAAGCGTCTGTCGGTATCCATGGTTACATCTGCTTCCTTCTTCCGGTAGAGTGGCGAGGGCGTCCCATCTGTTTGGCTTCTCTTTCATACACTTCCCCTTAATCTAGAGTGCCCTCCACAGCTGCGAGTGTAACTTCATTTGGAGTGACACTCGGCAGTGAAGTGGTAGTGGGTAGGGAGTGGTTTGGGAATGGACCCCTCTCACCTGCCTGTGCGCACTCCTCTCTCTCTCACTCGCTCCACTTAAGCCTGTTACATTTCTTAAAGGGCCATACGCACTCATAACAATAAATGGATTTTTTTATGACGGAAGAGCCGCATGCCGATGGTTTTAATTAATGGATCGAAGAGCCGCACACTGATAAGCAAAGAGTCGCATGCGGCTGGTGAGCCGCGGGTTGGCCACCCCTGGTATAGGGGCAGCTCCAAAACAAATGTACAGTTACCAAACAACAATCTTCAACAATGTCGTCTGCAGCTGTGCTGATTTCATATTGAAACAGAATGCTTGATAATTAGGGGAACAGTTGCCGCTGTGACTGAGAATTGTGTTATGAATATGAACAGTTCACAAGTTACAAATTACTCACTCCCATAGTTTTTTTGGAGCCTGCTTGCTTTTTGTAAACTTGTCTTCATTGGTGGCCCTGAAATGAATCAGGGCTTGTGTTTTGTCCGGTGGCCCTGAAATGAAACAGAGATAACAACATTACTTTCTTTTATTTTTTTTTTGGACTACCTGTCAGATATTCGTTAAGTTATTAGTTTAGTTTCATGCAGTATTGCAAGTATTATAACAATGAATACTGTAGTCAACATCCAGCAGAACTGGTGAGGCTGTTTACACAGTCACACAAGTGTTATCTGGTGACTTTCATCCATGTTAACGTTTCACTCTTTGAAATAACCTGTACCACAACAACCGACGTAACTTATTCAGCAGAAAGTCACCAGATAATACAATCACTAACGTTAACCTGCAGCTGTAACGTTACCAGCTGCAGACTCTACGGCTACAGGAGATGACACCATCCGGTTATCTTACAAAAATGTTGATGCAAACATTTCACGTATATTAAAACAACTTAACAACTACATTATCACTGAGAAAAATGACTTTTTGTAACTGAATGACAGCATACTCGGTTATCAGAGAACCGGGGTTACGTGCGGCGGGGCAGGCAAGCCATCGCCCGTGACCAAAAATATGTGTGTTACGCTGCAAAGAGGTCTATAGTCCATAAAATGATGTTAAACTAAGATAATGCAATGGTTATCATAATTTTAAAACAACTATTAACAAGGAAAATACTCACATTGATAACTCTGCTTCCTTATGCTTGTCGCCACCATCTTGCATCGACTGAATCGTCTGTACTTGGCTGGGTTCAGCTGAGCTCGGCGGATGATACGCAAAGGATTCTGGGATAGCACTTATTGCCAAGGGTGGTCCTGGAAAATCTTAAAAGTGAGGGCCATACAGCCCTTATTCTTGACCCTCAACTCAACACTCTGAGAATTGGGACAGCACTAGCACTTTGCGGGAGCACGGATTTTTGAGACTGAGGGTTAAGATAGGAATTGGGATACTGGTAGTATTGAGCTACAAAAAGCAAGACAGTTGCAAGCTTTCAAAGGTAGAGTTATGTAAAGCTTTTAATGGGTCAGTTAGGTCCTAGAGATGTGGTGACAACAGCTGTGCAAAGGGGGCCCGATTTAATTTTTTTTCATGGGGCCCAAAATTCCAAGATAAGTGCATTAAAATATAATCCCTAGGCAAAAGCACCCAGCACTGCAAGAAAACAAAGAGAAAAAGACAATTACCCAAAAACCCCTTGATGTATCTGATGCTAATTGAAGAAGGGTGTCGGGAGTATTACCTTGACGGTCATGAAAAAGAGTTAAATCAGCTCTCACTAATGGCTGGACCAGACATTCACCTCATCCAAACCAGGGAATGTGCTGGCCATCAAGGGAAAATCTGGCCTACGACATTAAAACATCAATACATTTTAGAGGCCACATGCAGGAAACCAAACCATAGCAATCAAACAAACAAAAGAACACAGCTTGAATGTACCCTCCAACAACTCACCACAGCAATAAGGAGCAGTGACTTTGCAGCCTGAGGATTTGCTGGGTGTATAGGGTAGCATGAATGAGCTACACCTGGAGCCCATTCAACCCTAATCAGGCCTTCTTAAGGTGGACTGACCTTTTACGGTGACCCAGCCAACCATACTACATTATTTTTAAGTGTTTATCCACTAATAACATAAGCCCCCTTTACATTGCCAGTTCAAGGTGGGAATATCGTGCCATTTTGCTGCCTTACTGTTCTGTATATAATGTATGATTGTGAAATGGAGGTACAGAGCTGTGTTGCCTTTGAGCTGGCAGTGGAGGTAATGACAGTGCAGAAATGGTGTCTAAACAGGGTGGGATCATGGCCGGAACAGGTGTCACATTTTGATTATGCGAGTGACCCACCGTGAAAGATTTAAAAAGTGGCTGCTAGCAGCTAGCGGCTAACTCAGTACAGAAGAAGAGCAGCCGTAAATGTCTGTGAATTGGGTAAACAATGAGATCTTGGAACTCCATACCCTCCGAGCAGAGGACAAGATCATCCACCATATAACATCGTTTACTGACATAAAACACTGCTGACATGTATGTTTTATGTCACACTAGAGGCCGACACTGTTGTGATTGACATGTCACAGCTGTGTTTGGACCTCTGCCACATGTTTTACAGAGGCCTTCACAAAACCAGTGAGTCTGAGAACAAAGGAAGCGCACCAGGCCTTCCAAAATTCAAACCCTTAATTGCTACCATTGGGCAATAGCGGCCAGATCCAGGTGGAGTCAGGCTTTTTGATGTTCTGATCTTTAATTTCTGTTTTGTTGTTGTATATATTGTTGTTCATTTGGTTGATAACCTGCTGTTAGTTAACAACTCCTTATGAGAGGTCGCCAGTCTTCACACACACGTGTCAGCGCACCTACTTTGTTAGAGCATACAGTGTGTTTGATCCCACTGGATGCCATCTTGTGTATACTTTAAAGGAGCACATGGGGCCAGCAGTTCTATGACCACTGTCTTGCTCTAATCTCCCGCCTCACTCTTATCAGTACCTGGTGACATGTTTGCGTCCGCCATTTTAGGTCTGTGGTAACGTGATCCCCCAGGAGGCCACGTCCACCATTTTCTCTCAAACTTTCCGCCTCACTCTTATCTGTACCTGGTGTGACATGTTCCTGTCTGCCATTTTAGGTGTGTGGTAACGTGACCCATAGATATCATGTACAGTAGATACATTGTTGACGGCTTCGGCCCATTTCAGCGATGTGTCAACGTTGCCGCAATCTTGGGGAGGTCACGGCCGGCTGGCTAGTACTGTTGTGTATGGAGATAAGTCTTCAGCAAACTTGGCGTGCTCACTCAAAAGTCTCAAAGTGTAATTGTAATTGTATTTGTATACATATATATATATATAAGAAACTTTGTAAATATATTTTGGTCTGTCTTTTGATATTGTATTGTATTTTGTGCTTCAAGATTTTCTATTATTCTATTTTTTTGTATTATATTTAAACTTCGATGTATCACTGAGGTTGCATTTATGAATGATCCATATTGTATTGTTTTAAATGTTAATCTGAACCAGCTGGTTTCTGTTAAAAAGGAGTAGAGCATGCGAGCAGAGCGGAGCAGGTGAAAATTTCCGCTCCTCGCTCGCAGACCTGTCACTTTGCGCCGCTCGACCGCTCCACTTGGTTCTGCGCATTCTTCGCTCCACTCCGCTCCGTTCCATCATAAATTTTATCCCGCTCCACTCGCTCATCACTCCGCTCAAAAAAACTGCGTCGTACTACCCTAACCTGTAATCTTCTATTCACAAATAAAACATGAGCTTGGTAGATTCTCTGGGGAAGCCCTCTCCCTGCAGTTAGGGACCGTTCTACACGGTACCGCTGTCGGCAGGGTGGAGTAATGATAATAAAGTGTAGAGGACCAGGTTAAGCGGCTGACTTCCAGGGAAGCCCTCTCGCCTCTCCCCGCAGTTAGGGACCGTTCTCCAAGGTACCGCTGCTTCTCTTCTCAGTTTCTTTTCTGAAGTACACAGTAAACTCCATAGTTTTGAAAGAAAATAGTGTGGGTGTGCGCAGGTGCAAAGATGCATTCTGGGTGGGGCATGAGCGACCGGAGCGTAATTGGAGCGAGAGATAAGGCTCCGCTCCACCTTTTTAAAAAAATAGCCGCTCCTTGCTCAACACAAAATCCTTCCGCTCCCCGCTCCGCTCCGCTCCACTCACATGCTCTGAAAAGGACACACACCCACAAACCATTTAATGCTGAGGACGGCGATGAGCTGAAACGTGTCCGTTCAACTGCTGCTGTGCAATCCACTATATTAAAAAGTATTATACTTATTAGTGAGTGCTGTCGGGTTTTTCTGCTTTGCTGTAATTTTTTGGACCGGCACCCAATTACACTTTGAGACTTTCGAGTGAGGGTTAGGAGTGAGGGTTAGGAAGTTTAGCACCTACCACACCTTTGGATGAAGTATCTGGGGACTGTGCTCAACACATTCAGGCTACTCTGTCAAAACACAGAGGACAGCCCTGCAGCAAGCAGTTTGCAAACTGCAGCTTGGTGCTACGGTGATGGTGCTAACCATAATGTGGGTGCTTGGATTCATGGCAGCAGCCCATCTGGTGGTACAGTCGGGGGCGATTGCGCATGCGGCACCTGCAGAGGGGGTTTGCTTGACCTTCAATTAGATGCTAAGAAGCACAAGCAACACTTGGTTTCCATTCCCTCCTCAGTATGGGACAACCTGAGATACTGGGGTCTCTGCAACTATTGCAGGGAACACAGCTGGGACGAGTGACCTCCTACGTCGCAGTGTTCACAGATGCATCCCTGACAGGGTGGGGAGGGACCTGCCTGGGGAGAGCGTAAGGTGGTGTGTGGCCTCTGATGGAGGTCTGACACTTCAACCTTCCCAAGCTACAGGCAGTGTATCAGGTTTTTCAACACTTCAGGGAAAGCACATGTTGGTGAACACCGACAACTACACCGCAGTTGCCTACATCAACAGGCAGGGAGGAGTTCAGTCTGCTGCCCTGTTTAGGATAGTGGAGAGTCTGTGGCTGTGGGCCTCAGAGCACTTGTTGTTTCTGAAGGCTCTTCACGTTCCCGCACTGTAAAACAGGGGTGCCAACCTCATGTTGAGGACTTGTCCCCTACCAGATGAGTGGAGGCTTCACCCTGAGGTGGTGAGACAGATCTGGACTTGGTTCGGGAAAGCAAAAGTGTATCTGTTCACCAGTCAACACCACACCTACTGCCCGCCATGGTTCTCCCTGGCACTACATGGCAACCCCCCTGGAGGTGGACACGTTTGTATGTGTGCCATGGCCATGAAAACTGCTCTACATCTTTCTGCCCCTCCCTCTCACTTCTCCCCTGTTGGAGAGAGTGAGTCAAGAGCAGTTGTTGAGTAACCTCTCCAGGCTTGACTCCTTAGAGGAACAGGCTGAGGAGGGCTGGATTGTCTGTGTAGAGCAGACCATCCAGGCAGTGAGAGTGGGGTTCCCCTCTGCCCGTTACAAGGCAAAGTGGTTGAGTTTCCAATGCTGGTGCAAGAAAAGGAGGCTAGATCCCCTGTTGTGTGCAGTTGGCTCTTTGCTTTTTGCATTGTTTGATGGATAGAGGGATGTCATATGCCACTATTAATGCGTACACGGCAGCCATCATTTCCACCCTTGAGGGTTTTGGTGACAGACCAGTCTTTGTCCTTTCTCTCATAAAGCGGCTCTTGCAGGGGATCAGGAAGCAATGCCAGTTGATGCGTGCTTCCTCCCTGCAAAGGGACCTGCCATTGGTGCTCGAGGGCCTTGGTGAAGGAACCCTTCAGGCCACTGGAGCGCTCTTCTATGAAGGTATTGTCATTCAAGACAGCTCTGCCGTTTGCACTGACCTCAGCTAAGGCAGTGTGTACCCTAACAGTGCACCCCAGTTGCTTGCTTCTTTATGGTGACCACAGTGGGGTTTCTCTTGGACCAAATCCCTCCTTTGTTCCTAAGAACATAAGGAGTTCGTGCACCTATCAGACACACTGAACAGCTGTTTGTGTACTTTGGTGATGGTGTGACCAGTAAAGCCCTTTCCAAGAAGCACCTTGTGAGACAGCTTTGTGAGTGCATCTTCCAAGCCTACAGACAGGCAGTCAGCGACCCTCCCTGTGTGGTCTGCGAACACTCCACATGTGGTGTGGCAGTGTTGACAGCCTTGTTCAGTGGGGTGAGTCTTGAGGACATAGGTACGGCATTGTCATAGTCTATACTAGGGATCTAATGATTACCGATGTTACGGTAAATCTCGGTTAATTTTTACACGGTAAGAACGACCGTTTATGTTTAAATTAATTGCATTATTGTGGTGGATTATCAGGACATGTAATAACAGCCTCATTCAAGTCTCGCGATGCAGGTGCTGCGTGAATGCATAGCATGTGTAAACACAAAGAATGAAAACATGGCGGAAGGTGGTGATAGCGGCATTCAGGACAATTTCCCCCCCAACTAAACACACAAAGTCTGAGTTCTGGGCGTAATTTGGGTTTCTGAAGAATGCCGAGGGACAGCTGGTGCAGGACAACTATCCTGTGTGCAGAACATGCAGAAAGAAAGTTGCTGCGAAGTGTAGCAACACTACAAATCTGCTGGCTCATCTCCATGACCATCATCCACAGCTTTACAGCCAATGCAAGTTATGCCATGCAAACGTTAGTTATTGTATGAGGGACTTCGGTTTTACTGAGATTGTCATAATGTGTAACTCTCGACGTATACGGGACATTTGAGCCGTATCTGTCCTCCTAAACGGTGACTAGGTTTTCCGTTATCGTTTAGGAGCTAATACTAGCTGAATAGCTAATAGCTGTATTAGCAGCTATGTTGCTAAGTGTTTCAAAATGAAACGGAGCTGAAAACACTGAGCGGAGCCGACAGAATATAAACCGACGTAACGTAACGCTAACTGAGATCAACTATGATCACTATGATTATGGTTATTGTATGGCGAGCTAGAATCGATAAAATCCGCCAGTTATGCTTTCTCGACATAAGCTCAAGGAAAAAACATAAAACGCTGCCGTGTTAACCTTTGACCGAGAGCATGCACTCCGTTTCTCATACAGGTAATCCTCTGACTCACATGCACACTTCTAATGTGTGAATTATTCTGTGTAATGATGACCATTGCCCTTAGGGTATTTTTGGTTTCTCCTGCACATTTGTGATATCTATTCTATATATTGTATGTCTTTTGTTCTACTCTTGCATTGTTTTGTTTTATATATATTTTTCCTCTCGTGCTAATAAATAAATAATTAATATAAATTGTTTACATATTTTGCTGACTGTTAAAATGCACCAGACAAATAATCTTTGCTCCTGTAATGTGTTTACATATTTTGTTAATTTAAAATAAATTTTTCTGTTGCTGTGCCAATCCCTTGCCCCTTTAATGTGAAAGTATCATTTTAATATAAGATTTTGGCTGTTAACATTTTGATATGATAAGGAAGTTACAAGATTTAGTGAAGTTATTTCAATGTATCTATTTTTTGGACATTTTACAGCGCTTAAAAAATATCGCAATGTTATCGTTTACCGTGATAATTTGGTCACTATAATCGAGATATCAAATTTTCCATATCGTTACATCCCTAGTCTATGCCCTGTCTGTTCATATGGTTCTATCTCTTGGACATGTTGGGCTCTTTTTCAGGGTCTGTGCTTGTTGGAACAACACAGGACTGGTGAAAAGGGTTGGGTGTATGTCAGCTGTGTTCCCTTCTGTACGTGATACACTAACATGTGTCCATGCTCCTTGATGACCCACAAAATGTAGTGTGCTTGATGTCTTTTGATCGTCTTTTGACCCCTGCAAGGTTAGGCCAAAGCTTCACCCAGTCTGGTTGCTTACCACCTAGGTTGGCTGGGGCCCCCTATTTTTTCGTTGCAGTGGCATGGATTATAAAGAAGTAGGTGGGCTACGCCAAAGGTCTTATGAGTATATGTCAACCACTTAAACACTGCAGTTGCTTACACGTCATAATAATATAGTAAACCATGCCAGGGCCTGTGGGCAGGCTGTCGTTAACCTGGGTTAATTGATTATTTTTGCCACTAGTTTTGTCAAGGTTACTGGAAATGTGTTTTAACATTTTGGAATCACTGTATTTGCCAACTAATGTGATATTCAATAAATCAGAGTAATTTGTTAAGGAAAATCCTTTGGTTGAGGACAAAGACATTTGAGGTCATCATCAATTATCTCCATATCAAATGGATATGGCAAACACATTAACAAACAGTGGCCTATTTGTAGTAGCATCAGCACTGATCAACCTAATGATTGTAAGTCCAATATTTACTCTCCTTTATAATGATTTGTAATGGTTTGATGCCCACCAGTGACTGAGGAAAATATCTGTCTCCTTAGCTCTTTAATGCTCCACTATGTTCACCAGCTAGTGGCTGACTTTGTTGATCAAGTGTGTGATGCTCGGCAGGTAGCATACAGTGGGTTTATCTGAGCATTTTTCACTCAAAACAGCTGCCTGCTGCCATTGAAAACAACATGGACTAGAAGTGTCAGTGAACTAAAACAATTAAGTTTTGGGCTGTAACATCAAAACACAGAGAGCGATTCTTCCTTTCACTTAACATGTTATCTGATCCATTGTTTACTTAAAAAATACCTTATCGATTAGAGCACTTTTAATTTAAGTTTATCCAGCTATATATTTATCAAGGATAGTTTGGGATTTATTTGTCAAATGCACAGCAGACATTGCCCAGTGGATAGTGGTAATTTAAAAGAGGGAAGGAGATGTAGAGAGGACAAAAAGGAGTGGGGGAGTGAATGATGTAATGGAGGAGTTGAGATCAAGTGTCATGGGAAAAGTTAGCTGATGGGAGTAGGTGTATAGAGAGAAACAAGAGGAAGAGACAGAGGGAGGGCAACAAGATAGATGATGGAAATGGTGAGATGAAGAGATAAATATCTCATCTCAAGAAAAGGTCATCTGAGAGCTTCTTGACCTCAGCAGCTCTCTGTTCAGCTCCACAATCACTTCCTCTGATGATGGTGGAGACACTGGAAGCAGCTGACCTCTGTATCTCTCCCCTCAACACCTCCTGCAGGTCAATGCCTGTTACTCCCCAGGCCATATTCATCAGAACACTGCTGTACTGCATCACTCTTCTCACTGTGAAGCTCAATTTGTTGGTCATCATCTCCATCTCCCACTTCAGGCACAGACATTTTTCTCAAATTATAACAATTGTTACTGTGTATGAGTGAATTCATGGATAGATTCTGTGGTTTTTTTTAGATGGTCTTTTATGCTAAAAAGACGTCAGTACTCTTCCTTGTGAATTCAATTTTAACTTTCATATGCTTTTCAGTTAAAATGTGTCTCTATGGTAGTAAATAGCTTAAATAATGTGAAGCTGATTGATATATAATTATAAATAATTATATATAGAATTTATTTGGTAAGTAAGCTATAAATCACAATCTCCTTCTCCAGGCAGCTCCACACTCCCACCAATCTCATCCTCCTCTCTCTGGCTGTGTCTGACTTGTTTGTGGGCCTCGCAGTGATGCCACCCACAATCATCAGCCTGCAATCCTGTGGGTTTCTGGGTAAAATCACATGTGCTCTTTCACAGTTGTTGAGCTTCATCCTTACCTCTGCTTCTGTTGGGAACATGGTGCTCATATCAGTGGACCGTTATGTGGCTATTTGTGACCCTCTGCGCTATTCTTCCATGATAACACTAAGCAGAGTTCAAATCTGTGTGTGTCTGTGTTGGTTATGTGCTGTTATCTACAACCTTATAATTCTTAAAGATCACTTTTCACAAATAGAGTTGTCTAACTCCTGTGCTCAAGAATGTGTAGTTGTCATAAATTACATTTCAGGGCCAGTAGACTTGCTTCTGACCTTTGTTGGCCCTGTTACTGTGATCATAGTTCTCTATATGAGAGTGTTTGTGGTGGCTGTGTCACAAGCACGTATCATGCGGTCTCAAATTTCAACTACTAAATCAAATTCTGTGATTGTTACGAAATCTGAGATGAGGGCTGCTAGAACTCTAGGTATTACTCTTCTTGTGTTTATACTTTGTCTCTGTCCATATTACATTCCTTCTATAGCAGGTCAGGACACCACAAATGATAATTCATCAGCTCAACTCTGGCTTTTTTTTTGTAACTCCACTTTTAATCCTCTGATCTATGCCCTTTTCTATCCCTGGTTTAGAAAAGCAGTTAAAATCATTGTCAGCCTCCAGATACTGCAGGAAGGTTCCCGTGAGGCCAAGATGATATAGAGAGAAACAATATACTGTATATAAACTGACTTATTTTTGAGAGTGAAATCAGTCTAACCATTGAAGCGTGACAGTAAAAGCATGATGTCATCACATATAAATGTATTTATTTTGGTAGGACAGCAAAAAGAAACATATACTGGGTGTAAACCACAATAATTTCCTAAAGGTTTCCTGTCACAAGGCTCCAGAGTATTTTTTCCCACTTAAAGTTACAATGTGTAATTTACGTGGTTGTTTATTAGCAAATATCAACTATTGCTTTCATAAATATATATTTACTAAAGTGTAATGCAATTCACATACAATTGGAAGCTTTCTCATAGGCTTAGATTGATTTCTCTATATATAGACAGGCAGGGCGCGGTCTGCTGGAGGCTGCCCTCTTGTGTTGCCATATTTGAACACAGTAGCCGAAAGGGATATACGTGCTTCGTGTTTACCTAGAACTTGCCGTCACTGGAGACGGTTAAGGTGAAGATCAATCCGGGGCGCTTCTGCGTGAACCTGCTTTGTACTTTTATGATTCTGTTGCACTTTAAATGGAGGACCACACATGTGTTTTGCCCCGTAAGAGGGAAACCACGCCACCAAATAAAAGAAAAAGATCAGATAAGCGAGGACGTGACAAAGCACAAGTGAATATCGGCGTTGCTTATTCCAGGTGGAAAGAATTCCTGAAGGAGAAGGATTTCACAAGGGATGCGAAGGTTGCCTGCTTTCTGCTAGACAGGTAATTCAATCTGATATTTTAAAAACATTTTGGCTTAATGTTTGCAACTACTTGCAACGTTATCCTAGCCTTGGCTAATGTTATCCCAGAGCTACAGCTAAATGTATAGCCTAGCCTACAGCCTAATCTGTTGATTCCTCTCGCGCTGCTGTGAAGGCTGCCACCCTCTCCTCCTCCTCTCCCTGGTCTTCCTCCTCTCCCTCTCCCTCTTCCTCATCTCCCTGGTCTTCCTCCTCTCCCTCTCCCTCTTCCTCATCTCCCTGTGTCCTGTGGAAGAACACTCTGGAAACGCATATATTATAATCGTACCAACCTATATTTGCTGCACTGTGCTGTGACTATCACATAAAACGTGTTACTTTAGCATTACTGTGCTAATGCTTGTGTTACCAAAACAATTAGAAATAAAACACTCCTAATATATAT
Organism: Epinephelus lanceolatus; assembly: GCF_041903045.1. Taxonomy (NCBI): domain Eukaryota; kingdom Metazoa; phylum Chordata; class Actinopteri; order Perciformes; family Serranidae; genus Epinephelus; species Epinephelus lanceolatus. Next base: position 33,566,309 of record NC_135739.1, read on the forward strand.
CTCACAGATAACCTATATCTCACTGGTAAGCTATAACATATCGTAACATGGTTTAGATTCCTAAATAAATATTCACCTCATCGCTAAATACTCGAAAAACTCTGCTGTCTGTGCAAGGCTTTTTGTCCTACGACAACTCACTCACCCCTCCTGCCGGGAGGGGTGAGTGAGCAGGAGTGAGCGCTGCAATCTAGAATTTGACCGCTGATGTCACTGTTACTCACCATTTTTACACACTGAGGCTTTAAGGAATGGTGCTCCCAACTGAAAAATTTAGCAACACAAGCACTACATTTTGAAGCACCACTTGTGCAATGCAATACATTTATATTTTTTCCATGTTGGAACTGCACTGGTAATAAATAGACAATTTACGGAAATAACAGTGTGCTCACAAATTCTTAGCTACTTTGCTCTGCAGTTTGCTGGTGTTTGCTGTTAACAGACCTTAAATTACCAGTGTTTAAACGTCAAATATTTTTGAAATGTAGTTCTTTCAAGATGCACAAATGTGGGACTTTAATTTTGGAGGGTATCTGAGTTGATACAGTAAAACTGCTTAATGTTGAGTCTGTATGTAGTCAGAGTTGTCCTTAACTGAAAAAAATGTAGTCAATATCAAGATTTTTTTATTTCCTCAAAATTTTGTGGAATTTCTTAAAATTTATAAAGGGACACAGCTAACATGTTTTGTATTTTATTACTTTTTACTTAATTTTCATCTTTGCTGTATTAAAGGCACTATGTGTAACAATTTCAGTTGTTCTTTGAGACAAACAAATTTTGCAGTCAAAAGTGTGTCCGCCTAGCACGTGTATTTACCTCCATCAGCGTATCTAAGTAGGTCCATAAGCTCCGAAATTCTCATTTACATATACATTGCGACCGGTGTCTCATCATGTACGTGCGCCATCTTGAAAATACAGGAACATTTCCGGTTTCCGCCTGCGTGTAGAGTGACGAAAAGCAGCAGCAAGCAGTCACAAGTGCCGGTGCATTTGAAAAAAGGCAAAAAGGCAATGTGACCGGCGATTTCAAAAAACGAGGGTCAACAGCTGTCACAGCTGATAGCCGCTGTTAGCGCTGTTAGCAGCGCTGGTCGCTAAAAGCTTTTAGCGATGCAGTGTTGCGAGGAGAGGGATGAGGTGAGTGAGGTTGAGCCACTTGTCAGTTGTCAAAAGACAACACGTGATTGGTTTGTTTCGATTTACACCTACCCCAACAGTCCTACATTGTAAACACAGCCAGCATGGTGAGGAGGGGTTTTATCAACTCGCGTCGCGTGTGTCTGTGTAGGATAGGGTGACCATATTTTGATTTCCAAAAAAGAGGACACTTGGCCGGCCACGACATAGCCAACTTAAATGATACTCGCAGTTTACTTAAAGATGCCTTATAATTTTAATATACTGAACAAAAATATAAACGCAACACTTTTGTTTTTGCTCCCATTTTTAATGAGCTGAACTCAAAGATCTAAAACATTTTCTATACACACAAAAGACCATTTCCTCACAAATATTGTTCACAAATCTGTCTAAATCTGTGTTAGTGAGCACTTCTCCTTTGCCGAGATAATCCATCCCACCTCACAGGTGTGGCATATCAAGATGGTGATTAGACAGCATGAATATTGCACAGGTGTGCCTGAGGCTGGCCACAATAAAAGGCCACTCTAAAACGTGCAGTTTTGCTTTACTGGGGGGGTCTGGGGGGGGTCAGAAAACCAGTCAGTATCTGGTGTGACCACCATTTGCCTCATACAGTGCAACACATCTCCTTCGCATAGAGTTGATCAGGTTGTTGATTGTGGCCTGTGGAATGTTGGTCCCTCTTCAATGGCTGTGCGAAGTTGCTGGATATTGGCAGGAACTGGAACAACATGGGGCCGTGCATTATCATGCTGCAACATGAGGTGATGGTCGTGGATGAATGGCACAACAATGGGCCTCAGGATCTCGTCACGGTATCTCTGTGCATTCAAAATGCCATCAATAAAATGCACCTGTGTTCGTTGTCCATAACATACGCCTGCCCATACCATAACCCCACCGCCACCATGGGCCACTCGATCCACAACATTGACATCAACAAACCACTCACCCACACGACACCACACACGCTGTCTGCCAACTGCCCTGAACAGTGAAAACCGGGATTCATCCGTGAAGAGAACACCTCTCCAACGTGCCAGACGCCATCGAATGTGAGCATTTGCCCACTCAAGTCGGTTACAATGACGAACTGCAGTCAGGTCAAGACCCCGATGAGGACGACGAGCATGCAGATGAGCTTCCCTGAGACGGTTTCTAACAGTTTGTGCAGAAATTCTTTGCTTATGCAAACCGATTGTTGCAGTAGCTGTCCGGGTGGCTGGTCTCAGACGATCTTGGAGGTGAACATGCTGGATGTGGAGATGCTGGGCTGGTGTGGTTACACGTGGTCTGCGGTTGTGAGGCCGGTTGGATGTACTGCCAAATTGTCTGAAACGCCTTTGGAGACGGCTTATGGTAGAGAAATGAACATTAATTTCACAGGCAACAGCTCTGGTGGACATTCCTGCAGTCAGCATGCCAATTGTACACTCCCTCAAAACTTGCGACATCTGTGGCATTGTGCTGTGTGATAAAACTGAACATTTTAGAGTGGCCTTTTATTGTGGCCAGCCTAAGGCACACCTGTGCAATATTCATGCTGTCTAATCACCATCTTGATATGCCACACCTGTGAGGTGGGATGGATTATCTCGGCAAAGGAGAAGTGCTCACTAACACAGATTTAGACAGATTTGTGAACAATATTTGTGAGGAAATGGTCTTTTGTGTGTATAGAAAATGTTTTAGATCTTTGAGTTCAGCTCATGAAAAATGGGAGCAAAAACAAATATCATTACACTTAAAAGAAGACTCATCACCTAAAAAGTAACTTGTTTTTAGAAAATTTTCACTTGTTCCAAGCAAATTTTCACTTGAAATAAGTAGAAAAATCCACCAGTGGATCAAGATTTATTTTCTTGTTGCAAGCATAAAAAAACACTTTGTTTTGACTAGAAATGAGACATTTTGACTAGAAATAAGACAAATATTCTTAGTAAGATTTTTTGCAGTGCAATATCAATCACAATATCACACCCCCTTTAGCTAAATAGCTTAGGCTACTCACCACTTAGTAGTGCTGCAGTCGCCGTCTCCCAGAGTTAAACCTCTTCATTAAACAAAATGCCACATCAGCTTTAACACTGTACTCTAACCAGTCTCTACAGTTGTACCACAGGGCAACAAATGAACGTTTCTGAGCCTTGAAAAGGCGAGAGGGAAACTTATTCAAAATGACCTGCGCGGGCTTGTCCTCACCTAGTTCATGCGGATGGCCACCATGACCTTGTGTTTTAGAAAGTCCACTGCAGCTTGGGCCTGGTGACGGCAAAGGACACCGGTCATTATCACTGGGTTTGGCGCTATTGCCTCCCCAGTTGACCCCCTAACGCCAGGGCTGGTGTAGGAGCCTGAATGAATACTCCATGAAGTATTGGATGACATGGTTTTATCAATGTTATCACAACTTTTTGGTACACAGCAGCTACCATTGTTGCAATACGCGTTTGAAACAGTGAGGTGCTAGAGTGCACTATCCGTTTGGGTTTGAATGCAATATATGATCTCAACACTAGATGGGAGAAATTCCTACACAGTGCCCGTTTAACACTATTTTTTGAAAAATGGATTCTTGGCCATTTCAGTACAAGTTCAGAATACCCCTGTATGCAATTTTAGCAGCAGATGATTTGACCACTGAGATGCAAGTGATGGCTAACTTGATGCACAGCCATTTGACACTGCTTCTGGGTGACCAGAGAAGCACAAGAGGATAGGATTTGATCCAGCTTGGACTGAGAAAAAGACTGTGGTCAAGCTAGCTGTCACTAGCATCTCTGTAGTCAAACCAGGCCCAAGAAATGCTGCTTAGACTTGCCTTCAATTTTTTCCAGTGGTCACTCGTGGTATTGCAGCAGAAAAATCTGCTGTTGTCCAAAAAGCATTTTCCCCATTGTAATGATAAGAGCACATTTTGTATCGGTCTTAACATGTGCAGACAGCAGGGGGCGTTCCTGGTCAGTGAGTCCAGTAAGCTGCAGAAGGCAGACAGTGTTTTCCTGTAATATGTGATGAAATTCACTTCTTGATAAAGTACCATCTCTTCTAAGTAAACTATTGTGTTATTATTTAAAGGGCCAGTGTGTAAAATGGGTTGAAAACCGTTGGAAACAGTGACATCAGTGGTCAAATTCTAGATTGCAGGGCTCACTCGCTCACCCCTCCCGTCGGGTAAATGACGGCGGCCTCGTAGGGACAAAAAGCCTTGCGCACGAGTTTTTCAGGAGTAGGTCTATCTAGCGACGAGGTGAATGTTTATTTAGAAATCTAAACCATGTTACGATATTGTAATGAATCCCTCACGAGCAGGAGACCAGAGGAGCATTCGGGAAAAAGGCCCGTTTACTTGAGCACTCCAGAAACTCCGGTAACACTCCACTCCGTCCCAAACTCTGACTCTTCTACATTAAAAAACACTTTTTAACTTTACACACATACTCGTTTACGATACTGCGTGGGGACCCCCCTCCCCTCTCTGCTCCGCCAATCTCCAGCCCGCAAACTGACTGACAGCGTAGCCGGTAAACAGAGCTCAGCTGTTTATTTAGCTTAGCAATATCTCCGGACTATAGTAGCTGCAATGGACGACTTTGAACGCGATTTTGAAGAGTTTCTTGTAGCGGACACAGACCCAGAGCCATACCTGTTTGAGCCGGAGCATACAGATGAGGAACTCCATGTGTTTGATGCTGAGCGGGCGAGAAGAGAGGCTGAATGCACAGAATGGGATTCGATGCTGCCATCGTTGGGGAGATATATCACCAGGAGGAAAAGCGCTGCAGAGAGTGCATCACAAGGAGTGAAGTTGCGTCTTCTTTTCCTCGCAGATGACGGATCGGGTTCATTCTCTCCTGTTGCGTGGTAAGTGTGGTCCATTCGCAAACTTTATAACTAAAAAAACTTTTCACTACTCTTTATCGACGAACTACTAACACTCTGCTGTTTCCTCCTCCTTCTTCCTTCCTTCTGCTGTCTTCGTTGGTTCATTTATACACGTGAAACGCATTCTCTGGCTGGCTGGATTGTCTGCTCGGTCTGCCGTACATACATGGCAGCGCAAGATGGCGACCTCTCTAAAGCAAGGCCCTTGATATATATATACAGTACAGGCCAAAAGTTTGGATACACCTTCTCATTCAATGCGTTTTCTTTATTTTCATGACTATTTACATTGTAGATTCTCACTGAAGGCATCAAAACTATGAATGAACACATGTGGAGTTATGTACTTAACAAAAAAAGGTGAAATAACTGAAAACATGTTTTATATTCTAGTTTCTTCAAAATAGCCACCCTTTGCTCTGATTACTGCTTTGCACACTCTTGGCATTCTCTCCATGAGCTTCAAGAGGTAGTCACCTGAAATGGTTTCCACTTCACAGGTGTGCCTTATCAGGGTTAATTAGTGGAATTTCTTGCTTTATCAATGGGGTTGGGACCATCAGTTGTGTTGTGCAGAAGTCAGGTTAATACACAGCCGACAGCCCTATTGGACAACTGTTAAAATTCATATTATGGCAAGAACCAATCAGCTAACTAAAGAAAAACGAGTGGCCATCATTACTTTAAGAAATGAAGGTCAGTCAGTCCGGAAAATTGCAAAAACTTTAAATGTGTCCCCAAGTGGAGTCGCAAAAACCATCAAGCGCTACAACGAAACTGGCACACATGAGGACCGACCCAGGAAAGGAAGACCAAGAGTCACCTCTGCTTCTGAGGATAAGTTCATCCGAGTCACCAGCCTCAGAAATGGCAAGTTAACAGCAGCTCAGATCAGAGACCAGATGAATGCCACACAGAGTTCTAGCAGCAGACCCATCTCTAGAACAACTGTTAAGAGGAGACTGTGCGAATCAGGCCTTCATGGTCAAATAGCTGCTAGGAAACCACTGCTAAGGAGAGGCAACAAGCAGAAGAGATTTGTTTGGGCCAAGAAACACAAGGAATGGACATTAGACCAGTGGAAATCTGTGCTTTGGTCTGATGAGTCCAAATTTGAGATCTTTGGTTCCAACTGCCATGTCTTTGTGAGACGCAGAAAAGGTGAACGGATGGATTCCACATGCCTGTAAGGGCTATTTGACCAAGAAGGAGAGTGATGGAGTGCTGCGGCAGATGACCTGGCCTCCACAGTCACCGGACCTGAACCCAATCGAGATGGTTTGGGGTGAGCTGGACCGCAGAGTGAAGGCAAAGGGGCCAACAAGTGCTAAACACCTCTGGGAACTCCTTCAAGACTGTTGGAAAACCATTTCAGGTGACTACCTCTTGAAGCTCATGGAGAGAATGCCAAGAGTGTGCAAAGCAGTAATCAGAGCAAAGGGTGGCTATTTTGAAGAAACTAGAATATAAAACATGTTTTCAGTTATTTCACCTTTTTTTGTTAAGTACATAACTCCACATGTGTTCATTCATAGTTTTGATGCCTTCAGTGAGAATCTACAATGTAAATAGTCATGAAAATAAAGAAAACGCATTGAATGAGAAGGTGTGTCCAAACTTTTGGCCTGTACTGTATATATATAAGCATTAATATAAGGCTACTAAAACCAAACGAATTTTGTTTTATAGCGATCATACACTTGTATAAACATATTAATGGGTAGAATATTCAGATTCAGATTCAGATTGACAATAAACCATGCCAAATATTACACACTGGCCCTTTAAGAACCCACAACACCAACAAAACACCCATAAACCACCATTATAAAAGTGATGCCTGTAAAACTGCTGACAGGTCACCTTGAATTGCAAACAAGGTCAATTGTGACTCATTATAAAGTTTTGATTTGGGGAGGTTTTATATTGATTAAAATTTTTACCGAGCTGAGAATAGCATTTGGAAAAACCTTGAGGTCATCACGATGTAAAGTCTATGGGTTGAGCAGGAATCCACAGATGTGCCAGTGGGAGAAACACTTCTGTGCATATTCAGTGGGCTGCATACCCCAAAAGTAAACCCGGAGGCCAGAAACTTCTTTTGTGTATATGCCAGATCCCCAGGAGGTGCACTCAACTTTGAAGCTAATTTCACATAGTGGCCAAACCAATTAACTGGATCTGGATTTCCATTTCAATTTTCCATCATGTGATGTCACTGAGTCCAAAAAGGCTTTTCCCCATAGACTTAAGCCTAGTTTATGCTCGAGGTTCGTGCGCCACAAATGACGTAATGGCTGGCGCTTCGCGAGGTGCTACTGATTCTTAAGGAACTCGGATGGCTGTTCCAGTTCATCAAACATTGAGAGACTGACACTAATTTTGAGAGTGAGGTAAGCAAAATAAAATAAGCTACACAAACTCACAAAAATCACCCTCAAAACAACAAACACCATATCTATAGAACTGTGTTTCCTGCTTTGTTGTGTATGTTATGTTAGCTCATGCTTTCACTGCTCATCCTTTACTTGTTCTGCTTCAGTTTTTTGTTGGAAAAATGCAAAATTATGAATAGGCCTACTATGTTGTAGGCATACAGTTTGTTAAGACAAAAAATAGCATGCTTGTTTTTTAATGGTTCTATTCAGTGGATACATCCTTTATGTTTACATCAGTGTACCTTATTATAATCAAACTTTTCATTTTTTATTTTTTTCTATTTATTTGAATTGAGTGAAGACTGTGCAGTCAAAATGAACCACCATATACCATCTGCCCCTATGCTGCCACCAGTTTGTTCAACATTTCCCCATCATAGAACAGTGCATTTTCACCCGTCGAAACACCAGTGCCTGGAGCATCCTCAGAGAGACCTTGTCCAGCAGCACTTCACCTCTGTCCTTTCCTCCATCCCCTCATCCTGCCCACTTTTCAGTTCCTGACCCATCCCAGACTTGAATGTTTTAAATTGTTAATGTTGTAAATTGAATCCTGGCCCCTGCCACAGTTAAGTATGTTATTTACATACATAGATACTAGTCTGGATGTCTACCTCCTAGTCATAGCACACAGCGCAATTCTTATAGTTGGTACATTTTATTCTTTTATAAAAAAAGAAATATATGCAAACAGTGCACTCAGGTTTGGTGATTTTATTGTAAATGATCAGGGCCATTGTTCTTGTGCAGTTTACAAAGAAAAATATGAGTCTTTTCAGTGTTTATACTCATTGCATTGTTTGTTTATTTTGCACACACATTGTGAAGTCACTTAATTCATCTGTAATCGTACACACACACACACACACTGATGCATGCTTAATAAACTAAGCCAGGAATATTCCGAAGTCCTGATCTGATCAATAATATATATCATATAATGGTTGAGTGATTGGAGTGCTAAGAAAACAAGTCTGTGCTACAAATCTACAGTAAATAACATACTATCCAATTAACATACATACTGTAGGATCTGTGAACACAGCAGCCTGAGGACACAAGCTTTCTTGGCCCTGTCTGGTTTCAGTTCAGGTCATGTCTCCTGCTGAGCAGGACATTAGTTCAAACACCCTCTCCTGATTACTGTATCCTGCCAGGGCAGAAGACCCTGTGGTGTCATAAAGAATGACTTCAAGTCATGTCTCACTGCAATAGTATCCCGGGTTGTCTATTGCAGTTGACAGTCGTCCTGCCTCCAGGAGGTTGCCATCTCCTGCCACCTGCCTCCTCCATTCACCTGGCAGAAGTTCCCCTAATGCCACAGTGCTATCAGCAAAATTCAGAGGAATGTATCCAGATGCAGGTGAGGCTGCTGCATTTGTGTGGACCAGCATGTTGTGAGGGGCTATGCACGCCTTCACGACTTCCACCGTCTTCTCAGGGTGGAATTCGATGGGCCACACCAGAATTCTCCAACGTGTTGCCAGTATCCCAAAGCTGTTCTCGATCACCTGTCTGGCTCGTGAGTGCCAGTAATTATACACTTTCTGTGCATCATCAAGGTTGAGACCTGAGATAAAAAGAATAAGCACAAACAACATAGGCCTACTATTAGATATACGCATTAACATGGATATTTTCAAAATGTTTATTATTTAGATTAAAAGTAATTACACTACCTGGGTAGAAATGCTGCATCTCCTAGGAACACATGAGGGACGTGTTGGTGCCAGGCAGGTGGCCAGGTGGAGGCAGTTCAAGAGTCCCCTGCAGAAGTCTTGAACCAAACTGACTGTCCTTGAAAATTCCCCCATCACTCGCTCGACCGTATGAGCCAATGTCTACCATGGTAAAATGATATTTGGCATCACAGATTGCCATAAGGACAACTGAATAAGTTCCTTTATAATAGAAATGGTCACTTCCTGCATCTGGTGGTGCTTTAACCTGCACGTTGTCCATCAATACATCCCAAGCAATTGGGGAAGTTCCACAGTCTCCAGAAATCACGAGAAATCTCTGTCCATTCACTGCCTTTGGGTGAGGAAACAAAATCAGTTATCAGGGCCCTCTAGATGGCCTGGCAAACCTCGGACACAATCAGTTAAACTGTTGTCAACCCGCAACACTTTTCTGGCTACCACCAGAAGCGAGGATACTCAAAGTAACAGCCAATCACTCCTGCAAACTGACCGGGCTACAATGGGTCCTTTCATGCCGCAAGAACGGCTTGATCCGATGCAGCAGGTCATCGAAGCGGTGCAATATGAAGTGGCTGTGTTCCCCAGTCAGATATCTTGCTACATGTATTGGGCGGACAGACCATCTTCTATTGCGATGCTTTTGTCTGGTTAAAAGCCATAAACATAACAATTCCTCCTCTGCAATCCATACTTTTGGTGCCGCCATCATCGCTGTTTACATTGTTTTCCACTTGCTTCTACTTCTACTGTTTTTTGCCTGCTTCTGCTACTTCCTATAGTACTTTTTTCTCTACCGCCCCCCCGTCTTTGAGTCAAATACTGCAACGAGGTGAGGTGCACACGCGATCCGCAAATGGAGCCAGGCGAAGGTAAAGACTACAACCTCTGCCAAATAATTCCTTTCACTATCAATACCTGATCTGTTCAGTTCGATAACATTTTGAAAGTCTAGAGGAGTCGCAAAATTAAGTAAATTCATCCCTATTTAAGTTAGCGGAGCGCTAAAGCTGAAGTTGATGGTTTGGTTCAAGGAATTTTTGTCTTGTAGTGACAGATTCCCAATCAGGACACCAGGGCAAAAGATAATAATGACTCGATAAAAGTTTGATAAAATAACTTAAAACACAGGACATAGGACACTGAGAAACCCTTAGCCGGTCGCATTATGTGCATGTGCCCAGTTGTGTTCTTGGATGCTGCTCACTAATCCTTGCCCTCCCTCATTTTGCTGCTTGTATTTAACTTTTCCCCTCTTCTACAGACCTGGTTCCCACAACGTTAAAGGGATAGTGCACCCAAAAATGAAAATTCAGCCATTATCTACTCACCCATATGCCGATGGAGGCCCTGGTGAAGTTTTAGAGTCCGCACATCCCTTGCGGAGATCAACAGGAGCAGCAGCTAGCACACCTAATGGCAGACGGCGCACCAGACTAACGTCCAAGAACACAAAATTGAATCCACAAAGTATCTCCAACATGCTCATCCATAGTGATCCAAGTGTGCTGCAGCTGCGACATAAAAAGTTGTTTAAAAAAACGTCATATGAACTCTGTTTTTAGCCTCACTGTAGCCTGTAGCTCTGACTGCTTCTCTGTGCTCCACACTCACGTGTGCTTGCATGCGACCAGCGAAAGCACGAGCTTTGCTTACCCGTGTTTACATCACGTGACACGTGTACCGCAGGGAGAGACAACGTAACCACAGAGATAATTAATAATATAATTATAATAATTATAATTTGCACTACGGTCTTTTAGCAAAGGACAGCTCAACATGTCTGAAGACTTTGAAATTGAGGAGGAACAGCATTTCTTTGTTGAGCCGTATTTGTTTGAGCCCGAGTATACAGACGCGGAACTCAGGCTACTGGACGAAGCAGCCGCCACAGCTCATGAGCCTCAGCCAGCTTTAGAATACCGGAGTTGAGCAATGGCAACCTGGTGGTGTAGTTGTTTCAAATGCAAAGCAATGCCAACAGATGAGGAAAGTCTTTGCTGCTCAGACTGAGAATTGGCGATGCCTGCACTTGAGAATCTGTCTGGACATCAGTACTGATGAGACTGCTGCTCTTCAGAGACCGTGCATCACCGATCACCCTGAGCGCGCACACGTGAGCGCGGAGCACAGAGAGGCAGTCAGAGCTACAGGCTGCAGTGAGGCTAAAAACAGAGTTCATATGATGTTTTTCGAAACAACTTTGTATGTTGGGGCTTCAGGACACTTGGATCACTACGGATGAGCAGTATGGAGATACTTTGTGGATTCAATTTTGTGCTCTTGGACGTTAGTCTGGGGCACCGTCTGCCTTAAGGTGTGCTAGCCACTCTCCCCGCCAATCTCCGTAAGGGATGTGAGGACTCTAAAACTTCACCAGGGCCTCCATCGGCATATGGGTGAGTAGATGATGGCTGAATTTTCATTTTTGGGTGCACTTAAGCCTAACGCCCTGTCCGGTCAGTTTGTGGAGAAAGACGACTCCACCCCTGGCCCGAACATCATCCCTCCTGCCCTTGTTTGGTCACTTTGCTCACCTAGGAGGTTGAAGGAAAAGTCAAGGCTGCCATGGAGGACCAGCCCAGTCCAAGCTCCTGTACCCCTGACCGCCTGTGCGTCCTGCAGACCCTGAGGACTGATGTCCTCCAATCAGCTGCCCGAACAGCTGATTCACAATTAACAGTACAATGACAGCTAGAAACAATCTTCTTCAACTGAACTCTGCCAAGACTGAAACACTGACTGTGAGAAAGCCCCACAGGTCAAGGTCCAACAGCACCATCTACTGGCGCAAAGAGAGCTGGCAGTAAACACGTCAGGACATGGCCAGTCACACTGACTAGCAGCAGACCAGTCAGTGAGCAGACCGTGTAAACCTGCATGGACTTTCTGTGTGTTTCCCTAATGATGTGTGCGTTCTTGAGGAAATGTAAGTGCGTTCTGCTTTTTAGTTATGGATAATCTGATCACTATTCCAGTTTGTGTTGTTTTACATGGTAATATGTTGTGTGAGTTTGAGTTAGCTAAGTAGCCTGTGTCTCAGTACTAGCTAGCTGCCTCTTGCTAGCACTGCAGTTACATTTGGATGCTTGTGAGGATTTAATGATATTTCGTTTGTAATGCCAACATTGCAACTCAGTTTATTTGCGTGATTGTGACCATGCTTATTGTTAATAGAAGTTTAAAGGTCGAATTATTTACTGTGGTCAACATTTAATATGTCAGGCTCCCATGCTGTTTATCATGCTTTGCTTCTGCTTATGTTATGTTGGACATTGTACTGCTTATTACACCACTAATATTGCATCTCTGCTGTTGTATTATGCTTAAGTAGCGGTTTGCATATAAGTTAGGGATATTACTGGTGAACCTTAAAATCTTATGCTCATATAGCAGCTTATTTAGAAATGTTTATTTGATGTAACTGCTGAATAATATGCAGAGTATTTGTTGTAATACAGTTTATTGCCTTTCTTTATTTCCAGACCACACACACACATACATTATACACCAATGTTAAAGTCCAACACCCTCAGTAAAAGAAGATAAATCAGATCTCTCTCTCCAAGTGCCTTGATTCTCTAACCGGAATCATAGTCCATAATCTGCCGCCTCAACCAGCTATCCTTTTACTGAGGCTCGCCCTCAAACACTGATTATTGCCCCAGACAGTGCCATTCCACCCATAAAGCAGCATTTAGGTCTGTTAGGCCTCTCTGTCCAACCTAGTTTACGTAATCTAGGAGTTGTGTTTGACAAGGACATGTCCTTGGACCTCCACTGTAAACAGTTGGTGAAGAACTGCTTTTATCACCTACGGAATATCGCAAAACTGAGGTCCATGATTTCAAGAACTGAAATGGAGATGATTATTCATGCCTTTGATTCATCTCGCATTGATTATTGTAATGCACTTTTTATGTGTTTTAACAAAAAGGCTGTAAATCGTCTTCAGACTGTGCAAAATGCAGCAGTAAGGCTTTTAACGGGGTCTAAGAAAAGGTATCACATCACCCCAATTCTATAGTCCCTACATTAGCTACCAGTCAATTTTAGGATTCATTTTAAGATCCTGGTACTCACTTTTAGAGCCCTCCATGATCAAGCCCCCTCGTACATCACTGAGCTACTGAGACCCTATTCTCCCTCACGTTCACTAAGGTCATCTGATCAGAAACTCCTGATGGTCCCCCGCACCCATTTCAAAATACGAGGAGATTGTTCTTTCCAGACCAGTGCTCCACGCCTTTGGAATGCACTACCTCTGACTCTGCGTAGCATAAAGTCCACTGAAGGTTTTAAGAGAGAACTAAAAACTTATCTTTTTAGACAGGCGTTTTACTGAAGTTGATGTTTTTGGGCCTCTGTGACTTTATTTGTTTTCTGTGCCATTGTGTGTTTTCTGTGTTGTCTCTGTATTTTATTGCTTGTTATTCTTGTTGTAAAGCACTTTGTGATTTTATCTGTGAAAAGTGCTATAGAAATAAAATTTACTTACTTAAAAATTTACTTAAATGGCGAGTGAGCACATGTGCAAGGGGCGAATGGCAGAAAGTATGACAGATAAATTATAGGCCTGATCATGAAAAAAGATTTGTCTTCCTGACCGAACTTTTGCTGGAGCTTTATTTAGCGACGGGTCAGCGGACCCAGCCTGCTCCCCCAGGTGAGATTGCTCAGCATCCGCACCATCAAAGGGCCAGTCACAGCCTGTGAGTGAGCAGTACCCTGGCCTGCAGATGTGCCTGTGGGTGCAGTCCCTGGCTTAGGAGGTATCCTTGCACTGGGAACATGTACAGGAGGGCCAGTGGTAGTATTTCAACCATTGCAGCCATGAACCCTAAGAGCCACAGTCTCATTCTCCACGTGGGCCTTGTCCCCAGGCAAAAATGTAATAGGCAGGCCCTGAAAGAGAGGCCAGCAAGATCCCGAAGGGGACCCTCCCAGATGGGAATAAAAAAGTAGGTATCCCTGAGGTCTATGGTGGCAAACCAATTCACCCTGGGCATTGTCAGCATTTTGAACTTCAGGAGATGGAGAGACCAGTTAAGAATTGTTCCTCATCTCCCATCTTTTTTTGGGAGGAGGAAACAGTGGGAATAGAACTGGAATAGAACCCAGCCCGCTGATTCTCTGACTCTAACTTCCTGACTGCTCTTTTCATCAGCAGGGTAAAAGCCTCTGCCCCTAACACCTCCCTGTGCTGCAGGTCTGTCACTGACAAAACCTTCACTGATCTTGACATGGGGAATTAGAGAAAACTGAAGCCCCCTGGATCATGGTTGAGGCTGCCTCGGGATCCGTGTTTGTTCAGAGATGGAAGGAATATGTATTAATAGTTTTTTCCTGTGTCACTCCACTTTATTGCACATAACTTTATTTATTAATTGAAATGTTGTAAAGATAGAAAACATTTTTGGAGAGATGGGGATTAATGGACAGTAGATATTGATGGTTTGAAAGAGGGAGGGAGACGTAGCAAGAACAAAATGGGGTGAGGGAGTGAATGATGTAATGGAGGAGATGATGATCAGGAGTGAGAGGAAAAAACAAGCTGAGGGGAGGAGGGGAGGGCAACAAGATAGATGATGGAAATGGAGAGATGAAGAGATAAATATCTCATCTCAAGAACAGGTCATCTGAGAGCTTCTTGTTCAGCTCCATGATCACTTCCTCTGATGATGGTGGAGACACTGGAAGCAGCTGACCTCTGTATCTCTCCCCTCAACACCTCCTGCAGGTCAATACCTGTTACTCCCCAGGCCATATTCATCAGAACACTGCTGTGCTGCATCACTCTTCTCACTGTGAAGCTCAATTTGTTGGTTATCATCTCAATCTCCCACTTCAGGTACAGACATTTTTCTCATAATATAACAGCTGTTACAGTGTATGAGTTCAATTCATGGATAGATTCTGTGTTTATTAGATATTGTATGCTAAAAAAGACGTCAGTGCTTTCACTTGTAAATGAAAGTGTAATGTTCAGTATGCCTTTCTGTTTAAATTTGTCACTACAACAGTAATCATGAAGAATTTCTTACGTATACCACCACACTTCTTTAGTACTTAGTTCGGATAATGCGGATCTGATTGATTTTACTTTGCATGTAGGCTATAAATATAATTTGTCTTCATTCTCACAATTATCAGTGTGATCGAAACTAATTTTCACTGAGTATGAGGCTCTCATCATAATCTCCCTCTCCAGGCAGCTCCACACCCCCACCAATCTCATCCTCCTCTCTCTGGCTGTGTCTGACTTGTTTGTGGGCCTCGCAGTGATGCCAAGTGCAATCATCAGCCTGCAGTCCTGTGGGTTTCTGGGTAAAATCACATGCGCTTTTGTGTACCTGTTGGGCTTCATCCTTACCTCTGCTTCTGTTGGGAACATGGTGCTCATATCAGTGGACCGTTATGTGGCTATTTGTGACCCTCTGCGCTATTCTTCCATGATAACACTAATCAGAGTTCAAATCTGTGTGTCTCTGTGTTGGTTATGTGCTGTTATCTACAACCTTATAATTCTTAAAGATCACTTTTCACAAATAGATTTGTCTAACTCCTGTGCTCAAGAATGTGTAGTTGTTATAAATTACATTTCAGGGCCAGTAGACTTGCTTCTGACCTTTGTTGGCCCTGTTACTGTGATCATAGTTCTCTATATGAGAGTGTTTGTGGTGGCTGTGTCACAAGCACGTATCATGCGGTCTCAAATTTCAACTACTAAATCAAATACTGTGATTGTTAAGAAATCTGAGATGAGGGCTGCTAGAACTCTAGGTATTACTCTTCTTGTGTTTATACTTTGTCTCTGTCCATACTACATTTATTCTCTAGCAGGACAGAACACCACAGGTAGTGCAATTTCATCAGCTCAGACTTGGCTGTTCTATTGTAACTCCATGTTTAATCCTCTGATCTATGCCTTTTTCTACCCCTGGTTTAGAAAAGCGGTTAAAGTCATTGTCAGCCTTCAGATACTGCAGGCAGGTTCCCGTGAGGCCAAGATCATGTAGAGAGAAACAGTATACTGTATATACACTGACTTATTCTATAAAGGGGAATTCAGTCCAATTAATGGTGAAGTGAATTTGAACACAGTGAAAGCACAGTGTTGTAACATATAAATGTATTTATTTTAATAGGAAACCTATTCTGGATGTAAATGACTATACATTTGAAAAAACCTTTGCCAGTGAAGATGAGTTTTAACACCCTTGGTTTAGAAAAGTGATTGAATTATTTGCCAAAGGTATCTTGCTGGTGTGCTTACTATTAGTGTAATTCAAAACTGAACAGTCTAATGACTGAGGTGCAGGAGCAACTTTTAATTGCAAAGAAAGAAAGAAAGAAAGACTACATTATGTGGGGGATCACATGACCAAGACCAAGATGGCTATTAAGTAAGGATGTTCCCAACAACTGTGCACAACTTAAAGGATAACTTCGGCATTTTTCAACCTAGACCCTATTTTCCTGTGTAAATTGATCAAAAAGACTTTTGAAATTGTTCCAGTATTGAGGGAGCTGGCAGCGGCCTGCAGCCCCAAAATGAGCTGCAATGGAGGGACATGGGGCAATTAAACACTGTCACTGTATGTCCATTAAAAGTGGTTATTTTTGCCACAGAACAGCTCAGATTGTTACTAGAAGTGTCTGACTTGTCTCTTCACCTTTCACTTGATCAAGTCTGTTTGTTATTGCCTTCTTAAGCAGAAGTCTTGTTCTGAAATATCACGAGATATTACAAGATGTCACTTGGAAAATAGTGGAAAGTATAGTAATCAGAGTAGCTTAGAGTAAATATTAAGTGTTACCTAAAAGATATTAGAGTATACGCAAAGACAACACATTTTCACTTTGACCTCGTCACATATTGACGTGCTTGGTGATGGACTTTCCACGTCCGCATACGTCGTGCAAGGTACCGTGGGTGTGTTGGTTGTTGATGTTCTGGGACACCGTGTCAGGTTTTGCCTGTTACATGCATTGTCTGATTTCAAGATACACTTTGGGCCCTATTTAGATGGTCTAAAACGCAAAGCGCCAGGCATGCGGCGCATGGGCGTGTCCCAGTCACTTGCTAGTTAGACAGCGCATTTTCAGACTGTGCGCCACGGCGGAGAGTCTAAAAGGGTTGGACTTACTCTGTGAATTAGTCATGGATGTGTTTTGGGTGTATCATTCAATAAGCCATTCAATATTCCCTTTAAAAGAGGCGCACCGCGGAGAGCTAGTTAGATGACGGACCTACCAACTGGAAAGAGTGAGCGTTTTACAGCTGAGGAGACGATAAATGTATCTCTGTATCGACTGTCCCATCACATCTGATGTCAGATCAAAGGGGATTGGCACCGTTTGGCGCGTGTAATGGAAACCCAACCTGATTTGATTAACACAGCTGCAATCTAATAAGTTCACATCCCTCTCAGCCAACCACAAACAGCCACAGCATCAGATAGGGAGTATATATTCAGCATCTGTCATCTTAGAAAAGCCAAAAGAAAAGAAACAGAGTGAGACTGCGAGAGAGAAAGAGAGAGCGCGCGTGTGCACGACAGAAACGCTGTCAACATATTGTAAATTATTCAATTTATTTTATTTTAACCCGGGAGGTTAGAGAGCCCAGCTCCCTCTCCAGCATCCTGAACCCCCCCGCCTGAAGGTGCAGGAAGGGCTGGTCCCGTGGCTGCACCCGGGCCCGTCTGGTCTGGCTGCGCGCTGGCTGCGGAGCTGGGGTCATCCTCCTCCTCCTCCTCCTCCTCCTCCTCCTCCTCCTCCTCCTGACAAGATGATCTTCAGTTTTATGTTCTAAAAGCTTTTTTTTTTAAATATACATTTGTACGTGGCTCTAAGTTTACGTTTTTAGTTCACAGAAGCTGGTTATTGTTGTGTTTATGTCATAATAAAGTTTATCAAACGTTTTCACATCTTTGATTTTGTGATTTACATGCCAAAATGATCACAATTCAATTGGGAAAGACAAGTTCATTTTACAGGCTATGCATCATCAGCCCGTGGAGGTCTGCTCGCAGTTGCGTATATTCGGACACTGCGAGCTTGGACCTCCCTGATTATGATGATCATTATTACGGCGATTAGATCATTCTGATTAATGACTGACCATTAAGATGTGTTTCTGATAAATATTTTAATGTGCACAAAAATAACCTTTCACATTGTGATCATATTTTTATTTGTTATCTTTTGCATATGTGTGGCTGCTCCGTGTGTGTCTGAGCAGAGTGCACGCGCGTTGTGCACCCGCCTAGAGACGCATATTACTAACTTGTTTAACAGCGAAATACTGCGCCGTTGACTTTAGACCAGGTTTTTGTTGGTCACTGGCGCATTTGCTTTTTACGCCATTTAACTAGCAACGCACCATGACTGCGCCTGACCACTCCTCATTTTTAGACCAACACACCCAGAGAAGCACAAGTTCATTTGCTAGTTAGATGACGAGGGCGCAGGGCGTGAAAATGACAACTGCGCCTGCATCTAAATAGCAATGACACTTGCGACATGGATTATGCGCCGTCCGCCGTCCGCTTTAGACCATCTACAGTAAATAGGGCCCTTTGTTTTCACAGGAAATTTTACATTTTTACATACATTCTTTGTCAAAATAAATGCACTACGTCGGTACAACACCACAAATCAGACGTTTTTTATTCCTTCAACAAGTAATGCACATGGTTGGGTTTAGGTAAAAAGAACAGGGTTTGGCTTTAGAATCCTGTAGGATACAAACATCGCCTTTCTTGGGTGAAAGCGGGTGTTTGTTGGATCCCTCCACTAACCTCCTGCCCACCCCACTAGGACTTTGGTCACCTTAACTTTCGTCCTTGTCCTGCTGCATTTCCCCGACACCACCAGGCGCCATTAAACTATAACGGCAACCAGCATCAAGCCGATATTAAAGGATACCTTTTTTACTTGGTTTCTGACGCCGCAAGTTACTTCCCAAGCGCCGGATTTCGACAAATTCGACGTGAGACCAGGCTCGCATAGAAGAGCGGACAAAGAGAGAAAAAGGGAAAAAAATGGAAGCAGAGGGTTACCAGGACATGAAGCAGGGAGACCATGGAGTTCTAGAGTTTTTGTGACCCTCTGACCACAGAGGAAAAATGCCTATGTTGTATAGAGTGGTTCGTGTTTGTGCATTTCCGACCTGTGCCAACAAAATAAGGAGGTACACTCTCAGCAGCTGTCATAGACTTTGTTGGCTATGGACGTGCTTAAGTTTTGGCTAGTTGTGCTATAAATTGATTCAGTTTCAATTGAATTCAATTTTATTTATAAAGCCGAAAACCACCTCAGAGGGCTTTACAGTATATGACATCCCTCTATCCTTTGGACCCTCAGGGAAGGAAAAACTCCCCCCCAAAAAACCTTTAATGGGGAAAAAATGGTAGAAACCTCTTGAAGAGCAACACTGTTGTCCATACACTGCACATGAGGACCATAGGAATGACTTAGGAGTGACACCTGTCACAGAGAAGAAATCTGGAGCTTATTTTCCTAAAGAAAACTGCTGTTCCAAGAGTGGATTTACCTGCTGCAGATGAGGCAGGGTAATGCTAATAGCTAAAGTTATCATGTTGCATTGCTCTGGACATTGCATAATGTTACACATGAAAGCACGGCAGGAGAACAGCATAACAATCAATCAATAAACAATTAGGAGGCACAAAATATCAACTGATTCAGCATTGATTACAACAAATCTATCATATAGACTGGTTACCCATTTTAATTAGCTGGCATTCAAGTGATGTGAACAAGCTGACACTATCTGTGCCACAGTGTGTGTGTGAGGTGGAAAAATATATTCATGCTTCTGTATTATACAACCCATGATATATTTTTTATGAAATTTTATGCCTATATTTGCCCTTTCTATACATCAAAGAGATACCTACTGGCAATGAATGATGACAGTAATATTAGGTCTTGTACAACCCCCTATCCACAGTCTTTTCTAATAAAATAATCATTTGTTATTCCTTCAATGGGGAAATTTGCAGTGTTACAGCACCAGAGGGGCTAGTGTAATAACAAGAAGCATCACCAAAACGTAATGAATATGTAAACAATAAAATAAAAACCTCTGCTGCCTTTCTCTCTCTCTCTCTCTCTCTCTCTCTCTCTCTCTCTCTCTCTCGCTCTCTCTTTCCTTCACAAATAAATACAGTGGCAATAGAATTCAAAGTCCATTCCAGACCTACCAATAAATTTGTATTTATACTCTTATGATATTAAAACACAAAAAAAGTACTCACAATAATTTTCTTAAAAATACAATTTCAGTTTGGCATGCTGCACACAAACATGTAGGTGTAATGCCAGTATTGTCCCTATTTACCCCTATTTGGGGTAATGTACAGTTTGCACCTGGTAAAAAGGATGGAGAATTTAGATCATGGTGTGTAAAAGGTATTCAGAAAATGATGGACCTTTATGTAGATAGAGTTTTGCTGTTTTTTGATCAGTTATGTCAGAACTATCAAATCCCTAAAAAACATTTCCTTAAAAACGTACAGTTAAAAAGCTACATGTCATCAAAATTTAAAAGAATAATGAGCATGCGGCCTTTATCAAAACTGGAGGAGATAACATTTGCAGATTTGGAGGGGAAGGACCCTGTATCTAAATAGCTCATTAGTGGCATATAGTATGGGATCAAACTCAATGCATGTAAAACTGATATAAAAGAAGATATTGATGTGACAGATTGGAATGTGGCTCTTAAACAACAACAGTGTATGTAAAAAAAACAGACAAAAATTCAAGGTTTAAATGACATCAATATAAATGCTTAATGCGAATCTTCATCACTCCTGTCAGACTGCATCATATGTTTGCTAAAATTCCTGTTGATTGTACCAAGTGCTCGAATGAGAAAGGCACTCAATGTCTAAAGGAATGTCCAAAAATTCTAAACTCTGGGAAGATATTATAAAATGTTTGTCAGAGATGTTTAACACCAAGGTCCCTTTAAATGCCAAACTGTGTGTGCTTGGAATATATCCAGAGATCTTAAATTAAACACAGAAACAGACTGAACTTCTGGACGTTGGACTTCTCCAAGCCAGGAGAGCTATTGTATTATGTTTGAAGAGTATGGATGGCCCATTATTGAGAATGAGGATAAAGGAGCTATTGGAGTCCATAGGTCTGGAAAGACTAACTTATATTTCTAAGGGCACGTGGAAAGACTTTATTTCAGCTCTGGAAACCATTTATGAACATTATGAAAGGAGAAAATGTAGGCATTACCTGATCAGAAATTGTAAAAGAAAATATAGGGAAATATTTTGCTATTGTACCTGATATCGGTGCAAGTAGAATATGTGAGTGTATGTAAATGGTAAATGGACTGCATTTGTATATAGACTGTCTAGTCCTCCAACCACTCAAAGCGCTTTTACACTATGTCACATTCACTCACTCACACACTGGTAGCCAAGGCTACCATAAAAAAGGTACCACCTGCTACTCAGCTACCATTCACTCACACTCAAACGCCGATGGAACAGCCATGAGGAGCAATGTGGGGTTCAGTATTTTGCACAAGGACACTTGGACATGTGGGCTGGATGAGCCAGGGATTGAATCAAGGATCGGTGGATGACCCACTCCATCTCTGAGCCACAGCCGCCCCAATGTAGATGTGTTGTCGATATAAGAAAATGACAATAAACATTTTAGGGTAAGAAAAAGACTGCATTATGTGGGATAAATCGACTGAATCTCATCAGAATTAATGCTAATGTAACAGTTTGTGTTTGTGGACCCAATTGCATCACACGGGAGACCAGAAAAAGTTGTTAATGTCTTTTAATGTCACAACTCAGCAGGTATTCAACAGGGCAGGTAGACAGCAAAAAGCACAGTTTAACACTGGCACAGCCCCTCTACAAAGTCTCTGGCAGCCAGGCTGGTCTGGAAGGCAGAACTGGGCCGAGAAGCAGTTGAGTGGGTGGTGATGCGAGCCAGAACACACACACACACACACACACACACACACACACTCTTCAGTAACAGGCAACAGTACCTTGTCTGCAGGCAGGAGATGTAGTCGTGGAGGCCGAAGATCAGGAACCAGGTAAGCACATAGTCCAAGCAGACAAATAGTGGACAAGCAGACGGAAGATCGAGGCCAGGCAGAGAATCGAGAAGCCAGCAGCTAAGTACTCACAGGAAGTACACACAATGGTGAGTGTGGCAACACAGGAAAAGTCTCTGGACAGCAGGAAACCACAAATAAGCAGACAGGAACACTCACACTGTAGCATCATCATCATCAGATGGTAATGCCAAGCAGCCACAGGCAAACAGGAACCAAGGACCTAGAAGCAGATCTCAAGGTCGGAGACAGAAGGCTGTTGCGTTTACTGGGAATCAGTTGAGACAGGTAGGTCAGAGGTAGGCAGGGTCAGCAACAGGAAATGAGTCCGCAAAAAAGTGCTGGACAGTCTTGCATGAGTGGCAATGAACAATTTGGCAGAGAGTGTCTGTGAGGCTGGGGTATATGTCCTGGTGGTGTGTAATCAGGAACAGCTGAACTGAATTGTCTTAATGAGGTGGGTGTGGCTGATGCTGAGGCACGGGAAAACCAAATCTCGAAAAAAAAAAAAAATTTTTAATAAAAATACGTAAGTAAATCTTCAGCAATACTTTGTTAGAGAGCTATAATGCTCTAAGACCATCCACAATTATGAAAATGTATATTCACTCTTGCTTATAAAGACTCATAAGCATTCAAATCAAAAAGCCTCCCGTTGTCGGATACAACATGAAACTACTCCAGTTAGCTCAATCATGTTGTAACTAAGACATCCGCTGGAAAAAATATTTTTTTCACGGACCGTTTAGAGTTAATGAGTCATTACAGACACCGCTAACGGGGCTAACAGCTAACGGTTAGCCCTGCTAATCTACGATAACCATGTTATTAATTTCAGAACGTGATAGTAATGTTTGTTCAATCATTGTGTTTATAGACTTTACAAACACCAGATTAGTCTAAACGGTGATATAGTGACGTGAAAAATGTGAGATATTCATATATATACAGTACAGGCCAAAAGTTTGGACACACCTTCTCATTCAATGCGTTTTCTTTATTTTCATGACTATTTACATTGTAGATTCTCACTGAAGGCATCAAAACTATGAATGAACACATGTGGAGTTATGTACTTAACAAAAAAAGGTGAAATAACTGAAAACATGTTTTATATTCTAGTTTCTTCAAAATAGCCACCCTTTGCTCTGATTACTGCTTTGCACACTCTTGGCATTCTCTCCATGAGCTTCAAAAGGTAGTCACCTGAAATGGTTTCCACTTCACAGGTGTGCCTTATCAGGGTTAATTAGTGGAATTTCTTGCTTTATCAATGGGGTTGGGACCATCAGTTGTGTTGTGCAGAAGTCAGGTTAATACACAGCCAACAGCCCTATTGGACAACTGTTAAAATTCATATTATGGCAAGAACCAATCAGCTAACTAAAGAAAAACGAGTGGCCATCATTACTTTAAGAAATGAAGGTCAGTCAGTCTGGAAAATTGCAAAAACTTTAAATGTGTCCCCAAGTGGAGTCGCAAAAACCATCAAGCGCTACAACGAAACTGGCACACATGAGGACCGACCCAGGAAAGGAAGACCAAGAGTCACCTCTGCTTCTGAAGATAAGTTCATCTGAGTCACCAGCCTCAGAAATGGCAAGTTAACAGCAGCTCAGATCAGAGACCAGATGAATGCCACACAGAGTTCTAGCAGCAGACCCATCTCTAGAACAACTGTTAAGAGGAGACTGCGCCAATCAGGCCTTCATGGTCAAATAGCTGCTAGGAAACCACTGCTAAGGAGAGGCAACAAGCAGAAGAGATTTGTTTGGGCCAAGAAACACAAGGAATGGACATTAGACCAGTAGAAATCTGTGCTTTGGTCTGATGAGTCCAAATTTGAGATCTTTGGTTCCAACTGCCGTGTCTTTGTGAGACGCAGAAAAGGTGAACGGATGGATTCCACATGCCTGGTTCCCACTGTGAAGCATGGAGGAGGAGGTGTGATGGTGTGGGGGTGTTTTGCTGGTGACACTGTTGTGGATTTATTCAAAATTGAAGGCACACTGAACCAGCATGGCTACCACAGCATCCTGCAGCGACATGCCATCCCATCCGGTTTGCGTTTAGTTGGACGATCATTTATTTTTCAACAGGACAATGACCCCAAACACACCTCCAGGCTGTGTAAGGGCTATTTGACCAAGAAGGAGAGTGATGGAGTGCTGCGGCAGATGACCTGGCCTCCACAGTCACCGGACCTGAACCCAATCGAGATGGTTTGGGGTGAGCTGGACCGCAGAGTGAAGGCAAAGGGGCCAACAAGTGCTAAACACCTCTGGGAACTCCTTCAAGACTGTTGGAAAACCATTTCAGGTGACTACCTCTTGAAGCTCATGGAGAGAATGCCAAGAGTGTGCAAAGCAGTAATCAGAGCAAAGGGTGGCTATTTTGAAGAAACTAGAATATAAAACATGTTTTCAGTTATTTCACCTTTTTTTGTTAAGTACATAACTCCACATGTGTTCATTCATAGTTTTGATGCCTTCAGTGAGAATCTACAATGTAAATAGTCATGAAAATAAAGAAAACGCATTGAATGAGAAGGTGTGTCCAAACTTTTGGCCTGTACTGTATGTTGATAGTGAGATTCAGCATTGTGACTAGGGGTAAGTAAAAATATTGATTCATGCATAATATATGTTTTTACCCGATATCAATATCAATTCGGATCACTGTTACCAACCCAACTGCAGACCGACTGCTGGTACTGAAGTTAAGCCCCTTCCGAGTATGCTGTCATTGTTATTATTATAGTTTACCCTGGGAAGCACATACGGACAGATGTGGTGAAGTTATCAGTGTATATTCATGTAACTGATAACATTAGAGAATACATTAACCAAGACATTCTTGTATTTAGTGTAGATATCTAAATATGCATTATAAAGCAGTGATCAGTTTCACATGACGTGAAATTGCATTAAAAAATCATCAATGTACAGGTCGCCGCCATGGAGCACTTTTATGTCCCTACCAATGTGAAAATCAAACCTACGCCCTTGGCACAGTAGATATTGATGGTTTGAAAGAGGGAGGGAGACGTAGCAAGAATAAAATGGAGTGTGGGGAGTGAATGATGTAATGGAAGAGATGATGATCAGGAGTGAGAGAAAAAAAAAAGTTGAGGGGAGGAAGTGCATAGAGAGAGACAAGAGGAGGAGACAGAGGGAGGGCAACAAGATAGATGATGGAAATGAAGAGGTTAAGAGATAAATATCTCATCTCAAGAAAAGGTCATCTGAGAGCTTCTTGACCCCAGCAGCTCTCTGTTCAGCTCCACAATCACTTCCTCTGATGATGGTGGAAACACTGGAAGCAGCTGACCTCTGTATCTCTCCCCTCAACACCTCCTGCAGGCCAATGCCTGTTACTCCCCAGGCCATATTCATCAGAACACTGCTGTGCTGCCTCACTCTTCTCACTGTGACGCTCAATTTATTGGTTATCATCTCAATCTCCAACTTCAGGCACAGACATTTTTTTCTCATAATATAACAGCTGTTACTGTGTATGAGTTGAATTCATGGATAGATTCTGTGTTTATTAGATATTGTATGCTAAAAAATATGTCAGTACTTTCACTTGTTCAGTATGCTTTTCTGCTTGAATTCGTCACTATAACAGTAATCATGATGAACAATTTCTTAATAATACCATCAAACTCCTTTAGTAGTTAGTTTGGATAATGTGGATCTGATTGATTTTTTTTTTTTGTCATTTACTTTTTATTGAGTTTTCATTTAAGGTAATCATACAAATGAAAAGAGACACACCCTAACAAGGAGGGGGAGAAAACAATAAACTAAACAACTGGGGAGGATCTGGAAGGTCTGTGTTTTGTATATCTGGCATTGTACTTGAACATTCATGTGCACTTATATCTTTTGTTTCTTAGAATAGAATTAATAGTTGGCACTTCCGTTTTCAGCCACTTTTTAGTCAAGGCATTTTTACAAGCAACCAATAACACTCTAATCAGATAGTTATCTGGCTTTGCCCAGCGAAGCTCTTCTAGATCACCAAGGTACATGGTTTTGAAATTGAGTTTGACCTTCTTCTTAAAGACTGCTTCCAGGACACTGTGGACAGCTCTCCAAAATGGAGCCACAGAGGGGCAATTCCAGAAAATATGAAAGTGGTTAGCTACTACATTGCCACATGATCTCCAGCAAGCTATCTGATTGGAATAGCCAGTCTTTTGCGCTGGAGTAGAGAAGAATCGAGACATGTTCTTCCAACTAAATTCTCTCCAGAAGAGAGAACTTGTCGTTTGCCATTGCTGTTTGCAGATCCTGTTCCATTCTTCCTGTGTTATTGTAATATTGCCCTCTGCTTCCCATCTTGTTTTGACAGCCAAAGTGTTGTCTACTTTAAGATTTTGTAAAGCTACATATAATTTAGATATTATTTTTTGATATTTGGCATCTCTATAGGCCTTTTGAAAAATGTCAAGTATTTTATGTCCCATTTTAATTTGGTTATCCTTTAGAAATTTCTTTCCAATAAAGTCTCTGATTTGTAGATATCTGAAATGGTCCTGATTTTGAAGCTTGGATCTGATTGATTTTATAGAGATTTATTTTGCATGTGGGCTATAAATATAATTTGTCTTTATTCTCACAATTATCAGTTTGATCGAAACTAATTTTCACTGAGTTTGAGGCTCTCATCATAATTTCCCTCTCCAGGCAGCTCCACACTCCCACCAATCTCATCCTCCTCTCTCTGGCTGTGTCTGACTTGTTTGTGAGCCTTGCAGTGATGCCACTTGCAATCATCAGCCTGCAGTCCTGTGGGTTTCTGGGTAAAATCACATGTGCTTTTTTGTACCTGTTGGGCTTCACCCTCACCTCTGCTTCTGTTGGGAACATGGTGCTCATATCAGTGGACCGTTATGTGGCTATTTGTGACCCTCTGCGCTATTCTTCCATGATAACACTAAGCAGAGTTCAAATCTGTGTGTGTCTGTGTTGGTTATGTGCTGTTATCTACAACCTTATAATTCTTAAAGATCACTTTTCACAAATAGATTTGTCTAACTCCTGTGCTCAAGAATGTGTAGTTGTTATAAATTACATTTCAGGGCCAGTAGACTTGCTTCTGACCTTTGTTGGCCCTGTTACTGTGATCATAGTTCTCTATATGAGAGTGTTTGTGGTGGCTGTGTCACAAGCACGTATCATGCGGTCTCAAATTTCAACTACTAAATCAAATACTGTGGCTGTTAAGAAATCTGAGATGAGGGCTGCTAGAACTCTAGGTATTACTCTTCTTGTGTTTATACTTTGTCTCTGTCCATATTACATTCATTCTCTAGCAGGACAGGACACCACAGGTAGTGTAACTTCATCAGCTCAGAATTGGCTGTTCTATTGTAACTCCATGTTTAATCCTCTGATCTATGCCTTTTTTTACCCCTGGTTTAGAAAAGCGGTTAAAATCATTGTCAGCCTTCAGATACTGCAGGAAGGTTCCCGTGAGGCCAAGATCATGTAGAGAGAATATGGAGTTTTTTTTCCTATCTTTATTCAAGAGAGTGGTATATCAATTTGAGAGCATTATTTATTGATTTCACGTTCAGATATTGTGATATTGTCCCTCAAAACCCTGCCCTCGCACTCAAATAGCCTCTGTTTGCACGTAGATCTACTCTGTTTCTGCTCAAACTGTGTGCTCGCACTCAGATACAATGTTGCTTGCACAGATTTCCTGCTCCAGCTTCAGCTCTTCTCCTCGCGCTCAAGCTGCTTCTGTGCGCTTGTGGAATTTCTACTCTCAGATTTCTGCCTTGCGCTTGGATTTTTTTGTGTAACAACCCTGTCAAAATCCCCCAACCAATAGAACGCCAGGTTTATTGTTGACCAATGAAATGATCCCTGCCTCCTTGCGGGCGCGCTCGCTTTGGTTTTAAAGCATCCTGTCCAGGCGGGTACTCTTTAACCATGGTCATCCACTCCCGCCCTCCAGGGCTTTATGAAATGTTCTTCCCTTGCTTTCTTTACGACTTTTGGAATAAAGGGACTGTTAATTTACACATGTGCGCCCATATTTTTTACTATAATAGCTGCATAGAATATATACACATATACATACACACAGTGGAAACCGCTTATAGCGATCACTTCTGTCCGGGTCAAATTGATTGCATAGAAGAGCGGACAAAGAGAGAAAAAGGGAAAAAATGGAAGCGAAGGGTTACCAGGACATGAAGCAGGGAGACCATGGAGTTCTAGAGTTTTTGTGACCAGCTGACCACAGAGGAAAAATGCCTATGTTGTATAGAGTGGTTTGTGTTTGTGCATTTCTGACCTGTGCCAACAAAATGAGGAGGTACACTGAATTCAATTTTATCTATAAAGCCGAAAACCACAATTCACAATTTGCCTCAGAGGGCTTTACAGCATATAACATCCCTCTATCCTTTGGACCCTCACAGCAGATAAGGAAAAACTCCCCCCAAAAAACCCTTTAATGGGGGAAAAATGGTAGAAACCTCAGGAAGAGCAAAACTCCTGTCCATACACTGCACATGAAGACCTGCAGGTCTGCGGTGACCATAGGAATGACTTACACCTGTCAAAGAGAAGAAATCTGGAGCTTATTTTCCTAAAGAAAACTGCTGTTCCAAGAGTGGATTTACCTGCTGCAGACGAGTGGAGGCAAGGTAATGCTATTAGCTTAAGTTACTATGTTGACATTGCATAATGTTACACATGAAAGCACAGCAGGAGAACAGCATAGCAATCAATTAATAAACAATTAGGAAGCCGCAAAATATCAACTGATTCAGCACTGATTACAACAAATCTATCATATAGACTGGTTACCCATCAGCTGGCATTCAAGTGATATCAATAAGCTGACACTATCTGTGCCACAGTGTGTGTGCGTGGTGGAAAAATATATTTATGCTTCAGTATTATACAACCCGTTATTTATTTTTATTAAATTTTATGCGAACATTTGCCCTTTCTATACATCAAGATACTGTGATGATCCATCCATGTGTTCTCTGTCTTTGTTTACCCAGAGACTGGGTGGGTCATCAGCAGAGTTGGGTAAGGGTTACTTTAAAAGTAATCAAAGTACTTTACTGCGTTACTTTTTTTTTTAAAGTAACCAGTTACTTTACTGCGTTACTCCCTGAGTAAAGTAACTCAAGTAGGCCTACTTTTAAAGTACTTCCAGCATTACTCCATGAGAAAAGTAACTCAAGCACTTTTAAAGTACTTTTGAGTATTCTACATTTCCTATTGGGCAATGGACCACAGGGCGCTAAGCCTACATTTTTCCAAAATTAAAGTTATGGACCATTTGCCCTTCACTGAGATCCAATTCTCCCGTCACAGCCGTCACTTTGACCAGTAGAAACACAGAACTATCTGCTGCCATAGACAACTGTATGACAACAACACCCCAGCGTTTTTTAAAGATAATTTTTTTGGGTGTTTTGCCTATAATGGACAGGATAGTGTGTGAAATGCAGGAGAGAGAGAGTGGGGGGGACGACATGCAGCAAAGGGTTGCAAGCTGGAGTCGAACTCGCGACCGCTGCAGCGAGGCATCACCTCTATACATTGGGCGCCGGCACTATCCACTACGCTACCGATGCCCCACCCCAGTGTTTTTAATATTTCCTCTAGGCATGTTACCACACAGAGTAAAAGGGGGAAATCAAGCTAGCAAACAATATTATTTCTTCATAACGGAGACGGACATAAAGTAATAACATTACAAATAGTGGCGGGGAATTTTACTCACCACAACTACAGAGGCTACCAGCTTCATGTGAAACAGACTACATTATAGATGGTCCGTTATTTATTATTCCCTCTGTGTTTTTATAGCCTGGACACTCCTGCGCTCTCCGCGTCGGTTAAACATTGACTCCACTCGTCTGTTCCCGTCAGTACTCGTTTTTTCACTTCAACAGGTCATTTTAAACATGGGTAAGTCCATATTTTCATTGTTTTTTATAACGTAATAAGTTAATAACAATTTGTCATTGCATGTCCATGTATTGAGCGTGTTGGATAAACACTGAATGAATAGGGCATATTGTTCTGACCATTTTATTTATGTAGTTATTTCTGTAGGTTCAGTGACACAAAATTAAAATTGTAATGAAATGATTAGGGTATTGAAAAATGTGTTTGGTTATGCACTGTTGTGTTATTTTAAATTATAAACACGGTATTTTCTCCTCACATTCCTCAGTGCGTGCTGTTGTAGAGAGAAGGAGAGTCCTTGCTCTCTACTTGTTGCAGCGGCGGCTCTGATGACGGAGAAGGTGAATGTGGGTCCACCCAATCAACCAAAAAAGGAAGGATCATGGTGTTTTTCATCACCTTGTGTCCGAACTACGCCTGGACAGTGGTCGCCATGTCGAGTATTTCAGGATGGAGGTCGAAAAAACAGAACAAATATTTATAGACGGACAAGCAACATCATAATTAAACAGGCTTTTATTTTTTAAATTTATTTTATTTTGAAAATTGGCTGAATTCTCTCATCTTTTCTGTGTCCGACTTCCTGTTTGGTACGATCTGCTCTATCCAGCTTCACAGAAGCGCTCGCGGCTCGTGTGAAAAATAGACCAGACGCCGAACTGAAGCGCTGCAGTGCGCGAGTCTCCACGGGCGCTTCACTCTGCTCAGCGGCCTGTGTGGACAGTCAGATAGGTTAACACGGGTGCTGATTGAAAACTGCCTCCGCTGCTGGGCGCTGCGCTTCGGTTCCGCGTCCAGTGTGTCCACGGCGTTCCTTTTCATCCACTCCCGTTGTCTTTATAAAGTTAACACATCGCACCGTCATTTCAAACTCAACACTTCCTAAATTTCTTTCAGATTAAAAGCCCCTTATAACCTCAGCTGAGAGAATCCCTACATTTTCTAAATAGGATTTTATTGTGAAACATTTGTATGAACTTGGTTGTGAAGGATACAGTAGTTTGAATGTTTACGTACGGCACTTCAAATGTAGCTCCTGTCATCTGCTGACGCTTTTAGGTGACTGCAACAACATTTTGGCTGGCACGTGAACAGACACAGTGACTCAGATGATAGTAAAAATAATAAAAATAGGACAAGAATAACCTGATGACATCACATACGCCGTGAAAGACGACCGGGGATAATTGGTGAGTACCATCGTGTAGTGTGTCATGTCTGTCGGCCAAGTCACGGCACGAT
The DNA here is from genome assembly GCF_041903045.1 of Epinephelus lanceolatus. Lineage (NCBI taxonomy): Eukaryota > Metazoa > Chordata > Actinopteri > Perciformes > Serranidae > Epinephelus > Epinephelus lanceolatus. The sequence continues at coordinate 33,597,815 of NC_135739.1, forward strand.
TTTATGACTCCGCAATTGTGTAATGTGACATAGTGACTTTTAGAACGGGCAGAAAAGTTGTGTAGTGTGTACCAGGCATAATGCAAGTCCTCCTGAGTCTGACCTGTCTGTCAGCGAGTTTTCCTCCGCCTTTTTTTAGATTCCACCATAGACAATGGCAGCAATTCTTCTTCCACGTAGCTAGCCACAAGCTTCATGGCTTCTTTCGGACTGATAGGTTTAATTTTATCTCCATTATTAGAACCAAAAGACAGTCGTTGCTGTTTCGGAGCTGAAGGACCAGCGTTCTAAATGTAACGGAAGTAACTGATGGCTTGTTTTAAAATGTAGTCAAGTATTTGATTACTCAAACAGCAAATGTAGTAACTAACGCGTTAGGTTACTCGTTACTGCAAAAAGTAATCAATGTACTCAGGACCAACTGCCTTTCCACTCTTCATCCTCTTCAATGCCCTCCTCACTTCATTCTTAATAATCTTTGCTACTTCCTGCTCCACAGTGGTCACTTCTTCTACTCTTTGTTCTCTTTCATTTTCCTCATTCATCAACTCTTCAAAGTACTCTTTCCATCTTCCCATCATACTTGTGGCACCTGTCAATACATTCCCATCTCTATCCTTAATCACCATAACCTGCTGCACGTCCTTCCCATCTCTATCTCTCTGCCTAGCCAACCTGTATAAATCAGTCTCTCCCTCTTTACTGTCCAACCTATCATACAAGTCATCATATGCCCTTTGTTTGGCCTTCGCCACCTCTACTTTCATCTTACACTGAATCTCCCTGTACTTCTGTTTACTCTCTTCAGTCCTTTCAGTGTCCCACTTCTTCTTAGCTAACCTCTTTCTCTGTATACACTCCTGCACTTCCTCATTCCACCACCAGATCTCCTTATCTCCTTTCCTTCCAGATGACACACCAAGTACTCTCCCACCTGTCTCTCTGATAACATTAGCTGTAGTTGTCCAGTCATTTGGGAGCACCTCCTGGCCACCCAGAGCCTGTCTCAACTCCTCCCTGAAAACCACACAACCCACTTCCTTTTTCAGCTTCCACCACTTTGTCCTCCACTCTGCCTTTGTCCTCTTCGTCTTCCTCACCACCAGTCATCCTACACACCACCATCCTATGCTGTCTGGCTACACTCTCACCTACCACGACATTGCAGTCACTGATCTCCTTCAGATTACACCTTCTACACAAGATGTAGTCCACCTGTGTGGTCCGACCTCCACTCTTATAAGTCACCCTATGTTCCTGCTTCTTCTGGAAGAAAGTTTTCACTACAGCCATTTCCATCTTTTTTGCAAAGTCTACCACCATCTGTCCTTCTGCGTTCCTATCCTGGAAACCGAACTTGCCCATCACTTCCTCATCACCTCTGTTCCCTGCCCCGACATATCTATTGAAGTCTGCACCAATCACCACTCTCTCACCTCCAGGGATATTCTGCATCACTCCATCAAACTCACTCCAGAATTTCTCCTTCTCTTCTAACTCACATCCTCCCTGTGGGGCATAACCATTAACAACATTGACCATCACACCTTCAATTTTTAGCTTCAGACTCATCACCCTATCTGACACTCTTTTCACCTCCATAACATTCCTAACAAATTCCTCCTTCAGGATAACTTGTACTCCATTTCTCTTGCCATCCACACCATGATTAAACAGCTTGAACCCTGCTCCAAAGCTTCTAGCTTTGCTACCTTTCCACCTGGTCCCCTGAACACACAGTATATCCACCTTCCTCCTCTGCATCATGTCAGCCAATTCTTGGCACCGGCACCATGTGGGTCAACAGCACCAGTGGCGGTCGTTGTTAACCCGGGCTTCGACAGATCCGGTATGGAAGTCATATTCGTGATTCACATGTTTGATTTGGCATAGGTTTTATGTCGGATGCCCTTCCTGACACAACCCTCTGCATTTATCCAGGCTTGGGACCCACCCAATGAGAACACTGGCTTGTCCCCCTTGGGGCTGCATTAGGGTTTTATGTGACCAATACCCAATATACAGAAGTCACATATAGTGTATTTGAAGTCTAAACTGGACATAAGGTAAGATACGGACCCTGGTTTTGTGACAGCACTGATTTGTTGCCATCATGGGAAGAAAAAAAAAAATCACCTCCTTTTGTCATTTTTCAATAGAAGAATCTTGTTAATCCAGGATATTTTTCTCATTCTAAAAACATACTGACATTTCTTTCATTATAAAAACTTATTGCATAATACAAATGCGTGGGTGATGTTGACAATATCTTGGCCCAAGCCAGGACGGCTCTACTCTGATCTGCTGACCGGTACGCCGTGGTTGTTAACTGCCACTGCTCCAAGTTCCCCACCTTCTCAGTGGGCCAGAGGGTGTGATTTTCCACTTGGGACCTACCCTTGCAGGTAGAGTGCAAAGGTTGACCTTTTCCATGCAGATCCACCTGACGTTCCATGTCTTAAAGGTCAAGCCAGTTTAAGACAGTCCACTGATTTCTGTTGCTCTGCCTCCACCGCTGCCCCAATTCATCGATGGAGGTCCTGCCTACCCAGTTCCCCATCTACTTCATTCCTGTCGCCACAGGAGAGACCTGCAATACCTGGCTGACTGGGAGGGAGCGTCTGTGAGCGACGCCAGATCTTTGTCACCACCTGTGGGTGGAGCCCCCATTCTCCTGGGTTTGGGCCTCCCCTGGACAGTCTGCCTGATTCTCCAGCCAAGGCACCTGCATTGCTTTGAGGGACAGAAAGCATGAATTAGGTCACACCTACAGCTCATGCACAGGTCAGCAAAAGCGAGGGGAACCAAGGCCTCCCTGCCTGTTGATGTAAGTTGCTGCAACTGTACTGTCCATCCTCAGCAGCACATGGTGACCTTGGAGGTGAGACAGGAATTTCTGTAGAGTGAGTTGGGCTGCCCTTTACTCTACTCTAGCACATTGATATGCTGGGAAGCCCACCTGCTGCCCCTTTTCCTGCATCCTCTTGCACTGTTCCCCAGCTTACCAGCTATGCCTCTGATGACACCAGTTCAATTAGGAGAGAGAGATGAATGAAGTAAAAATAAATTTAAGCACAGAATATAAGTGAACAGATTAACTTAATATTTGTGTTGGTTAAGGTTTAACAGAAGACTTTTGCATGTGGGCACCACAGTGACATCTGAGCAGCAGCAAGATAAATCCTTCCATGAAGTCCAGACATTGGTGGTGGTGGTGGTGGTGTAGGGTGATGACTCTGAGGCTAATGACAGATGAGGCGAATGAGGCTGATGAATCTGTGAAGATTAGGTGGTGAAGGGGAGGTGGAGGTTACGCAGGACTGCAGCATTAAAGAACTACTGTTAATCAGCTGTTCGGACAGCTGATGCTCAATTTATTGGTTATCATCTCCATCTCCCACTTCAGGCACAGACATTTTTTCTCATAATATAACAGCTGTTACTGTGTATGAGTTGAATTCATGGATAGATTCTGTGTTTATTAGATATTGTATGCTAAAAAAGACGTCAGTACTTTCACTTGTAAATGAAAGTGTAATGTTCAGTATGCCTTTCTGTTTAAATTTGTCACTACAACAGCAATCATGATGAACATTTTCTTAATAATACCACCAAATGTCTTTAGTTAGTTCGGATAATGTGGATCTGATTGATTTTATAGAGATTTATTTTGCATGTAGGCTATAAATATAATTTGTCTTCATTCTCACAATTATCAGTGTAACCTAAACTAATTTTCACTGAGTATGAGGCTCTTTCATAATCTCCCTCTCCAGGCAGCTCCACACTCCCACCAATCTCATCCTCCTCTCTCTGGCTGTGTCTGACTTGTTTGTGGGCCTTGCAGTGATGCCAGCTGTAATCACCATCCTACAGTCCTGTGGGTTTATGGGTAAAATCACATACGCTTTTGTGTACCTGTTGGGCTTCATCCTTACCTCTGCTTCTGTTGGGAACATGGTGCTCATATCAGTGGACCGTTATGTGGCTATTTGTGACCCTCTGCGCTATTCTTCCATGATAACACTAAGCAGAGTTCAAATCTGTGTGTGTCTGTGTTGGTTATGTGCTGTTATCTACAACCTTATAATTCTTAAAGATCACTTTTCACAAATAGATTTGTCTAACTCCTGTGCTCAAGAATGTGTAGTTGTTATAAATTACATTTCAGGGGCAGTAGACTTGCTTCTGACCTTTGTTGGCCCTGTTACTGTGATCATAGTTCTCTATATGAGAGTGTTTGTGGTGGCTGTGTCACAAGCACGTATCATGCGGTCTCAAATTTCAACTATTAAATCAAATACTGTGATTGTTAAGAAATCTGAGATGAGGGCTGCTAGAACTCTAGGTATTACTCTTCTTGTGTTTATACTTTGTCTCTGTCCATATTACATTAATTTTCTAGCAGGACAGAACACCACAGGTAGTGCAATTTCATCAGCTCAGACTTGGCTGTTCTATTGTAACTTCATGTTTAATCCTCTGATCTATGCCTTTTTCTACCCCTGGTTTAGAAAAGCGGTTAAAGTCATTGTCAGCCTTCAGATACTGCAGGAAGGTTCCCGTGAGGCCAAGATCATGTAGAGAGAAACAGTATACTGTATATACACTGACTTATTCTATAAAGGGGAATTCAGTCCACCTAATGGTGAAGTGAATTTGAACACAGTGAAAGCACAGTGTTGTAACATATAAATGTATTTATTTTAATAGGAAACCTATTCTGGATGTAAACGACTATATATTTGAAACAAGGATGAGGATGAGTTTTAACACCCTTGGTTTAGAAAAGTGAATTATTTCCCAAAGGCAGGGGCGAAAATCCCATTTCATAGTTAATAAACAGTAAAATTTTAGAGAATAATTCCAGGGGGGGACAAGGAAAAAAAGTTGTAGCCTGTCTTTTATACAACATCTTTTACCGCAATTTGACACTTTAATCTTTTCTCTCTCTCCAACAGGCTGGCATAGGACCTTTCTTAGCACTGGCTGAGTCCACCTGCACATGTCCAGATTTAAAACAAAATGATTGAAATCAAATTAACATGTACACGACAACAGTCAGGTGCGCCGTGCTGTCCAAGGTGCTGAGTGTGTCTGGAGCAGAGCAGGTCTCTGTCTCCCCGTGCACAGTAGTGTGAATATTTATGCTATTAAGTAAACAGAGAAAACATGTCTCTCATTGTTTAATAGCAGCAAAACAATAAGGCTTCATTCATCAAAGACCGAAACTTGATCTCTCTCCTTCTCTCCCTCTTTTTCATCCGGCTCAGGTGTGTGGAATGGATCCTTCGTCTCTTGCTGGCTGCCGGAGCAAACCGTTTTGTTTGTTTTTTTTCGTTTTTTTACCGGCAGTGAGATAAACATTTCCTGCAATTAAACTGGTGAATGGTTTATAAACAGTGTGCTGTGAGATCTGCCGCGGCGCACCTCAAAACCGTGCGTAATAATCACGCGTAATGGCCGCTCCTCGTCAGTTAAACTGCACGTCTGTCATGTTTGTCTCACTGACAGGTGGAGAGCCTACAGATATTAACTACAAGCCGCTCCGTCACTGACTGCTCTTGTCTTTGTCTGCTCTTATCAGCCTGGACCTGGGGCTTGTTGTAACAGTAAATGGGATGTGTTGTAACTTGTGTAAGTTAAACTGTATCTGTGTGAGTGTACATCTTACCCCGCGCGATGTGGGCAGAGGGGTCCAGCCACACGCTGCAACTGCTGCCAAGTACTAACGGCTGCTAGGCCCGCCCATTGGAAAGAGTGTGGGATATACCACTACTAGGAATGGGGGGGGGGGACTAAATCTTTTAAGATTTAAATAGCACATTATTGCGCTTTTATAATGAGCACCGCTTACATTGTGCTTTTAATAAATACTACTGCATTGTTCAAAAATTATTATTAATTGTGTCTCAAATTATTCTAGGGGGGTACAGCTTTATTGAAGGGGGAGTCATGTCCCCTGCGGGATTTCCGCCCCTGCCCAAAGGTATCTTGCTGGTGTGCTTACTATTAGTGTAATTCAAAACTGAACAGTCTAATGATTGAGGTGCAGGAGCAACTTTAAATTGCAAAAAATTATGTGGGGGATCACATGGCCAAGACCAAGATGGCTGTTAAGTAAGGATGTTCCCAACAACCGTGCACAACTTAAAGGATAACTTCGGCATTTTTCAACCTAGACCCTATTTTCCTGTGTAAATTGATCAAAAAGACTTTTGAAATTGTTCCAGTATTGAGGGAGCTGGCAGCGGCCTGCAGCCCCAAAATGAGCTGCAATGGAGGGACATGGGGCAATTAAACACTATCACTGTATGTCCATTAAAAGTGGTTATTTTTGCCACAGAACAGCTCAGATTGTTATTAGAAGTGTCTGACTTGTCTCTTCACCTTTCACTTTTTCAAGTCTGTTTGTTATTGCCTTCTTAAGCAGAAGTCTAGTTCTGAAATATCACGAGATATTACAAGATGTCACTTGGAAAATAGTGGAAAACTGTGAGTTCTGGAGAAAGTATAGTAATCAGAGTAGCTTAGAGTAAATATTAAGTGTTACCTAAAAGATATTAGAGTATACGCAAAGACGACACATTTTCACTTTGACCTCATCACATATTGACGTGCTTGGTGATTGACTTTCCACGTCCGCATACGTCGTGCAAGGTACCGTGGGTGTGTTGGTTGTTGATGTTCTGGGACACCGTGTCAGGTTTTGCCTGTTACATGCATTGTCTGATTTCAAGATACACTTCGTTTTCAAAGGAAATTTTACATTTTTACATACATTCTTTGTCAAAATAAATGCACTACGTCGGTACAACACCACAAATTAGACGTTTTTTATTACAAGTAATGCACATGGTTGGGTTTAGGTAAAAAGAACAGGGTTTGGCTTTAGAATCCTGTAGGACACAAACACCGCCTTTCTTGGGTGAAAGTGGGTGTTTGTTGGATCCCTCCACTAACCTCCTGCCCACCCCACTAGGACTTTGGTCACCTTAACTTTCGTCCTTGTCCTGCTGCATTTCCCCCTGACACCGCCAGGCGCCATTAAACTATAATGGCAACCAGCTGTATATCAAGGCGACATTAAAGGATACCTTTTTTGCGTTGGTTTCTGACGCCGCAAGTTACTGCCCAAGCGCCGGATTTCGACATCTTTGGAGTGAGACCAGGCTCGCATAGAAGAGCGGACAAAGAGAGAAAAAGGGAAAAAAATGGAAGCAGAGGGTTACCAGGACATGAAGCAGGGAGACCATGGAGTTCTAGAGTTTTTGTGACCCTCTGACCACAGAGGAAAAATGCCTATGTTGTATAGAGTGGTTCGTGGTTGTGCATTTCTGACCTGTGCCAACAAAATGAGGAGCTACACTCAGAGCAGATGTCATAGACTTTGTTGGCTATGGACGTGCTTAAGTTTTGGCTAGTTGTGCTATAAATTGATCCAATTTCAATTGAATTCAATTTTATTTATATAGTTGAAAATCACAATTCACGTTTTGCCTCAGAGGGCTTTACAGCATATGACATCCCTCTATCCTTTGGACCCTCAGGGAAGGATTCAGCACAGATTACAACAAATCTATCATATAGACTGGTTACCCATTTTCATCATTCAAGTGATGTGAACAAGCTGAAACTATCTGTGCCACAGTGTGTGTGCGTGGTGGAAAAATATATTTATGCTTCGGTATTATACAACCCGTTATTTATTTTTATGAAATTTTATGCCTATATTTGCCCTTTCTATACATCAAGAATATACCTGGCAATGAATGATGACAGTAATATTAGGTCTTGTACAACCCCCTATCCACAGTCTTTTCTAATAAAATAATCATTTGTTATTCCTACAGCGGGGAAATTTGCAGTGTTACAGCACCAAAGGGGCTAGTGTAATAACAAGAAGCATCACCAAGACGTAATGAATATGTAAACAATAAAATCTCTCTCTCTCTCTCTCTCTCGCTCTCCTTCCACTCTTCATGCGTACACACCTTCACAAATAAATACAGTGGCAATAGAATTCAAAGTCCATTCCAGACCTACCAATAAATTTGTATTTATACTCTTATGATATTAAAATACAAAAAAGTGTACACACAATAATTTTCTTAAAAATACAATTTCAGTTTGGCATGCTGCACACAAACATGTAGGTGTAATGCCAGTATTGTCCCTATTTACCCCTATTTGGGGTAATGTACAGTTTGCACCTGGTAAAAAGGATGGAGAATTTAGATCATGGTGTGTAAAAGGTATTCAGAAAATGATGGACCTTTATGTAGATAGAGTTTTGCTGTTTTTTGATCAGTTATGTCAGAACTATCAAATCCCTAAAAAACATTTCCTTAAAAACTTACAGTTAAAAAGCTACATGTCATCAAAATTTAAAAGAATAATGAGCATGCGGCCTTTATCAAAACTGGAGGAGATAACACTTGCATATTAGGAAAGGGAAGGACCCTGTATCTAAATATTACAGCTCATTAGTGGGAGATGATATAAAAGAAGATATTGATGTGACAGATTGGAATGTGGCTCTTAAACAACAACAGTGTATGTAAAAAAGATAAAAATTCAAGGTTTAAATGACATCAATATAAATGCTTAATGTAAATCTTCATCACTCCTGTCAGACTTCATCATATGTTTGCTAATATTATTGATTCTAATATTGTTGATTCTACCAAGTGCTTGAATGAGAAAGGCACTCAGTGTCTAAAGGAATGTCCAAAAATTCTAAACTCTAGGCAGATATTATAAAATGTTTGTCAGAGGTGTTTAACACCAAGGTCCCTTTAAATGCCAAACTGTGTGTGCTTGGAATATATGCAAGCACGCATGTAAATATCACTGCATGCAATTGGATAACACTACGACCAATCAGAACAATACACGGGGTGACGTATACGCTTAGCTACCAGCGGAGCTAACTGGTAGATTAGACTCTTGCCGTATCCGGTTGGCAAAACAGCAAAAACGTCCTTCTTACAAAGGAAAGACTGGAGCGCCGTCTTCTGTTCCTCTTTTAGAGAAAAAGCCAAGTCTAACTCATTCATTGTAGCGGCCAAAGCCGTTTCAAACAACTGGTGTTCATCCGTAGCCATCTTGCAATGTTTACTGACTGATTCCGGACTTCAACGTCGCAGCACTGTCGTCATCTGGTTAGCTCGCCTCTGGCCCACCTATACCAGATACACCGATGTGATTGGTGCAGCTCGGTTTCATGGGCATAGGTAATGAGCATCATTACTGATTGCCAGAGTGACTCGCTGAGCAAATTCAAATTGTGCTCTCATGAGAACTCTGGATTTCCAGGGTAGCATAGGTCTGGAAAGACTAACTTATATTTCTAAGGGCATCCGGAAAGACTTTTTTTCAGCTCTGGAAACCATTTATGAACATTATGAAAGGAGAAAATGTAGGCATTACCTGATCAGAATTTTTTTTTTTAAATATAGGGAAATATTTTGCTATTGTTCCTGATATTGGTGCAAAAGAAGAGTATGTGATTGTATGTAAATGGTAAACGGACTGCACTTGTATATAGATTGTCTAGTCCTCCAACCACTCAAAGCGCTTTTACACTATGTCACATTCACTCACTCACATACTGGTGGCCGAGGCTACCATATAAGCAGTACTCAATTTTTTCAATTTTATATACTTTATTAATCCCCCGAGGGGAAATTCAATTTTTCACTCTGTTGTCAATTATACACAGGTCCGAACACACACCTGCACAAACTGGACCTATACATGCACTAAGTGGAGAGACGTCAGAGTGGGCTGCCCATGACAGGCGCTCCGAGCGGTTGGGGGGTTCGGTGCCTTGCTCAGGGGCACCTCGGCAGTGCCCAGGAGGTGAACTGGCACCTCTCCAGCTACCAGTCCACGCTCCATATTTTGGTCCAGACGGGGACTTGAACAGGCGACCAGAACCTTCAGTCTGACATTGCCTCCATTGAAGGCGATTTACAAGGGGGAGGGAATTTGATTTTTCCCTAACCAATCAGTAGAGATCAAGGACTCACCCAGAATCTGACATCATTAGTATCCATGCCTTGGGGGTGCCGAAAACAAGCAAGCATTGCCTGTTTAAAATGTCTCCGTCATCGTGCACGCCCAGCTGCATCACCGTTAAATCCAGTTTAGCAGCTTCCCTAATTTGGTCCTCCATTAACGCAAGTAGTAGCGAAATACCTCGATAGCATCGTTAATGTGGTCTGTAGGATCTGTAGCGGTCGCCATTGTTGCTATCCTCACCAGTTACCCACCGGCGCACAGCTTGACATCAGCGTGGCACTGATTGGCTAATCGCTAGACCCGCCCCCACCTCCGGCGTTCATTGGTCCTTCCATCGTTTGGATGAGATAAATCGCAAATTCATTGCAGTATGCCAGACCAGAGATGCAAGCCTACTCAGTTGAGTGGGCGGGGTCTATGGTCTGGAACCAGGCTAGCTATTTCAACATTTAGTTTTACCTTTGGTTTTACACATATCAAGTAAAATACTGTGTGGGCGTGGCGAGGGCTCGCATGCAAAGGTATTTTTATATCGTATCTCAGCGAGCTGCGCCGTGGATGTTATGCCTGTGCCTTATAGAGGGCGCCCGAACGATGCATAGTGCATCCAAATTCACACCTGTTCTTCTCTATGGATTTTCTCCGCAACCGTGCGTCATAGCAAGAAGCCACCCATATCACATGAAACAGCGGAACCTTTTTGAAAAGTACCCCAAAAAGGCCTGGGGCCCATAGGGTTAAACAGTGATATTAAAAGGAAGGTGAGAAATTATTTTCAGCCCCCAAACTATTTTGTCTTCAGTGGGTTTTTTTTAAAATCCACACTTGAATGTTTGGCATTTTCAAGAAAATATGTAGTTTTCTTAAACTCAATCAACTGGAAGAGTAATGTCATGTGCTTGCACATGATTTCTGCTCAGTCATTCTAACAAAACCATAATGAGCTTGTTTTCTTCACATAGAGGATAACTATGGCCAGCAAGCAAGGGCAAGAAATGTTGAGAACAAAAAGCATGACTATGAAAATCTCTGGAAACTTTTATGAGAGAGTGGGGTAGGCAGCCATAGAACTGGTTCTATGTATTTGGTATTATTTGCATTTTTAATTTATTTTTATATTTTAAGTTTCAATTTGCACTCCATGCCCTGAAGTTGGGAATTTTAACCTACAAAATTTGTATTTGTATCAATAAAGGTCAACATTTTTCCCAATTTCTTTTTCATTTTTTTTCATGAAGGGGTTCTTGTTTAATTTATATGATTTAATTAATCACAATTAAAAATTAACCCTTAGATACCAGTTTTGATCATATACCACTAACTGCTTTTTTGAAAACACTATAATTCAATATTCTAAAAGCAAAATTGACTTTGATTATTATTAGTATCATCGTTTGACCCAAGTAGAAGAAGAAATGATTTTGCACTTTTGAACACTCCTGTGCATCTGACCCTAACTATGTAAGAGCAGTGGTGCTATGGCAGACCCTCTGCGCTGTCATCAGCACAAATTATGTCCCCATGTGATAAAATCCACCATCCCCCCTGATTTTTTTTTACAACTTGAGTACTGCATATAAGGTACCACCTGCTACTCAGCAACCATTCACTCACACTCAAACGCCGATGGAACAGCCATCAGGAGCAATGTTGGGTTCAGTATTTTGCACAAGGATACTTGAACATGTGGGCTGGATGAGCCAGGGATTGAATCAAGGATCGGTGGATGACCCACTCCATCTCTGAGCCACAGCCGCCCCAATGTAGATGTGTATGTCTGTGTGATGTATGTTATTTTAGTTTCAAACTTTTGTATTTTTGTGTTTCTTTGATGTGTTGTAGATATGAGAAAATGACAATAAACATTTTAGGGTAAGAAAAAGACTGCATTATGTGGGATAAATCGACTGAATCTCATCAGAATTAATGCTAATTTAACAGTTTGCGTTAGGACCCAATTGCAGCACACAGGAGACCAGAAAAAGTTGGTAAGGACTTCTAATGTCACAACTCAGCAGATATTCAGCAGGGCAGGTTAACAGCACAAAGTACAGTTTAACACTCTGGCAAAGCCTCTTCACAAAGTCTCTGGCAGCCAGGCTGGTCTGGAAGGCAGAACTGGGCTGAGAAGCAGTTGAGTGGGTGGTGATGCGAGCCAGAACACACACACACACACACACACACACACACACACACACACACTTCAGTAACAGGCAACAGTACCTTGTCTGCAGGCAGGAGATGTAGTCGTGGAGGCCGAAGATCAGGAACCAGGTAAGCACATAGTCCAAGCAGACAAATAGGAGACAAGCAGACGGAAGATCGAGGCCAGGCAGAGAATCGAGAAGCCAGCAGGTAAGTACTCACAGGAAGTACACACAATGGTGAGTGTGGCGACACAGGAAAAGTCTCTGGACAGCAGGAAACCACAGATAAGCAGACAGGAACACTCACACTGTAGCGTCGTCATCAGATGGTAATGCCAAGCAGCCACAGACAAACAGGAACCAAGGACCTAGAAGCAGATCTCAAGGTCGGAGACAGAAGGCTGTTGGGTTTACTGGGAATCAGTTGAGGCTGGTAGGTCAGAGGTAGGCAGGGTCAGCAACAGGAAATGAGTCCACAAAAAAGTGGCGATCAACAATTTGGCAGAGAGTGTCTGTGAGGCTGGGGTATATGTCCTGGTGGTGTGTAATCAGGAACAGCTGAACTGAGTTGTCTTAATGAGGTGGACGTAGCTGATACAATACAATATTTTTTTTTATGAAAATATGTAAGTAAATCTTCAGCAATACTTTGTTAAAGAGCTATAATGCTCTAAGACCATCCACAGTTATGAAAATGTATATTCACTCTTGCTTATAAAGACTCATAAGCATTCAAATCAAAAGTTTATCCTTAGGTTTTATTAGAATTTAATTGCGACAATGTATGGTTTACCACAGACTAAAGCATTTTGTAAAAGCTCTGTAGTTCTAATTATTTTCTTGATACAATTTTCTTTGAAAGTTACAAGAGATTCAGCTATCCCTGGTCCCTGTGCTGAAAATAGGGTTAAGTGCAACACACACCGCTGCCGTACGCCGCGCGTCAAAACGCCCGCCTCCATTATATTCTATGAACCAACCCACACTGGCGCTGGCCGACGCGCCGCGCCGCTCTGCTTCAGCCCACTGCTCTATTTCCAGCTCATGGCGGCGCTGCCAGAAAAGCCTTTTATGTACGTCTCGTCTCGTAGGATCAACTCCAGTTGTTTCAAATTTTTAATAAGACAACTTTGATAAGAAACTCACCCGTGAAATTCAAGTTGTTGCCTGAAAGTTTTTCCTCTTCTTCCTCTGTTACTAGCAGTTGGCAACCGTTGGCAACTAGTGTAGGTACAGCCACCTAGCGGGCTGGGGTGGGAAATACATGTTGACGGTGCCACTGCGCGCCGCTGCCAGTGTGTGTTGGGGGGCGGCACTTGACGGCCACAGCGCCACGCCGGCGGCAATTTGAACGCATGATACAGCAGCACTGTATCTGCTGCAGTTTTATATATAACCATGCTGATTACAAAAACTTAAGGGTTTTATGTGACCAATACCCAATATACAGAAGTCATATCTTACTATCTATATAATGACGAAAACTCTGTCTGTGGGTGTGTCTGTGTGTTTGTTCCACGTTTTTCTCCTCACTGACTTGGTCAATCCATGAGAAATTTGGCATAGTAGTAGAGGGTCATGGGAGGATGCGAATGAAGCAATATTACATCAACTGGCCAAAGGGGGGCGCTATAGCAACGGATTGAAATTGCAAACTTTGAATGGGCATACCTCATGCCCCGTATGTCGTAGAGACATGAAACTTTGCACAGAGATGCCTCTCCTCATGCGAAACACATTTGCCTCAAGAACCCATAACTTCCGGTTATATAGATTTTCCACCATTTTGAATTTTTTGAAAAACACTTAAAATGGATCTCTTCCTAGGAAGTTTGACCGATCTACATGAAACTTGGTGAACATAATCTAGGGACCAATATCTAAAGTTCCCTCTCGGCAAAAGTTAGAAAACGTACGAAAGCTGAGCTTCTATAAGGCAATGAATATTGCAGAGGGCATGGCTCATCACATAAGGGTGTATAACATCTCAAGGGTTTCACCGTTCATTTGGCTTTTTCAAAAGTTTTGTTACTTAGATTGACTGTTTGTGAATACAGTGTTCCACAAAGCTCCCTGTAACCCATCAGTATTCTGAAAGTGAGTGACAAAAGTCTCAACATCAGCCAGGCCAAAGGTGGCCAGGTCAGCGATGTCTTCAGGCCAGTTGCTTAGGTCAAACATGGTGGCAGTGGCCTTCAAGACACCCTCATCAAGGTTGCCAAACCGCGCGGTGAGGTTGTCACAGAAGCCATTGATTAGTTTATCTTTCACTTTGTGGAAGTCATCATCATCCACTTGTTTCCTGTTGAGTTTTACACCAGAGAAGGTGTTTCCGGGAAAACGTCCCACTTCATCCAGGAACTGCTTCAGATGCTGACCTGGGACTGTCTAAAATACAGAAGAAAAACACTTTCACTGTCACGATTGCTAAACATACACCGTAGCATATTAATTCCTCTCTAGGGAGTTTATTTTGTTTACCTGGCTACAAGAGTCAGGGTCATCTTCTGCAGTCCATCTGACACCATCTGCAATATCAGCCCATCCCTCTGAAAGGGAAGGCTCAGAATTAAACCCATAAACACATTTAATGAGAGTAACTTGTAACTTCCCTTGTTTTTAATCCACAGCCTAGTGCTGAATTACTCTCACAGTGGTTTCACAAGAGTGATAACAAAACACTTACACAGAGCCTGATACAAACTTCAATTGCCAAAATGTATGAAATGTTCCTTTAACCTTATTGACGGAGAGGAATGAAGTCAGGCAATGGCGTTAGCAAATCAGCAGGAGTTAGCATGAACATGACGCAGCCTACTGTATATCCATTAGCCTGCGGCGCGAAGGACGCGTCTAGCGCGACGCGATGAACGTGATAGAGGCGTCTAGCACGCCTCATTGCTCACAGTGTGTTCACACCGGGCACGAGTAAAATATTCGCCCGAGTTTGACCGCTGGAATATTTGTTTTTACTCGCGACATTCATGCGAGTCATTCGCGCGAGTAACAGTGTGTTCACACCGCTAGTAAATCAGACACGTGAATTCGCCTCAAAAGTTCAATATTTTCAACTCGAGCAATGAGGTGTTGGACGCGAATTTCGCATCTATCGCGCCGCACTAGACGCCTCTATTGCGTCCATCGCACCGCCCGGCACGAATTTGCGTCTAATCGCATCTTTGCATTGACTTTGTATGTAATCTTGACGCGCGAATTTGCGAATTCGCGTTTGGTGTGAACGCAGCTTTTTTCGAGCCCTGAGAGCATAATAATAGTTAATAATGATCCGGTAGATGAAAAGGATCATTATTAACTATTAATAACACCTTATTAATTTAATCTGATAGGGTCTTATAGTGTCTTATAAACCAGTAATAAATGTGGTTATTGTTCTATAATTAACCCGTATAAATCATAATTCAATATCAATATTTCAATATAATCAATATTTGTTTTTACTCGCGACATTCACGCGAGTCATTCGCGCAAGTAACAGTGTGTTCACACCGCTAGTAAATCAGACAAGAATGCCGGCCGGAAAGCAAGCTACATCGGTTGTGCTAACTGGGGCTAATGCTAGTGCTAACTTTGTTGATAGAAACGTACAGCCGATAGTTGGAATCAGTTTTCAAAACTTACCAGGCAGACCGACCTCCTCACTCACTTTCCTCCACGCCAGGTCTTTCTTGGTCCAAAGCTTATAATTTGGGGACGTAACATCATAAAGCTCAAGGTGGCCACAAACAGCTATTGTTAGCTTGTCCTCCATTTTCGGAACAACGCGGGGCCGTTGTTGACCATTGAGGTCCATCCAGATATGGCAGAGAAGTGTGTGAAGGCTACCTGCGTTCTCCATAACCCAGACACCTGCAGTGAGGGCGAGCATCCCAGTCGCCGTCGGTGAAGTGGAGCCTGCACTGAATATTAGCACCAAAATAAATATCCATCTGTCTCCGGTGAGTTTTTTGCGTGTGAAAATCAATAAATATTCACTGTATCCGGCAAGTCACATGTCGCCTGAATGAAGGTTGTTTACTACAGCGAGACAGTGGCAGTTTTTGGCGTGTGAAAATCAATAAATATTCACTGTATCTGGCGAGTCACATGTCGCCTGAATGAATGTTGTTTACTACAACGGCAGCAGCACGTCAGTGACGTCGGTGACGACAGGAAAATCTCAACGCTGATAGGCTGCCCCGACACAGCATCAAGCGAATATTTCGCTCGAGTTCAATATTTTGAACTTGCGCGAAGAGGCGAATGACGCGAATTTCGCGTGTTTGCTCCATTCACGTCGCGTCATTCGCGTCATTCGCGTCGCGCCAATCGCGTCATTCGCGCCGCTGGCACAAATTCGCGTCTATTCGCGTCTTTACATTGACTTTGTATGTAATCTTATCGCGCGAAAAATTCGCCTCGCGTCGGGTGTGAACACACTGTCAAGTTGAAAATATTGAACTTTTGAGGCGAATTCGCGTGACGCTGTGCCGCGAAAGCCAATCAGCGTTGAGATTCTCCCGACGTCACTGGCGTGTGTCAACAACGTCCAGTTGTTGACACACGCCAGTTGTTGACACAGCAATAAACTGCTACTCACCGGAGACAGATGGACAGACGCTCCATAGCTGAAATGGAGTGCCTGTAGTTGGTGTCCTGCCGGGAGATCCTGGCGCCAACCCTCGCCAACAGGTCCTCAAACTGGGCCCCAGTCAGCCTGAAGTACCGCTGAAAGCGGCTATCATCCAGACGAAGTTCCTGGAGGAGGTGGTGAAACTCGCCGAGCTGGGTGCGCTTCTGCAGGATAGGGTGAACCCAAAAACGACGGCGTTTGGCCCTCCAACGCATTTGGGACTTCCAGAGCAGGTACAAAGCAGCGATGGTGGTTATCTCAGCCATGGTCTTCAGTGGCTACCCGGAGCTATATGATACTACGTGTCTACTCTACAGAGACCGCAACAAAAAGAAGCAGGCTTGGGTGAAAGTCGCCGAGGAGACTGGTCTACTTGGTAAGTTCTGTAAATATGTGTCTTTAATTAGTTTGCAGAATGGTTGTACTATGATGATGAAAAGATGAAAAGGATCATTATTAACTATTAATAACACCTTATTAATTTTATTTATTGTGTCTTAGAAGTGCTCATTAGCTGTTAATTGGTGCTTATTAAGCATTAATTAATGCTTATTACAGTACCTTAATATAAAGTGTTACTTTTAAGAAGTGAAGATGATACGGTTCTAACACGCTTGGTTAAGAAAAATGATTGAATAATTACAAAGGTATCCTCTCAGTGTGTTTATTAATATTAGAGTAATTCAGAACTGAACAATCTAATGAATGAGGTGCAGGAGTGGCCTTAACATTGCAAAAAAGACGGAAAAGAAATACATTGTGTAGCATAAATCGAATGAATGGCCAAACAGAGTGAATGCTATTATTAAATTAATTGAGTCCTGTGTTAACAGTGACTACATTTACATGCACACTAATGTCCCACTAATATTCTGAATTTGATGCAGGTAATGTAAAGTATATTCCATTAGAATATGCTGGCCTTTTTCAGAATTTACATTTTCTGAATAAAACATGTGGGATATGCCAGTATTATTTGGGTTTTAATAACCTTCTCTGGACACGTATACAGTGCATTCAGAATATGCGTCATAATTGGGGGTTTTACTGCAGTTTGTGACACACAGTCCCCTTACCTGTTTACAGTCAGCTCCGTACTGTACGTTGACATGGACGCACTGTACACAAATCAACTCGCCAACAGTTTGCAAGGCTTGGGTGGAGATCCATGCCCAAAAGAAAAACCTATATTCTGGTCTTTTAATGTTATTAAAAGACTCAGATATTAACAGGTTTTTGGATATGCGCAAATATCACAACACTGAGCTTTTCAAGAAGGTGGTTGAATGAAAAATGAGGCTGTGCTCACATGGTCAAGCAAGTCTGCCACTGGTGGTAAACTTTGAAAAAAATCCTATTTTGAATTATAGTATGCACGGCTGCATGTAAACAGGAGTATTAGTGGAATATTCATTATAATTATTCATGTAAACAGCTTATTAGAAATATTATCTTTTTTCAGAATAAGGAGAAAAAGCTGGATATTATGTGCATGTAAATGTGGTCAATGTAAGATACTAATGAGGTCCCCGGGTACTTGTGTGTCTGTCTCGGGCTGCAATAATTAGTTGCAGCCCTACAAAGACACAGGCACACATTAAAAAAAAGAAAAGAAAGAAAGAACGTTTTTTGTTTGTGTTTTTAGTGTTTCAAAGATTTTTTTTTATTCCTTCAATCCTGGGCCTGTTAAAAAAAGTCACAAAGAACATCATAAAGAAAAATATACTGCATGGTTTTAAAAATATTGCTTGATAAATTATTATTTAATTTGTTTACACTACTTTTTCAGTTTAACAATCATCCAGAGAATCTAATAACCTATCTTGAAAATAAAACCATTTCTGATAAATAGAATTTAAGCACAACTTTGTAATGCTATGACACCAGCCACAATTATAAAAATATACAACCCCAATTTCAAAAAAGTTAGAACGCTGTAATTTAAAAAAAAAAAAAAAAACAGCTACCAATTTTTCTTATTATCAGTTTGAACATTAAATATCTTGAATTCAATTCAATATAGGTCAAAAAAGATTTGCAAATCATTGCATTCAGTTTTTTTTTGTTTTGTTTTTTTACACAGCGTCCCAACTTTCTTGGGATTGGGCTTGTATATACTATTGCTAAACAAAGATTCATAAGCATTCAAATCTAAAGGTTCTCATCTTTGATCATAATTTATTTGTGACATGTTTCCCAGACAGAAGAATTTGTAATAACATGTAAATTAGTTGTTGTACAATTTTCCTCCTAAAGTTATTACAGAATGAACCGGTAACAGATCTGTTATGGAAGCTACAGAGTGAAGAAAACATAAAACCCATATGATGGTACTTCTGTTGAGTCCAGTGTCTATAAATGGATCAGTGGTATTTCATTAGGAGGCACTAGTGGCTCTGCTTTGTAGTTTGGAGTAGTTGCTTTGGTTGATGGTGTTTTTGGCTGCCAGCCTGATGATGTAGGTGGTCCATGGCTTGAGGTTAGTCTTTTTGTGAAAATTACCATCAGTGGTTCTCACTCTAAAGTCCCTATTCATCTGATCTCTTTCTTCTTCCTCCTCAATCCAGACTGTGTGCTCTGCTGCATCCTTCACTAGCAACCAATTCACATACAATGAAACTCCTTTTACTGTGACAGTCACCTCTGGGATTTTTCGGATCTGAGAGAGAGAAATTAGTTAGAAATTATAACTTGCTTCATAGTTAAGGCCTATGACCAATGGTGATTTCAGATTCATTAGTAGGTATCACATTATCTCTAGATAATGTATCTATATTTACCTGTGTGTTTGAAGGGGCTTAGATTTCACTGGACCACAAATCTCTTCTTCTGCGCGCTCCTGGACCTAAGGAAGATGAGAAATATATGTTAGAAATGTCAGAATTTGGACATTAAAATGGCAACAAAGAGAAAACAAGTGATTAAATGAAACAGAACAGTAATTGGCAGGAATGAGAGATTTGTAGCTGTTAAGAAGCAAACACACGGCATTGTTTTCTGTGAAGACCTGTTTCCAGTTCCTGGACTAGCTGTTAAAAATTTAGTCTGGATCAGAATGATCCAGATTTGAAATCCCATGTTTTGCTATCTAGGATCTGCTAAACTGTCTTACTTCTGTGCTGGTTTTTCAAAGGAAACATTATTTATTTTTCAGATACAAACTTTTCAAGATCTGGATAATCAGTGCTCTAAATGGAACTACATGTTACACTGTAAGCTGCTGTCATATAGAGAATAACAGGTAAAACAGCCAGTGTAGGGTCACTTGTTTTTATTTAACGAAACAAAAGGCAGCATGGGGACGCAGTTGTTAGAAACTACTTTTGACTGCGTGATTGTAATACATATAAAGTGATCACTGTAAATTCAAATATAGTAATTATGTCAACATTTTATTTTAAGAAATTTCTGTTAAATCACTATCACCGAATAAGGTAACACAATGGTGGCCCACTGATGACAGATATTGCAGTATTACTAACTGGGTGTGTGTGGCGACATTCACACTCACCAAAATACAGTTACATTCTGTGGTAACCCTTTCATCTCACCAGCTGACAATAAATTCACCAGCCTGGATCCAAGCCTTACTCAAACACACTGTGATTATTGCTTATTGACAGGTTCTGACAAAGAGAACAGAGATCCTTAAAATTGTAACTTTAAATATTATTTGTTAGCTATTGACAGCTTTTTTATTGTACCGAAAGGCTTAATAGATAGCCTAATATCTACTTTGTATCTATTTTATCGCTGTAACAGTTTAACAAATCAAGTGCAACGTGTAAATAAATGTATATATATTTGACCAGTTTAAAAGTTTTATTACATTTTGCTCCTGAAATGCACCCTGAATCCAACCCTCTGCCGGTGTCAGGATAATCCTGATTTTGGATCAAAGGTAACCCTATCCTACTAAAAAGTTTTGAACAACAAACTGAAGGTTTGATTAAGCTTAAAACCAAGACTGGATTGTGTGATCTAATCTAAATTCAGAATCCTTTTTTTCTCTTTCCTTTTAAACTGACCATCCTCAAAGGTTTGATCCAATCTGATAGCTGAAAACCAATCAGATTACTTCTGAACAAGGAGTGCCTGGCGACTGACTGCAATTTATGCAGGACTGTACTGAACTTTGTGTGTTTATATCCTCTAGTGTCACAAAGAGACAATTTTGTTATGCAAAAATACAAGGGCAATGTGTGGTTTCAACATTTCCTCAGCAAAAAGTGATCGACATTGTTTATTGAGTCCTGTAAAATGCTGCAGGTGTATTCTGACCTGTAATATCTCCGTTAGCAATGCTCTCTCCTTCTGCATTGCTGGCTGTCACTTCAGTGGTGCTGGGATCGAAGTTGATCAGTTCGCAGAAGAGCTCAGTGGTGCTGCAGAGCTCAACACGGCCTGCACCCGACACATTGTAAACGGTGTACCCTGTGGCCAACACTGACTCATCCCAGGAAAGCACAGCAGACTGTGTGTCACCACTATATTGCACATTCTGTGGAGCACAGGGGACTGGGGAAGAGTGACAATGTTGTTAACAGAAACACTGGGGGATGTCGTATGCATTGTTAGTGAACAAGTTGTTACACTTTATTTATTTAGCATTCTGAGCACTTTAATAAAGGGTTTAATTAACACACTATGATGTAGTCATAAGCTGATGCAACCAACTAAATACCCCTACTGCTACCCCTCCCTTTCCAAGCATGTATGAGAACCCACGGTGGCCTTAACGTCAAAATGCTGTCTGTTCTGCGCTACTAAAGAAACATGGCCGTGCAACATGGAAGAGGAACTGCTCCCTAGGTAGATATGAAGGGTTCATTCTAAGCCAGCGAAAACACAGTTCATAGTTTCAGCGTCTGATACACTAATGAAAACATAGTTATGAATTTTATATTCCATTACTCACACACGTAAATCCTCTTACAAGTACATGATAGTGTTTTTTTTTAATCATTCATTAAATGTTTATATACTGCTTATAAATTATACAGAGGGACTTAAAGTGTTGCAAGTTTGTAATTTTTTTCCACATAAACCTAAACCCAAACAGAGAAAGGAAGGAACAGCATTTAGAAAGTCAGGGATGAGTGCAATGTTAAGTTACCCGTGACTCCAGTGAAGGCAGCAGATGGCTCGCTGACCCCGGCTGAGTTTCTGGAGCGTACGGTGAGGTTATAAGCTGTGCTGCATGGCATTGGGAACTCAAAGTATGTCATGGGCCGCCAGTAGGAGGAGACCTCCATCTGGGCACGTGGGTCGTTTTGGATTCGACCGGTTATCTCCGCAAGGTACTCAACATCAGAACAATTAACGCTGTCCCATGATGTCATGGCCCAGTGAGTCTGGTCTATCTTCTGCATTCGGACATTCAGATCAGTCGGAGCACATGGAGCTAAGGAGGAACGAGATTAGAGATTGAGTATTTTACCAGTGGAAGTAGCCCAGTGAAATGTTTTTAGCTCTTGTTGTTCAGGTGTAGTTTATCAGTATATCGCTTGGTTAGTCCTCATTTTGAAGAATGAAATGACTTCCTGAATGGACGTCTTGGTGGGGATCTTCATAAATCCTTTACTACTAGACCAGCTGCACTACTTCGTATGCATAGAACATGGGTAACAAACAATTAACCACTGCTTCTCAAGATGACTATTGCATGAGCAAGATTATACAACATTTTAATATCTACATACTATAACAAACAGAAATATTGTCATTTTGTATCACTGTGGCCTGTAGCCCTAAAAATGTGTTTTTCTGTAAAATAAATATAATTCTTGCAAATATGTGGGACTAGAAAAGACACAATGACAAATCAACACATATATATTCTTTTTAGAAAAAATGAATTTGATGATTAAAGACTTGGAGAATTGGTAACATGGTGAGACTTTACCTGCTCCTTCCTGCAGAGGTGCACTAAACGAGCTGTTGCAGACGCCGTTAGAGGCTTCAACAGAGAAGTTGTAAATGTCACCACATTCCAGGCCCTCGATGGTGCAGTAGGGGCCGGTACTGTCGCAGTAGAGTGCATCTCCATACATAGGTTGGGCACAGCCGAAATACTCGACGGCGCCCTCACTGGCCTCCCAAGACAGCATGGCAGTGTTGGTCTCGCAATCAATATCCACTGCAAGACCAGAGGGCTCACAGGGCACTGCAACAACAGAGGGAAAGAACTTCTATTAGAGATGCAAGCAGGAAGCTGACCTGCAGTTTCTACATTTAAGTGTCAACTCATTCTTGTTGGTTACAGGAGTCAAAACAAGGAAAGAGGCTCCGTGCAATAATGAAATTTAATCAAGAGAGGTGACTAGTGCAAGATCCAGTATGCACTACTAGAACTTCAATGTATCAGTCTAACTTGGTGGTATTGCGGAAACCAAACTAGACAGTGGCAGATAAATGTAGATTAAGATTCATATTGATTAGTACAGTAGCAGAACAACAAGAACAACAGGAGAATTTAACACTATGGATTGAGTATTCACTCTAGCATGATAAAAAAAACATTGCAGTATCATAGTACAAGATGCCTTTGCCATTGGATTTCCCTGTAACTACCTTAATTTGTCAAGTAATTGATTACCGTTTATTGTCTATTTTGTCTTTACCAATTAAAGATATTCAGACAAAGACAAGTAGAAATATGAGAAGGCTAAGACATGCAATTTTTGGGGGCATTTTTCCTTGAAAAAAGTCATAAAAGAGATTAATCAATCATCAGAATCATTGCCAATAAATGTTCCATGCAACAACAAAGCAATCAATCAACAATTTAGGCTATAGATTTGATTGTCCATGTCATCCACGCACAGACCAACATATACACTAATCAAAATATGTTGCTTTAGTTAAATTAATAATAAATGTCACTGAGTTGTAGTTTCTTCAAACCACTTTAAATTCTGCTCAATTAAACACAAAAAGACTGTACCGACTGATGTTCTAATTCTTATTGTAAATCTTATTGTTCGTAATATACTGTATGTACTCATGAGAACCAGTGTAAATACATAGGGGGTTATCATGGTGAAATCAATCAATCAATCAATTTATTGAAATTGAAATAAAGTAATCTAAAATGTCTCTACCTGTGCGGAAGGATGAAATGCTGGGCTGGCTCGTGCAGTTGTCTCCACTGGCAGTGATGCTAACGTTGTACGGCTGTCCACAATGCAGATCAGCCAGCGTGCAGTTGTTCACTTTGGTGTTGCAGCTCACAACATGTCCATCCCTCCCTGTGGCTGTCAGTAGGTAGGATGTAGCCACAGAGGAGTGTCCCCACATCACTGTGGCTCCGTTCTCTTCACATGACGGCACCACTGTCACATTGTCTGGGACGCAGGGCGCTAAAGAGGACAGAATAACCTTCAATATTTCTGTTTTTTTGTCTGTATATTTAGATCCCCATTAGCTGCAATTCTTCCTGGGTTTCCTTAATAACTTCTTTCACCATGACAATACCAATCTCACAGTTACATAAAAACCATTATAATACCACATGCAACCGGAAAACAGATTACTGCATAATTTTACATAAAATACACTCAGTTAGAATTACAGTCTTATGGTTGTCAAGTTCCAGATACAGTTTACATCCATGTCTGTGAAAACGTGGATGCTTCACACCCATCCTCCATCAGGCAGCACAGAAGATCTATGCAATCAGCACAGTTTCAAGGTGGACACTCAAAATTAGTAAGGCTGTAATTATTCACAGAAAATCTTGGTCTACTGGGATTCCTCCTCAACCAATCAATTGGTCGATAGGGGAAAGAGAACCTTACATTATCTCTAGATTAACTAAATCAGCCACAGTGCAGTGCCTGCACTTTACCTGGTATTGTTGTATGTCCACCAAAGCGTTTTTTCTTGTACCAGGGCTCAACATTAACATTATCGTGATTATTTATCCATTTTTCCAATTCAAAATTAGAGATATATTAGAGTTGAATTACAGTTAGATGTTTACTTTTGGGTAAAACGCTGCACTGGTCACTGTCACCAGCCATCAAATCACAGTGGAGAAAGGGCGGGACAAATACCACAAAGACCAACAGTCATAGAGGACATACACAAGTGCTGAACAACAATTGCCGTTTTCAGCTGGGAAAACATTGACTCATGGCCAGAAAAGTGTTATGATGAACATTATGATGTCACATTGAAGTTGACGTTTGACCTTTAGGATATAAAATGTCATAAGGTCTTGACTTATGGCCAAAAAAATGTTTTGTGAGGTGACAGTGACCTTGACCTTTGATCTTTGACTAATAAATTCTTATCAGTTCATTCTGGAGTCCAAGTGGACATTTGTGCCATATTTGATGCAATTCCCTCATGGTGTTCTTGAGATATCATGTTCACGAGAATGAGATGAACACAAGATTAGAGAAACCTTGACCTTTGACCATCAAAATCTAATCAGGTCATCCTTGAATCCAAGTGAATGTTTGTGCCAAATTTGAAAAGAAAAAAAAAAAAAAAATAAAATCCCTTAAAGTGTTCTTAAGATATTGCATTCACAAGAATGAGACGGACGATGTCACAGTGACATTGACCTTTGACCTATGACCACCAAAATCTACATAAATCATCTTTTAGTCTTTGTGGACGTTTGTGCCAAATTTGAGGAAATTCCCTCAAGGCATTCTTGAGATATTCTGTTTACAAGAACCTGAAAACATAATGCCTCCGACCATGGCTATTGCCAGCGCGGAGGCAAAAAACTAAAACAAAGATACTAAGAATAAAAGTAATTTGCTTCAGTAAGTGATAAAGTGAGTCAGACTAAACTGGTTTGCTGATAAATACCTGTTTTGATCTTCTTTGGTGGACTTCTGAGGCTGCTGCACTTATCAGAGGAAGCTGACACTATGATGCTATAATGCATGCCACATTGGATACCCTGGAGTTCACATGATGTGGACGAGCTGTTACAGGAAATAAGGGTTTGGTCGTGGCCCTCAGCAGTCACCAGGTAGAGTGGCGTGTCCTCCGTCATCTCCCATTCAACCAGTATCGTGTCGCTGTCACATTGTGTCACTGCACTAATGGATGTTAGAGCACAAGGACCTACAAGACAGGAATAAAAAAGAGTGTGAGGTAGTGTGATCAGTGTCAAGTATCTTCAAGAAAAAACTTACAGACTGTATATTTGTCATGTCTTGTCCTCTTTAACCTTCCAGAGAAGCTGCTTTGTGAAGAGGCTTCATAGGTGCCTTAAAGCATTAGTCTGTCTTTATAAACTTTTGAAAGCTTTTAAATCAGATCAGATAATACTACATTCTTTCGAATCCACATGATACTCCTTTCCTTTTTGTGTCTTTCAGTCAGCAGATGGAAGCACACATGTAAGTTCATCCTCTTGAGACCCTGTGTCCTCATATGAGGATATCACATTTTGGTTGTACTTGACCTTATACTTTATTCTACTTAACTTAGATCAGTTGTCCTCATTCAAAGACACTTTTTTGTTCCATCAAGTGGTAGTAAGAGCACAAGACACTAATCACTGTAAAAAGAAGATGGCAGCTATCTCTGCCAAGTGAGTCTGCAGCTGATCCTGACACAAAAGTGGACGAGGTCCAAAACCTGATCACATTTTATGGTTGAAATTTGTTTATTTATGATTGATAATGTTTGTATTTTGATATGGCATAAATTAAATCAATTTTAGCAACAGTGTGAGTTAAGACACTTTTAATTAGGAAGTAGTCATTTGAAGACATTGGGACTTTATTATTGTCTTGTTTGAGGACACTGGGACTTAATTATCATTGACAATATTTAGTTTTTTATAGCAAATAGCTAAGAGAAATTAAGTACGCATAACAAACAAAAGTTCATGTCTCAGGAGGTTATAAGATGCAAAGTCTCTGAAAATCTCACTCTGCTCTTACAACTTTTGTTAATGCATTAACATGGTCAAATGTTTACTAGATAATTTTCCTAGCAACCAAGACAATGAGCACCTCACTTCAAATTCAGTTTACTGAAAGAAGAGAGTCTTGTTGGATACCTGTCTCCAGCTCAAAGGTGGTGCTGTGATTACTGCGGCAGTGTTTGTTGACTGCAGTGACGTGGAAGGTGTAAAGTGTCCCACATTCCAGATCTGGGACATTACAGGGGGATGAAGTGGTACTGCAGCTGGAGTTGTGACCTCCGACTCCTTGGGCCAGCACAAAGTAGCTGAGGGCTCCATCTGAGGCGTCCCACGTCACCCAAGCGGCGTTTGATACGCAGTCCAGACGGGCCTCAGGATTCCTGGGCACACATGGAGCTGTGGAGGGTGAAACAGATAGACGTGGGCATGTCGATTCAATAGTGAAGGAAACATGTTTACACTTGAGTCACAAATACATCAAAGACATTTGGGTGATATATAATGTTTATGTGGAAAAAAGGGAGGTTTGCTCTTGAGGAAGCCTCTTGTTATGCACTAAACCCCTTCCCAAAACTGAGGCAATACATCATTCAATAAGCGAAGAGGCAAACAGAACTTGTGCAGCTTTTTTTTATACGGTAGGTAAGGAAATGTTGGGGAGGTTTGCAGAAACCCTATGTTGCTGACATCAGTGATCTTTTTGAGATCACAATATGTGTCTGTGTGTTAAGGCTCATTCCTGCACTACTACTACATGTTCAAAGCTGGTCTGATATTAATGCACAGCTCCCCCCTTGAGAGACACTGGATTTATGCATCTAAGTGAATGAACTTCTGAACTGGACAGCTATTTTCAGTGCCTCATATGATCAACACACTGATATGTGTAAATTTTGCAATCGGACAAATGGCTGACTACTTGAAGTTTACCTGAGGAAGTGTGTACCATAGCGCTGGGCTTGCTCTCACAGCCCTCTCTTACAGAAAGCACAGTCACATTGTAGCTCTGTCCACATGGTAGATCTGATATGGTGCAGGAAAGCCCACTGGAGTTACAGTAGAGTCTCGCCCCAGTGTTGCTCACTGCTGCCACATGGAAGTACTCAGCATCAGGGTTGGGGAGCCAGGACACTGTCATGGCACCCTCATTACACTGTGCATCAACAGTCACATCCTGGGGTGCACAGGGGGCTGAGGGGGAGAGGCACAGAGACGCAGGAGGGCAAGTTAATACGGTACTGGTATTGTTTAACTACCCTTTGACGTTACCATCAAAAGAAAAGTTTGAATGCAAATTGACACTGTAGGAAAGCACTTCTGGATGTGAAAAACTTTTCCCATCTCACTGTAACTATAAATGATGCTGCCATCACTAATTACAAAAAATCAGAGGAAGCCTTTATGAAAAGTTTGCGATACCTGTCCGCACGTAAGCCTTGTCGCTCTCCATACTGGAGCAGGACTCATCCTGGCCGAACACGCTCACATTGTAGGTCTGTCCACACTGCAGGTCGCTCAGATCACAGAAGGTCATGGTGTTGTTACATTCCGTCTGGTGGCTTCCGTCTTCTGTAACACCCACCGCAAGATAGGAGAGCGCTCCGCTGGCTCGTTCCCACGTCACCGCAGCAGAGTTTGAGTGACACCGCAGGGAAGCCTTAACGTTGGTTGGCTTGCAAGGCACTGGGAAAACAAGCAATGAGATAACAGAGTTCTTGTTACTTAATATTATATGTGAGATAAGAGACGACACTTTAAATCCTTTCACTAGTCCAACTAAACTGAAATGACAAAAAGTGCAGTGTTTGTTGTCATACTATACTTTATAAGGTTCTGTCTATACAAGCAAATATTAAACAGTAAATTGTTCTTCCTAAGGAGAGCCTGAAAAGAAAACTGATGGACAAAGATAATTATCATTTGACTTAAATGCTACCTGCCTGATTCTCTGAAGTAGGTTTAACATACCCAACAAGTCCGACTTCTTACAGGTCTTTAATATTCACTCAGATTGTTCAAAGTCAGAGTCCTTTATTTCATATCAGTGAGTATTCTACAGACAATAAATAAAATTTAAACCACTGCACTGAACTCATTGAAAATTACACCTGTCATACTGAAAAATTTACCTGACTGCAGGTTGAGGTAGGCGTGGCTGTTGTCACACTCTCCGTCCAGAGCTGTCACTGTCAGGTTGTAGAGCTGGCCACAATGCATGTTGGGTAGATGGCAACAGTTTCCGGTGCTGTTACACTGAGTCTTGTGACCATCGGGCCCAAAAGCTCGCACCATGTAGGATGACACACCCTCTTCTTCTTCCCATGACACAACACCTGTGTCATTGCTACACACCATCTCTGCTGTTACTTTCTGTGGTACACATGGCACTACAGACAGACAGACAGACAGACAGACGGACAAGTGTGAATGAAGACGGGTATAAACAGAGCTTTAATATAACATGCACTATGCCTTACACATGATTCTACCTGTGCTGAGCTCCACAGCAGAGCTCTCAGCACTGCTACACGTCTCATCTGAAGCACTGACAGTGATGGAGTAGTTGAGGCCGCACAGCAAGTCATCAAACAGGCATGTTGTCTCACTGCTGTTGCATGTTGATGCGTAGCCACCGTTGCCCTGGGCAACTGCGGTGTATGATGATGCCCCTTTGCTGTGCTCCCAGGAGACTGCCACAGCGCCAGACTCACAAACCACCCGGGCCTCCACGTGCTGCGGTACACAGGGCACTGCACAGGCACACACAGAGAAATATTAATCCTGCATAATGATTTAGTGTCAATATAGATCCAATAATTATTTCTTATTAGCAATTATCAGCACAGCCAGAGAAACCACAACTATTTTACCAAAATCAGTTTCATAGAAATACTGTATTACCACTGTATTATTAAGTTTTTTATTCCTTTTTTATGACAAGTACATAAAGTACATACATACATAATCAATCTCCTCCTACCCTGACTCATCTACAGAAACATCCCAATATTTCAAAAATATTTCTAAATGTTTCCAAAAATACAGCTGACCTAATTACATTATCCCATCCTGTAATATAGACATTTATCATGCTGCCAAGGCCTCCACATGTTAAATCTCTTTGGTCATCCTCACCTGCTTGAAGCTGTTTCATGTCACTTTTCGAGACATTGCACATGCTGTTGACGGCAATCACACTGATGTTGTAGGTGAAGCCACACATGAGGTCTCCCAGGTCGCAAGACAGAGACGCAGTCTCACAGCTAGATTCATGCTCTTCCACGCCCAAGGCTTGGACAATGTAGAAATCGGCTCCTCCGCGGCCCTGCCACTCTACACGGGCGGTGTTGGTAGAGCAGTCCAGTACAGGACCAACATCTTCAGGAGGACAAGGAGCTGGAGGGGGACAGGGGAAGAGAGTAAAAAATAATGATTCTGTAGTTGCTTTGCACCTGAAACCACCTGTCACTGCAGCAAGACGAGAATCTCAGCCAGATCAGTGAAACAAGATTTTCAGTTGGTGAAATTAAAAAACAAAACAAAACAAAAATATAAAATCTTGCATCCAAGGTCTAATTTGAATTTACTGAATTAAAAGAGCTTTTTTAAAGAGCTCACCTGACTCCACCGGCAACCTAGTGCTTGGAGGGCTGCTGCAATTCTCATTTGAGGCCACAACAATCACATCATAGGTCTGGCCGCACTCCAGGCCCTTTAGCTCGCAGTTAGTGTAGTTGGAGTTGCAGGTGGAAACATGGCCACTAGAGGACTGGGCTGTTGCGGTGTAATCCAGGGCGCCATCTGCATAGGCCCAATCCAAGAGGGCTGAGTTGGTGTAACAGTCCAGAACCACTGAGCCCATGTTGGGTGTGCAGGGGACTGAGAGAGGAGGGGAAGAAACAGAGAACTGGAGTAACACTTAAACACGTTCAGAGCAATAAGTCAGTGACACGTTCACATGTAGGAGAGTCATGTCAACCCAGTTGTCCTACCTGACTTGAACTCTATAGCTGGGCTGGGTAAACTTGAGCAAATATCATCCTCCGCCACCACCTGAACAGAGTAGGTCTGGCCACAGGTGAGGTTGGTCAAGATGCACATTGTTTCTGTACTCTCACAGGAGGACATGTCTCCCCGTGTGCTCTGAGCCGACACGTTGTAGGACAGAGCCCCCTCGCTGGCCCCCCAGGACACGACAGCCTGATTTTCAGAGCAGTCTATCTTCACATCCACATCAGCTGGAACACAAGGCACTGGAGAAAGACAAAGAGGAGAGTGTTGCAGGTTTAATTATCTAATCATGGAGTGATAAGAAGTTTGAAATCATATAAACAAGGTTTCATTTTCAAAAGGGGCAGAGAAAACAATCAGTTAGGGCAACAATGAGCACGGTTACATGCGCACAATAATCAGTTAACTGGGAATAATCAGGTAATGGTAATAATCCGATTTGACGCGTTTACGTGTACTTCAATAATCTGATAATCAGAAAAACCTGGTTTACAAGATTCAGTCCTTCAGTTGGATTTCTCCCCAAGTACATGACATAAAACTCAAACTTCCTGTTACAGTAGGTACTCATATCCTTGAAAAACCTCGAAAAGTACGCAAGTCATATATTTGCAAAATAAAGCACTCATCATGCTGACAGCTTATATTCTTACAGTACTGTTTGTTTTATCATTAACGAATACATGTGAGAGCATTCTAATGTGTAGTTTATCAATGTGGAGCCAATTTTACATACTTCGGGTAGATTCGGAGTAAAAGTACTGCAAAGTGCAATATACAAGTGTATTGTATATAAACTTGTCACACAAAGTGCATAACATATAATTAAGATAAAATAAAAGTGACAATTGAAACACTGAGAATATAAAAATATATTATTTTGTGTAAAATCTTTATCTGAAAGGAAACAAAAGCTGTCAGATTAACGTAGTGGAGTAGAAAGTACAATATTTCCCTCTAAAATGTAGTAGAGTGGGAGTATAAAATAGCAAAATCCGAAAGAAACCAGATTAAAGGGTATACATGCACTGAATAATCTGACTATTGGGGAAAAAGCTAGGTGTGTTTATCTGATTTCTCATAATCAGATAATGGCTTTTATCTGATAAAGCCTATCGGATTATGCTGTTTACATGACCACTTGAATAGTCAGGTAACTTCCAGAAATCAGATAATGATCGGTTTATTAGTGTGCATGTAAACGCGCTCATTGAGACAACATTTTGCAGACAAATATATACATTTCTATTCCCTTAAAGATTATTTTTCTCTGGTTACCCATTTGACATTGACTCAGTTATCAGTTCTTATAAATACAAGACACCTATTGTCTGTCGCCACTGCTTCAAATTTTGCTCAGCCTGAACAGGGATATATTAAGGAGACCCTGTTTGAGTTTTATTTTGGGTCTGAGTTTTGTATGGACAAATTAAAATGTAAACAACTTAGAACTTAGGGGAAATTTAGAGTATAGGAAGAGGAAAGAAAACCTGAGAAATGCTGGTTTATTACCTCTGGGTAAAAAATAAATTAACAATATTCTAATCAAATATGTAGATTGTGAAAGAAGGAAATCATAAAATACAAAATTAAAGATTTTTTCTTAAAAAAAAAAAAAAAGTTCTGTTAGACAAGTAAGGTACATTTTAAAATAGGATAAATTTAAGATTAATTTAAAAGTAAATTGTAACCCATTTTAATTGGTTCCTTAAGTTAGCCCCCTTAGAATTCATCTGCTTGTTTTGGGACGTTGAATAAAGTGGTTGAGTAAAAGTGAATTTGTTTGACCTTTATTTAGTAACACATTAAAGCCACCTCAACTCTTGACCAAAACCATTTTCACACCTTCTGTTCAGAAAATAAAAAATGTATGGAAGAAGTATCTACATAGAATAAAATTGTCCTGAATGTCTCACCTGACTGCAGCATGTCGGCCTCACTGGGGTCAGAGTTACACTTCCCGTTTGAGGCGACGACTGTCACTGTGTAGTTCTGTCCACAGTGGATGTTGGGCATGCCGCACTGTTCGCTGTCAGACCAGCAGCTGCTTGACTGGCCATCTTCCTGCATCACTGTGGCGGTGTAGAACTCTGACCCGGCCGAGGCGGACCATGACACCACAGCAATGTTAGCGTGGCAGGTCATGAAGCTGGAGACACCAGTGGGCGGGCAGGGCTCTGAGGGAAGGAAGGAAGGAGGGTAAACTGTTAGTGAAGGCTGTCTTTGGAATACGCAGAAGAGTCCCTGTGTGTCTTGTGATCTAAGGTTAATATCAGTGTTAAAGAGTATAGGAGTATAGTCTGGTGTACAACCGACCATTTTCTGAATGTGTGTCTTTCTGTGTTGCTTTCCCTGAGGTTTCTCCCTTTAGGATACAGTGTGTTGTAGGTTGTACTAACCTTATCTTAAATCCCTCTGAGACATATTTGGGATTTGGTGATATATGAATAAACTTGATAATGGCTCATGAAAGATGTTAAATTCATCACCAACACAAAAATGTTTATCAGTGCATGTTAACCACAGTTTCTCAGTAAACTGGAGAGGACAATTTTTCACTACACTGCACTGCTGGCTTTAAAAGATGAATAATACCCAAAATGTATGAAAGATGTGGAATATTTTAAGGTTCGTTAAAAACACTAAACTGCATTGCTGACTTTAATCTGTAGGAAGAGGCAGTTGAAGGACTGAATGAGTTGCAAAAGTCCCTTCACTTTAACTTTGTGTCATCAGATTTGGGCATTCAATAAAACAGGTGACTTCAAAATACAGTTTGAAAACTACTGTTTTAAAGGCGAATAGTCTCCACCTGACTCAAGCGTTGAGGGCTGACTGGGGAGACTTGTGCACACAGAGTCTACCGCCTGAACAGACAGGAGGTACTCCTGGCCGCACTGTAACTCAGAAATGAGGGTCCAGGTGTCGTTGGTGCTGAGCTGCACTTTGTGGCCATTGTTGTTCTCTGCTGTCACAATGTAAAACTCAGCAGTTTCACTGGCGTTCCAGGTCAGCGTTCCCACCTTAGAAACACATTACAATATCATTTTAACTTTAGTTAATGTAATAAGTAATTGCATTGTTTCGCCACTTTCAAAACAAAAGCTTTTCACAGAGAACAAATGAAGCCAGAGAAAATGGACAGTTTGTTAAAAAAGGTAAAATATTCACCTTCATAGTGCAGTTTAGAGACGATGTCAAGTTCTGGGGAATACAGGGTGCTAAAAACAGAAGACAAAGGTTAAGTTGTGATTGGAGCTGCAAATATTAGTTATTTTCATCACTGATTAATCTGCTGATAATTTTCTTTATTAACCTATTAATCATTTGGTCTATAAAATGTCCTACTGTGCTCATTTTCAGGTTCACGCTTGTATTTTGGGTCTTTAGTAGAACATGTTTACATGCATTAATGTTCAAAAAACACTTGTATTTTCGTCTTACTGTCTGTGCTGGTGCACCTATAAGCTTCTGTATGAAATGCTCTGTTTAGTGCCTGTCTCTTTAAGCCCCCCTCCCAAAAAAGCCTGCTCTGTCTGCTCTGTTTGGTCAGCATTTCCAGGTCATCCATACCTTGGTGAGTATAGGTGATTATAGCAGCACTCTCTTTTCATGTGTAGTATTTAAAACTTGCCACATTTGTTTCGTTGAACATTCAAGGGGAGTTTGCATGCATTACAAAAGTGTGTTTACCCATTCGTATTGAAGTGCTGTTGCTCGGCATGCTACTGCACAGGTAGTCGTTGGCAATGACATGAACGGTGTACTGATCGCCACAGTGCAGGTCGTCCCAGGTGCACGTGGTGGTGTTTGTGGTGCACATGTGGGTGTGGCCATCCTGTCCCACTGCGATGGCCAAGTAAGATTCCGCGCCGTCGCTGCTGGCCCAGGTGGCCGAGCCCAGATTGTTCTCACAATCTGAAAAGCTCTGCACATGCTGGGGCACGCAGGGACCTGAGGAGAAGGTGTATTGTTGGATCATAGACTTACTACACTGTACACCAAATTCGACAAAAGTATAAATGAGACATATACCTGTCTTGAACTCTTCAGGCAGGCTCACAGCGCTGTTACATCGATCATCTTGAGCTTGAACAGTGAAGGTAAATAGCTGTCCGCAGGGCAGCTCAGCCTCTATCATTGTCTCCTCGGTTTGGAAAGACGTGGTGTATCCCAGGTCTCCTGTGGCTGTCACCACATAGACTGATGCCCCTTTAGCCTCCAGCCAATCCAACACCACCGTCTCATTGTCACATGACCCACTGACTGTGACACCAGTTGGCTGGCAGGGTTCTGGAGGACGAGACAATTTTATTTAAGTTCCTTTATGATCTACTTGCTGTTGAACTCCCACCTTTTACATCCTTGTTCCAATACTGCTGCAATGTAGGGCTATGACTAACAATTAATTTCTATTATCAATCAATCATTTATTCTACAAAATGTCCTAAAATTGTGGAAAGTGTCCATCATCATTTCCTAAAACCAAATAATTAATAACTTTATTGTCACTCTAGATGTACAATGAGATTCAGCACCAACAAAAACAAGCAGTATTAAATTTACTATCATAGACGACTAAACCAACAAACAATTATCAACATTTAAAATATGTAAATTTGTTGTATTTTTTTCTCAGGAATTACTTGAATCAATTCCTCTGTTACACCCCTGTGTCGTACATTTTGGATTTACTGGACCTTCTCCTTCATTCAGCTTAACTTAGACCTGTTGTCCTTGTTTGTGGACACTTTTTTGTGCCATCTAGTGGCAGCAAGACCACAATACACTAATCCATAAAAAAACAAGATGGTAGCTGTCTCTGCCAAGTCAGTCAGCAGCTGTATCTTGTCCACAATAGTGGACAAGATACAAAGCCTGATCAAATTTAATGGTTGAAATTTGTTAATCTATGAATAATAACTGTTGTAGTTTGATATGCCATACAAACTTTACCAATTTTAGCAACAGTAACAAGAAAAGATCCTATTAATTAGAAAGTACTTGTATGAGGACATTGGGAATTTATTATCAGCTCATTGAAGGGCAGTGGGGCTTAATTGTCTTCTCGTTTGAGGACACTGGGACATTATTATCGTTGATAGTGTCTCAGTTTTTGTATTTGTCAGATCCTACTAATCCAAAATAGCTTATATGTAACTAAAACCAAATTTCTTAATCAGTCAATAAATTACATTACTAGTTAATTGGTTGATAACGATGTTCCTTACCTGTCTGAATCTCCACAGTGCTGCTGATTTCACTGTAGCACATGTTACTGTACGCAGTTACAGAGAATTCATAGGTTTCCCCGCAGCGCAAGTTGGAGAACTGACACGTGGAGTTGGTGGAGTTGCACCTCAGAGTTATTCCCATGCTGCAGGTGGCAGTCGCCATGTAAAGCTCCACCTCCTCTCTTTCCTCCCAGTACATGTTGGCTGTACTCGTCCCACACTGCAGGTCCACTCCAACACGCAGAGGTTTACAGGGTCCTGGACAACATGTTCAGTTTAGTATCAGTGATCTCATTCACTGGATTCAAACTACTCTGGGATGAGATGTTGCTCAACTCACGTGTGCTGAAGGTGACATCAGCGTGTGTCTCAGTCTGGCAGTGTTCGCTGATGGTTGTGAGGCTGACGTTATACGTCTGACCGCACTGCAGCTCCGTCAAATAACACATCTGCTCATCAGACTTGCATGAAGCCAAGTAGCCATGATTTCCTACAGCGGACACCATGTAGGAGTTTCCTACATCGGCCGAGCTCCAGGAGACTTTGGCTGTGTTGTTGTCGCAATCCAAATAGGCTGCTACATTTTCAGCTGCACAGGGAGCTAGAGACAGAGGGGACGGATGGACATTACAAGACATGGATGCAATGTCACTGATCACATGTTGAAGCTGTTATGATCTTCACTCTCTTTATTTCAGAAAACAAGTCCCAAAATCTAGGTCTTACTAGTTGAAAAAAAAGTCAGTAAACTGCACAATATGTTAAAGTTTTTTGGCATCAGCTGTCTTTGCTCATTTCAGTTTAAAGATTGCGTTTCGCTCTTGAGGCCTAATTTCGTGGGTGGTGTAGGTGTATTGATACCCAGCATCAGAATTTAAAAAAGGTTTACATTTACGGTTTCTCACAAACAAATGTATCCTTGAGGACACACAGTTGCATTGAGTGTACTTCCTTCCTCAAATTATTTACAAAGCCAATTTTTATTTTGTATGTCTCCATTGTCCCTGCATACCATGTCACCATACCTGAGATGAGCAGGACAGTAGTGGAGATGCTACTGTTGAGAATCTCTCCAATGGCGATGACATTGGTGTAGTAGATGATTCCACAGTGGAGGCCTTCTACATTACAGAAAGGGTCTGTACTGTAGCAGGACACAGAGTGGCCGTCACGCCCAGCGAGACGAACCTCGTAAGCCACAGCACCATAACTGGCCTCCCACGACACGATTCCCATGTCGTTCTGGCAATTCACATTGGTCTGCACGTTTTCGGGCGGGCAAGGCTCTGAGGACAGAAAAAGAGGCAGAACAGGTTTCATCTATGCTGCATAAAGAAAAAAAACACAAATGCACTACATAATCTTCTTATTTTTAATACTTTTGAAACATGATATTACATCAACAGATACTGAGAACATGTCAAAAGTGACACATGAATCACATTTACATCCACTTATTTTGTCCTAGGGCTGCAGCTTAGTGTTAATTTCTATATAGCTTAATGTGCAGATTGTTTCCTCAAATAACTGTTTTATCATTTCAGTGAAAAACATCTGAAGGTGATGCTCTTAAATGTCCTGGCTTGTCTGACCAACACTCCAAAACTAGATATTTGTTTTACTATCACATGAAAACTGACTTAAACAACAAGATTATTTTTCTGTACATATTAATTAATAAGTTAAAAGTTTTCAGGCTCAACCTTCATCTTGTCAATAGTGACACAATCAACACTGGCACCATCAAAGAAAGTCCTCCGACTGAACCTCTCAAGCGCAAAGATGCATCTTTTATTAATGTGCTTTCTCACCTGTCATAATTGCAACCGGTTCCGTCGAGGTGGACACGTCTTTGCACACGTGATTATGTGCCGTGACGTTGATGCTGTACATCTGGCCACATTCCATGTTGTACATGGGACAGTAGGTGTCGTTGGTGACGCAGGAGACCATCAGGCCCTGCTCTGTCACCCCTTCAGCTGTGTAGTAGTCGGCACCAGGGGTCATGTCCCAGAGCACCTGGCCGATCGTCAGGCTGTACTGAGTGCTGATGTGCTCAGGGATGCACGGCTCTGGAAGAAAGTGTTGATGAGTTAATAGAACTAAGTGAGGTGACAATAATTAAAACACATTACTGAGCAGAGGGGAACTTCAACCCTGGTGCCGTCACTCACCAGTGTCCAGCTGTCCTGTCATGTGAGCGATGCAGCTGCAGGTCTGTCCCACAGCTGTCACAGCGACGGAGTAGCTCTGGCCACAGAGCAGCCCTTCCAGTTCACAGTGGGTGTTGTTTGCTTCACAGGTGACAGAGTCGCCTGATGCGGTGGTGGCCATGACCATGTACGACAGAGCTCCATCACTTGGGTACCATGATACCGTGGCCATCTGTATGAGGCAGTCCATCACTGCCTCAATATGTCTCGGCTTACAGGGAACTGGGAGGACAGGGAAGACAGTCATGATTTTATTTGATTTAAATTAAATTTAAATTAAAACTACATTGGCCCAGTGTCTATAAAGAATTATAGAAGAAAGTCAAGATTGTTAATGATGATAAATGACTGTAGTTTGTGTTACTACAAAGCAAAACAAAGGGTTTAAAAGCACATATTTTCATTAAATTTAGTAGAATTTTAGCAAGATTAAATCTTAGTTGAGAATAAAATTTGAGATGATGAAAGGCTTTCATAATTCTAAAAGGGTCAAAGAATCTCTAATGGTAAACTATGAAAGCCTTTATTTCAAGCATGAAGCACTCTCTCTTGGTTTCTTAAAACCTGTTCCTAATCTGATTCTAGCCTCCATCCTTACTATACATGTCCATCACTTAGCTCTCTGTCCTACCTGAAGGTGTGTCAACCACATCAGTGGGTGGGCTGTCACAGTATCCATCGGAGGAGACCACAGACACATGGTAGATCTGACCACAGCCGAGTCCTGTGATATTGCAGGAGCCCTCGGTCGTGCCCCGGCAGGTTGTGGTCCGACCATTGCTGTCTTGCACTGTGGCGATGTAGGAATCAGCTCCTAAACTCTCAGACCAGGACACATTCAGAGTGTTGTCCTCACAGTCCACCACAGCGGACACATTTTCAGGTGTGCATGGCACTAGTGAGAAGAGATAAAGGTGTGGTGTACAGAAACAGAATTGAGCACTACCAGCAAAAACTTCATGAACAGAAAATGTGAAATTCCAAGCATAAAGGTGGCATTTTTGATTTACCGATTTATGTTTGAGAATAATTTGTTTGTTACAGCTCTGGATAATTTATGTTCCTTGTGACAGTGTGTAAATAATAGTATTTCAGAATTCATGGACACATACAGTGAATGTCTTTACGTACCAGTCCTGATTGTCACACTGTCGCTCAGTTTGCTCTGGCAGTCTTGGTCCTCTGCCATCACAGTAGCCGTGTAATGCTGTCCACAGTGCAGACCTGTTAGATCACACTGGTTCTCGTGAGAGCTGCACTCGTCCACGTGGCCATCAGTTCCCACAGCCCTCACTCGGTAAAGCTGTCCTCCTCTGCTTTGGTTCCACGTCATGGAGGCCACATTGTCCCTGCAGCTCAGGCTGGCTTTGAGGTCCTGGGGAACGCATGGCACTGCAGGGAGAGGTCAATAAGGACATTTATTGCAGCATTTCTTTATTCTAATTGTTTATTTCATAAATCCTGAACACTGCAGCTGCGATTATTTTATTATCTGATCGTATTTATTGTCAAAATTTCTGAAATAGGTGTGTGTATGTATGTGTGTGTGTGTGTGTGTGTGTGTGTGTGACATGTACAATATATACCACACCTGTCCTGACAATGTCCCCTTCGCTCTGGGTGCTGTTGCATGTTCGTCCCTCAGCCATTACAAACAAAATGTACATTTCTCCACATGGTAGATCAGTGATGTCACAGCCGGTGTCTGACGTGGTGCAGCAGGAAGTGCCTCCATTTATCTGCTCCAGCGTGGCCGTGTACGTTACTGCGCCAGGGACGGCCGCCCAGGCAATGCTGACTGTGCGGTTGTCGCAGCTCACTGATTTCTCTATGTCCTCAGGAGGACAGGGAGCTGGGGAAGGAGAAGCACTGTGAGGTACAATTTACAATAAACTTCCTGACTGGCGCCCTTGGATCTGTACTTATACTACAAAAACCAAGAACCTTAAGCCAGGGTACATGAATCAGATGCAAATGCAACAAATTAAGATGCTATTAGGGGCGAAATATTTTAAACCACGTTAAACTATAGTGTAAAAAATAACATATTTTATCTAAAACCCCTCATGAACACTTGTTTAGATTAAGAATATAGATTTTAGCTGCCTTTACAGACTGAATACTTCACTGATTTTTTCAGAGCAGCCACTGCACCCTAAGGGTAGCTAATATATTTCTCATGTATACTACTAAAACCACTATATTAAACCAAAGCCATTCATAATGCTTTGAGGACACTGACGTTATCAGCGGGTACAGCACAATACATTTGTGTTACATAAGTGACTTTCTGTTTCCTTGTTTTTAAAATGATAAATATTGATTTCAGTATTTTTTCATATTTATAGTTTCACTGTATTTTTCATTTAC
The DNA here is from genome assembly GCF_041903045.1 of Epinephelus lanceolatus. NCBI lineage: Eukaryota > Metazoa > Chordata > Actinopteri > Perciformes > Serranidae > Epinephelus > Epinephelus lanceolatus. The sequence goes on from NC_135739.1 coordinate 33,638,344, forward strand.
CAGTCTCGGCTGTGACAGCATTGCTGGGTGCACTGGAGCACTGTTGGTCTCGGGCCTTGAGGGTGAAGGTGAGGTTTTGGCTGCATACCAGTGGCGGCAGGGCACACATCCCGTCTGATGTGGAGTTGCACTCGAATGTCACCATGTCATCCTGGCTGTCTGTCGCCATGACAACATAGTCCTCAGCCCCGGCAGACTCGTTATACATCACCCAGGCCGAGTTGGACAGGCAGTCGATCTCCACGTCAGACAGGTGAGGTACGCAGGGAACTGGAGGTAAGGGGTCAGAAAATAAGTTGTGCATCATCATTTTTATTACACATAGTACACTTTTAGTTTGGCACATAACCTAAAATAATCCAGAGGTGAAAGTACGCCATCCCTGTGCACAGAAATTTAAAGTTTTCTTTCTTGTAAAGCAAGACAAGCAACAAACATGTAATTCAAAGTACTGTATATATGTATTTAATAAATATGCAGTGACACATGATATAACAGAAACACAAAGTTGAATAAAAAGACATGAATATATTTAAAAAAAAGAGTAAAATAAAAATAAAATTGGACAGAACAGAAAAATCAAAGCGCAGTATTTGTACACAAAAAGTATACATCTGCCTCTTTATTCAAGTAAAACTAAAATATTATTGATCCTTGCCTGTCTTGATCATTTTTGTAGGGCTGTCTCTGCCCACACATCCGTCCCTGGATGGTGTGATGGTGACGTTGTACTCCGTCCCACACTCCAGCATGCTAAGATCACAACCGCTGTTCCTGCTGCTGCAGTTGTGTTTCCAACCTGCGGCGTCAACAGCCGACACCATGTAGTCGACCCCCGCCACGCTGTTGCTCCAGGTTACAGATACAACACCGGTGGAACAGTTGACAGCGGGGAGAAAGGTTGGAAGAGGGCAGGGAGCTGAAAGAAGGAGAGGAAGGAGAGGGAGAGTTGAGGTGAGAATAAAGAGGACAGTAAAACTAATGCATGTAAACCTTTCTCATGTAAGGTTTACACCTTTATACCTCTATTTCTTTGTGATCAGATGCGCTGTAACTGTCACCTGGAGTTTAACCTACCTGTAAGGACCTGCTCTGTGGGGCTGTGGGAGCTGTTACAGGCCTCATCTTGGGCCACCACTGTAACGTTGTAGGTCAGGCCACACTGCATGTTGCGCACTACGCAGTGATGCTTGTTCGTCTGGCAAATGCTGACGTGACCTTTGCTGCTCACCACAGAGGCACGGAACTGGGAATAGTTACCCATCGACTGCCAGGTAACGTTGAGGACACTGGACAGACATTCAAGGTCGTTTTGTATGTTTTGTGGCACACACGGAGCTGGAGAGCAAGAGAGAGCAAAGAGAAAACAGCTGTATGGTCACAGATTTGATGGAGGAAGATACTGATGTGCATTTGTAAAGCCAAATGTAGTGGCTCTAATGAGGGTGGGTGATATGTAAAAACTGGAGAACAGGACATGTGAATAAGATAATCTAAAGTGATCATAGACAAACCAGACATGACTTGGGTTTAAATACCTACCAGTATGAATCACCTGAACATCACTCTTGGCTCCGATGCAGTTTTCATCGACACCTGCAACATAAACCTTGTACTGCTGTCCACAGAGCAGCCTGGATATCTGGCAGGTGGTGCTGGTGGTGTTACAGGACCACCAGCGACCCTGTGCATCCATAGCCACAGCCATGTAGGAGACGGAGCCCTGCGAGGCCTGCCATGACACCGAGATGTCGTTTGACTCACAGGAGAAGTCAACCCTCAGCTGGGTTGGAGGGCAGGGAGCTGCAGGAGTGAGGGACAATTGCTGAGTCATCACTTACATGCATCATTACGTGCATTAAAAGAGTGCTGAGAAGGTGTTTTTTTTCTATTGCTGTCGATTTACTTACTTACTTACTTTCATGATGTACAATTACAAAATGTTTACTTGATATACTTCATTTTAACAGTGGTTAGCGAGCAAGGGGAGGAGTTGTGTAGATAGTACTGGATAAATGGTCTAAATAGTAGTGTAAACATTATTTATAAACAGTTAAAGTAGTTGGATAAAAATACGGAAACAGCTAAAATAATTAAAAATTGTTCATTAAAAGTAATTTATAAATAGCTGAAAAAATTGGTCAAAATAATGGCTTAGCATTTGAAATAGTCGGGCAAAAGTGATGGATAAATGGTAAATAATAAATGTAAAAAAATAAACAAACGTAAATTACTTAAGTGAAATGTATCCAGTGGACTGAAAAAGGCTACCTAAAGTTTAACTTGTATGGGTAATATTAATAATTCATATAATAAAAAAAATGGATACTTGGTACTGTGTGACGATACGTTATTGCCACACAAAAATATCATGATACTATGCTGTATCAGTTATTCCTCCACCCCTAATAAATAGTTGAAATAATTCATTAAAGAAAAAAACAGAAAAACATTTGAAACAAAAATCTAAAAGTAATTAACAAACAGCCAAGTTACCTGTGTTGATTCTGTGCCAGTCCTGGGCAGGACTGGGGCAGTTTTGTCCCTGTCCGCTGACGCTCACCCTGTAGCTCTCCCCACAACGCAGAGAGGTGATGTTGCAGGAGGAACCATTGGTGGAGCAGGTCTGCTGGTGTACGATGTCAAAGGCATCGGCTGAGGCGTTGTAGTAGAGGATGCCACTGCCCGGAGTCCAGTGCACAACAGCTGTGTTGGTGTCACAGTCCAGAGTAGCCTGTAGACCACTGTGAGGGCAAGGACCTAGACAGAGAGGGATGTAGAAAGGGAAACCACTTAGACAGAAGGTAAAGTGGGCGTGCATTGTGCACAGTCAAATTTATGCTCTGTTAAATACAAAATAGATGTTGAAGATGTTTAGATTTGTTGGAAGCATTGTCACATGAAAATCCTGTCTGTCAAGTGTAGTTGCTTCTGTTGATTCGTAATTGGATTTTAAATGGGTTTAATGAGAACTTCTCATGCCTCTGACACTTAAAAAGTGCAACTTACAAAATATGGTTCTTAAGTGACACCTAGTGGCAGCCATAAGAGACAACAACATTGCCAAATCTGTCTTCCTGCACAACCCTCAATGTTTTTTTTTTTTTTTAAGGTTGCTGTATTTTATTAAAGGTAGGTGACAAAAAATAAAATGATACACAGGCTGCATATCTACTTAATGTTATTTTATGCTGGCAGGTTTTCATCCAAGACAATTTGTCAGATAAAGTGATGTCACAGCGCTCGTACAGTAACAGGAATAAATCCTTAGACTGTATTTTAATCCTGACAAATGGCCATCAGTGCCTGCATCACACTGAGCATAAGGCCGCTGTTAGAAGGTCATAGACTGCTTCCCTGTCAAAGGTAATGTCAACTCTGCATCAGGAGTTTCATTCCACAATGCTGAAAAGCTTACACAGAGACAATGCCAAGTGCATACTGTAGCATATGGTGAATAGTTCAGGGTGGCTGGGAGTCTTGAGCAATTGCAGCAAAAACACTGGGGCTGTGCCTCATCATAATGCTTGAGCATGTTACGGGGTCATCAGCAACTGATCAGCAACAATTCAGCAAAACTCTGTTCATATATTCTGTTATGCTGTTCAAAGAGACGGTAAAATAAAACTGATGGCACCTTCAATTGGTCAGCTGGTCTGCTTTTGTTTTCTTACCTGTGGTGACGCTGATGGACTCGCTGACCAAACTGACGCAGGACTCATGACGAGCCACCACTGAAATATTGTAGTCCTGCCCACACGCCAGGTTGAGGAAATTACAGTTGGTGTCCGTGCTGTTACATTCATCGTTGTGGCCCAGACTTCCCCGAGCATAGACGGTGTAAGATGTGGCACCAAGTGCTGAGTCCCACGTCACAAAGGTGATACCAGTCTCGCAGTCCACTCGTGCAGTGGGGTGGGTGGGAGCACATGGAACTGGTGGAGGGAGAGACAGAGGCAGTGTTACTTTCAGCTCAGTCTTGTGTCAACACTGAACACAATTATTTCCTTCATCATTTAAGCTTGTAATATGTTGCCAGCTTTTATGGTGGAGAGCAACTAAGTATATTTATTGTACTTAAGTAAAGCAGGCCTTCTCAGTGTTTGACTGGTCATAGTAAAATAAGCACAGGTGTTTCTAATAACATTAATGATGGCTCAGTTCTTTCCAGTCTGTCCCTGTAAGTCATGACAGTGGGCCAGCATGCACAATACCAGGACAGGGTTCCCATACCAGCTTTCATTATCTTATCCTAAATTATTAGTACCTGTTTTGACATTTGCAACAGCTGGTTCACTGCTGCATGAATTTGTGTGGCCGACCACACTGATAACGTAGCTCTCCCCGCAGGTCAGCTGGTCGAAGGTGCAGTTGGAGCTGCTGGAGTTGCAGGTGGTGGTCATCCCTCTGCTGTCCACCGCTGTCACCACCTGGGTCTGGTCCGGCCCCGAGTTTCCCCAGGTCACCAATGCCATGTTAGTGCTGCACTGCAGATCTACCATCACCCCTTCTGGTTTACAGGGTGCTGAGAGTGAAGAGGCGGATGAATAAAAGAGTTGGGTCGTGAGAAAAATTGGTGACAAGAAAGAATGAGGAGATGTGAGTTTACATTTAGAGTCCTTTGCTACCTGATTGCATGCTGTAGTCAGAGCCCTCAATGGTGCCACAGTCGATTGATGATGAAGTGACGGCGATGCTGTAGGTGAGGCCACATTTTAGGTTCTCGATGTTACAGTTTGTGTTAGGGGAGTTGCAGGTAACACGGGTGTTGTCACTGCCAATGGCAATTGCAGAGTAAGAGCCGACATCGCCGATGAATGCCCTCCACTGCACCGCAAAGGAGTTGGCATTGCAGTCCAAGTCTGCTTCCACCCTGTCAGGCAGACAGTGAGCTGTGGGAAGGGGGCAAGAGGGGGAGATGATTGTTTTAATCATGTATTCATTGGTTTTGAACTTAAAAACAGTGAGGGTGCAATCCAGACATCTGCAGGTGTTATCTACCTGAGTCAAAAGTTAAGGATGCTCCTGTGCTGCTGTTGCACATCGCACTGGAAGCAACCACAACTGCAGTGTACTGGTGTCCACAATCCAGCTTCACTGAGCAGGTTGTTGTGTTGGATGAACAGGAAACTACATGGCCGTGGGTACCAGTCACTGTAGCTGTGTAGGAGATAGCGTAGGTACTTGGTGCCCAGGTCAGCGTTCCCATGTTGGTGCCACAGTCGGCTCTGGCAGTCAGGTTGGTCGGAGGACACGGAGCTGGCAGGAAAGAGATTTAGGAACAAATCATTCATTGTTCCTCAGAGGAATACGCCAAAACAACTGCACTTACAGTCCGAGCTAGAAGTGAAAACTATAGAGACTTGTCAGCTTAGAGAAATGACCACTGATTACTGGGACTCTCAGAATTACTTTTCTTATTGTAACAGCTCTGCATTACTGTAAGTGAGCAACAAAGATACATCCGGACATTAACCTGTTTCAGTTTGTATAGGCTTGCTGAGGACACTGGTGCACTCATTGTCCCTGGCAGCAACTGTCAGTGTATACAGCTCGCCACACTGCAGCCCGGTGAGCACATGGGAGGTCTGGGTTGTGGAGAGGCTGACACTCGCCCCGCCATCTTCCTCTGAGTGGACAAAATAGTCAACACCATTCTCAGGACTCGGGTCCCAGCTTACTGTGATGTCATTGTTGTTGCAAGCTGTCACTCCAGTCACATTCATCGGTGGGCAGATGACTGTGAACAAGAGAAAGACATTTTGAAAATTTTGTAAATCAGCTGATTTAAATACATTTTCTTTTTAATTAATCCATTGAGATGTTGATTTGATTGAGCTATTGATTTTTACACAACTTTGAAAACATTATATACAACACAGAGCAGAGAGAAAGGACCAGACGGGCATTTTGGGAGATACAATCACTTGCTTTCTTGTGAAAAGTTAGATTAGAAGATCAATACCACTCTGATGTGAGAAACAGCTGGCCCCCAGGTAGGCCCTCATTCAGAAAAGTTTGGACACCCCTGATCTTAGCTAAGCATAAAGACTGGGAGCATGTGGAGCCGCCTAGTCTGGCTCTGTCCAAAGTTAAAATATACTCCAAACAAGCAACTCCGAAACTGACTAATTACCACCTTGTAGTCACCCCAAATCAACGGTTCTTCAACAAGTGAATAATCACCTTTAACCTCCTCCTGTCCCCAGTCTCAACTTTACACATGGATCTTCTCATCTCATTTTCAGCAAGAAAAAAAAAATCAAACTATTCCTTGAATATCTACATATACATTCTCTCACCTGACTGGAAAGTAAAAGGCATGCTGGGCTCGCTCATGCAGCCCCTCTCTACGGTGACCACCGTGACTACGGACGTCTCGCCACAGTGGATGTCTGTGAGGGTGCAGTCCGTTCCGTTGGAAGTGCAGATGTAATTGTGTTCCTCCATGGCAAATGGTATCGCTGTAGCCACATAGTGATCTGCTTGTAGGGCAGCGTTCCAGGTCACATGACCCACGTTACCGTCACACTGCAGGGACACATGAACATCGGTGGGAGGACAGGGGCCTGAATGACAGAGGAGGAGGGGAGAAGGAGGGAAACACTTTTAATATTTAATCATTCATATAATAATTATAACTGTGGCAAACAGACTAAATCCTGTAAAAGCAGTAGTGAAAACATGCAGATATAAAAGTAATGCATTCAAAATGTTACTTAAGTAAATGGACAAAAGTATTCGCATCAAAATATACTTTAAGTACTAAAATTAAACATACTCATTATGCAGTATGGCCTACTTCAGAATAACATTATATTGTATTATTGGATTTAACTGCACTTTAATGTTGCAGCTGGTAAAGGACGAGCTAACTTTAGTCACTTTATACACTGTTGGGTGGCTTGCGCATTTCCCAGAGGATCAATAAAGTTTTATTTTAACTGATAATAATACATTATTATTAATTTCTTGATTATATTTGGTATCATCAATCAGAATCAGCGAAGAAACTATTACATCAATTTAGTTGAGTAAAAAAGTTCAGTATTTGTCTCTTAAATGTAGTGGAGTTGAAGTAAACAGTAGCAAACAATTACTCCCGTAAGTATAGTACAGTACAAGTACTCCTGAATTGTACGTTAATACAGTACTTCAATACTTTTCACCACTGGCATCTGGTTGTATATTACTGCAATGGAGTTCTACTGAGGACAAACTCAGAGCTCCTACTACAAAGTGTGTAAAAGTGCATTTTTCCACCTCACCTGCAACATAAGAGTGTGTGTAGCTGTCGAAGCCCTGGCAGCGATCAGAGAAGGGGGTAACAGTGATCACGTAGGTCTGGGCGCAGTGCATGTTGGGTAGGAGACAACTCGTGGTGTTTGTGGTGCATTGTTTGGTATCACCGTCTCTGCCTTGTGCCGTCACCGTGTAGGAAACAGAGCCTGGGCTGTGTGCCCAGCTCACCGCCGCCGTGTTGTTGTCACACACCAGGGAGGCACTGACGTTCATGGGCGCACAGGGGGCTGATGGGAAAACAAGAGGGGAAACAGTAGGAGAATTTGGTATTACACACCAAGTTTTAACAGTATGCTAATTGATCTTCATAGCATACGCAAATATATGGAAATCAAAGACGCCTGAAATAGCACGACTAAAAAATACACTGCTGGCATTCAAAAAGGGCACGTATGCCCAAAATGGTTAGTGGACTATAAATTCTATGTATTTAAAAAGACAAATATTGCAAACACACTGGTTTAGAGTGGAGTGGAGAGTAAACCCACAGAAACATCTGTTACTGAACAAACAACCAATCGTTGCTCTCTTACCTGTCTGTATTTTCGTTGACCCTGGCACGCTGCTGTTGCAGTGGTCAGCCACAGCTATCACGTCCACCTTGTACAGGCGACCACAGAGCAGTGAGGGTAGGGGGCAGTTGGTGTCAGTGGTGCTGCAGGAGGCCATATCGTCTCCAGAGTAGACTTTGGCGTAGAAACTCTGTCTTCCCAAAGTCTCGTCCCAAGTCAGGAAGGCGATGCCAGTCTCACATGAGTATGTGTACTCTACGTTTGCAGGGGTACAGGGCGCTGAGAGAGTGGGAGGGGAACACAGTCAGTTCCTGAACATCTCATACTTGAATACCTTGTGAATACTTCACGCAACCCGCTAACATCAAGTGGCCCCAAAGCAACAGCCTTAACACAAAGTTATTCTAAATTATAACTTACCTGTGACAATCTGAAAAGAGGAGCTGGGTTCACTATCACACTGGATTCCTCGTGCAACAGCCTGCACAGTGTAGGTGTTTCCACAGTGCAGGTCGTCCAGGACACAGCTGCTGTTAGTGGAGGATCTGCAGGATGTCGAGTGTCCACTGGAAGTTGCGCTGACTGTGACGTTCATGGCGTCCTCATCCTTGACCCAGCTGACCATGGCATGATTGGAAACACAGTCCAAGGAGTGGTCCATGATCACTGGAGCACAGGGGGCTGGGCAGGAGATTGTCACATAGATACAAATTAGTCTTTCAGAGGAATCTTTTACATGAGAGACTGAATACAAAACCCCTCCTCCTAACACACAAGTGTATCTCAGAACTAAATCTCATCAGATCTCTGAGAGTTACAGGTTGTTCGTTGTTTATTTTCTTTTATGTACAGGAGCACATTTGGTTTTTTTTATTTTGGCCACAATTTTTAACACCATCCGGATCCGGTTCTTTTTTAGAACCGGGTCCAAAGTCCCGGTTCCGGAACCGGTTCCATCACATTTGGAGTAATGGTTCCTGCAAACGGTTCCTAGATTGTAAAAAAAAAAACGTCACGTGCATTTCCATTAGAGTGCGGCACGGGCCGCATATTTCTGTCCGAACCTGACCGAGCCTGACATTATTTAATTACTAAAGCACTGAGTTTGTGTCACACAGTTGTCATGGTTACAGGCTATTTAACAGGCCGGGCGTGCGCCGTGGGTGCTCCGCGGAGAGGGAGACCTCCATGTTTGAGACGGGAGCGGGCAGCGGGAGGTCTGAGGCTTCCAGCGAGGGGAGCGGTAGAAATATAACAAGATAAGATAAAATAGGAGACACCTATCTCCCTCTTTTATTTTATTTTCAGCGTTTAATCAAGGCGGAGGCGGGCGGCGGGAGGTCCGCTTCCAGCAAGGGGAGCGGTAAACAAATAGCCAGTGTGTGTGTGTGTGTTCTGTTCAGGTGTTGTCACGTAAATAACAGCCCAAGCATGAATGCATATAAGTATTTTTTATTACATTGCTGTGGTTAATTTAAGGTAATAGTGTTACTGTAGAAATCAGAGAATTACTTTTTGTTGTTATATATTCTCAGGGAGATGATACAAGCTCTAAATCGGAAATACACACCACACACAAATGTGTATGATTGCATTTGTGTTTATTATATACTTGTTTAGGTATAGCAAGTATAATGAATATAATGTAGGAATCGGTAAGGAATCGGACCGTTAAGAAGGAATCGGTAAGGAATTGGAATCATTAAAATCCTAATGAGTCCCAACCCTAACCATCAGACTGTTTCATGTCCCCTTTCCTGTGCAATTATTAAATGAAATTAATTGTTTATTTGAAGAGGCTTAAAATGGAAAAGGGGAAACCTGCCATGCTGGTTTTACATTCAAGACAGTTATGTCAGCATGTGTCTGTCAAAATTACAAAATTAGGATTGTACAGTACATCACATAAGCAGGATGGTGACTTCCACTAGGGACCTTAAGGTCATGTCCTTGGTTTTTGTTTTTTGTTTTTTTTTTTGGCGGGGGGGGGGTTACAGTCTGGGGGAAGTTGACATCTAGTATTTTTAGAATCCATATGTTTGACATTTCTATTGTTTCTTTACCAGAGTTTTATCCTTGGCTGTGAGGAGAAGACATTAGAACATAATTTTGAAATTTTTTTTAAAATTTATAGAAAATAAATAACACCATCTTCTACACCTTCTTTTAGATTATTTAAGGTCAAGCTATTCTGAGAGTGGTAAGAGGTGCATTTGTGGGGAACTGTGACAGCAATATTTCTAAACACCATTGCTCAGCCCTGCACAAAAGCATCACCTTTGTAAAGATGAATTCACTGTGTCCTGCATTGTGAAGCATCACATACAAATTATGATTTCAATAAACCAGGATAAAACATCATATATCCATCCAACATTCAGTGATGATTACCTGGATATGGCGACCTAAAATAATCTGCACTTGGGCTTCCAAGTAAAACTAAAACTAGAGTCTCTTCACTCTCACAGTATCTTTACCTGTTGTTATATTAGTTTTGGCGTGTATGGAGCTGTTGCATTTCCCATCCCCTGCCAGCACTGTGACAGTGTAGTCCTCCCCACACTGCAGCTGGGTCAGCTCACAGGACATGCCGCTGGAATCACAGGAGTCAATGTGTCCTCTGGCCTCAGCGACGACTGTGTAATGATTTGCCCCAGCGCTGGGCCCCCAAGTCACTGTCACCACACCCGAGAGGCAGTGCAGGTTAGCAGTCACATTTGTAGGATCACAGGGTGCTAGAGAGGGAAGGGGTAGATGAATCATTACAACCATATTCATATTGTGACCTGATAGAAATACATATTTTGTTTCATTTACCGGTTGTCGCTGAGATCATGGCACTCTCAGAGCTGTTACACCTGTCGTTCATGGCCACCACACTAAACATATACGTATGAGCGCACTGCAGATCAGGGAAGAGGCAATTCTGCTCAGATGTGGAGCAGGATGAAGAAAAACCTCCTGCTCCTTTCAATATGGAGGCGTAGGACGCTGCACCGGCAGCTGCATACCAGGACGCCTGGAGCGTGTTAGTGGAGCACTCCACCATGCCTTGGACGTTCATCGGAACACAGGGAACTGAGGGAGAAATGATGATGGTGGTGCAGAGGCACAAGAGGAGGAAGGACAAAACCATTTTACTATCAACAGATCATGTCTTTTAGTTTGCTACATTTTTGTATTTATATAAAGCACACTGCTCTGCTGGGGCAACTGACAAACATACCAGAATTAACAATCTCCATAACGCTGCTGTGTCCTTCACATGTGCTGCTGATGGCTTTGATCGACACATTGTACTGCTGTCCACACTGTAAGTTAGTCATCGTACAACTTGAATCCTCTGTCATGCAGCGGAGTGCAGTGCCGTCTCCGGCCAGGGCAGTGACACTGTAGTTTAATGGCATAGATGCAGAGTCCCAGCTGATGGTCAGTACGTTGGTGCTACAGTTCAGGGTGTTGAGCATCGACTCCACAGCACATGGGGCTGACAGAAAGCAAAGAGTGAGACTCAGTGGTAGTTCAAAAAAGGACTTGTAGTAATAGATTTAGTTTTTTGGCCACTTGGGGGCAGAGTAGCTCCACAGTGCAATCAGATATACAATACTAAAATCCTTATTATTGTCTAAAAAAATAGCAGGAGTGGGACTAAGTCATTGTTTTGCAAGTCACAAGTAAGTCTCAAGACTTTGCACATAAGTCCCAATTCAGGTCCCAAGTCCTAAACCGTGAGCTGATATTGTTTTGTCAAGAAATGTTTTTATGATTTGGGGTTTTCGTAGAAAGGACGAGGTAGAGGAGGAAAATAATGTTTTTTCCTGTCCAGAAAGAAGCAAAGTGAGGATAAAAACAGCAAAGGCAAGAAAGATGAAGAAGCTGTTAGGTAAAGCTAGAGACAAAAGTAAAAAAGGAGATTTTGATGAGGATTAGATGCTCCTCCCTCTCACCAGTTGTATGGATGACTGGCTCGCTGTCAGGACTTTCACATTCACCATCCAAGGCTGACACGGTGAAGGTGTACTCCGTGCCACAGTCCAGATCCTCCAACTGGCAACCAAGATTCATTTCAGCGTCGCAGGTCACAATGTGTCCATCTGCGCTCACTGCTTTGCCAGTGTAGGACACTGTATTGGGGCTGTTACTCCAGGTTAACATGGCAGAGTTGTCGGCACAGTTTAGAGAGGCATTGAGCTGAGAGGGAGGGCAGGGCGCTGCAGAGGAAAGACACAGAACATCAGGATGGTATGAGTTGGACTGTGAGAGAATGCACATATTTCAGGGATTGCTTCCCGCTTGTCTCTACCTGTCTGTAGTATCTCCACAGAGCTCTCGTTGCTGGTGCAGGTGTCGTCCATGGCAGTCACCACAACTCTGTAAACCTGGCTGCACATGAGGCCCTCCAACATGCATGACGTCCCATTGGAAGAGCACTGCAAGTGTTCTCCGTCTTGATCCACTGCAGTTACTTGGTAGCGTAGGGCACCATGGCTTGCTCTCCAAGTCACTTTCGCAAAACTCTGGCCACAGTTTTTCATCGCCGTGACATTAGTGGGAACACACGGTGCTGGGGGAGGGAAAACCTCTGATCAGCTCAGTATTTTAAACAACTGTCTTCATTTTAAATCACCAAAAAGCATCACGACTGCCCACACATCTGGAAAGTGAAGCTTGTTCTCACTTTACAAATGTTGTTTTCATCATATGATTAAAAAAAATGTAACGTACTAACACATTACTATAGCTGAGTATTAAAAAATCCAGAGGGACAAAAACACAGTGAAGTCATGAATCTATTTCCCTTACATTTTCTATGTACTAAGTCACATTCATATCAGGCCACACTTGCCTGATACATAATTTACACACGTTTTATGATTGATTTCAGACACCTCCTGTATGTTGAAAGACTTAACAAAAACAACATAACACATTTGTCACAGTGCTCTCTTACTTTCCCTGACAGATAACTCTGTGGGTTGACTGACGCAGGTGCTGTTGAAGGACATCACTTTCAGTGTGTAATCTTGGCCACACTCCAGTGTGGAGATCATCAGGCCAGGCTCTGTGGTGATGTAGGACATTTCCTTGTCCCCGCTTGTGACCAGAGTTTCATAGCCGTCCACATTATCTGACGCGTTCCAGCTGAGGGTCAGAAGTTGTGACTGACAATCTAAGTCAGCATCCACTTTGGGTCCACAAGGAACTAGACAGAGAGAAGACAGAAAGGTAAAGTATGTGACTCTCAGAACTTCTACATGCAGGTTTATCTAGACACCTTGTTTAGGAATAACGGAAAGCAGAGATTTGAACGTCTAAATGCTAATGACACCAAGACTAGGTGCCAGGCTGCAACGCACAGTACACACCAGAAAACAAATGTAGGATGGATAAATAATAAAAGTTTTGCTGTTTTCAGATCCCTGCTAGCCAGGAAAATAATGCAAAGTATGGCCTGATGGTGGCACCAGAGCTGTGTTTTTAAAGGGTTTGTCCTTTGTACAGAGTGGCCATTTTAGAACTTCTCAGGCTATAAGAATGTAAAATGCTGAACTTAAACCTGTATTCATTTATTTATTTCTGGCCACTTGGGGGCAGCATTACACCCTGTAAACATAACGTGACATATTATCACCTTACAATGGACTTGACATGGAGATTCCACGCATGCCTATTTACACATCCAGCAGCACGGCGCAACATAGTATTCATTTGGAGTCATGTTTCTGGCAACCTGACAAATAAATCAATCTATAAATTTTCACACGTCTTTTCTGAGGGAAATGTCAGGCCCTTTAGCCACCGAATGCTCCACTATATTCACCAGCTGGTCACTAACTCTGTCTTTTGCTGTTTAATGCTGATTAGGTAGTATCCAACATACAGTGAAGTATACAATCCTTTTTGTTTAACCAGAAACAGCAAGAAACTGCCATTGCCACACCCACCAGACCCCATTTAAATAAACGGCAATTTTATCAACATAAAAGACACTTAATTCAAAGTCACCACCAGAAATGAAATATAACCAACAAAAAACATCTTTGTCTTTCCACTGTTGACATAAACCCTTACTTCACCCAGATAGATGGGAAAATATGCTGGATCTATACATGCTAAAATGAATGTTTATTTAAATGGAGTCTGGTGGGTGATTTGATGATGGAGATTTCAGGGCTGTTTCTAGTTAAACAAAAGTTATCTTAATCTTTGACAGAAAGGTCTGTCTCTGTAGGAATCCTTTCCTTAATGTTCTTAGGGACTTAATAACAATCTGAGCCTGTCAGTGGCAAAAAAGCAGTGTTTTTACATCGCAGTGTGATACCGTCATTTAAGTACAGGACAGGAATACAGTATTCTCTCCACCACTGCAACCAGCACAGTTCATCTGTATGTTTTGGGTGCCCCTGAAGGTGGTTGCATTGTCTAAGCAGCTATATTCTAAACTATTTGTGCTGTTGAAAGCCTCTAAACAATTTTCAGAGGTTTACTGGAGACATAGTGACGATATAGTGACACAAAGGGAGGGTTTAATATATATAAATCACTTATTTCAAGCAGAACATGTTCCTACCAGACTCCATGTAGAAGGCCTCAGAGGGCATGCTGGGGCACACGCCATCATGGTGGCTGACGGTGACAGTGTAGAGCTGGCCACATTTCAGGTTAGGTACCCTGCAGGTGGTATTGGTGGAGCTGCAGCTGAGAAGTCCTTGATATTCATCCACAATGGTGGCGGTGAAGGAGTTTATCTCAGGCTGGCCACGCCACGAAATCAGAGCCTCATTGGCAGCACAGTCCAGGGAGGTAGTAACGTGACTCGGTGGGCAGGCAGCTGCAATAAGGCAAAGAGATATTTAACTTGCAGAATGGAACCAAACATCACTAGACTTTGGACATTATGTAATAAAACACTGATACAGAATTTAGTCATGAAATTAGCAGCTTTAGATTCTCAATTTTAAAAGGTAGATATTAAAAAACTGCTCTGTGCTCTCTGTAGTCAGCCTAATTTAACTGGCAAATAACTCAGAATATATATGTAAATAAAGGACATACCTACATCCTTCTAATGTTTAAAGATTTGAAAATTATCATCCAGAAATGTGGTCAACCCATACAATAAAATACAGAATGTGTATACGGGTTTGTTAAGCTTGCCCAGACAAAGTTATTGACATCTTAAACCTTAATTGATTCAAAGCATCCTTCAGATGGAAGATGCAAGTCCCTCCTCCCACTTTTGTTCATTTCAAGGACACCAAATCAGCTTTACAGTAATATATTCCAAAACAAGCAGCCACACTGTACCTGTCTCTATGGTGACCATCTCGCTCTTTGAGCTGTTGCACATGAAGTTGGAGGCAATGACGTACGCTGTGTAGTTGGTGCTGCACGTCAAGCCCATGATCTTACACGTCAGATCCATGGAGCTGCAGCTGTGAATGACGCCATTACTGTCCTTTGCCATGGCGACGTAGAAAAGCGAACTGCCGGATATTAACCATGTCATTGTGATGGAGGAGGCGTCACATTCCTTCACTGCTGTTATATTCTGAGGAACGCATGGAACTAGAGAAAAGAGGACAGATTAAAATGAAAATAAACTCCACCATTAAATCGAGGATGCCAATCTGTCTCCTTCTAAAACTTTTTTTGTCTTTGATAAAACTACTAAAACTATAGGTTATTTCGATCATCAATTCCAGTTATTCTTTTTTAAATTACTGGTTTATTCTTTAAAAAAATCAGGAAATGATCTTTAAAGTGCTTGTTTTATCCAACGAACAGTCCAAAATCCAAAGATATCCCATTTATAATGATACCACACTTAACACCTCATGGTTGTACGCCTCCGCAAACAAGTCATGTTCATTAATTTGTGCCGAATTTGAGGTTATTCTCTCAGGGCCTTCTACATACATCACGTTCAAGAAAATGAGACAGACACACAGTGACCAAGACCTTTGACCACCAAGTCAGTTCATCATTGAGTTGAGTGGACGTTTGTGCAAAATCTGAAGAAATTCCTTCAAGGTGCTCTTGAGGGTATTGCTTTCACAAGAATGCGATGAACAGGGTCACAGTGACCACACAGTAACTACCAAATTCGTGTTAGTTCATCCTTGAATCAAAGTGGACATTTGTACCTTTAATATTTAAGAAACTAGAAACAATTAACTTTAACAATTACCTACACACTTAATCAATTATCAAAATAGTCACAATTACTTTTTGTCAACTGACTACTTTACTATTTCCCTTATTTTCTGTCAATTTTTAGTATCTGTTTTTTTCCACTTTCATACAGAAAGAATATTCATAACTTTATTCTTGTCACTGTTAAAACAGAATTTAATAATTATGTAAACTTGCCTCAAACTGTAACCAAGTACTTTACGATTTTTAGGTGTTTTGAGTACTTCCACATACAATATTTACAGCAGTGTGTAAAGTATGGTACTTCACAGATTCAGATTTTATATAAAGAACATATGATTATATTAGAGTCAAGCATTTAACGGTATTTATAATAGTTCAAATGAACTGCTAGTGATAACATCAAAATGCTGCTGTCACATTAATATGTCAGTACTAATAATTTAATGTACAATAACATAACGCTAACAGGAGTCACTGCTATGCTACTGTAGCTACTGAACGTTTGATACTTTAAGTACATTTTGCTGATACTTACAGAATAAGGAAAGTGATCTAAATACTTCTTCCACCACTGTTGATATCTAATAAACAGGCACTAACAGCATCTCCTCACCTGTCTGAGCCACGGGCCCAAGGTTCCTCGGGCTGGCGCATTCGTCATCGTAAGCTGTGATGTAGACGGTCAGGAACTCTCCACAGTGGACCCCCTCTATGGCGCAGCTGTTGGACATGGAGCTGCAGTTGTAGCGGCTGTTGTTTCCCCTGTTGCCGAAGGCCTCCACAGTGTAGTGCAGAGCCCCCTCGGCGAGGTCCCACTTGCTGAGCAGAACATCTGAGTTGCAGTCGGCTGAAGTTTGCAGATTCTGAGGAATGCAGGGTGCTGGAGAGAGGCAGAGTTGTTTTACTTAACTTCTAGTTTTTATTTCCAATTTATAAAAGATGAAAACTGGAAATTGCAAGCTGAAAGGGGCTTAAAAAAAATGTTGTTTTGTAATAGGATAGATCATCCAAGTCACTGCCGATGGTGTTACAAAGCAGTTGCATGTGACTTTAGCAGGATCCACCAGAGGGCGCTCACATGAGGATGGATACAAAATGATAGGTGTGTGTGATAATGTAGTCATACCTGTTCGAATGTCAACTGTAGAGCTAATCTGGCTTCTGCACTGTCCTGTGATGGCGTAGACCGTGAAGAAATAATGCCGTCCACACACTGTGTGTGTGAAATAACAGGAGTTGTCTTCAGTCAGACACTCCTGGACCACTCCCTGGGTACAGAGAAACCACAAGGCATTTTATATGTGCAATAAATTACAGGTTGTTCAACATTTTGGGAAATATGCTTATGTATTTTTTGTCAGTGGTCAGATGAGAAAATTGATACCACATGTTATGTTAAATATGAAGCTACAGCCAGCAGCTAGTTAGCTTGATTTACCCTCAGACCAAGGGGTTATCTCCAGGTCTGGAAAGTGAAGTCAATGTGGGAATGCCTTAAACCTGCATTTTTTTGTAATGGCCAGCAGGGGGCCAGAAGAAGTCTATTTGCATTGAAGTCTCCTTCAATACAGCATGATGCTGATGTCGTAAATTATGGTTCAATTAATAGTAAAATGGACGATAAAGCAGGGTTTGCTTGAGGTCATGGCTACCTTGTGATTGACAAGTCACTACCACAGCCATGTCCTCAGGTTCTTTGTCATACAGCTATGCTACGGACAGAGCCAGCAGACTAGATATGTGCCTAAGCTACATGGCTTCTGGCTTTAGCTTTACAGGCTAATCATCAATCTAACACTCGTTAGGAAAGCAAATAATTTTGTTTTTATTTGAAAGAATCCTACATATGAATTGATTTCACATAGAAAATTGTTGCTGTAAACATTTTTAGTCCAGAATGCAGTACCTGAGAGTCCACTGCCCGGGCCATGTAGTGGTCTGTATTGTTTGTGTGCTCCCAGGAGAAGACAATGACTTCGCTGGAACAATCTCGCAACAACGTCAGGTTCTTTGGAGGACAGGGAACTTTAAGGAAAAATATATTCATACATTAGTTTACACTGTGTTAACCAGCTTTAAATAGATGGACAGTTAGACAGTTAGATAGATAGATAGATAGATAGATAGATAGATAGATGACATTATAAAGGACAAGAGAGTTAAAGAAAAAAAGACGAAGTAAATGGGGTTAAATATCATCATCAAAGGCAAGCATCACAAATCCCTTTGGAGGTTAAAACGCCCTGATACTGAAGATTACGCTCCAGTGTTACTTTTCATTGTATGAGGTTTCAGGTTTAACACAAACACAGGCTCATTCTTAGCAACCTGAACACAACAGAATATGATATAGACAGTAGAACTCAATGGGAGACCCAGTTTTCAAAGGAAACACCTAGTGATGCACTCAAATAAACATGTGAATTTAGACACCAAACATCACCGAGGGGGAGGCATGTTGTAAACAGCTATTCCCAAACGACCCCTGACTGATATGACCTCAGTAATCCTTATTCTGAGGTAAAAGCAAATAAATTAAAGGTGTATGAATCTGGAATCTATTTGTCACTTCGGTGTAATTTTAATGTCAGAATTCAAATACGGATCTTTGCGCCATGTCCTGTGAATCAAACTGTTGTACAAAGTCGTAACCCAAGGCTATGAAAGCCCAATAAAAGCTGCTTTATTACAAAACAAAATCAAACACTATCAAGATGACGTTGTTTCCTTTTGCTTGTGCCTTCAGGCTTTTCCAAAAAGGTTTTATGTCACTGTATTAAGTTTTATTAATGTTTTCCCTCAAGTATTAAATGGCTGTATACTTGACATGTAACAATTACTTCCGTCATAAAATTATATTCAGCATCATCCAAGTCACGAAAGCTTCGCAGTGGACAATGTGGCCCCAGGGGTGGGGTTGGACAGAAAATCTCGACCGGGCTCTCCAACAGAATAGAGTTGATATGTGAGATGAAAGGATTAACTGCCTGCAACAAAGTAGATGGCAGGGTGGAGTGGTTAAGATGTTCACCAGCCAAAGTTTTAACAGACACGGAGCCATTCAGCCAGTTGACTGGCAGTGATGGGTTGGGTACTAATTGGTTGGATGAGTTTCTATTTTGGAAAAATGATAACCAACTCATGGCTGGGTTTGAAGTTTGGTTTTATTTCATTATTATGTAATCTGCTGTATTTATACAATTATATATCAGGGCTTTGACCACACTTTATCACAATTGGTGGTATTTACTTTCTGTTTCCTACTGAATGATGTGCAGATAATTTCCATTTGTATTCTATATCAGTATAAATTCGTTTTGAAAACAGAAATTAGCAAATGATTGCAAATGGATTGGTTTAAAATCAATCCAATATAATTCAAGGGTACTGTACATAGTAAGGGTAACACTGCTATGGCTGTTTTCATATTCGGTACAATTGATTCGTGCCATGCCCAGCTATGACTGCCCATCCCTAACCCTTCATTCTCCTGCTGCTCAGCTTTCACATATTGTTACATACAGTGTAAAAAAGTGTGCCAATCCCAAGATCCCATACTATACAGTCAACCTTCACATTGTGCCTACTAGTGATTGTATTTTGGAGACAATTTAAAGAACAACTCTCTCGCTGGCCTTCATACTCTATCACCCATGGTTGTGCAGTGTGGAAGATGAGATCAGCATTTGCTGAGCGCACGATTTCAGAGGAGACTGGCGGCATTGAGAAATGCCTTTGCAACTCTAATTGCAGACTACTATTCATGTTAAAAAGGAGTCCACTTCCATCCTTTGGTGCAGCTGCTTTTCACAACTGATCTGAACCAAACCGAGTAAACATAAACCATACTCAGTACCACCTTTTAAAGTGGACGTGGACTTGGATTGACACACCATGCCTGGGCACAGTATACAGTGTTCTGTAACTGGACTTTGGGGTCACATGTAATTCATGTGAAAGCCTCGAATGTAATGTAACTATCACTGCTCAGACAAACACTCAGCTATCATACAGCAGAGGTTGAACCTTTGGCCACAATTCCAGCATGTAGTGTACACATGGAGTCCAGTTTAATTATAAAGTACTCTTCGATCTGTGAAAACAGTTGCATAATGTCTTCTGTGACTCTGGAGGAGCTTTCAAAAGTTTAAGAAAATAATCCCATCTGATGTCACTGTGATGTCATCAGGGTTAAAGCCCCCATTACAAGCTCTAGGTGTGGAGTTTGAAAGATGTGGGTGAAGTGGGTGAAGAAAATTCAGCTCCTGACATGATCCCTAAAAAGATTTTAAACTGACATGTGAAGAGAATGATGCCCCTATTGTACATATACTTTCGACATGTCCAGCAGAGGAATAATATCCGACAGATAATACCTGAAATTCTGAACAAGCAGTTGCAAGTCAGTCTTGGGCTCAACCACTGAACTTTAAGACTTCCCCTCCTTTGAAAGAGGAAGGATCATTTTTGGCTGAGATTTTGCTGAATCACTGGAAGTAAAACCACCCACTCCTTTATGAAAAGTAGGCTGCAACAATGACTCAGCTTGGTGGTTATGAGAAGGTCAGTCTCTAGTGTTTTACTTTGTGATTATTGTTTCTCACCGGTTTGAAAAGTGGCCAAAGTGGTGTTCATCATGTTCTTGCAGTTCTCTGACATGGGTGTCACATGCACCACGTAGCTCTGGCCACAGCTCAGTCCAGTGATCCGACAACTGTTGCTCTGGCTGGTGCACGTCAGCATCGTGCCATTGTCGCCCAACGCAGTGGCCTTGTAGGAGTCGGCCCCAAACACAGCCGACCATTGCACCATGGCGGAGTGAGTGGCGCAGGTGTAGTCCACAGAAACTGCTGAAACTGGTCTCAGCTCTGCAAGTAACACAAGATAGATTTTTTTTTTTATCAGAAACTAGTAAGAAATAATGATGGAGTGATTGCTGACTGTACTTAAGTTTTGTATCTCATCGCCCATTTTCTGCACCAACCCTGATTGGAGAGTTGGTTCATGAGTAAGAGCATTGTTTTGATCTGTTCAAAACTATCACATTATCTCTGACAGGAGCAGCCTGACAATAAACTGGTAAAGCTGTATATTTCCATATACAATATTCTATAAAAACATCAAAATAATCACCTTAGATTTCATTTTTTTTCTCAGGTTCATGTTTACATGACAACCTCAGCACCAAGTAGGTTGTCAGAGCTTCTGAATCATTTTTCCCCTGAGGATCATATTCTGCATGTCTGAAAGGAGCGCCTCAGAGAGAATAGCTGACCTAGATCATAATCACCAAGTTACTGATATTGGTTTGGCTCTGCCGACTCACTGTTGGTGGTGTATGTGTAGTCTGTGGGCTCGCTCGGCAACAGGAACTTGTTGAATGAGGACACTGATATCAGATAGGTGGAGCACGGGAGAATGCCGTGAACATCCATTTGAGTGTCTGTAATGTTGTACACAGACGGCGGGCTGGAGGGGTCATCAGTGTCCTGGACGCTGACTCGGTATAACAGAACATCTTCCACTGGCTGCCATGTCACCCTCGCCGTGCCGCGGCCGGTCTGTGTTACTGTGACTTCTGCAGGAGGCTGCACCACTACAGACAGACATAAGGACTTAGTCAGAGGAGATAACATTCAATTTGATAATGTATATGACTAAATTATTATTACACTGGTATACACTTAAACACTGGTTTGAAACTAATTATCATGACCTCTTTGATCTCAGGGTCACTGCTGCCATTCCATTTATGAATTCATACTCTGCTATTACAGTCAATGACAAGTTCAACAGTGTCAAAGGGGCAATTCACATAAATCATAAAAGTACATGTATTCTAATTTACTCAAAGCAGTGTCAAAGCAGGCTGAAAGTTTTCACTTTCTGTGCAGAGGTTTTGAGATATCCACCTCTGCGTCATGCTTTGCCTTTCAATAGAGTCGAGTTGAATGGCATAAATAATTAAAAGATTACATGTGAAAAAATCCATACCACCGTGTCTTCCCTAAAACTTTATCCATATTACTGATCATCTACACATCTTCCTGTTTTTGTAGGAAGTATTTGTTCTGTAACAAATGTAAGAAGTTCCAATGAAAATTGTCTACACTGAGGTCTGGATTTTCCAGACAATCGATCCGACAACTATCGGACAAATTTTTCTGGAACAGTGGGAAACGTTCCAGAAACAAAATTCCCTTCAGCTGAACTGTGTTGAGGTGGAGGCAAAACTCTCAGAGACAGAAATCTCAAAACTCAGAATAGAAGAATAGACTTAACTAGAAGCCAAAAATAACTCAAAGCTATCTGTATGGCTTTATAATGTATGGCTCGAGGAAGGATTTGGGTGAACTGGCCCTTCAAATTCATAATTTCTGTAATTTTGTTACAGTTAAAAACATAGAATATTTTATCCACTTTCCAAATGGACGGTCTGTGACATATATTAAAAAGCTTAATTGAACTTGTCTTGGTCATTAGTTAATAATGCACTCAGTAAACATAAGCAAGGCTCTGAGGTTCTGTTCTGCTGTCATCTGTGTTTGTACATGCAGAGACATGTTGTCTGATCAACCCTTCCTAAAACAATTTCGAGGCTCAAAATGGGCAGAAACTGAACACTCACAGGTCGTGATGGTCCTCACTTTACTTCTGCTTCCATGGCCGGCCTTGTTGGCTGTGACAATGTAGCAGTCGTAATTGGTGGAGGGCTGCAACCCTTCCACCACGGCAGTGAAGTTGGTGTAGGTCAGGTTGACCATCTGTCCATCAGCCTGAGAATATATCAGCAGGTAGTAGTGATCCGCCGAGGATACCTTAGTCCACTTTACCATGATTGAAGTACTCGACAGTGCCTGGCCAGCTACTATTTGCGATGTGGCAGGGACTGTAAGGAAAGAGCAGGGGACAGGGCATTATTTAGGATACTAGATATTTGCTTTGTCTCTGTGTGTAAGCTTATAACATATTTTTCTTTTTGAATAGCTCTTGGGAGCTGGTTTTATGTAGTCTAACACGAATCTGATATTTTGCTTGATAGGTATTTATAAATGTATGTCACAGTTTGGCCTTTGATAGAGAGTGAATGGCATGGCGATGCTGCCCCAACAAAATTAACAATCATTCCAATCACCACAAGAGTAGATTTACTGGGGGGAATGCAGGGGACACGTCCCCCACAATATTCATAACATACGCATGTGTCCCCATCCACGTGATGAAACCATGAAAATAGCAGATGACTTCAATTTTGACCAAATTAAAGATATTTACACCACAAACTGATGCTGAAAAGATACAAATTGTTGCATAATAATTTACCAGAATGCAGGAAATTAAGTGTTTGATGCTCCCTCCAATGTTGAAACAAAACCTGTGGCCTTGCCAATCACCATCACAAACAAGGTGTTACGACTATACTACATGAATGTTGTATTAAGTGCTGTCTTTTTTTACCTGTGGACGCTTCATCTGTAGCCATACACACCACAAAATAGAACTGAAAGACTTTGAGGGTCACACTGTACTGGGCTCCTGGCCTCAGACCGTTGACCACCGTCTCTGTCCTGGATGCTGGCAGAGTCACCACAACAGGTGCAATATTTGTATTGTTTTTCACCCGAAGGTCTAAAAAATAGTTTGTTGCCCCAGGATATTTCTCCCATTTTACCAGAATCGCAGAGGGCCCTGAGGACTTTGCTGACAAGATTTTGCACCCTGTAAGAGATGGAAATACATGGCACTGAAAACAGTTGCTTGATTTGAGAAATAAAATGCATTATTGAAGTTATGATTATTGATAATATGATATTTATTTCTTTAAAAACAATCCAAGCTATGGCAGTACAAACATTCTAAAATATTACAATCACTAAAATTTACTGGTTTACTTGGTTTACTTACCTTCCGCACTGTAAGGTATCTGTAAATAACAGGCACAATGTAATCAACAACATGATATAAATAATAAATATATATAGATAAATATATAAATAAAACCAGATTATATTCATATTGTTGAGTTGACAGGTTTTAACATTAAAAATAATATTTACCTGGGTTAGAGATACCAGTGCTAAAGAAAAGCCTATGGCTCCCAACAATCCCATCTTTGACATTGACTGCGGGATTACAATTAGTTTAGTATACAAGGGAGTCAAATACAAAAGGTGTTCTGGATTCTTTTGAGCTTCAGCCCAGCGTGCGTGGGAACCAATCAGTAGGTCCCAAATGGGGGCAGGCTGTCCCACCAACCACCCCAGGCAGTCAGGAGGGAGGGATGGAGGGAGGGATGGATGAGAGTTTGGTGAAGTCACGGATGAGAAGAAGGTCCCTCTATCTGCCCCTCTGTCTCTTCTCTCTCTCTCTCTCTCTCTGTCTCACTCACAGACACACACACACACACACACACACACACACATACACACACACACACACACACACACACACACTGTCTCTCACGCATCTATCAGCTTGCATATCATCCATCAAAGCCATTTAGTGTCATAACTGATCTGTCTGTCTGCTTGTAGTGTGTCATTGTGAAAGTAATTTTCCAGCCACACCAATCTGATCCTGTGTTACATTTTTAGGTCTCGTCTTGTATTTGTCGGGACCTATAAATAGACTTAAGACTACATTTATTATATAAGTTTGATTGAAGTCTTAAAAAAGTTGTACACATCATATTTACATTTTGTGCCATTTTTTATTATTTTAATTTCATTTATTTAGTTAGGATGGTCCCATTGAAATACAAGATGTCTTCCTCCAGGGAGTCCTGGTCAAGATGCTGGCACATCAGCATCCCTGTGTTTTACTACTGTTTTGGGAGGTCCTAAGGATCCTGCATCCTCTTTAATAGCTCATTTGGATTTTTTTTTTCTGGATGTGAAGTGATTTAACTGTGGTTTTTCAGTACAGTTGCTTCTGTTGTTACAGATGTTACAGTTCCTGATATCCCATTGGAAACTGATGCGGACATGGAGATCACCCAGTTTATTATCCAAAGCCTGCACAATGGCTAGCAGGATGCTACTTGGGTAGGTGCCCATATTCTCCATCTTTTCCTTGATGTTTACTGATGTTCACATATGAAACCTCTACTTTGCCAGCTGGCAGAAGTCAGCAGGAGAAGCGTTTACAGACTGGTGAGCTGATTTCTTCGTCCTGATGAGTGACGTCCAAAGTCAACCACAAAAAGCACCACTGACACTTGCAAAAGAAGACATAAGAGTACGGGGGGGTGGCTGCCAAGCAACCACACACAGCTGTGGACCAGGGACATTTCCAGTTGTGTTTAAGACAACAAAACTGGGTACTTTAAGTCAAAAAAACAAACTTTTCCTAACCCTAATCAAGTGTCTTTTGTTCTTAAACCACAGTGATGTCACTACATTAAAAAAAACGTATAGCGATGTAAAGTTTAGTATATCAGATATATGATATATACAAATGTAACATATTCATGGTTTGCAGAAACGCACAAAGCATTCATTCTTGCAACTGGGTCAGCTTTCAACCTTTATCAGCCAGAAATGCACTGGACACACACGCACAAAAAAAAAACACAGTTCAGATTTTAGGATCTAATTCTCAATTGGCGTTTCCAGAGTTGTATCCTAACATCTGCTGTTTTAAACTTTAATTTGGATCTGTATATATTCGTCTAGGTGGTGTTTTCTTTGGATTTCAACAATTACAGTTGTGTTATAGGGTTAAGAATTTGTTGGTGCTAAATTTACCATAATTTACCAGTTGGGCTACAGGTTGAGACAGAATGTAAAGCCTTGAATGTCACATCCTCTCAGAGGAAATGAAAAAACGTATGTAAAATATCAATCCAGACTGAATGAATGAATGAATGAAACTGTGAACTACACTTTAATGAATTTTATCAATGTACCAGCAGCGACAACAACTCAAGGGAACAAATAATGAGGTGATCCACTTTAAACTTCAGTTCAAACTGATGACAGGTGCCTGACCGACATTGATCTTATCGCAGCATGCCATAAGTTTTGTGTTCAGAGGTCCCAGTGTACATGCAGCTTAAACTTTCCTGACCTACTTACACAACCTATAGAACAGAAACAAGCTATCGATCGTAGAATCAACCCAAACAACAGTCTGTTGTTTAAAAACTGTCAAGACATTATGTCATCCATTCATTTTCACCTTGTCTCTTAGTCTTAGTTTTATTTCTCTCTAGTTCTTTCCATCCTCCCCCCATGAATCCAAGCTACTGTAAATATCTAGAATCTGAAAGCATGCAGTGACTTTACACATGGCCCTGTTTCTGTGTTAACAGTTTTTTTTCATCCCTGGAACAATACATGAGAACACAGTGAATGACCTGAGGCAAAGAGATAAAGACTTGGGAGGGGCCGCCCAAGCAAAGGAGACAAGTGCCACTGAAACCCAAGTCAAGAATGCAAACTTGGGAATTGGGACTCAATCTAAAAGGGAATGAATTTACGAAACACCTTCATTCTTAGAACTGTCAATAAGTTGTGTTTTTTTTTTTAACCTGCTAACTTTTAAAGGTTTAAAGGTGTTTGGAAATAGACTTGAATGAAAAATGAAGTAATTTCCTCCTGGAGAGGCTAATCCCTGAACTTGCTCTATGTAGGCTACATACTGGGCTGAAAAGGATCTTTTATCTCAGGAGAATAAAGGGCTATCACCTCCTGGTTCTTCATCGTGTATTAGAAAAAAAGGAAGTCAACATGAAAGTGGATACGGGCAATAAACATGCCAGGAAACTTAAGCTGCCCCGCTTAAACAACAGAGCAATTTTACAGCACAGTGAATAAGAACAAGTGGTGTGAACAGCTTGATATTTCATTGTATTTTTATGTGACTGTGATATTGTCCCGAAGTAGACACTGTTACAGGTCACAGGTGTTGCGCATCTTATGATGCAACATCTCACAAATTTCTCAAGTCATTTGAAGTAAGAGCACTGCACCTGTTCCTAAAAATATGAATACAGTGATGTTGTATCAAAAACGTTATCTGTTATTAGATTTCAAATAAAGTAGGCCGTGTGCTCAATCGGTTCTATTAAGAATATATTAAACCTCTTGAGGATGAAAAAGAGGACTGACTATAGCTGTAAACTCAAGGCAAATAGTGTAGGAGGCACGTGAAAAGATTTCTGGATGTTTTTATTAAAAGTCAGTTAAATTTGCTTGAAAACTGAATAATACACATTATATATTTTAGTGTGAAGAAGGGCCTAACCTCACACTGAAGTACACTAATTCAAATGCTGCTGAAATGGTTATGTGTAACCTAGACTTATAAAAAAAATTTAATTTCAAACCAGATTTAGTTAGCGTTTAATCTAGATGTCTAAATCATCAAATAAATATTTCACAAGTATAGTTACTGTATAAATACTGTAGCCTAAATATGTGATATAGTGTAGTGAATGTGATCTATCAATTTCATATTACTGAACACTGTCGCTGTGTGATGTAAAGTGCTTTCTAGAAAGACAAAAGTCTGGCAGTGACGGTGGCGGTGAGGGGGTTGAGTTACCAGAATTTACTCCTGAGACCATGTGGTTGAATAAAATAAATTAGCCGGAATGGGAGGTCCCAGCTGACCTACCTATTATCGTCCATCCCCACTAAAATCTGAGCCCAGCCTTACTCCATTGAGATGAAAGTATTTGAAATAAAACTCAGATTTTTTTGTGCCTTTTTTTTAAAGTAATATTCACAAGAAATATGTCATCATTTTCACACCACTTTGACAGAAAACTAGAATCTGATTGAATGACTCATTGATTATTGACCTCGCGGTAAACCATAGTTCACAGCTCATCATGATGGCATGAGATCAGACCAGATCGGATACCCTCCATACGGCTATTGTAGACAGTCACTTGTTATGAGCAGGATAAAAAAAAAAAAAAATACAATTAGCACCTCATGGTTGTCTTCCTGGACGAGCCAGTGAAGTTGCAGTTAACATCCATTACTGTCCAGGCTCATTATTTGGCCATGACAGTTTACAATTCTTCAAATGTAGATGTTGCAGCGAAGTGGCTACAAATTCTAAGTATGGATGCTTCAAACACAACATCAACCCAGCAGGACAGAAGACCTTTGACCTTTTGGATTCAAAATGTTATCACTTCACCATTTAATTCTATTATTATTGATTTATATCATCTCCCATTTCTTTTGCTGTAGCATGGTGAATTTTTCAGCACCAGTCAGCTCCTTAACCACCTCATCTGTTCCTGACCCTCTCCTTCTCACAGGGAGGCAGAAAGACCAGAAGAGAGAGCAGCCAGGGTCCGTGCCGGACTCTCTGTCTTTCCTCCCAGCCAGAGCAGGGAGCTTCTCTAGCGGAGAAATACAGCGTAGAGTCGGTGATCCACCAAACTGGACCATTTTCTGCTGGAGAAGCGCGTGGCTTGTGCCGTCTCACAGCTGATGTGTTCCAGGCATTAGTAGCCAACTAGTGTTATTTGGGAGAGTTGGGCTTGGTAGGGCTCAGGCTCAGTATTTTGTGTGATGATCTTGGATGGGCCAGGGTTTGGGCCTTAACTCACCCACGTCGGTTTGGTCCTGGTTGTAATTTTTTCAGCCCGTTGAGAGCTCAAGTTGTGTGAGGACACAATGCCCTTAAACGATGACCTTTAAAATCACAAGAATAAGATGAACTCAAGGTCACAGTGACCTTGGGCTTTGACCACCAAAATCTCATGAGGTCATCACTATCTTAGTGGATGTTTGTACTAGATTTGAAAAAATGACTTTAAGGAGTTCTTAAGATATCACAATCATGAAAATGGGATAGACAGACAGACGGATGAACAAACCAAAAAAACAATGCATCCGGCCACGAAAATCACAGGCTTAAAAAGGATTTGCAAAAATGGAGCATGAGTGGACCATTGTTTAATTGTATCCGTTTATATCCAAAATCATTTCCTGTCATCTAACTAAAATGGGAGAAGTCTTTGAAACCCAATCCACTTTACACTTGGCAGGTGAATTGCTGAGGACCCTAGGAAGTGCAGTGTCAAGTGCAAGCTTTAGAGATAATTCTATGGGACCATATGGATTAGTTGTCCATTATGAACACACTGTGTAATGCATTAAGAGGGGACCTCTATTAATTGTTACAAAGCCAAAGGCATGCTGGGTACAGCTTGTTCTCCATCTCTTGCTACAGTATACAAGAACAGATAAAGAAAGACAGATCAGAGATGTTGCATTATAGCAAACTCAAACATTTCAAGCATCAGCAATGTAACTTTTGGAATGAGCACATTTGTTCGTGGAAATAGCCTGGTTCTAAATTGCTTGCTAGCAAATGACGTGTATATTTTAGCATTGCAAGACACAACTTTGTCATGGCAGGTGTTTTCCTAAGGATCCAAGGAAACACAGTGTCGAGTATAAAGTTGTTTGGATAAGTGGTTGTTAAGAAAACTGCAAGCAATTGGCCCGTTCCAGACAGGCACATTTTGAACAGGCACTGCACTACTTGTCTGAAATGTGTTTTCATGGAAAGCAGAGGATTCACACATCAGAAAAGCAGGTGCTCATGTGGATACACGTGTGTCTGTCTTGCAAGACTTTACATTGAGATGTCTGCAGTTATAGCAAGATACGCTGAATAATCTCCATTGAAATTTTTTACCGACGGCTTATGTAAGCTGCTAAAAGACCTCCATATCTGTGTGTCTCAAAGAAATACCACCTCTTCGGCTGAGTCATGTCCCATGTTTCAGCTGTGAATGGTAACTATTCCCACTGAGAGTCACCACAGTATCATTATTGATAACCTATACACTTTACAGTGCACTGGGAATAACACCTGACTCATCCCTTTTGTGTTTCGAGGGACTTCAGACAACTGAAACTTGTGCTGTGAAAAGGGTGCAGGGCGGCACATGTTTCTGGGATGGGTGCCCTGTGACGCTGGTGGCTGGTTGTGTTTTAAAGGAAAAATGCACTGAAACATTCAGACATATTTTCATTGTCAGACGTGCACAAAGTTCATTGTAAGGGCAAGTGATATGGTGTCTAATTTGAGATCCTGAGGTCACCCTGGTGGTTGACCTCTGTGCTAAGGATAGAAAGGCATCATTAGCTCCTCTACCTGCTTTTATCTCTCCTGATGCCCGTGTTAATGACATCAGTTGCCAGGAGCATTATGTTAACCTGAGTGCTCCAGTATCGTCACGCACATGAGCTCTGGTGATGGCAAGAAATTATAGATTGTAAACAAATATGAGGAATGAATCCAGAACGATGTTGAGTAACTTTGGGTGTCACCAAACTGGTAGAACCTGAGATACATGACCTCCTCTCCACCATGGAAACCTAGTAGAGGACAAGCTACACAATCAAGATGCAAAACTCCT
Source organism: Epinephelus lanceolatus (assembly GCF_041903045.1). Taxonomy (NCBI): domain Eukaryota; kingdom Metazoa; phylum Chordata; class Actinopteri; order Perciformes; family Serranidae; genus Epinephelus; species Epinephelus lanceolatus. The sequence continues at coordinate 33,668,713 of NC_135739.1, forward strand.
GTATGAACATGAGCATTAAAGATGGGGTAGAGCTGTTTGTGCTCTTAAAATGCATGAAACTGCTCCACAATTTGTCCACAATAAGACAACGGCAAGGCTGCAGAGCAAATGTGTCCATTATCCCTTACTTATTCAATTATTTTCCTACAACACAATCAAGCCATTTATTGCAAAGCACCTGCCACAAAATCACATTGAGTTTTATTTAAGTCTTTGTTAAGATCATATTCTTAGTGACCTTATCATCTGTATGAACTGCTTATTTGTAGTTGTATAATCTGATACTGTAACTGTTAATGTCAACCAGTATGCTGATGACCTTCATCTGTATTGCTCTATTCAACTGACAGTTGTTACCAGATAAGTATAATCCCGCATTTTTAATCTGTTTTATTAAATGTATAAATTTATGGAGGTTCCACAACTTTATGCAGTCGAAAGGTGACAAATATGTGGAAATAGCAAATGGGCATGGACTCCACTTAGGACTGATCTTCATGAAATATGACAGCTACAGTAGCTTGGAAAAAAGCAACATGGGTAGTTAAGAGCTGGTGTGAAACTTTTAACAGCTGAAACAATTTAAATTCAGCCAACGACTTTTAGTAAAACAGAAAACACAGGGGAGGCGAACACATGTAAACTAGACTCATAGATAGACTAGATCATAGATACATAAAGCAGGTAGTGTTAGAAACCCAACATTCTGCCTCAAAAAAGAGAGATGAGAGGGGGTGGAGTTCCTCAGTGTTTTTGGGCAAGGAAGGTGGTTAAAGCCACTGATGAACTCATGCTGTGCTGTTTCACATGGTACCCAGTGTGCCGCAACGAGAAGCCTAGTACTTGCGGAAGTGGGCTGGCAGCCAGTAATTGGGCTTGATGTGAGGCAGCCCACTTTTATCATGCAGAAATGGGTGTGGTTTCATCTAAAATGTGCAAAAAATGACACACCCCTTGGGGCCTCCAGGGGTCAATGATTATATTATTATTATATGTATTACAAATGTAATCATTATTGCTTAAATAAAAGTAAAGAAATATATTCAGAACTCTTTTTTTAAAAAAATTTGCCTTAATATCATCATTCATTCATTTTCAGTAATGGCTTATTGGGGGTCACGGGGGGGCTGGAACCTATTCCAGCTGATATTGGGTGTGAGGCGGGTACACCCTGGACAGGTCACCATACTATCACAGACAGGCAACCATTCACCTTCAGCCAGATTGGAGTCACCAATTAACCTGCATTAACCTGTTGGGAAGAAGCCAGAGTACGGAACTCCGCACGGAAGGGCTTCCCCGCCCCAGGTTTGAACCAGACAACACATTCTCACTCTGACGTGAGGCAGCCCGCTTTTACATATTGATGTTTCATCATGCTAACTTTAAAGGACGCCTTTTTCGTTGGTTTCTGACACCACAAATCACTACCCAAGTGCTGGATTTCAATGACTTCGGAGTGAGGGCTCAACCCGGAACCCTCTTGCTGTGAGGCGACAATGCTAACCACTGTCCCACCATGCCACCCCTTGTATCAACATTCATCAAGGGGCGACAGTAGCTCAGTCCATAGGGACTTGGGTTGGGAACCAGAGGGTCTCCTGTTCAAGTCCCCATCCAGACTGGTAGCTGGAGAGTTGCCAGTTCACCTCCTGGGCACTGCTGAGGTGCCCTTGAGCAAGGCATATATTCTTATATTGTTCATCAGGAAATTTCTGTTTTTAGCCAAAGCCGTGATTGTTGTTCCAGATTGGGAGGTTTTCTTTCCTCACTTGTTACAGTAATTAAACTAGGACACACCTTTCTACCATGGTGCCTGAGATTACAGACAAGCTATGAAAGGCTGAGAGCACATGAGCTGGATACAAAAGGTGTTCCAACCAGACCTCTTTCTTTGTAGCAAGGGAAAGTGGAAGTGTTGACGCACTGCAATTGTGCTAAGTCATCTTTTAGTGGAGAAAAAAGAAAAAGAAAGAAAGAAAGAAAGAAAGTGTAAAGATCTTTATAATAAACTTTATAAATAACAGCGTATCATAAGTATTCCCTGCAAAAAAAAAAAAAAAAAATCAGGTGGTTTAACTTAAATATTTAAGTTTAATGGATGCTTTAAATATTTAAGTGAATGAACTTGCATTTATTAGTTGTTTGAACTTAGTCTATTGAGTTTAGTTAAGATTTGGATTGACTGATTTAGTTTATGTAACCCAGTTAAAGGGCCAGTGTGTAAAATGGGTTGAAAACTGTTGGAAACAGTGACATCAGTGGTCAAATTCTAGATTGCAGGGCTCACTCGCTCACCCCTCCCGTCGGGTAAATGACGGTGGCCTCGTAGGGACAAAAAGCCTCGCGCACGAGTTTTTCAGGAGTAGGTCTATCTAGCGACAAGGTGAATGTTTATTTAGAAATCTAAACCATGTTACGATATTGTAATGAATCCCTCACGAGCAAGAGACCAGAGGAGCGTTCGGGAAAAAGGCCCGTTTATTTGAGCACTCCAGAAACTCCGGTAACACTCCACTCCGTCCCAAACTCTGACTCTTCTACATTAAAAAACACTTTTTAACTTTACACACATACTCATTTACGATACTGAGTGGGGACCCCCCTGGTAAACAGTGCTCAGCTGTTTATTTAGCCTAGCAATATCTCCGGACTATAGTAGCTGCAATGGATGACTTTGAACGCGATTTTGAAGAGTTTCTTGTAGCGGACACAGACCCAGAGCCATACCTGTTTGAGCGGAGCATACAGATGAGGAACTCCATGTGTTTGATGCTGAGCGGGTGAGAAGAGAGGCTGAATGCACAGAATGGGATTTGGTGCTACTGCTGCCATTGTTGGGGAGATATATCACCAGGAGGAAAAGCGCCACAGAGAGTGCATCACAAGGAGTGAAGTTGCGTCTTTGTTTCCTCGCAGATGACGGTTTGGGTTCATTCTCTCCTGTTGCGTGGTAAGTGTGGTCCATTCGCAAACTTTATAACTAAAAAAACTTTTCACTACTCTCTATCGATGAACTACTAACACTCTGCTGTTTCCTCCTCCTTCTTCCTTCCTTCCGCTGTCTTCGTTCGTTCATTTATACACGCGAAACGCGTTCTCTGGCTGGCTGGATTGTCCGCTCGGTCTGCCGTACATACATGGCGGCGCAAGATGGCGACCTCTCTAAAGCAAGGCCCTTGATATATATATATATATATATATATATATATAAGCATAATTATAAGGCTACGAAAACCAAACGAATTTTATTTTATAGCGATCATACACTTGTATAAACATATTAATGGGTAGAATATTCAGATTCAGATTGACAATAAACCATGCCAAATATTACACACTGGCCCTTTAATGTTACAGCACTAAAAATCTTCACTGATTAATGTGTAGTATTCTCCCAGCTAAACACAGTAATGTTACAGTTTGTTTAGTAAGTGTGTATTAATATTAACGTTCTGTGGTTAAGGTCATTTTTTATATGCAGGTCCTGTTCATTTCAGTGTTGATGACAGTCGTCAAAAACATCTGTTGGAATGATTCTTTCTTTCTCTTTCAGAAAAGGTTACAAAACTGAGTGCTGCTTCATTTCATATAGACTCACACAAAGCCACACAAGTGAGTAATAGTTACTTCTCTATTGCTGTTAAGTGTAAAACAGTACAGCAGACTTTTTTTTTTTTTTTTTTTTTACATCTGGACAGAGGGAATAGTGTAGTGTAATAGTGTCATAGTGTGGTATGGCACCACCCAGAGGTGCAGGTCTAAGGCTGCTGCCAGTCCGGAGAGGATTGACAAGGCCCGCAGGTTTGTGAACAGTGTTATAGCTCCATAAGTTCATTGTTTAGGTGGCAGCTTTGTACATCACCCTCGCATAAGGTTTGACACTCGGGGGTGATTTTTGCATGATGGAATTTATTTCACCATGAGGTATGGAGGATATGATATTTTTTAAACAGTTTAACTGAGTCCATTAAAGCCCAACTTCAGCAACAGTGAAATGTTCATGTTGGACAGTTTGTTCCCTGTTGAAGTTGAGCCTTAAAGGGCCACTGTGTAAAATGGGTTGAAAACCGTTGAAAACAGTGACATCAGTGGTCAAATTCTAGATTGCAGGGCTCACTCGCTCACCCCTCCCGTTGGGTAAATGACGGTGGCTTCGTAGGGACAAAAAGCCTTGCGCAGACAAGAGTTTTTCAGGAGTAGGTCTATCTAACGACGAGGTAAATGTTTATTTAGTAATCTAAGCCATGTTATGATATTGTAATGAATCCCTCACGCGCAGGAGACCAGAGGAGCGTTCGGGAAAAAGGCCCGTTTATTTGAGCACTCCAAAAACTCCGGTAACACTCCAGGGGGTAAAAGACTCCGTCCCAAACTCTGACTCTTCTAGCGTGACACACACACTCCATACACACATACTCGTTTACAGTACCAAGCGGGCACCCCCTCCCCTCTCTGCTCCGCCAATCTCCAGCCCGCACACTGACTGACAGTGTAGCCGGTAAACAGAGCTCAGCTGTTTATTTAGCCTAGCAATATCTCCGGACTATAGTAGCTGCAATGGACGACTTTGAACGCGATTTTGAAGAGTTTCTTGTAGCGGACACAGACCCAGAGCCATACCTGTTTGAGCCGGAGCATACAGATGAGGAACTTGGATGCTGAGCGGGCGAGAAGAGAGGCTGAATCCTCCGCTCCCATTTTAGTGCACAGAATGGGATTCGGTGCTACCATCGTTGGGGAGATATATCACCAGGAGGAAAAGCGCTGCAGAGAGTGCATCACAAGGAGTGAAGTTGCGTCTTCTTTTCCTCACAGATGACGGTTCGGGTTCATTCTCTCCTGTTGCGTGGTAAGTGTGGTCCTTTCGCAAACTTTATAACTAAAAAAACTTTTCACTACTCTCTGTCGACGAACTACTAACACTCTCTGCTGTTTCCTCCTCCTTCTTCCTTCCATCCGCTGTCTTGTTGGTTTATTTATACACGCAAAACGCGTTCTCTGGCTGGTTGGATTGTCCGCTAGGGCTGCCTTACATATATGGCGGCACAAGATGGCGAGTTTTTTTAATCATATACGTTTTCATTAAACTAAAAATCTTAGTGTGAAAATGTGCTGTTTAATGTGATAGCTTGCTAATAAGCCTTGCTAGCTAACGTTAGCCAGCTAACACTCGGTAAACCTCCACCACCAGAGTTGGTCAGCTGGAAACTTTACCACAAGTAGTCAACCACCAGAAACTCTAAACAGCCTGAAATCACTTCACATTAAGTTTCAAAATTACCTAAAGTCATTGACTCTCAACTACTTTGCTAAACCATTGTCTAACATTAGCCTAAAGTATGAAACAAGATGGCGGACGGTCTAACGTTAGCGAAGGTGCTACATTGACATAATTTTCCATGTTTGTTCTGCGACCAACTGCGTTAAACTAAGACAGCACATATTTATAAATATTAACATCACAGCAATTGATTTCCTTGCTGGGTTGCCTGAAGTCATTGATTTAGGTACCCACTCACCTCATCTCTCCTTTCAACTGCCACTGCGTGGTCACTGACCGGTCAGGTTAAGTACACCACGATTTCACTTTCAAAACGTATTCCTCCGCCATTGTCGTCTTCTTTTAATGGCAAATTGCAATCTGGTGGAGCATGATTGTCAACTGATGTAGCATGAAAAAAAACTGCTATTAATTCTGTATCTTGTAGACAGATGGAGATGCTACACGACTACATTTTCAGGACTATTTACACGGCACCTTAACCCTATGGGCCTGAACGAGGCATAGTGCATCCAAATTCACACTTGTTCTTTTCTATTGATTTTCTCTGCGACCGTGAGCGGAACACAGCTTTCCGATAAGACCAAGCACTTGTCGGTAGTCCAGTGTTTTCACAGCGAAAAAAAAAGATAAAGTTACACTAAAATGATGTATAACAGAGCTTTCGTACAGCTTTGCACACACATTACTCTTAAATGGATTACTCGCGAATGCTGGCTCGCACAGAAATGCCACACATACTTGAAAGTGCAGGACCAGAGCTTTCCAGTGATACCACACGCATCATTGTGCTGTCATCCCATCATGCTATAAATACAGATCAATTGTCTACAAAATAAAATCCTGACAAATTTCTTTACAATCCATTATACATATAGTGAGGAATATCGTATCTTACCACGTCTTAGGCTTGCGTGTGTTTCTCCCTGACTATCCACGTTTGTAGTCCGGCTTTCAAGATGCAAATATCTCCATATTGTCCAGTTGACACTCCATCAAACTTTGTATGACAAGACCAGCCATTTCACCTTTGCGCCCCCAGACAACTGAGACCTAATTATGCATGCTGACAGGGCCGTAGTCACCATATACATTGAGGGGGACACGTCCCCCCCAATGCCCAAATTATTTTTTTTTAACTGCAAACAAAGTGGCAAATATTATCTTGGAGGACATCATTGCACTTGGCTGACTATTTTTCTATGATCTTAGATGTAAATATTGCATGTTTCTTTCAGATAAATCACATTTTTGACTTATAATGAAAAAATGCTGGCAATCATGTCCGCCTGGCACAAACCCAGTGACGTGCACAGACTTTTTGAAGTGCAGAGGCGAAAAGAAAAAAAAGGGCACTTTAGCGCACATTTTGGCTCCCAAGAGGGCACTTTAGTGTGTGTTTTGGCTCCCAGGAGGGCACTTTAGCGCGCGTTTTGGCTCCCAAGAGGGCATTTCATTGATATAAAAATGAATATAAAATACAGGCACATAGAAGGTCATGGAATGATGGCAAATCTGGATTGCCCAGATTGTCCTGAAAAAAACAAGCATGTGTATGTAGCCTTTATAATGACTGTGATATGATCTTTAAAGTAAAGGCAGTAAAAATACCCCAAAAAAGGCCTAGGGCCCATAGGGTTAACTATCTGAAGCGCAAGTCCATCCTCGTTTGACAGAGAAAGCACTACATAAAAAGAAAGCATAGAGTGACCAAAGTGTTACTGTGAACCAAGCTTATAAGAGGTGGATGATCATGGGGTTTTTTTGTCATCATTAAACCTCAATACTATGCTGGATTTGTTGGTTGCTGCTTATTAAAGCTCTACTCAAAGTTGGCATGGATAATCCAGCTCAAGGAGGGGGGCGAGAGAGTCGCGCATATAAAGCAGTAAATCAGATGACACTTAAATTTTTGACTGTGTCACAACGGTTACGATTTTAAGCTCAAAATGACCCTGTAGGCAGGCGTCTCTTTGTCACATTTTGTGTGAATTCAACCGGAGCATACACTTCATCCTGCCTCTGTGTGCAGCCATTACCCAGCTCCATAAATGTGTACTTCCAAAGTGTACTTCAGCCACACCCTCTGCCATGTTTTAACAGTCACAGACCTGCCGCTCTCTCAGTAACACAGGAGAGACAATTTTATGTTTGCTTTCAGCATTAACCTACAGAAGGTGAAGTGTCGAAAGGGTTTTCAGAAGGGTTTGGAAAAAATAGCAAAGACATAGGCCTAATTTGGGCAACATTTAAAATACACAATAATCACAAAAGAGAAGGTAATAGTAGAAGGCCAAATACCAAAAAATTATAACTCACAAGTCAGGGTATCTGGACCGTTGAATTTTGATTTGGTTTGTTTTTAAATTTCAAATGAATTACGAAGTATCCAATGATACCCTGAACCTCACACAATATGCATGGTAAATTGTAACATGGACTTTTGATGTGGTTGGTTACACAGGGTCTATCCTCTCCTGCTTCTAGCCAGTTGACCACAATACCACCAAACAGTGACCCTCAAAATTCCACAGAAATTGGACGTGTTTCAGCTGAGTTCAGATTGTTTTCAGCTGACATGAGTAAATTTCTTTGTCATACTCCTTTTTTGATCACTGAGTTATCTATGTAAATCACCGAATCCAAGCATATACCATCTTAACAACTGTCTTGTTGCCTAAAACAAAGCACCATTTTAACTACGTAACCAACTCCCATCAAGTGTTAGCTAGGCTTGAAATAATTTCACCACAGTAGCGTTAGTTGTAATGCAGTGTTACAGCTAAGCCTCATGTCCTCAATTAAATGAGTTACGCTTTGTATTTTTAAATGTACCAGGTATCTTATAGAAACACAATTTTACAATCTTGTCAATATTCATACATTGCATACTCATATTTTGACATGTGGATCTAGGTAACCCATTCCATGTATATCTGAATATCGATGACAGACTAACAGATGGATGGATACCTGTACGGATCCCTATCCTTACCCTGATGAAGATGGAGACCTGTAGTATATTGATATAATGGTATTGATTGAACTAACCTCTTGCCTGTTACAATTTACCCAACCCATGCATTTGCAGATGAAAGGTAAGTTCTAGAAAAAACAATAGCTGTTTATTTCTAGCAGAGATGTGTATGTTGTAAGAACAGAACAAAAAAATAATTAATCTCAAAGAGTTTTAATAACTTTCAGCCCAAACTAAAATGTGTTAGGTTGTGCCCTGCTCTCCCCCTAAGTTAATTTGGTACATTTCATTGAACTGGCTCATATACCTGAGCTGAATTAATGACAACAAATACAATTAAGTTGAAATTCCATAACTCAATATGTTAAGCTAAATTAAAGTCAGAAGTTGTTTTGACTTATTGGTCAGATCCTTTTTTTTTCACAGAGTTCCTTTTATAGTTGTTAAAAAATACCAGGGTGAGAATTTCAACAGCACACGTGACTAAATGTAATCTTTAATTCTGTAAAGCACACATCTATATCCATAACAAACCACAACACACAACAATAATGCTGGGAATTCTTTATTAACTGTCATATGCATCAGGTTTACACAACCACAGTGACACATATTTTAAACAGTTAAATACATCCTGAGAACAAGCGACCGCACACTGCAGAGATGGTAGGCTACAGGGTGACACATGATCAGACACACAGATCAGTGTCTGTCACTTATTGTCAAAAGGCTTCCTACTTGGGGTTGGAGCTACACAATGTTTTAAAATTTGGTTAATTCTTCAATTAATAATTTTTAAAATGAAGGGGCAAAATTGTTGAAAATGTGTTTTGGGGCACTGTTACTGTTCTGCTAATTGTTTTTTTTTTTGTTTGTTTGTTTTGTCAGTTAGGACTCAGGGATGAAAATAAAATACATTTTAAATTACCCAAATTACAACTTTCTCAGTGCAGCATAGAAATTTAGTTATGGTCATTGTTTTATATTTTGTCATGAGAAATGTCTTTAAATTTACCTCATCCTCACTAATGATATTGTCTCATGATACATATTTTGATAGGTGCACACAAAATGCACTCTTGTTTGCTTGTTTTGTCATTTTTAAGTGCTTGATCTTGATTGTTGAGGGCACAGTGATGGCTGACTGTGATATACCAACATAGTTTAAAGCAGGTTTACACCACTTGACAATATTACTTACAACATCTAAATAATCTCAACAATATCTCAGACATTTATTTCACAGTATTCATCATGTTACCACATATGTATCATGGCCAACACACAAACATTTTGTTTTTGGGTAACAGCTGTTCTTTTATTTAGCTATGAGCATGGCTTTCTTCCTTTGGGGCTGAGGTGATGCAGGAGGAAGAGGAGGATGAAGGAGGTGTTTGTTGCATCTGTGGAGAAGACATTCAGTCACATTCAGTTTGCAGAACTTTTATATTATTGCAGGTCATTTACAAACGTTTGACATGTTTTAACATTAAAGTATTATATCAGTGTTAGAATTTTGATACAGAACCATCAGTTCAAAATGCAAGTAATAATTGATTGTGACCAGCAGAGGGCAACATTAAAGCTACAGTAGGTAACATGCTGAAACCGTAACTTTATCCTGACATGTATAAAACAGATAATCTGTGGGAAAAATCCAATTCCTCTGGCTCCTGCTAGTGCTACTCATGGCATCTGCAAGAATCTACTACACTTGAACAAAAACGACCAATCAGAGTCAGGAAGAGTCTCTAATGCATGTCAATCACTGCTATTGACAGTTGACAGTTGCAGTAGAGACTCCTCCTGGCTGTGATTGGCTGTTTTTGTTCAGGCACAGTGATGTCTTGCAAATTCCATTAGGAGCACCAGGAGCTAGAGCAACAGAAAATTGTAAAGATAATCTCTCTCATGTGCTACTGTGTGGATGTAGTTCGAGCAAATATGACAAAAAGTCATTTTTTTACTACAGTTAACTACTATACTTTTAATACAACTAAAGTCATGCAATGGATGTTGTTAATATGTCTTAAGAAAATAATGTATTTTTGGCTTTTCAGTAGACCTTTTCACATTTTATGTCTTGACAGTGTTGCTTTAATATTTGTGAGATATGTATATATACATATATATATATATAATCCCTGTTTACTTACCATATGCTAGTCCAAACTTCGTTTCCCTCTGTAAATTACTGCAGAACAGATTGAAGTGGCATTAGAAAAATCATACATTTAAAATGTTTTGCTAAACTTTTTTTATCACTAATTGTTGGGTGATTTCAGTTATTTTGACTTCATATAACTTTTTAAATATTTATGCAGATTATTATGCTCACCTGAACCAACGTTGTTCCCTAAGCAAGTAACTGAGAGGGCAGAGAGAAAAAAATAGGTAAATTCAATTAAAAAAATTGTTGTCATCCACATCCAACATTTTTCATCTTCATTACCTTACTTCATCCTGTCATTCCTGATCATTTAAAATGTCTGAATTGTCTTTACTGTTGTTCTATTCCAGATAATCCCAAATAAAGATACCGGAATTCCTTTACAGAAGTATATAAATATACTATGAAAGTATATACTGTGATTACAAACATTACAGTATTGTGAGATGCCACTTTCATACCTGAGTACATTCTCTGGGGGCAGAACTGGACTTTGCTGCCCTCTGGTGTGAGCGGAGCCACCACTACATTATAGACGTCCCCACACTGGACGTTGCCAACATCACAGCTGCTCTCCCCCATAGAGGCAGTGCAGGTGTAGCTGTTGTTGCTGCTCGTCATCTCTGTGATGTAGCTGTGGCTGCTGCCAGCACTGCGCCAGTACACCCGCAGAGAGTTACCGGCCATCCTGTAGAGCCGGACTCCTGACGGACAGCAGGCACCTGTGGGAGAGAGAGAGAGAGAGAGAGAGAGAGAGAGAGAGAGAGAGAGAGAGATGATGTGACGTGTCTGTTTTGGCTTTATTATCTCAGCAGTTACAAGATGTTGGTGGATAGTTAATGTAATATACTTAAAAAAAATAACAACGTGGAGGCCCTTTGAAAGAAAGCTGGAAACAGTAACATGACCGTCTGTGTGTTGTGTTCTACACATACTGAGTCTTTGAGCTATAAACATTAAAGGGACAGTTTACCCTAAAATCAAAAGTACATTTTTTTTTCCTCTTTCCTGTGGTGCTATTTATTAGTCTAGATTGTTTTTACATGAGTTGCTGAGTGTTTGAGACATTGGTCAGAAAGATGTCTGTCTCTCTCTCTAGGTGAGCTAGAAGTATCAGTTGGCTATAAACCCTTCTCAACAATCTCACAATTTCAAAAGGATGCTTTCTTCTGAGTGTTGATATGGTTCGCCAGTGTATAATAAAATAGTTCCAACATGAAACTGCTCACATGGTCTGTGGATTATCTTGAGTCACCAGGTCATGATTTTTGGCTGACTCAGAAATGAAGCTCTTAAGTCACTAATATGTAAATGATTTCTCCCGTATTGCCAAAAACGTGTAAGAATAAAAGGGCCGGATATCACACAAATATTACATAATTGCTATCATATTAATAGTACAATGGGACTTATATTTAGTTTGTGTGTGTGTGTGTGTGTGTGTGTGTGCATGTGTGCACGTGCGTGTGTGTGTGTAAAGATCTCTGAAGCAGCATGCAAACCCTGCCACAATAATTTGACTCTTTATTTAAACCTATGAAGTTTATCTTGAAGATTTTGAGGTAAAATTTTCCCACAGCACATTATGTCTGTAGACAAAATTATCGGTATTGTTTTATTCTATGGTGTGACAAGTAATACACTGATGTTAACTACTCAAAATACATTTCTTTTTTAAGATATTTTTTGGGACAATTTTAGCCTTTATTTGATAGGACAGACAAGCGTGAAAGGGGGAGAGAGCGAGGGAGTGACATACCACTAAGCCACCGACGCCCCTCAAAATACATTTCTAAGCAGATACTCATGAATGAAGTCTGTGCTTCTCACTGGTTAAAAAACATCATTACTCACTGGATGAGAAGCCCTGATAGGTACAGTTGGACATGCGCCCACTGTGGCTGTATGCCTCCATGGTGACAGTGTAGTTGGTTCCACAGGTGATGCATCCCATGAGGCAGTGGGAGTCCTCTGTGTGGCAGCGGGCGTGACCACGTGTTGATGTCAGAGAAGTGATGAACGTATGAGCCCCTTTGGCATGAGACCATGAGACGTTGGTCACCGCCTGCGTCACCTGTTCCACTGTTAGATTCAGTGGGCAACAGGGTTCTGTAAAAATAGATGATATACATGGATGTTAGGGGTGTATTAAAAAGCTACCATCTGTTTGTGTTTATGTCACAAAAATATCTGTATTGATATCTGTATTTCTATGATACCAATGAGGGTCTAGCCTATATGTATATACACATATGTTGTTAGAAATCGTCTGATCTGCGTCACTTTCTGCATTAAATCTGTCATTTATACTCCTCATAAATAGTGTATCTACATGTTTAGCCACCAAAATAATACTGTATTTATGTACCTGAATTAATGCAGTGATAAAATATATTTAAATTTATATGTAATGGTTTTAGAGCTTGGCTCATACTAGGGGCTAAGAGTGAGGAAATCCTGGGCTGCACTGCTTCTTTTTCAGATCTGTTTCTCATAAATTCCCTCAACCTTATGGAAGTGCAATAATAATATAGTAAAACACAGCAGTACCTTTAAATGAATTGTACTTAATAACTTGCAATCTACAAATTATTTGAAATTCCAAAATTACATTACAGACAGTAATATCATCATTCTTGAAATCAATCTTTATGCTGACGATACATACTTTTACTTTAGTACTTTAGTATAGTGAACAGGAGACTTTAATTGTAATGGAGTAATTCTACATTTTTGTATTGCTACTTTTACCTAAGTAAAAGAAGATTTCTTCTACCACTGCCTATCGGAGATTTTGGACCGACATGTTAGACAGCGCTCTCAGCACAGTTACCCAGACTTCTAAAATCACAGAAGGGTTGGAGCTATTCTGGAGGCCCTTGGTGACCCAACACATCACTAACTTGCTTTTATGTTGTTTTTTTTTTCTTTAACTTGATACCTGTCTGTACCCTTTAATTGAGTGAATCAATCCAAATTTAACCACACTCACCTGTTTCCACAGAGTCAGAGTAGCTGGGTAAACTCTGACCAAAGGAGCTGGTTGCTGTGACACTGACTTCATAAGTGGAGCCGCAGGGAAGGTCGGTGATGTCACAGCTGTTTCCGCTGGTGTTGCAGGTGTGTTTGCCGTCATCTCCCAATGCGCTCACAGTGTAAGTAGCAGCCCTGTTGTTTGCTGTCCAGCTGACACTGACGCAGGAGGAGTTTTTTGGATCCAGCATCAGATTCATCGGCATGCAGGGAGCTGATGGGGATGAAGGAAAGAAGTTTTAAAATGGCTGAGTTCACTGAGTGTGTTTGTACCTTTGAGGGTCTGACCTCAGGGGTGACAAGACTGTTCAGGTCAATTATGAGATATTGTAAAATTGTTTTCTTACAATTAGTGTAGTTTCATTAAATAAACAAGCAATAACAGACAGTTATATTCAACTAGTAATTTCTCATACTGGTTTAAAGTATGTTGTGAATTGTTCAGTCATTTTTTTAACTAATCCTTTAAAAAAAAAGAAATATGTTTAACAAAATGTTTTTGTGCTTCTGTGTCTAACTCTTAACTTTGAATCGAATTTGAATATGCCTTATAAATAAGTTTCAGTCTTAAGATTTTATGTTTTATGTTAAATCTATGAACCAAAGTTGGCAACTCTGTACAAGAGAGATAAACAGAAAAAAGTGAAAAATTCAACAGGATATTTGCTGGATACATATATATAATATACAAACAAAAGTTTTCTACCTGTGTTTTGGGTGTGAGCTCTGCATGAACGCTTGCATCCGCTATATTCATTGCAGGGTGTCACCACCACGCTGTAGGCACTGTCACAGCTGAGATCAGAGAGGGCACACACCGGTGCCGTGTCGTTACACAGGATGACCTCTGAACTGTCTGCAGCCCGAGTCTCATACAGATCTGCCCCCCGCGTGGCCGTCCACGTGATCTCCAGTGTATCAGTGCTCACCACGGAGACTGATACACCCTCTGGACAACAGGGCACTGAAAGACACAGGTGATACACAAGCAAATAGACATAAACATATATTGATCATAAGCAGGAAATTGAAGAAAATCAGTCTCATAACTCAACATCTTGAAACATGTCACCTCAGCTGCTACTTACAGGTGGTGTAGTTGAGAACTTGCCCTGGAGGACTGCAGCCAGCTTGGTTGTACGCGAACACAGACATAAAGTAAGTGTAGCCACACTCGCAGTGGTAGGTGCAGTTATTGTTGGTGGTGTTGCAGGTCTCCTCGCTGCCGTCACTTCTCTTGATGAAGGCCCCGTAGCTGTCAGCATGAGGCACTGTGTCCCATGTCAGCGTGCAGTTTCCTTCCGGTGACTCCTCAACAGCCAGAGACTCTGGTGGGCAGGGGACTAACAGAACAGGAGGGCAGTGAGTTGAATCACACTCATATACCGACAGGGCCTTTAGAGCACCCTAATGCTGTGTCACTTTATATCCATAACTGTTAATGTGGTCATGTACTGTGTTTTTCTGAAGCAGTTCTCTCCAGTAGACTAGTCATTTCCATTTTCAAATGTACTTGTACATTCTTACGTATAACAGACTAATGATTCTCTTGAATTAGATGATTAAGGGTGATAATAACTTTTGTAGCTTATTGTAGTGTATTTTTAAGTATGTTTATTATTAATTATAGTTACCATTAGTTTTAATTTATTAAATTGATGGGTACTGCAGCATGATTTGTCTTTTTAGATTTTCTTATATCTGTTATATTATTATGTTACAGTCGCTTACATTTTTTATTTTTTAAGAGAATATGATGATGAAACTAACAGCTGTCTCATAGGCAAATCTTAAATATGCTACAAGTTGCTGCAGTCCTTAAAGGTGCAGACCTTTTTTCTCTTTCCCTTCTGTGTCTGTGCAGGTTTAAATGCAGTTTAAATCAAATTTATTTGTCTGCTTATGCGCCATAGATTTAATACCTCACAATTATAACACAGTAAAATCTAAATATCTGCAGCTGTGCTTCACCAAACCAGTTTACAGACTTGTCAAAACATTATTCCATAGCACATTATTTGCCCTCTTTTTCCCCATTTGTTTGCAGCAGAGCAATTTCACTCAGGATGAATAAAGTTTAATCTTATATTAACTCTTGTGGTGTGCATTAACAGTAGAATAGTTAGTTCTCACACACTAAATTGAACTACAAAACACTCATTAAACTTTTCTTGTTATAAACCTATTATTTTACAATTAAATGCTAAATGTGGTTTTTGGTATAAGGCATGGGTAATATGTTAAAAAAAAATCTTATATAATGGTGTGTGTAATTTTTTATGTTATTTGATATAATGTGATGTCATGAAATATATGGTAGTTCATAGAGAAAATAATCGAATGATAATAATGATAATGATGGTAATGACTAATCCATAATTAATGAAACATCTGACAAATCAAAGTACATCATCATATTGATACATAAATAAAGTAAATCCTCATTAAATGTAATACTGTTTTCATAAATAAGGCCTGCTTGGTAGAAACACCTCTATTCTATTTCTTTTTTCTATATAATATCAAAGTCAAAATCAGTATCAAGAAAAAAAACAGTATCAGCCAATATATATAAGTGTGTGGATCTGATCACAATCAAATCTCTAATACTCACAGGTGACGAACACCACAGGGTTGGATGGCAAGCTGGGCCCGGCCGGGTTGCAGGCGGTGACCTGGATAGTGTGTACCTCTCCGCAGCCCACTGCCGACAGGGTGCAGGGGCTGGATGTGGAGTTACACGTGAGGTTCTGGTCACTCATCACATGGTACTCGATGTGTCCATAGACCTGCTGATCGAGTTCCCAGGATACAGAGAGTCCGGCCACACTGTTACTCATCACCAAAGAGACGCTGACAGAATATGGTGTTGGAGGTCCTGTTCAGACACAAGGATAACACAAGTTGATAAAATATGATATATTTCTGATGTAGTGCACGTCACTGCTCATATTTCTTCACTTCTACTTACACACCTATTTGTAGAATGTATTTACAATTGTTACATCATTGCCCTGATGGCATAAGTCTGTAGGAAAAAAAATGAGACAGTCCTGGCAAACTGGTCAGCCAAGTCATGCTTCATCTTACCACAAGGGGTCGTCAAAGTAGAGAGAACTTTTACTTGTAAGGAAGTATTTTTCCAATGTTATGTAAATGTTTTAAATACTATTTCCATCACTTTCAGTTGGGTGCTTCAAAGCTCATGGAATTATTGCTCCTTTGCAAATATATGATTTCACTTTATATTTCACTGAGGTGGTGGTTTGGGTCTCTTTCTATTCCTAACTACTAGGATTGGGATGTCAGAAGGTTTATAGGTTTCTAAGAAAGTGTTTCTGCTGTTCTCTATGACAGGGTTCAGATATGTAACTGTTTCTAGTTATTTGTTATTGTTTTTTTTCCACTTTCTTAATGTATAATATTTTTAAATGTTATCATAAAGGTAAACAGACTTTATAGCTACAGGCATACGCATGTTGCTCTCCCCTATAGTATGTGATTACACAGCCATCCACAGAGTATATAAACAGTGTCTCTGTGCTTCCTTACTTGTCGTCTGGTTGAGGTACAGACTCATTTCCCCCTTTCGGCCCTCGGGGTCCCAGGCGACACCCTTGATGAAGTAGAGGGAGCCAGCATCCAGGCCAGAGATGGTCAAACTGGTGTCTGAGGTGTTGTGCTTCATGTCAGTGCTTGAGCCAAGCTTGTATATAGTTATGGAATATTGGACGGCATGAGCAACAGGAGCCCAGGATACAATGATGCTGTCGTTGCTGGGAGAGGAGGTGGAGAGCTGAGGAGGAGGAAGAACTGAGGAAGAGAAGAGATTGACACATTTTACATGTTCAATGCAGACTGTACTTAAATACTTAAAGATGTTTGTTTTTTTTGCTTTGATTGTTTGTGCCCTTAGTTTGCCGCATATCTATGAGCAGAGGTGGGTAGTAACTAGTTACATTTACTCAGTTACATTTACTTGAGTAACCTTTTAGATAAATTGTACTTTTCAGAGTAGTTTTAATGCAAAATACTTTTTACTTTTACTTGAGTTATATTGTTTTAAAGCAACAATACTCTTACTTGAGTACAATATTTGGCTACTCTACCCACCTCTGAGTACATAATTACATTTATATATATATATATATATATATATATATATATACAGTACAGGCCAAAAGTTTGGACACACCTTCTCATTCAATGTGTTTTCTTTATTTTCATGACTATTTACATTGTAGATTCTCATTGAAGGCATCAAAACTATGAATGAACATATGTGGAGTTATGTACTTAACAAAAAAAGGTGAAATAACTGAAAACATGTTTTATATTCTAGTTTCTTCAAAATAGCCACCCTTTGCTCTGATTACTGCTTTGCACACTCTTGGCATTCTCTCGATGAGCTTCAAGAGGTAGTCACCTGAAATAGTTTCCACTTCACAGGTGTGCCTTATCAGGGTTAATTAGTGGAATTTCTTGCTTTATCAATGGGGTTGGGACCATCAGTTGTGTTGTGCAGAAGTCAGATTAATACACAGCCGACAGCCCTATTGGACAGCTGTTAAAATTCATATTATGGCAAGAACCAATCAGCTAACTAAAGAAAAACGAGTGGCCATCATTACTTTAAGAAATGAAGGTCAGTCAGTCCGGAAAATTGCAAAAACTTTAAATGTGTCCCCAAGTGGAGTCGCAAAAACCATCAAGCGCTACAATGAAACTGGCACACATGAGGACCAACCCAGGAAAGGAAGACCAAGAGTCACCTCTGCTTCTGAGGATAAGTTCATCCGAGTCACCAGCCTCAGAAATTGCAAGTTAACAGCAGCTCAGATCAGAGACCAGATGAATGCCACACAGAGTTGTAGCAGCAGACCCATCTCTAGAACAACTGTTAAGAGGAGACTGCGCCAATCAGGCCTTCATGGTCAAATAGCTGCTAGGAAACCACTGCTAAGGAGAGGCAACAAGCAGAAGAGATTTGTTTGGGCCAAGAAACACAAGGAATGGACATTAGACCAGTGGAAATCTGTGCTTTGGTCTGATGAGTCCAAATTTGAGATCTTTGGTTCCAACCGCCGTGTCTTTGTGAGACGCAGAAAAGGTGAACGGATGGATTCCACATGCCTGGTTCCCACTGTGAAGCATGGAGGAGGAGGTGTGATGGTGTGGGGGTGTTTTGCTGGTGACACTGTTGGGGATTTATTCAAAATTGAAGGCACACTGAACCAGCATGGCTACCACAGCATCCTGCAGCGACATGCCATCCCATCCGGTTTGCGTTTAGTTGGACGATCATTTATTTTTCAACAGGACAATGACCCCAAACACACCTCCAGGCTGTGTAAGGGCTATTTGACCAAGAAGGAGAGTGATGGAGTGCTGCGGCAGATGACCTGGCCTCCACAGTCACCGGACCTGAACCCAATCGAGATGGTTTGGGGTGAGCTGGACCGCAGAGTGAAGGCAAAGGGGCCAACAAGTGCTAAACACCTCTGGGAACTCCTTCAAGACTGTTGGAAAACCATTTCAGGTGACTACCTCTTGAAGCCCATCGAGAGAATGCCAAGAGTGTGCAAAGCAGTAATCAGAGCAAAGGGTGGCTATTTTGAAGAAACTAGAATATAAAACATGTTTTCAGTTATTTCACCTTTTTTTGTTAAGTACATAACTCCACATGTGTTCATTCATAGTTTTGATGCCTTCAGTGAGAATCTACAATGTAAATAGTCATGAAAATAAAGAAAACGCATTGAATGAGAAGGTGTGTCCAAACTTTTGGCCTGTACTGTATGTACAGTATATATAAGAATATATTTGTGTTTCTTGTGCCTTGATTTATGTTATGTTTGTAAAGATTTAATTTATTTTTGTTTTAGTTAAAGGGGTATCGTTTAAAATACATGAATTTGCAGATTATTATTTTTGATTGATTGATTACGTTCATGTTTTTATTTTACAAATAAATCAGACGTTACTCAACAGTTACTCAGTACTTGAGTAGTTTTTTCACCAAATACTCTTTTACTCTTACTCAAGTAATTATTTGGACTTTACTTTTACTTGAGTAATATTGTTCTAAAGTATCAGTACTCTTACTTGAGTCCAATATTTGGCTACTCTACCCACCTCTGTCTATGAGTCCCTCAGCTGCTCTTTAGGCACCACCACTATATGAAAATCAGTTTTTATGCTGTTTACAGGCTAGGTGAGCAGCTGACCTCAGATGTGTGAAATTAAATGTGAAAACTTTTTTGTCCTTAGACCTTTGTTTCATCTCTTTTGTTTCCAACATGTGACTGAAAAGCATTTTAAATTCATGTATATTATACTAAAGCTGGATCTAACATATTACATTTGTGTTATTAAATAAAATCAGAGATGAATAATGGCAAACATTGAACAAAAACAGCAAAACTGCTTGAATTAAGTTTATTTGGCTCATGTGGATCAGATTTTCCCCCCGGGATGGGGTGAGAGTTGACAGCTAGGTTGTCAGGATGAGGTCAGCCCATTGTGTTTGACACAAAGGGGTCAGGTATAGTTACCATTGACACAAGAGGCCTTGAGGGGCTCTGAGGCATTTACTGGATAAGAAAAACCTGGATTTGCACAAACACTGAAGATGGTGTGTGTATACATATACTCACAGTACTGTACTTAGTGGCTCTGCTGTGGGACAATGAGACAGATCAAGTGACCTCTACAGGGCATGGGGGTTTATGAGGACAGGACACACTGTTTCTCAATGAATGTGTGACTCATTTCTTCACGTAAATCAGCCCTTGGGCATTTTTTCCCCACTTATTACATTTATGAGGTTTTGTTCCCCAGCTGTGTAAGTGGAAACACATAAATCCAACATTTCTTAGAGAAATAATGAGACAAACAACAGTACCTGTTTTGGTGGTAATGGAAAGAGACGGCTGATTCCGGCCTCCACGGTTCATAGCCATGATTCTGAGCGTGTACTCAGTGTATGGTGTAAGGGATGTAATTTTAGCAGGGGAGGAGGACACTGTGTCTTCTCTGAAGAAGCCATTGCCGTTCTCAATTCGTATGATGTAATGAGTCGCCCCAGTCACCAAGCTGAACTCCACTATCAAGGTGCTGCTATCCTGGGACTTCACCGTATGGATGGGATCCATCATCTCAGGGGCTGAAAGAGTCACAGTCAGAACGGATCAGAGATGACATCCAAGAAGAGGACAATGCTGTAAAATTTAAATTCAAATAGAAAGATTTTGGTAATGAGATGTGAAGAATGGCCTCTACCTTCTCAGCAATTGTTGGCTGTGAAAGCTACCTTTTTAGCTACAAATTTCAAGGATTAAGTGAAGGGAAACTGCATTTTATTTTGTCTCATCTTCCTGGGTACATTTGAGGAAACTACACACTGAATGTAATAATAAACAAATTCCTCTTAGATATTTTAATCACAATTAAGCGAGACTAAAAGTGACTCTGTGATCCTTTGTTCAGTGCACTTTGGCAGCTGCCTATCATCAAAATAACATTTAAGTGTTTATATTTACACTGTAGCATTAGTGATTACACTGGTTTCACTATTTATTTTTTCAGGCTGTTTTCTGTGTTGACAATGAATTAGTGTGCCTGAACACTGAAGCAGAAAACTGTGCTGTAGACTTTTTTTTTTTTTTTCAGACAAAGTCAAACACATGCAAAACCAAAATAGTAAAGAACTGCTTGTTTTTTAAATGGGAAATGAAACAACAACTAAGCACTAAACAGAACCTTGTATTACTAAATGTTTAAACATTACAGGTATATGGACACAAGTGTACCTCACCTGTGGATGACTCAATAACTGCAGTGCTCAGCGGCATTTGGGAATTATCCAGAGCTTCAACTGTGAATGTATACATGACGTTTGGGGACAGAGAGTTGATAGAGCCCATCACTGTGTTGGGACCAAATGTGGCAAACGCAATGGGGTCGCTCGGTGAGCTTTGGGGGGCGACGGTGATCTTGTACGAACTGGCTCCAGAGTACCTGATCCATCTGAGAATCACAGTCTTGGATGTTGTTGAGAACACGGATACCTGGAGATCTAATGAGAGAGATGTAAGAAGTGGAGATCAGTATCAAACTTTTTTAGCACCCTGAGACACACGTTCTTTTTCATTCTCATATATGTAAATATGTGTAAACATGATAGAAGTGGATTTATAATAAAACATACAGTACCTTGAGCTGCAGCCTGCAAAATAAGATGAGAAAATACTGTTAACAATATGTGTGTCCCTTTTCAAAACATTTTATGAGCCTGAATTTGAAATGAGCTACAAAAAATGTTATTCCATTACTGTACCTGTGAGCAGATGCCCAACGACACAAAAATTACCAGCCACTTGATAACTCCCATTCTTCACGCCTGTCTCTTAAAACACTCTTCTCACTGTTTCTCACACTTTGCTTCTGTTAGATTTTTAAAACTGAATCACTCTTCACTGTTTTACCTTTTCTTAAACATATCTGATGTCTGTGCTGGTTGAAATACCTGCCTTTGGTCCCTCCCACTGGAGACAAATATCCAGTCACAGGGAAGCAGAGAGATGCACCTTGGGGCAAGTTCAGGTTGGGCAGTATGAGAAGGAAACACCTTGTCAGCTATCGGCATGATATTCAATATTCAAGGATGTATAAGACACCACAGAATGCAGCATAGTTGTCTGAAAAAGTAGGTAGATTCCCACGAAGTTAAGGCCTCGAATTACTTCCTTTAACATTGAGGTGTGAGAACATTTTCTAAATTTCTAATTAGTATCATAATTATAGAAGGTTATTTCTGCCAGGATAGGAAAAATAGCTGAAAAGTTTGGAATAAAGACACTCAAATTTACGAGGTAGTAAGTCAAAATGGGGGTCTAAGTTAAGACTTTTGACATGGCCCAATAAACAATATGAGATAGTAAGTAACACTCAAAGCATCACAGTTGTGACTTTCATAATATGAATTTAGTAAGTCTAAGGTTTAAATTATTATCTTATGTTTGATTTAATATGAAAGTTTTCTGACTAAGTCATCCCATTATTATGATTTGAGTCAAAATCCTGATTCATGATCTCATACTTTTTTCTTACTAACTCAATAATGACATAATATCTAATAATTTTGACTTAAAATGTAAAAAAAACCCAAAACCATTATATCATATATAAATAAATAAATGAATATGGCAGCAGACACCTGAGAATGCAGAACAGGAGGACGAACCATCATGGAAGGACAAGCCTCTGCAGGGCATGTATCACCAACAGACTGAAGAAGTGGCCGACATCAAGAAATCCTACCTATCTATCTATCTATCTATCTATCTATCTGCACCTTATTTTTACAGTCTATGATCTACACTCACACCCACACATGTATATATGTAAATTATATAATAAATTATGATATATTAGCCTATAGGTTGTTCAATCAGCAGTATAAAATAATTAAAGTTAGCTCCCTTTTTACTAGCTGCAACATTAAAGTGATGTACAAAGTAATATCACTAAGCTAAATATATTCCATATATAACATATAAATAATGTATTTTTCTGAAATGGTCTTTTGTTTCTAATGAGTAGCCTTCTATTAATTTTGATAGGCTACTTTAACTATATTTCGATAGAGATACTTTTTTTTTTACTATTATTTAGGTAAAACTTAGAATGCAGGACTTTTACTTAGTTTAGTTTATTAGTTTGTTTAACAGGGGCCATGCACAACACAACTGTTGAGCCAGATTTAGCTCTATGACAAATTTCCATCTAATAATAATAATTTGCATCTGCAGTACCTGGGCAGGAAAATATAAAAAGACAAAACAGTACAATACAATACCTGTAATTCATTATTTAGACGGTGGTCACGAGTACTTCAAAAACTACAGCAGCGCTCCGTCGCACACTTGTTGACGCGGGTGACGTCAGAGTGTGAGGACACGGGACAGGAAGAGGCGCAGAGGAAAAAAAAACAAAATGGCAACGAGCGCAGAACACGGGCTGAAAAGAATAGTTTGGAAAAGTAAGTCCACCCTAACAGCACAGTGTTTATCGTGCATGTGAAAAAGCGTAACACTTCGTTTTCATAACTTAAAAGGCTATGAAGTATTTGCTGTTTTTATTCACTGTTTTTTGCTTTGTGACTTTGCATCTTAACATGACAGTTGACGGCTAAGTTTCATTCTGCTGTTTATCGCAACGGAAGTTTAAAAACTTGACTTAAGGGAGACTCGATAACACTTGGCACCCTTGTTTATCACAAGTTAACTGACATTGACTTGTTTTATTTCACTTTTGGAGAGTAACGTTAGTCGGAGACAGTGAGGTCACTGGCGGTCGTCTGGAGCCCCACCTCATATTTCAGCAGGCTAACGTTAACACAGCACTGTCCTAAATAAGTTAAGCTAACGTTAACCGACACAAACCTAACATCAGCTTGTCGCAGTTTGTTTTCTTTCCGGTCAAATGTTTGTGTTTCCCGCAGCGCTGTCACCCTTGGTTGGGTTGGGTTGGGTTATGGTTAAGATGTCGCACAGATGACTGTTTGGGGTTGGAAAATCATAACAATACACTCCGTTGTCGGTTTATTAGACAGCGACACATGAAGCTAACATTAATCCAGTCTAATTCAAAACGTTATATAATGAATGTCACATTTAGTTTTTATGTTGAGGTGTTGATTCAACTTTATACACTGCATATCACACTTTTACTACTGCAAAGGTGAATTGACAGCTTTTGCAAACTGAACATAGTCTCTTTATGAAGGTAACATTAGGATGTACTGCAGGGTTGTTAGCCTATATTAAGTCCTGGGTGAACTACTTAGATCCTTTACTGAAATACAAGTCCTAATACTACTAAATAATCCACTACAAGTCCTGCATTTAAAACCTGGCTTAGGCTATATAAGTATTATCAGCAAAATGTAAGTTTGAAAAGTAAAAGTACTCATTCTGCAGAAAAAAAAATGTCTCTGCCACTGTTTTACCATTATGATGTTATTGGATTAATATTACTGCTGTATGACTGTTAATGATGCATTTTAATGTTTTAGATGTTTATAGTTGTAATAATAATAATAATAATAATACATTTTATTTAAAGGTTCCTTTCAGGGCATTAAAGGTCACCTTACAGAACAAGTAACAGACAACTAAATTTAAAAGGGCTAAAAGACACATCAAATATCAACACAGTAAAATGTGAAATCTACAGCAGGGCAATGGCAATTAAATAGAATAGGCCTGTTTTAAAAAGGTGGGTTTTCAGGCAGGATTTGAAAATGGATTATGAGTCAATGTTCCTGATGTTCCTTAACCTGATGGGAGGGGGAAACAGAGGAGTTGTCAGTGGGGATGGTGAAACTGGGAGTGTTAGTGAGGGTGGATTTAGAGCCAACGAGGAGAACCTTGGTTTTATCACTGTTGAGTTTTAGGAGATTTGAAGAAAACCAGAATTTGATTTCCTGTAAACAGTCACAGAGGGAGGAGGGTGGGAAGGTGGAGGTGGGTTTGGTGGAAAGGTAGAGCTTAGTGCCGTCTGCGTAACAGTGGAAATGGTTATTGTATTTACGGAATATATGACCAAGAGGGAGGAGATAGATGATAAACAGGATTGGACCGAGGACAGAGCCTTGGGGAACACCTGAGGAGAGGGGAGATGGTTGGGATGTGAAGGTTTTCAACTGAATGAACATAATGCGGCCAGGGAGACGGGATTCGAACCAGTCCAGGGGTGTGTCAGATATACCAATTGATGCTAGCCTGTCGAGGAGGATAGTTGTGCTAATTTTAACTCCCGCATATACTGCTGGGTACTAGTTTAATCTAAATGAATGCATCATATGTTATCAGAACATCTGAAGATGTGTTGTTTTCATTTGACACAAAGGGGATGGCAAAACTGTAATCTCTAAAGTAAATAAAGCTCTCAGACAAATGTAGTGGTGTAAAAGGTATACTACTTGTTTCTGAGGTGTAGTGGAGTAGAAGTATGAGGTTGCATAACATGGAGATGTTCAAGTAAAGTACAAGCACATTAAAGTGGCCTGTTGTACTTGAGTAAATGTACTTCGTTACATTCCACCACAGGTGATTAAACTGCGGAGGATTTACTCAGGTGTACCCAATAAGGTGTAATTAAATGAAGAGACAGACACTTCAACTGTCAAAGTTTTTACAATCTTTACTTTATTTCATAATCCAGAGAGTGTAATCAGAATGACACACACACACACACACACACACACACACACACACACACTCCACACACACAGTATCATGTAGTATGGAGGGCATATCATGCAAGTCTAATTCATTAGCTAATTTACATCCATTCATATGCAAATGCAGTTAACTGATTATTCATAGTTTTTCCCAGTGATTATTTTGCCCAAAAAAAAAAAGATAACAAATAACCATCACACATTTCCAGATCCTAAACTGGTATGACACACACTGGTATGATCAATGACTAATTGGTATTATAATTTGTTGATTTTCTGCCCAACACAAGTGTTTCAGCAATAAAACAAAGCTACAGCTCAAATAGTGAAGTCATGACCAGTTAGTTTTTTTTCTGGTTTCAGTTATGTTCTTTGTGTTGTTTTTATGAGTCATGTTCTCTATCCTCTTACAGGAATAAAAGATACAATTATTACAGACTGCAGCAAATCTGAAGTATGGAAGGTAGGACAACCCTCCCTGTACTCAACACAGAGTCATAGGATTGTGATGGAACTCCACATTAAAGATCCAACTTTTATGTTATTTATTTTACAAATGCACTGTGACTCAGAACAGAATTGTAATTTCTGGCAACATATTACAGTGTGATACGTAATTTGACTGACCACTACTGATTCATCTTCTTCACAGATATTGATTCTGGACCCCTTCACCACCAAGCTTCTCTCATCATGCTGCAAAATGTCCGATCTGATGTCAGAGAAAATAACAAGTAGGTTTCCATAACAGTGAAACACTCATTTTTACACAATACTGTCAGTAGACTGAATTAACTGCTGTCTGTATGTGGGTGTCTGTAGTTACTCTGATAAAACAATTTATGTTTTCTTAGTTGTGGAGGACCTGTTCAAAAGCAGAGAGCCTGTTCTAGAAATGAAGGCCATCTACTTCATAACACCAACCGCTAAGGTTTGCTGTTATAACCTTGTATAATATTGCATTCGCATTCAAATTTTCATGTCTGCAAAAATAAGTCATTTTTTGTGCCAAATCGTGTTGTGATTCAATTTCATTTCATTTTTATAGTGTGTGGATGCCTTCATTGCTGACTTCAAGCACAAACCTAAATACAAAGCAGCATATGTTTATTTCACAGACTGTAAGTAACTTAAATCACGTATTTTAACTATCACAACAGCAAAATCAGACAACAGATAACATACAAACTAAAAGCTTTTTCTGTCCCACAGACTGCCCCGATGACCTGTTCAACAACATGAAGCTGTACTGTGCAAAGTACATACGGGTCTGTAAGGAAATAAACATGTCCTTCCTGCCACAAGAGGCACAAGTGAGTGGTTGCTGAGTGTGTTCATTTAGGTTCTTTTGTAATGTCCTATTTCCTCTTTTTATCCAGAGTGTAACTTGCTAACCAAGGAAAATTAACTTAGTGGTCAGTGTTGTGTTGCTGCTGTGAGGAACAGATTTGCAGTGTTCTGACTGAGTGTATCTAATGGGCGTTGGCTGCTTTAAGCTATGATGTAATGATTTTACAATCTTTGTATTTCACAGTGGCTTGGGAACTGTGACTGATTGTTCTTTGTTTGTTGGAAAAAAAGGTCTTAATGTTCTCATTGTTTTGAGATTATTAAAGTAAATTATAGATACTTTTTTGTGTTGATATCCAGGAATATAATTCTTGAAGAAGAAAAGATTCACGGGCAGCTATATTTTATACTCACATGCAAATTGTTCAAGCAAACAGTATCTTCTTTTTTTTTACTCTGGTGTGTTGAATGCTATTCAGGTGTTCACATGTGATAATCCTGGAGCTTTCCAAAGCATCTACAGTCCCAACAGTCAAGACAAAAGGAAGACACTGGAGACAATCGCGGACCAGCTTGTCACACTGTGTGCCACGTTGGATGAGTACCCAGGGGTCAGATATAAGAAGTAAGCCAGAGAAGATTTGGTTTCTCAGGCCCTCAAGTAGAGACCTTTTGTGAGAAAAGCTGGAACCGAGACTGTAGAATATGTTACCTAACTGTGCCAGAAAAGAAACAAAGCTTAATACAGTAGCAAACCCCACCTTGCTGCAGCTTAGCGTAAAATTTAAATGTAAATCCAAACAACAGCAGTGTGTTGCTTTTATTATCTCACATGACATATGATTTTATTTTTCACAAAATATACACACAAACCATATATATACATGTGTCAAAAGCAGCAGACTACATGAAGCCAAAGAGCTTTTATCAAAAACACTCACCTAGAGTGGCTTAAAGCCATTTTTCTAGAAATGGCTTTCACCAGGACACTGCCTCTAATATCGGTGTCAGTGCAACTTCTGTGTGTACGTACTTGACTGTAATAACTCATGAAAATACATTTATAACACTACCAGAGACAACAACATGGAGAACGCTAAGATCCTTGCGGAGCTGGTGGACAACAAGCTGGCCAAACACTACGAGCTGGATGACAGCGGCAAGAAAAAGGTGAAAAACCTGCTGAACAAAAACTGTTGATATAATAAACACACCTTTAGCCCAGGGAGTAATGTGAACCCTGAAAATGCAGTATTATTTTCCAGTGACAGCTTGTGAAAGAATGAAGATTCCCTCCTTTGCCTTAAGCAGATTGGATTAATGTTGCACTTCACCAGAAATTTGAAATGGGAAAAGCTTGTGGTGGCCGCTTAAGCAGGATGTGTTGGAGAAAGCAAGGGAAAAAAGCCAAATGTCACCAGACAGTAGCTGCTTTTGTATAAAAAATGCTGTGTTATTTTTAATGTTTTTAATCTGTGTATTTCACCCCTATCAAAAGGGAAAGACCCAGGCTCAGCTGCTGATAGTGGAGAGAGGGTTTGACCCCGTCAGCCCAATCCTGCATGAACTGACCTACCAGGCTATGGCATATGACCTCGTTGATATACAGAACGACACCTACAAGTAATGACAAGCTTTTTCTACTGAATCTCAGCTCATGCACACATACATAGTAGGCTTACACCACAGTATTGCCATGCTCATATGGCCTTATTGTCATTTTTTTTTATTAAGTTTGGTATGTTTCAGTCTGGGGGTGGCACGGTGGTGTGGTGGTTAGCACTCTCGCCTCACAGCAAGAGGGTTGCCGGTTCGATCCCGGGCGTGGGAGCCCTTCTGTGCGGAGTTTGCATGTTCTCCCCGTGTCAGCGTGGGTTCTCTCCGGGCGCTCCGGCTTCCTCCCACAGTCCAAAAACATGCAGATTGGGGACTAGGTTAATTGATAACTCTAAATTGTCCATAGGTGTGAATGTGAGCGTGAATGGTTGTTTGTCTCTATGTGTCAGCCCTGTGATAGTCTGGCGACCTGTCCAGGGTGTACCCTGCCTCTCGCCCAATGTCAGCTGGGATAGGCTCCAGCCCCCCCCGCGACCCTCAAGAGGATGAAGCGGTTAGAAGATGAATGAATGAATGAATGTTTCAGTCTGAGTGACTAATGCAAACAACATTTTTTTACATTGGTCCAGAGTTGAGCAAGAGTGAAACAGGCTGCAATGTAACCATTCAGGTAATGTTGTCAGTTTTCGTTCACTAAAAGAGCTTGTTTTGTTATTGACAGTCTCAGATTATAACATTATGGAAAGGATCTCTACAGAGATAGACCTTTTTGTTGAGGTATAAGATCGTATTGTTTAACGAAAAATAGCCCCAAAATTGCTATGACCAAACCCACCAGACTCCATTTAGTAATTTTTGTCATCGTAAAACATACTTCATTCAGAGTTGACCGGAAATAATCTCACAAAAAACATCCTGTTCCAACAATCACCAACTTTGGTTTGGTTAAAAAAAAAAAAACAAACCCTTAATTCACACAGTTTGATGTGAAAATATACTGGCCATGTACACGCTAAAATTACCATTTATTTAAATGGAATCTGGTGGGTTTGGTAATGAATATTTTTGAGTCTGTTTCTGATTAAACAAAAAGTATCTTACCCTTTAACAAAAGTTCAGTCTCTGTAGGGATCCTTTCCATAATGTCGTCAGACACTTAAAATAATTACCTGAACATGTCAGTGGCAAAAACAAGCACTTAAAGTAGACAGAAATTGACAGTGCAGGCATGCCCCAAATAGTTACATTGCAGCCGGTGTCATTGCTGCAAGCTGCAGCTCAGTAGTGAACAAGTTTCAAAGCTTGTTGTTCCCACTTAAAACAAAATCATGGGAAAATAGAGTCTAGGTTGAAAATACCGCAGTTACTCTTTAAGGCAATACATTTCTAGCTAAAACCACCTCTCTGGTTATTTTTGTATCCAGGTACAAGTCCAAAGATGGCTCAGAGAAGCAGGCCCTACTGAATGAGGACGACGTGCTCTGGGTTAGGCTGAGGCACAAGCACATTGCCGAAGTCACCGAGTAAGTGTGCAAGATCTGAAGAAAGGAGGTGTCCCATTTCTGTCTTCCTCACCCCCAACCCTAACCCCATTTTTTTTCTCATAATAGAGCAATCCGCAAGTTAGTAAAGGAAATATCTGCTAGCAAGAAACAGCCAGATGGGAAGGTACCGTGCTGTGGTTTCTTCTTATTTGCTTTCCTGATCTCTTTAGCTTAGGGATTCTTTATACTTATAATGCATTAACCAAACATCTCATTTTATTGTTTTCTAGATCACAATCAGCAATTTGGCCCAGATGATGAAGAAGATGCCCGCATTCCGTAAACAGGTTACTGAGGTATGTGTTACCAGTATTTATTAAATAGCTTTTGGAGTGGTATCTGTAATTAGAAGGCTACATTATTATTATAGTGTAGCTGGGTGTGGTGCCTCCAAAGCATGTTTTCATGTGGGGTTGACTTCATCATGTTTTTAGCAGGAAATCATTTTTGAAACTCCAATAACAATACTTGGCTCTGGTTATGGTGTTCTTGACTTTTCTCTCTGTCCGAATTGCAGAAAACTATTCATCTGCAGTTGGCCGAGGACTGCATGGAACATTTCTCAAACAATGTGGAGAAACTCTGCAAAGCTGAACAGGTCTGTCTGTGCTCTGTCTTCTGTTTTGGTGGAACAAGTGCCAAAAAATTTTACCCTTCAACCTTGCTTGAACAAGTCAGTGGGTGGGCGGTGGTAGGGATAACAGTAGGTAGAAAGCCTAATGAGTGTAAGCATCTGCTTTTATGGAGTGTCCTTGAGTAAGACACTGATTCCCTTAGAGCTCTGGAGACTCAGAGAAGGTGTGTTACTAATACTCTTCAGCTTCCAGATGTGAAATATGTGAATACATGTTTAAAAATTCCAAACTTTTACAATATTCTAAGCCTAAAGACTTCTAAGAAAATGGTTTGTCTGTGTGTAGGACCTGGCAGTGGGGTCAGACGTTGAGGGGGTGAAGGTGAAAGATCCAATGAGGACCCTGTTGCCGGTGCTGCTCCACCCATACAGCATCCACGACAAGATCAGAGCTGTGCTGCTCTACATCTTCAGTGTCAATGGTATACCAATCTTCTCCTGCAGCAGACTGGTCTCCTTTCACTGTCTGGTCATTAGCATTCTGTAAAGTGGTATTTTGCTTTGTAGCTACTCAGTTCCAGGAACCTTAAAAAGGGCGGCGTCACCAAGAGATGTTAAAAGAACAGCTGTAGGCAATGAGAAACATTTAGGATATCACCTCTTGAGCTGTCCTTACTGAAAGAAATTCTTAGGTGACTACTATTCTGAACATTTCATAGACTAATCTGTTTGATATATATTTTCAAATCTGCCAAAATATTTTCCAGTATTTAATAGACCCCATTACACAAATATACCACTGCATTAAAGTGAACACTCTGCCAGAGATAGGGATACCACTTTCCAGTTATAGTTATAAAATGGGCGTAAAACCTAAAGTTTTCCTTGTTGATCAAGACCTTTTTGGCTAATTATTTGACTAAGAGGATGCAGCCCTAATAAACTATTATCAGATATTTGCACTGGTTTGTTTGCTTGGTGTGTGTTAACAGGAACAACAGACGAGAACTTAAGCAAACTCATCCAGCATGTGAAGATCGAGGACGAACGAGAGTTCATCCTGAACTGGAAGGAACTGGGGGTCCCTATCATCACATCGGTATGTGGAGAAGAAGAAAAAGGAGGAAGAGATTGATTGAATTGATGCTTTTGATTGTGATAGGTTGTACAAGAGTGTATCCATGGGTTAAAAGGATCAACAATAGGGCGATATGAGTCGCAATTTTAGTAGGAATGGTTATATTTGCATTTCATTTTACCGAAGGAAAAAAAAAATGATTATGTGATTTTGCTGGGGTCTGGTCTAAACAAGCATGTTCCCTTATGTCTGAAATATGCTTTGTAGGCTTTGGCTTCTCTGTAGCACTTAACCATATTGCTATTTCAATAATATTTTGATTAATTATGCAGCCTTAATCAGTAATCTTTATCGATAAAATAAATTGTAGCTGTCAGCTTGATTTTTCACCATGGTTCACTCTGGGTTTCTTTTTCATGTCTTCTTGTCTTGGTCATTCATTCTCAACTAAATCCGGCCTCTTGTTTCTTGTGCTTTTGTTTCTAGCCAAGTTTCTTCTCTCGCAAACCAACCAGACGAGATCGTTCCCAGGATCAGACTTACAACCTTTCCAGATGGACTCCTGTCGTAAAAGACGTGATGGAGGTCAATGAGAGCAGATTAACATGTTGTATAATGATTTCTATTAACAGCTATCATCTCTACATGATCACACAGCATTTACACCTTTAATTAATCAAATTTACATACTATTCCTTGAAAACTCTTTCTGACTGGATTTGCTTTATGTAACAGGAAGTTTAGCAGCTGTAGATACCATAATGAATTAAGTAGTGTAACCCCAGGAAGCAATAATATAAAGTAGGTATAGATAGGATGTAGGATAGGAAGGATAAAGAAAAGAAGTTCCGGCAGTAATGTAACTGAGGCCTTACAAATCTCAACATAGCTTGTTCTAGGTCACTGTGTTACCTGCGTCCACCTCTCAAAGGCATTTGTGAGAAAAAATATGAACAGAACTGTGACAGCACCACAAAAGGAAGTTATCAGATTCAGGTCATCTGATAGGCCGTGTCACATACATGTTTGTGTGTTTGTACTGCCTCATCCATTTGTAAAAATCTCAGCATCTATAGGGCATAATAACGCACCACTTGTATTGATCCCAGGGGATGATCCTTCGGTGTCAGCAGCGTCCCTCTGCACCGATCCTCAAAAGCTTTTACAGTATTTCAAGTGTGATCCATTTCAGATGTTATTATATTGAGGTGATTGTATATTGTATATATTGTGTTAAAACAGAGGAAGGGTGTCACTGTCACCTGCTACCTTGTTTAAGTTTGTTCTCTAGAAAGAGACATGTCACGCACACAGCTTGTTGACTTGCTTTTTCACCCTGTCTTGTGATGAGACTTGCTTGTAGCTGGGGTTTTCTTTAGTCTGATAAGTTGCATTAAAAATCTATGCTTTTGACTGCAGTTCTCAGAATTAGATGAGGAACTGAGAGGCAAAGTAACTCCGGTGTGATAAAATTAGGTTATTTCTAAAACCTGAATACTGCCTCTCAGTTCTGTAATTTCATAGGACTGAAATTCCACATTTTGGTGTCATGTGATGTCTGATAAGGAAACAGTTGGTCATAAAGAAAGTTGAGATTGTATTTTTAGAAGCTTTAAGTCTCATTGTTACAATTTTTCAAATAGGATTTAAAATTATATTAAAAAAAATAACAATCCATCAAAGAGGAACTGGCTGATCTGTAATATAACAAGTTCCTTTGTGTCCTCTCCTCATTTTCACTTCCCTTTCCTGTTATTACCTGAAGCCATTTCTGTGCTGTCTTCACCACCCAGGCACCTGGTTTCCTGTAAGCTGTCGTCAACAGTTTCCTCTCACAGCAGGAAACTGACTAGTTTTTCATTGTGTGGCAGCATAAAATCAGGTCGAAATAAATTGAAACTATTAAAAAATCAGTGTATTTTTCAATGAAAATGCACCAAAACACCAAAAACAATGAGTTTTATAAGTTTAGAACCACATTAAAATGTAAAGTCTGTGACACTGAAAAGCGCTTGACAGCAGATTGCTCCTTTGTCTTTAAATTGATTTTTCATTCCTGATGCATCGTGTAGTTGGCAGCAGAAATTGTCATGTAGTGATGTGCTCATTCCATAGTCCAAATATTACACCTACTTTGGAGTTTGGTTCTTCTATTATTTGAAGTGATTCACAGACTGTTTTTATGCCATTAAAGTGAAAAGTCTAACTTGCGTTTCAGATGTAAAGAGAAGGGAAGTAACACCACCTTCAATTTTATATTTTAAAACCTGGTATTAAAGGGTGTGTTTTTTGGAGTTTTTGATGTAGGGCTGTACATTTTCTTGGCGTTACCTTGCCATCAGACAGCTCTTTCCTTTTAGCGCTACATTTTCTCAACCTTTAACTTCCATATTCCTACAGGGAAATTGCCCAACTGTGCCGTGCGCTGCATTACACCACAGATCAGCTTTTCGGGTCAGAAAGTGCTTTCGCAGAATCCCACGGAAATGAAATTTAACTTTTCTAAATATATCTAAGATGGTGCATTTGGTTTTTTCTGGGCTTTCCAAAACAAAGAAATGAAAACAGCTGTGGCTAGCTGCACTGAATATAGACATCAACACTCCACCTCCAAGAGTGAGACAACTTGACATTTGCAATGAACATTTCTCTCAAGAGGATTATGTAAAACCACTGCCTAATAAGTCAGAGAGACACTTGCTGAAGAGCACTGCTGTACCCAACCATTAAGTAAAAATAATGAATTAGTAATTAAGTATTAGTTAATTAGAATTAATAAATTAAATAATTAATCATGAGGTAGGCCTTTTTTAGGTGGCTAAAAAAAAACCTACAGCCCCACCTTAAAAACTCCAAACTATCCCTTTAAGTGTTGGTTTGTTGGTCAGACAGATTGATCTGTTTGGTTTTCACCCACTCATCACAATATTATTAAAGTGACCACTGAGCTGTTAAACTTCAAATCTTTCACACTTTCACAACATTGCTTAGAGGTGTTAGATTTCTGTGCATCTGACTGCATGTAGGATACGTCACATAAGTACAAGCAAGAGCTAGCCAAAAAGATTTGGTCTATGTGTGACTTAACATTTACAAATGACAGATAAATAACAAATCTGTTCCTCTCAGGATGCCGTGGAGAACAAACTGGACACCAAAGAGTGGCCTCACCAGTCTGAGTGTCCTGCTGCGTGGAATGGCTCCGGGGCTGTCAGGTACAGTAGGTTTTTTTATTACACTTGACCTGGGTCAGTAGCTTCTTGAAATATTTATAAATGCTGCCAGAAATGTTCCAAACCAGCTTTTTTAGGGGTTATTCCAATGACTGACTCAGTGTCAAAAGCTCCTGCATACCACTCTGTGATAGAAGCCAACACCTTTTCCTTGTTTCCACCTGTTAGAACACTACTGAAAAATATCAGTATATTTCCTTATACTGTCAGTTCCTCAAAAGAGACATCTTCTAATATACACACACAAGGTCCCAATTGGCTTTTGACAGTTAAGAGGGTGGTAAGTTAGCGCCCTCTAGTGATGATTTCCTGTTTTGAGCTACAGTTGTTCATATGGTGGTTTTTAAGGGATTGTTTGAGGTGTTACTGCCACTGGGTTTAATAACAAGAATGACCTGGGTCTATTTATGGAATCTAGAGTTAGTTCTGAATATCCGTCCGTCACCGTCTTCATGTCTTTGTTACCAGGATGTTAATGTGGTTATTTCTTTTTCTTTCCCCAAGTTAAAGATTCAGCTCCCATTTCTTCTTTAGAATTGTTTCAGTACATTTCTGTTGTCCACCCTCTGCTCCTCAGTGCCCGACAGAAGCACAAAGCCAGTGCTCAAGATGAGCGCCGGACCGGCTCACGCCTCATTGTTTTTGTTCTTGGGGGAATCTGCTTCTCTGAGATGCGTTCTGCCTACGAGGTCACCCAGGCTGTAAAGTCCTGTGAGGTCATCATAGGTGAGCATTAATACATGATTGCACTAGTGACAGGTTAAATCACCTATTTCTGCTTCTTTCAGCATTTTAAATTTCTTTAGGAGTTTGTACTCAATGACATTGCAAGGAAATTTCTGTAGTTCTCATCAGTTCCAGTTGGTAACTTCATTCAAATAAAGTAAAGGCCAATTTGATACAGCACCATAAACTTCATTTTAATTGGGCTTTTAGCCTGGGAAACACCCAGTGAATTTTAAACTAACTTAGATTTTATATTTCCAGCTTTTTTACACCACCTGCTGGAGCCAGTCAGAATTGCATAAGAGTTTTATGCTATTATCAGGGACCTAATGTTTGTTTGATATTTTGTTTCCAGGATCTTCTCACATTTTGACCCCAACTGGTCTCCTGAATGACATCAAGGCTCTGAGCAAAGGCCCCATGGAGACTTTCACAATAGAGGAAAGGAGCAACGCCTGAGAGGTCTCTAACTAACACCTCCCCAATCTCACCCAACCTCCCTGCATCTCATATCACCCAGCACAGTGCACTCAACTGGACTTCCTGAATGGAAGACTGAAGGGAATTTACCTTATACTTATCTTTGTGTTTAATACTCTTTTCAAACTTGGTGCACATTTACGGTAGGCATGAGGGAAAATTCTCTTTTAACTTGGTCAGTAACTAAAATTGTGGCCTGCTTATGGCATTTATAGTTTGCTAATTGTCATTTGATCATGTAGATCATATTAAAAGTGAATTGACCTCATCCTATGATCAATATTTCAAGTAAAAACCATCTGCCTATCTGTGTTTGTGTTGTCCATATAAAAGATTCTGGTTATGTTACGTGTTGAACGACATCTGAGAAACCTTCAGAGAGAGAATGGTGGTTGAAAGTAGTGCAAAGCTAATGTATATACTGTATGTAAGCACTGAGTCCCTGCTGTGTCATTCTGACGTTTTCAGTCACACTTTATGTAATTTTGAAGAGTGTTTTTAACAGAGTATTTACGTTTCTTTCTTGATCTGAACAACTGACTAATAAATGGATGAAGTGGTTCAAATCTGGTCTGAGTTCCAATCCAAGGATGAATAAGTTGTTGAAATAATGATGGTAAAAGCACTTAATCCCCCTTGTCAATCAAAACAGCTGTAACGTAATATTCCTAACGAACAATCCTTTTATTAAACAGAGAACCACATGTTCAATAGACAGGTCCACAGGAGCGTATAAACCTGCTGAACAGACAATAGATGAACCAAAGGCTTCTGTAATGTTATACATTTAATTCTGCCCTACTTCTACAGGCTTTATACTTCAGTTACATGGCATTTAGGTTGTTAAATATGTATTCAAGATTGTGCACAATACAGAGACGTGTACATATTTCCTTTTTTGAGAAGAGAAAACTTGATAGGGGTGTTTAATCTTTATGTGTTTGGGAGCTTTGTGCTGAAAGTTAATAGAACAAACTATAGTAGATTGGATTTGAAAGGAGGGATGCTTTACTGCAATTTGTGGTGTTACTGTATAGCAACAAAAGAAAGGTGAGGATGAAGCCAACGCTGATATCTGGTGGGGTAAAAGTTCAGTAAAATACATGCAAATGGCTTAAACTCTGTCCCACATCCTAACACTGCACAACACACTTGTACAGTCAGCATTTTCACTTCAGCTTAAATCTCCCAGCTCACGTGTGCTACAGTAGTCATTCATTGGGATTAAAAGAACAAGTCAAGTAAAACACAAATCAGATTTCCTGTAATTCTTCAAAATACAAACATGATACTTGTGAGAGTATCATGTTTGTGGGAAGGAGAGCATATCAGAGCTCATCAGATGTGATGAAACTGGAGAACAAGGCAGCTGTCTGGCAGTGAGCTTTAAATCAGAATCACATTAGAGTCATAAATGTATAAATAGCGTACACTCGTACAGTAGCCATCAAACAGAACCAAATTTTGTAATGTATTCACTGGGGTTGTGTCTCAGGTTTTGTTTTCATTTTGTAAATGTTACTAAACCAATGCTGTAGTGGAGCCTATACAACATAAATACATAAAGTCAGAATAATAACAGTCCTGTTGTTTTATTGCCTGGTACTGGCTGGTTTTATATTCTAATACTACTCTTATATTTGCACCTTAAAGTGGTGGAAAAGTCCAGAGCCAGTGCAACCAGACATTTTTTAGGTTGGCTATGAGAGTCCATTAGCTTTGTCTTTAACATCATCTACTGAAACTACAGTATGTGAACAGCATTTAGTCTTAAAAAAAATCAAATTAATCATCAACTCATTACTTCTAAGGAAAAAATCCATTTCCCTCAAACAACAGCATTCAGTTTGATTAAATGTTTACTGCCTCATTAATACATGTTGACAGTTCTTGCTTTGTCTTGGTCTTTTGTTTGAACAATTACCTGAGGTAGGACATTTTGGAGGACACACATATAGCATAAGTTCTCAACACAGTTCTATTTAACTGTGATGATAAACATGATGTCAACTGATGTCATCCTCCACCACCTAACCTACCGCAGCATACTGAAGGCTGAAGCCAACATTTCCAGTGTCTGTTACAGGATGAAGTGTCAGTTGACATATCAATACACACACACACACTCACAGGGTGGTCCTGCTTCATTGACCCTATATAGAAGAACACTTACACCTGATAAGGATAGGCCTACTCTCTGACAATAACCTACTCTCATTTGTCACTACTATATATTTAATTATCCACTACCTTCAGCATGTGGGGGTCGTCAAATAGGAACAACCTGCATATGGCTCACTCGTGCCTACAGTTTAATTTGGATCTATTTGTTGAGACTACCACAATGAAAAGCTTTTAATAATAATAATAATAATAATAATAATAATAATACATTAAATTTGTATAGCGCTTTTCAAAGACCCAAAGACGCTTACATAGTAACACAAAAGGGGTAGTGACAGAGGGGGGAACAAGCAGAAGACAACATAGTGAACAAAAGAAATGATGGGATGTAACACAGGTGGTATAGGAACAGTCAGTGGAGGTGGTTAGGGGTAGGGGAGGTCGAAGGCTTGGGAGAAGAGGTAGGTTTTCAGGCGGGATTTGAATATGGGAAGTGAGGGAGAGTGGCGAACACGTTTTAATTTGTGGGTTTCTAATGTATAAAATGTCAGCGAGGCAGCTACCCTGATCTCAAACCCCCATGTTCCATAGGCAGAAAAAACTCTTATAGTGAGTACACTGAGAAAAATTTAAAAATTCTAAATAAGTTTGAAGTCAAATAAATAAATAAATACAGTAAGTAAACATTTAAAGTAGGTTTGAAGTTAACTAAATAAAATAAATACAGTAAGTAAAAATGTACGTATGTTTAAAATAAGTTGGATATATTTAACCCAAAATCATAAATAGAATTAAATGCTATTAATATCCTACACAGTCCACAAATCAACCCATAAATAAATTCCAAATAAATCCAAGATAATTTAATGATTAGAAGATCATTTAATGATAATTTGATTTAATTTAATTTAATGATAATTTAATTTAGTTAGTGTTAAGTGCCCATATTTGTGTTACTTTAATTGCTCTACAAAGGAAACCTTAATAAATTAGTTATAAAATAACATTACTGAAACAACAATCAAGTGCTATTAAGTTTTGGTACTTTGTCTTTCGTCTGCGCATGCGTAAACCTCCGCTGCTCCACCCGCACAGGATACTACTGTTGTCATGACAACGTCGCTTACAGGAAAGTCAAAACTCCAATCTGACTTCTTATAGATAAAGTTTTTTTCCGCTGAGTTGTGCCTGTAACGATGCTCTAAAATAATAGTTGTTGGATGAAATGGGTTTAGGTGAATATTCTTCAGAGCGGAATATTCCCCGTTAAAATGCTGTCGACCTGCAAAGGTGTTTCGGCAGACCCGGAGCGAGGAGGTGCGGAGCCGGGGGCAGGGAAGCAAACCGACGGCCACGGAGGAGCTGAGAGCGGTGAAGAGAGACGACAAGGGCTCGGTGTTCAGGAGTGGCCCGACGGGTCCAGATACGAGGGAGGATTTGTGAATGGGTTCAAACACGGCAAAGGGAGGTACACCTGGAGTAACGGAGAGGTAATGTCACATTAACAAGAGAAAGAATCAGGCACGACCCTCCTTTTAAGTTTAGGTTTGCTAACGCTAGCTAGCTAAGTTCATTTTAGGAGTTTAGCTAACGTTATAGTTTTGAAACCAAATAGTTATAATAGGGTTATT
Organism: Epinephelus lanceolatus; assembly: GCF_041903045.1. NCBI lineage: Eukaryota > Metazoa > Chordata > Actinopteri > Perciformes > Serranidae > Epinephelus > Epinephelus lanceolatus. The sequence goes on from NC_135739.1 coordinate 33,708,661, forward strand.
CTGTTATGGTTTAACGTGTGTGTGTGTGTGTGTGTGTGTGAAGGTCAGAAATCTCTTACATAAACATAATGACATTTTTTTTTTTACTATTAACTTACCTGTCTGCTCCTTTGTGTAGTTCTATGAGGGCTCTTTCTACAAAGACTACAGACATGGAGATGGAGTGTACTGCTGGCCCACAGGCCACAAGTTCACTGGCAAGTTCTACCTCAACAGAAAGGAAGGATACGGACAGCAGCTGTTCCCAGATGGAGCCACCTTTCAGGTGAAACAGATGTATGACAGGCATTTGGATACATTTTTTTTAGTTTATAAATGAAAGTAAATAGCTAATGGACCTCTCCTCTCCTCTCAGGGTTTGTACCACACTGACCAGAGATTTGGTCCAGGTGTGGTTAGTTATCCAGATGGGCGTGAGGATGTGGGTGTGTGGCTCGGGGAGCGCCTGCTGAGGCTCTGTACCTCTGTAGAGGAGAACTTTAGCCTGAAGAACTTTCCTGAATATGCTGCCTACATGGAGCCAGCTGCTGCCACAGATTCCCTGACTCAGGTACATGCTGACCACTGTCTCACCCAGTGGTGAGCAGGTATGACAGGCTGAAACGTCCTCATTTTCATACATGTATTCGCTTTTAAATGATCATGTCATAGTGTTTTTGAAATAGTGTTGAGATCCAAGTCTTAACAATGTTTGACCCAGCCAGTCAGACATCTCTCTTGACCATATTGCCCCAAACTTGGTCTTCCCACACCCAACCTCACAGAGTTAAATAACAGGTCCATTACACGCTTTGCACAATCAATAGAACGGGACACCACACACCCACTCAACCAATACCTCATCCCATTACCCTCAGGGCACAGGTAACTCTCAAATTCAAGAAAGCTCAACTCGGGAAGAGCCTGATCCCAGCAGCCATAGCTGCACTGAACAAAAGATCCCGTTGACTAAAAGTGTCCACCCCGTAAATGACCATGTAATGTTTTGTGATGTTTTGTGATGTCTGTGATATGTCTGTGCTTGTGTTATCTGTGATCGATCTCTGTAAATGTACAGTTAGTGGAAACAAATTGCCCTCTGGGACAAATAAAGTAAGCCTAAGTCTAGTCAAACCATCTCTTTAAGACACTGGATCCCCTATGCTGGACAACACTGTAAGCAAAATGTTGTTCCAGGAAGTAGAACCTGGAGACTCTCTGCGTGTATACTGTACATGTTCTTGTATAAATTTGCAGAAGATTCTGAAATGACCTCTCTGCTCCTCTTTTCTCCTCACTAGCCTCCCACCAAAGGTCTACAGTCAGAAGCAAGGGCAGACTCTAGGGTATAGTACTACTACAGTTAACAACTAAATGAACTTTGTGACTGAACTCAAAACAGATCAGTTAATACCCCATCCTCCTCAGGTGGATACAGACGGGGATCTGCTGTCAGATGAGAATTTTATCCTTCCCCCTGGCATTGAGAGTTACTCAACAGATGGTGACCACTTGCCGTTGCCCCCTGGCCGGAGAAAAGAGCTGGATCAACTCTTCTTTGGCAAGCTGTGGGAGCCAGACGCTTACCCACATCGAGGCTATGAGCGGGACCCACTCTCCACCCTGCCCTTACAGACCCGCATGCAGGCCCATATACACAAACACAGGTTAGGCATACATCAGAAAAGTATTGTTTGAACATTGGTGCCAAAACACATTTTGCTGGTGCCACTGAGTAAGAGAAAGAACATAGATTATCATGTACAGGTACAGTTTTATAAGTAATAATATTTTTACTAACATTTATGTATTTCTTTGTGTGTCTCTCAGAATGCAGACTGAAAATGTGGGCTGGGACGTGGCGGCTGTCCTCTCTCTGAACAGGGACAGTTTTGGTCCTAAAGGACCTTTGGAAGTCAAATCAGAATTGTTGATCCAGCATGCTTCCCGAGGGGAACTGCAGGCCGTGTCAAAGATCCTCCAGACCGGTTTGGTCCACCCTGATGTAGCAAATTCACAGGGACACACTGCTCTGATCGTTGCCACGGTATTACATTATTACAGATTATTTGCCCGTTGTTTCATGATATAGTTGTTCAGTCATCTGCAAAATATTATTGTAATAGTCAAATATTCAACAATTAGCAGCATCTCCCATCCTTGACTGTGGCTACTTCCTAGGGCACACCCAACAAAGTGACCTTAAAGTGCACATACCAGCATAATGACACACATACCTACATATATACACCCACATACAGTTTTAAATCATTCTCTCATTTTAAAATAATTATTTCTCACATGCATGATAAGTTATTCTTTGGTTTTAGTCTCATGTTTGTCCCTCTGACTGTTTCATTTTATTTCTTGTACCTGTCAGGTAAACTGCCATAATGATGTCATCCACCTGTTGTTGGATATGGGTGCTGATATTGACAAGTTGAATTGTGAAGGCATGTCTGCCCTGGCTGTGTGTCATGTCCTCTACTACCCTTTTCAGTCTCTGCACACCACTTTGGCTGAGTCACTTGCCAAAACTCAAGTAAGTTTCTACTTAATGTAGTTTTTTTACTCTGTGTTTCCTCCTTAGCACTACATCTGCAGGTCACATGTATGAAACCACCTTTTGTACTGACAGTTGAATTGAAACAATTTGCTCTGTAATGTGTCATCAGGTTTTGAGGTCTCCATCTGCATGTGGGAACAGTCCCCAGATCAGCCAGGTGGACTTCACAACAGACACATCCAGGTTTAACAACAGACCATAGACCACAAACACAAAGCAAAGTCACTGATAATGGTTCTGAAAATATTGTATTTATAGATTTGTCACTCCAACAACAGTGTTACCACCCTTTGACCAGTGATGTCTCTAAAACAAGTTGATGCATTCATTTCAGTCCCCTGTTTCTTTTTGGTATTTTCAGGACAGCAGCAGATCAAACAGAGCACATCTTACATCACAGCAGTAAAGTGTCTAATAACAGTGAGCTCATCACTGTGGGCTGGCCTGGCCTGAATGAACGTGAGCCCTCTGTGGACACCAAGCACCTACAGGAGGAGCAGAGAAAAGACAAAGAGGAAGAAGGAGAGGAAAGAGACTGCAAGGAGACAGAGAGAGAAGGAAGGAGCAGGAGTGAGGATGAGAATAAGAGCAAAGAGGAGGGAAGAGAGACAGAGAGCAGCTGTGATCAAATGTGGGAAAATGGAGAAAGTGAGGAAAAAGTGGAGGAAGGAGAATTTAAGAAGACAGAGGAAGATTCAGAGCTCGGTGAGAGGAGTGAAACTGAGTCAAGTAAAGAGGATATGAAGGTGGGGGAGGAAGATGTAGCGAAGAGAATAAGGAATGTTCATGAAGAGGATGTAAAGGAGGGAGAAGAAGGAGGAAGTCCAGGCATGCCTGGTGTGGAGCGCTCCATTCAGGTGCTCGATGGTCACATTGCTGTGGGCAGTGTGCAGTGGAGGGACTGTCGAGCTAAGGCAGCAGGAGGAGTTCAGGTATAAAGCACAGAGATCCCGTGTTATAATTGGTTTGATAACTTGGTGCTTTTTTGAACAGGCTTTTGTCTACTCATCTGTCTATCTGCAGCAGGGCAAAGACAAACAACTAAACCAAAAACAAACCTTTGACTCCGCCTGCTCCGTCAGCAGCTACAACATCCATATCACAGAGGAAGTGATGCAGCGCTCCGCAGAAGCGTTGAGTCGCACAGGGATCCCTCAACGCTCTGACACTCAGGAGACTGTACGCAAAATGGCTGCGATGAAAATTGAGTCAGTCCGTGTTTCCTCAGTCCTCTTGTTCTCTGTGCTGTCTGTTCTGATGACATTGATTTTGTGTGTGTTGTGTCTGTCTGACCAGGCACCGTGTTTGTTTGAACACTCTGAAGCTGTTATTGGAACGGGGAGCTGACCCCAATGCATCCAAGGTCCCCATGCCTGTCCTCTTTTTAGCCATTATGGCGGCTGATGCTGAGGCCGTCAGGAGACTGCTGCTGTGTGGAGCTCGCACTGACATTCCCCTTCGACCTGAGGTAGAAAATATGTTGAGCCACAGAGAAAACCACAGAGTAAAATCTCACAACTCACACATAACAAAAACACAGGGAACCTTTCATCCATCATTTCCAAAATTCATAAAATAAGCCTCCACCTCTCATCTTTTGGTAGCGAAATGGCCTGTATCCCCTGCATGTGGCCGCAGCACTGCCAGGTCCAGCAGGTCCCACAATTACAGAGTTTCTGCTCCATGCTATCACTGACCCAGATGCACAGGCTTGTGACCAGAATGAGATTTATGAACCAGATAAGGTATGTGTGTTTTTGTCCTTTAAAGGGACAGTTCATCCCAAAGGCAAAAATACATATTTTTCCTCTTACCTGAAGTGCTGTTAATCACTCTAGATTGCTTTGGTGTAAGTTTATTTGTTTAGTGCGAGTCAGTTTGGCAGCTTGTGGTGCTCAAAGCGCCAAAAAAGAAACCTTTCAAAAACTAAACAGCAATGTTTCTTTTCAGAAATTGTGACCAACTGTTTCACTGTGCAGAAAGAAGCATGTGTCTACCTCTAGCCCACTTAGCACCACTGAGCTAGCTAACATTATAGTTCATTCGAGGAGGACGCCATTAATGTTCACATCTCGCACTGCCATGAGCACGAGTCTCTCGTCCATGAATAGATGCATGCTTCCTTCTGCACAGTGACGCAGTTGGTAGGTGTAGTTAGGTACAAAGAAAATAGTTCCTATATGAAACTGCTCACAACAAGGTCTGTGGATTATCTTGAATAACTGGGTCATGTTGAGGTTTTCAGATACGTTTTTGGTGCTTTGAGCACCTCCAGCCAAGTGGCATCTAGTTCCATTATATTCAAGAGAAGGCGGACACATTTACGACTGATATCTTCAACACTTGGCAAGTCACACCAAAACAACCTAGACTGAAAAGCACCACTACAGGTAGGAGGAAAAATACGTTGTTTTGATTTATGGGTGAACTGTCCCTTTAAACGTTTTCGAGTCCTTTATAGTAATTCTTAAAGCAATTGTAAAACTGGTACGAAGGTCTCCGATTTTTTACAGATTTTCATGGATGCTCAGAAACCACTGAGCACCACCAAGAGCCCACATCTCAAAGAAGGAGGTCGAACTGCCCTGCATGTGGCCTGCCAGAGAGACAGTGACTATCGGGTCAGTTCATACCCTACATGCACATGCTCACATCTACAGTATATACATCCTCACTGATAAAACATGATGCAGTTAACTGTTGTATATGTGTCGCATGTTGCACCGGTGATCACTGGTCATGTTGAGTGTATTTACCCAGTGTCCAAGGATGACACAGGATACATGTTACACTCACAAATACATGCAGAGCTCAAACAGTTTGTTGTTGCAGTATAAAAAGTTTATTTTACCTTCAACAGCATGACTTTAAATGTTTCTGTAAAAAAGGCTCAGTATTAATCTGGCTAAGAAATAAGTTTAATACCTTTACTACTAATGCAAAATTTTACATGGCTGTTGCCTTTCCAAAGAGTAAACAGCAAGGCAGAAAATCACAAATATCATGAGTCTTGCTCACAATATTTTGTTGTATTTAAAGGCCCTGTGTATGTTATTTGCAGAATGCCAGCAAGGTGGTAGCCCTCCTGCTCTCCCACAGAGCCAGCACAGACCTCCTCTGGAGTGGACACTCACCTCTCTCCCTGGCTATAGCAAGTGGGAATGACCTGGTAGACCACACACACACACACACACACACACACACACACAAACTCACACTTCGACATATATATGCCTGCAACACCTCACATTGTCCTAAACCTGTTCCTTTTCTTGCTCAGGCAGTGGAGGAGCTATTGAATGGAGGTGCAAATCCCAACATCCCTCTGGGCTGCAGAGTGGGCAGTGCCCTGTGTGCCCTCGCCAACATCAACTACCACTTAGGTGGCAACAGAGCTAAGCTGGTACAGCACAGACATTAATGATGGATGAAAATGTTTGACAGAGATGTTTAAATCCTAAAGGCATTCAGTGGTTTAGATATTAGGCACAAAAAACAAAAATAAGTCTCACAGGCTTTCAGCACTTTCGGTCAGTTTATTTAGCAGCTGAATTTCCCAAATGGAGCTGCCTAATAATGTGACCATGTTGACAAGGTTTAGATTTTTTGCTTATCTCCACTCTTATTTTTGTCTGTACTCAGGTGTGCAAAGATTATTTTTCACTGTGAATGTAAAACACTTCGATTCAAAGTTTTATTCTGAAAGGCATGCCTGCTCACTCAGATGAGTTCAGCTTGTCAGTATCATATCGTCTCATATTTTGATCAGTAAAGACTTGACAGCATTATCAGTCACATATTAGTCAGCAGTCATCATTGTGTCTGTGTATATGATAAAAAAATGGAAGAAAACAAAGAATTATTCATTTAATTGAATATTTTTTATAGTCTGTATAGCTACACTGTCTATATTTACACCCCTGAGTTGAATTCTGTGTATGTGTGTGTGTCTTTTATGTAGTTGGACATGTTAGCTAAGGCTGGTGCCGACATCTTGATGCCAGTTAGGATGGGTGATGAAGTGGGAACCGCAGTCGACTATGCACACTACTCCTTCAGCCAAGTAAAACATCAACTGCAAAAACACTGCACACATTTCAGTTGAATTCAGTCAAACACAAAAGCCTTGCAATAAATCATATTTTTGTGACCATGAGGATCAGCTTTTGTGAAGACTGTCAAAAAGTTGTTGACCTGACTTTGTGGTTCTTCTTGAATACATACGTGGTAGAGTTGTACTGGACTGTGTTATATGGGCAGGTGTTTCTAATATTTTGCCCCCCCTCAGCGGTGGTGAACACAGGAGGGGTGAATCTGTAGAATGTCGTCTGAATAGCTGTCTGTATGTTATATGTTGCTATCTAGGACTCGCGTATCGCCAACACTCCCTTCCATGCTCTGAACATGCGGGAGAGGGAAACGTTCAAAGCACGGCGTCAGCTGCTGAGCATGATGGGAGATCTGCTGAGACAGACTGCTGGCCAGAGGGAGAGAGAGAATTTAGAGAGAGAACAATACAGCACGTTGTATAGTCAGTACAGTGTATTTTTCATAGGAAAAGAAAATTATTTTGTGTTTTTGAGTATGGCAGTAAATCACAGTGTGTGTATGTGTGTGTGTACTGTATTTATGTAACAGGTACCAGTGGTACAGAGAGGTCTGTGCACACAGGGGCAGATGCCATTTCCTCAAATGCTCCCCTCCCCAGCTGTGAAAATCAACCACCCATTACAGAAAGCCACAGGTATATATACACATTCATGAAAGGCACCTACATTTTTTTTAACTTGTTCCTTGCCCAGCTTAACATCACATTGTAGTCCAAGACTCCAAACTAAGGAAACAAATCTTTGAGGAGCCTGTGTCCAACTGTACGTGTATGAATCTTTTCTCAGGAAACCAGCGTTCAAGTTCTGCTATCACTGTGGACGCTCTGTATGCGTGAAGCTGACTGCTTGTAGACGTTGCCACAAGGTCTTCTACTGCTCCAGGACCTGCAAGCTCAAAGCATGGAACCAAAGACACAAAGAGGAGTGTATACAGGTTACAGGTGGGAATCAGAGCGTCTCCATCCAACAGTTAGAACCCAGCAAACCCAAACAGCACCAGCCTCCAATCTCTTACCCAGGAGCACCAAAGCTCAGACCACAAATATCACCAAATAGGTTTTAATAAAATGACAATGTATAACTTTTCTCACAGTGTTTTGAATCTGTGATTTCTGTAGGATAAAGCCATGATGATTTACAATATCTGGGAAATACTTATTGCATTTTATATTTTGGATGAACAGGGGATGTAAATATATTGTTTATCTGTCTTTCTCAATCCAGCATCTGCTGATGGCGTCCAGAAGAGATCTGCATGTAAATCCCCAAGAGGCCCCAGGCCCTTGACTGCCATGATGAAACCCAAACCAGCCCCCAGGCTGCTGAGTGTCAAGTTGAAATCCCAAACAGTCCCCAAGCCTGTGAGCATGGCAGAGAAGGTCTTGGAGAGCCAAGTCAACCTGAAGGAAAACTACAGTTGCAACTGATGGATACTAAAATTTCACATACTTAAAACCAGCTGAAGTACTTTACTACCTAATATCACACGTCTGTTACATCATCTCTTTTCTGATTCTGAGTCATTAATGTTACATGTTTGGCTGAATAGTGATGACTATATACTGTGCCATAATCATTTCTCTTTGTAATATTTACTGGTAGGTTCACAAATCTGTTTTAATATTGGAATAACAGTGTAAGAATGTAATATGAATAACACTAAATAGCTGCATTTGCACATTTAGAAATAAATCTAGTGGGAACTGGCACCAGATTTTGGCATATGACTTATTTTATATCTGCACCTTCTGTCTAAAGCTATTACTGACAACTTTCATTGCCATACTATCCTCTGGTTGATGCATTGAAAGTATGACAAAATATATAAACTAAGCACATAAAGTAAGGAAATTTGTGTTTGGTAGATTATTTTTTTGTTGTAACAATGCTTCTTGGCAACAAATCTTACACCGTTGGAAAGCCTGTTTATTTCCCTTTTAAATGGTGCCACATTTGTAAGTAACATGCATTTGTGGGAAGAGCAGCAGAGTTGAGCATGTGGGTGGCGCCCATGAAAAATTTGCCAAATCTTCTCTGCCAATGCCAAACAGCCTTTTTTTTTTTTTTTTTTTTTTTGTGCTGTTGACTCGTTTGGTGGATTGGATGATTTCTGGATGATTGGGTAACTTCCTTTTTTAAAATGTAAAATCCTTATCAGAAAAGCAGCCACGAATATCAAATAAATGCAGTGCAGTAAAATATTCAATATTTTCCTCAGAAAATAGTGTTAAGTAGGAGAAAATGACAAGTACATTATATTCCACCACTTTTAATAGCACTCACCTCGTTTGTATTTTAATGGCATATTATATCTGGAAAATGTATTAAATGCAGAACGTTGTTTGAATTTCTCATCCAGATCTTTATAACAACGACATAATATATTTAGGTTTTTTTTGTTGTTGTTGTGCAAAGACAGGTGTGTTTTACATGATTACCGTAAATGACCCAATAGTGGTCTGTTCTGTGTACTCATAAAAACAGCAGTAGGGTGAGGTTGCTGCTGTGCCCTGCGCCTTGCATCATATACTGAGTCAACAGAGGGACGGGCAACCGTGGACCAGGAGCAGGCTGACACACACAGCCTGGCTGTGAACACCGAAGGTTCAAGACGCATTTTAAATTTACACTAAATAATAAGAGACGAAGCCGCCGGAACAACTGCAACTCCAGACTTCTACTCACTAAACTCCAGCAGGAAACGAACTAATTCAGAGGAGACTTTACGAAAAAGCAGCTTCCCAAACAGCGGGAGGAGGAAGTGAAGTTTAGTCGGGACAGGAGGAGATATGAGCGTGGACAGAGAGGAGCAGGAAGACGAACTGCTCGCGCTCCAAAGTATCTTTGATTCGGAGGAGTTCGTCCGAGATGAGTCGAAGTCTGCCGGAGAAATCCGAGTGTGTGTCGAGCTGCCTGCGGGCTTTACTGTAACTCTGAAAGAAGGTAATCGAGCCGGTTAGAGAGCTGTTATGTTGTTGATGACATGAGCAGAAGGGTGTGGATTAAAACAGCTATTGGCTTTGCACTTGAAACTAAATGAGACACCTTGTATGACCTCCTACTGTAAACAAAATAACTTTTTCAAACACTTTTTTTGCAATGTATTATTTATTAATAATATAGTATAATATATGGTCGGCTATAATATACAGTTGAGACTGAAATAAAGTGTTATGTGTGATTAAGTTCAGTGTCCACACAATGAGTAAACCAGGAATGTTTTTTAAAGTATGAATACTTAACATTTGTAATATACTTCGGTCATGTTGTCTTGTTGTTGTTTTTTTCCTAAGGTGAATCACTGAGGCAGTATGACATTTCATTCCTTCCACCTCTGCTTCTGACCTTTGACCTCCCCGAGGACTACCCATCGTCCTCCCCTCCCTCCTTCACCCTCACCTGCAGCTGGCTGACACACACACAGGTAATCAGTAGAAGTCATGTGGCTCAGTTAAAACATTGGTCACATTTACAACGTGCCAGATCAACAAAGACAGAGAATAATGAGTGCAGATTGCAGAGGCTCAATAAAGATTACATCAGTGTGTTTGCCCTCACCTCCCACAGCTCTCTGCACTGAGTGCTCAGCTCACAGATCTCTACCAGGCCACCGGAGGCGCTGTGGTGCTCTTCTCTTGGGTACAGTTTCTTAGAGAAGATGCCCTCAGGTTCCTGGACATCAATTCTCTGCTGGAGCTCCCCTCTGAAGAACAAGACAACCAGTACAATAGCCAGGACTCCTTAAGTGCTGCACTCTCAGAGCCAAAGAATAATCAACACCCTCCAAAGCCAGGACCAACAGATATCCAGAGCTGTAATGTCTCAGATCCAGGTAAACCAGACCTCTCTACTCCAGCTTTGGAAGTTGAACCTCCAACAGGGAGTTGTGCTGATGGCCGAGACCCTTCACCCTCAGACTCACAGGAAGCTTTGGCTTTGAGTCAAAACACCTCCAATGATTGGAACCATGTTGCAGAAGCCTCAGATGCAAGGGAGGCCCTTCAAACAACAGAATTTAAGGCTGACGATCAAAGTGATCTGTCCTCAGCAGCAGGCACACTGAAGCCTCTTACATTTGCTCAGTCTGATCAAAGTGACCAGGAAGATTTCTCAAATGAAGGAAACGTTTCAGCCTCATTATTGGGTCCTTCTAGCTCCTCACACCCACAGGATCTAAGTGAAGAAGGAGCTGCTTCTCTGCCCATCCGCCCCAGAGAATCCCCCCAGAAAGAAGACCAAACATCCTGTGGTCTCTCCCTTACTCCATCACAAACTCTCCTGTCCCAGATCTTGATCTATAATGAGGCCCAGAAACAGAAAGTTTTTGCCACCACGGTGTTTGACTGTGGCGTGTGTTATACGGGCTGGCTCGGTTCGGACTGTGTGAAGTTGCCGGAGTGTGGCCACATCTTCTGTCAGGGCTGTCTTGCAAGGTTCTGCAGGGTCCAGATAACAGAGGGGAACGTCCGGAGTGTCACCTGTCCTGAGGCAGACTGCACTGCCACTCCTACACCTGCACAGGTACAGTCCTAACCTGTCTGTCTGGTGACTCTGCCAACTGCAGCCTCTTTCTGAAGCTTTTTTTTGTGTTTTGAAGATTAAGGATGCTGAAAACCTATGCTAGAGCTTTCCTGACAGACATATTTAGATCCTTCATTTAAGTGAAAGTAACAACACAACAATTTTAAACATCAATTACAAGTAAAAGAATTGTATTCAACATTTTACTTAAAGGAACACTGTGTAAGATTTCAAGGGATTGAGTGGCATCTAGCAGTGAAGACTGCAGATTGCAACCAGCTGAAACCTCTTCCAGTGAGAATGCCTTCAGTGTTCATTGTTCAGGAGGTTTTTAGCAGGAGCCGAATTATCTGCAGAGGTCACTTACTCTTCAAAACAAACAGGCCCAGTGATTTAAACCAGTAAAAACACAGAATAAATCAGTTTTACGTTACAATGTAGTGTTTATCCAATGTTGATTGGCATGTGAAAGACAGGCCTCTAGCCTAGCACCCACTACTTTGTGCTCACCTTTTTTCTCTGATGACTTAGGGTCCAGACATTCAGGAGGTTTTCACAGAGAACGAAATTATCCGCAGAGATCTCTTCCTCACCAAATCAAATAGACATGGTGATTTAAACTGGTTAAAACACTGAATTAAGCAGTTTCACATGACAAAAAAAAATCTGTTTATCCAACGCCCTTGTGGCCCTGTGTAGAGTCAGTGTTTCTTTTGTTTTGAATATACAACAGTTCTTATTTTCAGGAGATTATCCACTAAAGAAAACATACTTATGTATATTGTATTTAATCACTGCCCCTAAATCCTACACACTGGACCTTTAAGTAAGAGTACAGGGGTATTACATACATGTATGTAAAGTATCAAACATAAAAATACTCAATATGCAAAATAGGGTTTATATTATGTTATATTACTGTTGATGCATTAACATGTAAGTAGTCTGTTGAAGCTACAGAGGTTTGAGCTTAAGTACATTTTAGCTACTATATAAATGGTGTTTGGCATTTTCATCTATACAAATGCTGCATAGATTATTTGGTATTAAGTTATTTATCTAGTTAGTTGTTTGTTGTTCAAATAAGAGCACTGGAGTAAAGGTATGAAGAAGCTTAAATGGCAATGCTCAAGTAAAGAACAAATACCTCAAAACTGTACTTAAGTACATGTACATGTCTAGGATGTGTACTTAGCGGGATATTTTGCAGTGTAAAAATGAATTTGATCAGTGATCTTGTCTGTTGGACAAACTATGTAATGGAGATACTTTTTTAAAATCTCTCCGCACACATTTCTTTGGTCTTTCTGACTTGTTACTAAGGCTATATGTGGAGATATAGACCAATACCAGTATAGTATCTGCAATAAGTAGTGAAGGCCAAGTGAAGCTTCATGAAGCATTTTTTTTATTTTATGCTTTTTATTCAACAAAAGGTTGAAAGTGCACTGACCATGAGTGTCACCTAGTGGGCTCAGAAAATAAAGAAAATGCTTCATGAAGCTTCATTTGGCAATCACTAGCAATAAGCATATTGACTGATATATTGGTATGGCTCAGCAAAACATACAACTATTTCTAAGCAAAAAAATACCTTGCATTTGGATGTAGATTAACTCCCCAACAAACATGTAGTCTCTTTGTGGCCTATTTGGTAGGTGAGGCATCTGGTTGGGGAGGAGCTGTTCAGCCGCTATGATCGTCTCCTGCTACAGTCAACTCTGGACAGCATGGCTGGTGTGTTTCCTTTTATTCTTTTTAAACAGAGAATATATTCAAAGCCTTTATACTTCACAATGCCCAGAGATAAGAATATAGTAATTCCTCTGGGAAAGTCAGAGAATATTTTATTAGTCACTGCTTAGGAGTGTATTTAAATGATTTTTTAAAATTTGTTTCACTTAAAGCATGTCATTCTCAGCTGCTATTTTTAAGTCAATTGTAAAAACAAGATTAATATAAGACAGCTACACATTTGTTAAAAAATAAAATAAAATTTTACATTTGGTTCATGAAGGAGTCTCTGCTCATGTCCCTTCTTTCTTCCCCTCCTTGTAGATGTGGTGTACTGTCCTCGGCGTACCTGTGGTTCAGCCGTCATTTGGGATAAGTCCAGCAATGCTGCACTGTGCTTTGTGTGCAACTTTGCCTTCTGTGTCACCTGCAGGAAGACCTACCATGGAACATATGACTGTCAGGCAAAGAAAAACATGAAAATGCAGGAGGCACTGCAAGGCAATGTACACCTGCCACAGTCAAAAGGTACACAAGCATGTGTATGTGTGTGTGTGTGTGTGTGTTTAAAACTGGACAATTTAGAAGAAGCGAAACAAACAGTGAGGAGATGTTCTGATGTTTTCATATCAATGTCTTGATTCATTTTCTACAGAAACATATCAGCTACTTATAAGGTGAGTTGAAATGATTAGTCAATTAATTGATTAGTCAATCACCACAATGTTAATCAGCAACTATTTTGATCATTAGTTAACTCAGGGTGGAAATGTCTAGGAACCTCACGATTTGATTACGATTCGGAGGGCAACGATTCAGTGATAAAACGCTTATCGATGCATCACAGTTTTAGATTTCTATACATGATTTATTTTCTCACTGTGTGATGACTTGATACTTTCAAAACATACTGTATTTGTAATGATCAATAATTAAACAGATGAATTTACTTGCATACAATGTGGCTCTTGTCCAGATACCTTTTCCCTTCAACCTTACAACCAAAATGCTTCCATACCCAAGCATTTAAACCAGGGGGTGCGAGTCAGATTGTATCCACCTGCGGTTGCTCTTGGCAACCCATTGTGGGATATTTTTGCCAGCGTAGTGTAGGGCTGCAACTAACGATTATTTTCATTGTCGACTAATCTGTCGATTATTTCTTCGATTAGTCGACTGATCGTTTTATCGAAAAATGTGTCAAAATGTTGAAAAATGTCGGTCTGTCTCTCCCAATCCCCAAAATTATGTCATCTAATGTCTTGTTTCGTACTCACACCAAAGGGTTTTAGTTCACTGTCACGGGAGAGTGTGTAAAGCTGCCAATATTTGACCGTAAGAAGCTGCAATAAGAGTATTTTGGGGTACTTTTATAGTACTTTTCTATGAAAAATGACTCAAACCGATTAGTCGACTACTAAAATAGTCACCGATTATTTTAATAGTCGATTAGTCATTGATTAGTCGACTAATCGTTGCAGCCCTAGCGTAGTGTCCAGTGTTTGCATACTGTAATATTTCACAGGAAAAAGTATCCAATTATCTTGCTGAGCAAAATGTGTAAGCATCATAAACATTTGTTACAATAATTCAAAATCCAATGGAAAATCGATGCTAACTTGCGCGTTGGCCTACAGGAAAACATCATTGCTGGATCAGTCTATTACAAGTTAACTCAAGGGTGTGCCATGCAGTAGACTGTCCGGGTGCTGCACTGCTCTTGTGGTTGAGTTCAGCCTTTCTCTTTCCATCAACATCACATTATAAATTCGCATTTAGATAATCGATTATTAACATTTTTGAATCGATGCCGAATCGTCCACATCGCGGTGCATCTGAGAAGAGATTATTTCCTTCACCCTTATGGTCAAGTCATTTTTCAAACAAAAATGCTCAACATCCACTCATTTCAGCTTTCAGTTATTAGGATTTTTTGCATGTCTTTGTCCATGAATTTAATATATTTGGGTTTTGGACTGTTGTTCATACAAATCAATTTTCATGTGTTTCAAGTGTTTGGGCATTTTTCAATTTTCTGACACTTTATCAGAAAAATAAGCTAATGATTGATTAATGGAGAAATGTAAGTGGCAGATTAAGGAATAATATAAATAGTTGTTGCCCTACTGTAGCCCTACAAGAACTGTATTAATGAGACACTGCTTCCATGTTTGAAATTTGGCTTGGTACATGTTGTGTGTTACTACTGACAATAGCTGTAATACTTTCAAATACATAGTCCACGTGTAGGGCTCTTCAGGTAGTCTTGATTTTTTTTGGTCAACTTTAAGTTACAGTCCCATCCTGGATTGTATGTTCAGTTTGTGTGGATGCAGATGTGTCTGGATGTGTATCTAAAGCAGTGCTGTGTGTGTGTCTCAGAGGGTTTGGAAGCTCTGTGGCATGACTATGCCAATGGCAGTAAGCAGAGGAGGCGCCTCCTGGAAAGCAGATACGGCCGTAGTGTACTGCAGGGCACTTTGGAGGACTGCCTAAGTGAAGACTGGATCGTCTCCAATAGCAAGCACTGTCCTCATTGCTTCTGCAAAATAGAGGTATTCAGTTATTCACCTACAAGTACACATACACATGAACTCATGAACACAGACAGTCATGTGTTTACAGACACATCTTTATGACAATGTAAAGTTCTGACTGTTTTCGACCACCATGTCTAATGCACGTGTTGTTTCGTGTGTTGTAGAAGAACGGAGGATGTAACGTGATGTCGTGCTCTCAGTGTGGACAGCGATTCTGTTGGGCTTGCCTCACCAGACTGGGATCAGGTCGTATAAGCAACCACTTTGCTGAATGTCCCCCCTGTCAGTCCTACTACTAACCGACCCAGTGCTTCAGCTACTTTTACCACCAGTCACTGGCCACCAGCCATGGAGGGAATGGAGTCAGTAAATGTTGCTCTGAGTAAGCTGTGTTCAAATCGTTGTGATTCTAAGTGCACTTTTAAAAGATACTTATGAACGCACATAAGAAATAAAAAAGAACTATAATAATATGAGGCATGTTGCCAAATAATCTCTCAACATAATTTGAATCGGTTAGTGGTGAAAGAACTACTCAGATATTCTACATAAGTAAAAGGAGCGGCTTTTATTGTGTAGAATGGCCCATTTTAGAATAATATTTATATTATTTTAAGCATTATAATTTGTGATGAGTTAATGTACAAGCATCACTAATGTTGCAGCTGGTGAAGGTGGAGCTAGTTTAAACTATTTTATATATACTGCTGGGTAGCTTAATCCATAATAATGCATCATAATGTATAAGTTGATTACATTTTGTATCAATAATCTGAACCTGCAAACTAACAGGTAACTGATGTTGTCAGATAATTGTTGTGGAATAAAAGTGCAATATTGACTTCCAAAATGTGGTGGGGTAGATGTATAAATTAGCATAAAATGGAAATACTGAAGTAAAGTACAAGCACTTCAAAACTTTTTAAGCACAGTACTTGAGTAAATGTAAAATTTTTTACTATCACTGATTCTACTGAAGCTTTACAGTCGTTCACAAAATTACAACAAATGTCATACTGTGTCATGACCACTAGATGGCGCTAAATAACAAGAATGACAACACGGTCTGGGCACACTCTCAATTAACTTTACATGAGATTCCTTTTGGTAATATCAAGAGATGCACTTTGCATTGAGCATGATTTATCATTCAGTATTAAACAATACATCAGTGAAAACTGTTATTTAACATGCATATTTGCAGCTCTAGATGCAAAGATGAGTAATGTATGACAGGAAATCGCCCAGTGTGTCTTTTTTAAACCAAGTAAGAGGGTTCATACCAAAGTTTTAATTTCCCTCCAGTAATAATTAGGGTGCCTTGTGGGGCTACAACTGATTTTTTTTAACAACCTACCAATTATTTCTTCAATTAATTGATTCATCATGGGGTTTATAAAGTCAGCAAATAGTAAAAAATGGCCATCATAAGATCCCAGAGCCTGTGGTGATGACCAACAGTCCAGAATCCAAACGTATTCTGATAATTGTCATATCAGAATAAGAAAACATGCAGATATTCACCTTTGAGAAACCAGTACGATTCTTAAACAATTAAGAATATTTTAATTGTTGCAGTTTACTCTATTGGTAAGTGCAGCTCCAGTACACAGATAGTCACTTTCTAAGCTCCCTTTAACTTCCTGTAATGTACCAGTTGTATTTTCAAAGAGTACTTTATCTCAAAGCATCTAAGGAGTTGCTCTACAAGAGTTTGAGCTGTGCAATGACTTTATTGATATCATTTTATGAAGCTGTGGGACAACAGTGTGCTGTAAAAGTATAATATTTTCAATTACAGGTTCAGTGTTTCTGCAAGTCCTTGGACTTTTGCAATTTGCACATCTGTGTGCATGCACATGGAATTTATGTTTAACAATTGTTTTTGCGTTATCCTTTGTATCATGTTGTTTATTCATGCACTGCTGCTGTGACATGAACATTTTCCTTCAGGGATAAATAAAGTATCTATCTATCTATCTATCTATCTATCTATCTATGTTGGTTAAAGTGTACTTCTTTTGATTGTTTATTATTTTATTAGCAAATATCATCCAAGTGAGTAGTGTCCCCATAACTGTTGAGCCCAGAAGAAAAAGGTTAATTATTATGCAGAGTCACAGATGTTGGTTGCAAAGACTGCTGGGAAATCTTTTATCCTCAAACTCCTGATCCTGACATTTTATAGGTACATATTCAGCCCCTATTCTTCACACACACAGTATAAACACATTTAAAAGCCCTTCCAAGGGCATCCTGTAGGTAGTTATTGGGGAGTTTTGTATCTACTCACTGATTTACTTCCTGCCTCCCTCCTGTCCTCTACTGTTTTGTCATAACAGTGGAACAAAGACCACTGTTGCATGTCTCCAGGCTGGCTGGCTGAGATATGACTGGAAATCTACAGCAGTGTTTCATATTACGCCAAAAAGCTCTCTCTCTCTCTCTCTCTCTCTCTCTCTCTCTCTCTCTCTCTCTCTCTCTCTCTCTCTCTCTCTCTCTCTCTCTCTCTCTCTCTCTCTCTCTCAATTTTCAATTTTCAATTTCAATAACCTTTATTGGCATGACTGTAGATTAAAAATATTGCCAAAGACATTAAAAATTTACAAATAAAGTACAATAATAAAAGTAAGTCAGAAAACTATAAAAAAAAAAGATTAAATATATGATATATAATACAAAATACACCAATCTACAATACAATACACCAATATATAATATAGAAAAAAAAATGAGTAAAGAAAAATGTAGGTTGTGAGTTACAAGGACTGTAAATATAGACAGGTGTGTCAGGTGTTGTGATGGTTGTCCCTCAGGCTGTGGCATAACCTGACATATTTTGCTGCTGCTAAGCTGCTGACTCTGTTCTCTCCAAGGATGTGTTGCATTTTAGTTTGATCAGGCAGAGAATCAAAGTCAGTGACTTTATGTTTTATTTTTGAGAGGAAGTCGGCTCTGATGTGTTCATACTTGCTGCAGTGCAACAGGAAGTGTGTCTCTGTCTCCACTTGTCTGTGTGGACAGAGCTCACACAACCTGTCCTCTCTGGGCAGCCAGGTCTGCCTGTGTCTGCCCGTCTCTATGGCCAAGCTGTGGTCACTGAGTCTGTACATGGTCAAAGTCTTCCTCAGTTTCTCATCAGTCACAGTGCTCAGATATTCTGCCACAGTGTACTGTCTGTTTAGAGCCAAATAACACTGAAGTTTGCTTTGCATTTTTGTGGTCGATGTCCAATAGTTAATGTAATGTTCTTTTTGTTTCTCTATAATTTGGTGGGTCCAGATTGTGTGAGGGCTGTCCTGAGGTCTTGTGCTGTTAGAGGAGCTGAGCCTCAGGACCAGCTGGCTGAGGGGGCTCTTCTCCATGTTCTCCTCTTGGCATTGCAGAGCTTTGTAGTGGTAGGAGTTGGGGTCACTTGTTTTAAGGTGTTTATAAAATTTGATGGCTCTTTTTTGAATTCTAATTAAAAGGGGGAATTGGCCTAGCTCAGCTCGGCACCCGTTGTTGGGGGTGTTCCTGTGCACTCTGAGGATGCTCTTGCAAATCTCTGTATGCAGGATTTCGATGGGGTGTTTGTCCCATTTTTCAAAATCTTGATTTGCAAGAGGACCCCACACCTCACTACCATACAGAATAATTGGTTCAATTATAGATTTGAATATTTTGAGCCAGATTCTAATGGGTATATTAATGTTTGAAGATTTCTTTATAGCATAGAAAGCCCTTCTTCCCTTCTCTCTGAGATCATCAACAGCCAGGTTAAAGTTTCCCGTGGATGTGATGTGTAGTCCTAAGTATGTGTAGTCGTGTGTGTGCTCCACCTCATGAGAGCCCAGGAAAAACCTGGTTTGGTCTCCCTGACCCCTGGGTCGTTTCTGGAATATCATAATTTTGGTTTTGTCCAGATTAACTGTCAGAGCCCAGGTCTGACAGAAGGTTTGCAGGTGATCCAGTTGCTGTTGTAGTGCTTCATTTGATGGAGCCAGCAATATGAGATCATCTGCAAAAAGTAGGCATTTAACCTGTGTGTCAGACAGAGTGAGACCAGGGATGTCAGATAGTTCTAGTGATTTGGCCAATTCATCGATATAAATGTTGAAGAGGGTGGGGCTGAGACTGCAGCCCTGTTTTACTCCTCTACTCTGGGGGAAGAAATCTGTTTCCATGTTGTCAATTTTAACAGCACATTTCATATGACTGTACATGGTTTTGATGATGTCATAGACCTTCCCCCCTACACCCTTCTCAATTAATTTTAAGAACAGTCCATCATGCCAAATTGAGTCGAATGCTTTTTTGAAGTCCACAAAACAAGAGAAGATTTTCCTCTTGTTTTGGTGGACGTCTTTATTAATGAGGGTGTGAAGGGTGTAGATATGGTCTGTTGTTCTATGTTTGTTTCTCTCTCTCTCTCTCTCTCTCTCTCTCTCTCTCTCTCTCTCTCTGTGTGTGTGTCAGAGAGCGAGAGAGTTACTGTGTCACTTCCAGATAAAAAATCCAGTTTCCACACAGGGGTCATCACTTTCTCATAAATGTCTAAACAACTGTTTGCCTTACTGACCCCTCAGTCCTCTTAGCAGGGCCTAAAGGACTGGCCATGTGTTTGCGCTTGTCAATCCTCTTTGGTGTTACATTTGAGATATTAAGTACAAATAACAAGACAAGGCACACAAACACCCTTAGAAAATAGAAAGGGACACTTAACACAATAAAAAAATAACAAGTCAAAATGGGGTTAAAAGAAAGAATGTGTGATATAACAATGATCCATCCATCCATGCATTATCTGTAACCACTTATCCTGTTCAGGGTTGCAGGGGGCTGGAGCCTATCCCAGCTGACATTGGCAAGAGGCAGGATACACTCTAGATAGGTTGTCAGACTATCACAGGGCTGACACATAGAGACAGAAAACCATTCACACTCACATTCACACCTGCAGTCAATTTAAAGTCACCAATTAACCTGCATGTCTTTGGACTGTGGGAGGAAGCTGGAGACCCGGGGAAAAAAAACATGTTGTCACAGAGAGCATGGAAACTCCACACAGAAGGCATAACACTCAGACAAGTGACCATCTTGTGATGGGATCACACCAGCATCGATACAGTGATCTGCAATTTAAAATGTATGTCGGCCAGAGGCGTAAAGTGGAGGGCACCGATGGACCCGTACCTGCACCCTACCCTCCTACCTCCCCTTGCTCAGACAACACCCATCTTTGACTTTGGCCTTTATTGTGATCTCAACTGGATCTTTGATTTACCCTACATCAGCTGGCACCAAGGAAAAAAGCACTGCTGTGCATGGGCTATCTTCAGTTTTTTAAAACCATTTTCACAGCCTTGCTGTAATAAATCCTTTTTTAACATTGCACAGAAGAAAAAGTACAGGTGTAAAGAGTGACTGATATACTCCATCTATCCATCCATTTTCATCCACTTATCCAGGGCCAGGTCATGAAGGCAGCAGGCCAAGCAAAGCACCCCAGACGTCCCTCTCCCCAGCAACGCTTTCCAGCTCCTCCTGGGGGACCCCAGGGCGTTCCCAGGCCAGATGAGATATGTAATCCCTCCAGCGTGTTCTGGGTCTGCCCCAGATGCCCGATCAGATCCTGATCACATGTCCGAACCACCTCAACTGATCCCTTTCGATACAAAGGAGCAGCGGCTCTACTCCGAGCTCCCTCTGGATGTCCGAGCTCCTCACCCTATCTCTAAGGCTGAGCCCAGCCACTCCACAGAGGAAACTCATTTCGGCCACTCGTATCTGCAACCTCATTCTTTCAGTCACTACCCAGAGTTCATGACCATAGGTGAGGGTTGGGATGTAGATGGACCAGTTAATCGAAAGCTTCGCCTTCTGGCTCAGCTCCCTCTTCACCACGACGGACCAGCAGCACCTGCATCACTGCATCACTGCAGAAGCCGATTAAGTTTATTTGATGGTTTAAGAAAAATTAGTGTCAGCTCATGAACAACTCATAAAAATAAGACGCAGTGTGCTCAGCTCATGGTTAGACCTTGAAGACTGGGTGCTCCAATTTAGCATTTTAATATTGTATTGTAAAATCTGTCATAAGCTCTGTATGAGAGGTTCATATTGATCTCTGAGTGAGGCACAGGACTGACAATCAGCTACCAGAACTGCCTGTTTGAAGCAAATGTTTATTGAGTCATTCTGGCCCACAGTGACACTATGTTGCATGGATAAACATTCAGTGTAGAAAACTGTAATTGAGTCTGTTTATTTGCTTGTTTCATTCAGTGCTTAAAACTGAATAAAACATGCTCTGTACTCTAAACCGATGGCAATGCACCTGGAGCATTTGAAGACATGAATTATGTATAAGAGTTATTAATATCAAAGTGCAAAAATCCAAGATAATATGAAGTATTAATAGTCATTCATGTGCATGAATAACTTTTAAAATGTACCCCTGATGAGAGAGCATTTATGCACAGAGGATTTTGGATGTGGAGCTTTTATCCAGCAGCTTTGTGGCTAAACATTTTATATCTTGAACAGCAGCTGCACAGTTTTGTCTCCATTTTGTTGCTGGTTTAAGTTGGAAACAGGCCTATTTAACTACAGCATTAGTGCACTGAGTAATAAGGAAGTTGGACAGATATCTAATGTACTTCATACTGCTGAGTGCTGGCCCGATTCAAGCACTGATTTCATAGTTGCAAATAATAATGGTAGAAATCCAAACTTAAACCGGAGGCCAGCACACCACATTTCAGGCAATCTGTTCATATGGTTTGTGAGATATCCCGCTGACAGGCAAACAAACAAACTACCGGGGGCACAAGAACAGCTTTCTTGGCAGAAGTAATATCAAGAATAATGAGTAAAGCCTGGCTATCAGTGCAGTGGAAACTAGGCTATGGAGAATGTCTCCTCCCTGTGAGCCAATAACAGCGTCAGCTAACAGAGCGGTTATTTTCCCTGGAGCGGTAGGAGCTGAGCTGTGGAAGAGAACACGAGACACACATTCACTGTAATAATCATCAACTCTGCTTGGTTATTAATATCATCTGCACGTTTATTCATATTCATCTGTCAGAAAACACACACATACACACACACACAGCCTCAGAAATCAGTATATCAGTCGTCCAGGCATCCATCCAGTCAGTCAGTCAGTGGTATATTGGCAACGTTGTTCAGAGGCACTGAGAGTGTGCTGAGTACAGGAGTATATACTGTCCTGCAGGGGGCGCTGCTAAGAGCCCCCTGACAGGAAATGGAGGTGAGTGGTCCTGAATTCTGTCAGTGTACAAAACTGACTCAGTCTGTAGACCAGGATATATGGGCTTTTCATGTGACACAAGCATAACCTATTCTATACGTTGTAATTACGTAACATAAATCAGTACAGTGGCGGTGGACAGGCATATTTAGCATATGCAGGAAAAACAGACAATTTTTCAGGAACAGTGCAACATTTTGGGAAATGACACTATTCTCTTTGTGGGCGAGGGTTAGATGAAGAGATTGATACCACTCTCATGTCTGTGTGGTGTGCTCAGTATGGATCTGGAGCCAGGAGGTGATTAGCTTAGCTTAGCATAAAGCAAGGGGAAACAGCTAGCCTGACTGTGTAAAAAAAATAAATAAATAAATAAAAAAACATATGTTGTCTGTGATGAAACCAGTTCTTAAATCAATTCACTTAACTGGGTATTACAAAGGCTTTAGGCTGTATCCCACAACCTTCATTTCGTCAGCAATTTTGGATTCTTTTCTCAGAACTTTAAGGACCTATGACGTCTATGATAGCACAATACTTGAGCACGAGGAGGTAGTGGTGGTATTTTCTTGACCTTAGAAGCAAATATGCATGACCAACTCAACGTATACTTACTCAGCTCTTCAAGAAGATTTAGGCTGAAAGATTATCACAGCTATCCCCGGGTCAAGAATGAACCTTTACGGTCAAATATTTGTGGAGAGTTACTGTGGGGAAACTGGCGACTTTCAAGGAGAGGTCAGAGGAGAAGTTGCACAAAAGTGCTGGCTGGACAGACAAAGAGTTACATGTCTACAAACAGCTACACTACATAACTTCTCCTAAAACCATAAAGACCATGATTGAGACCAAAAAAAAACAGATGCATGTTAATTAATGAGCTTTAGAGGTGTTGGTTGGCAGATTTTTGAGTTTTGGACAGAGCTAGGCTGGCTGTTTTCCCTGTTTCTAGTCTTTATGCTAAGCTAAGCTAAGCTAATCACCCCCTGCTTTAGCTCCACACTTAAACAACTCACGGGCATGAAAGTGGCATCAGTCCTTATCAATCTCAGACTCATGGTCAGAAAGTTAAAGAGATGTACTACCCAAACTTTGAAACTGTGCCTTTAACAGAAGCTACTTTGCAAATCCTGCTACAAAACCAATGACGTATGTGAAAGACCTTCTCAATCATCCAGGTTGTACTATGTCCCTGGACATGAGTTTGACTGAAGACATTTCACTGTTTATCCAAAGAGCTTCTTTAGTTCTTATTGTTGTGGGAACCTGATTGTAAGCAAGGACTCTTACATGCCCTTATTTTAACAGTGGATGGTCCCACGCTACTGGAAATACCTCGTACCTACAACGGTTGGACTTGAGAAGCATTTCAGATAAACAGAAAAGTCATGACCCAACAATCTGGATTCAGCTTTCTCCAGACAACTGATTTAAACACTTTCTATTGACTATTTGTCACTGTAATTTCACATACCATTTGTCTTTGATGCAAAGTTTGTGCTGAACCCAAATTTTGTAGACCTTAAAATTGTAAAATTTGGCTCATTGTAATCATTTAACAACAAGCCAAAGTCCATCATCTCTTTGTTGTGTCAAAATCAAACCAGCAGTGTCTAATGTTACTACATCTTTTTGATGAAATCATTTGTGCCAAAGCAATTTTCACAGGTTATAGTCACAGTGTTGCCCATCTGCCCTGGTCTGTCAGTCCAACAGTTCAACACATGGATAAACACACAGAATTACAGATATGATACACATCCATAACAGCCTCAACTTCTCACCTTGTAAACATTAGGATACAAATTATTCAGAGGCAAATAATGACAATGGTAGCAAAGTCTTTACTTAAACTAAACAACATATACTTTCCTTTATGTGTCTTTTGCAAAATCATTAATCCTTCCAATGCCCTTTTGTAGATTCAGCACAGCGTTTCCAATCAACCGAACCTCAGAAAAAAAACATTCTTGAACAGCATCCTGTCTTTCATATTTTCTCTCACTAATTAGAAACATTTCAACAGTTATTAAGTATGACTTTACTCATGCACAAAATAAACCAGATACAATTTATACGGTGCAATATGTAACACTTCTCTGTCATTTACAATGAAGCACTGATGTTCAACTGAAGTCATGGTGCTGAAACACATCAGCAGTCAGGTAACAGCATTGGTTAATAACAGTGAAACCAATAATTCTCAGTATATTATTACAGTCACAGAACAAAAGAAACAGTACCCCGGGTATTTGAGCATGTTACCAGACCATACGACAACGCAACAGTCTTGATGCATGAATGCAATCGTATCAATTTCAGTGAACACAGAGCAAATAAAAGTGCCGATTGCCAACATATTAAACCTGTTAACAGTTAATGGCCGTATGTAGATGCCTTTATTTACCACAGTGTTTTTCGATTGGATTTTTTGGTGGTTGGCTTAAAACATTTGTGCAACCAGTGAAGATCCTTAAATGCAGAATAGTGTTTAGCTGCAACTATATCCATCCAAAAATAGTCCCGTTTAAAAGGAAAAGTTTACCGGTGGTTTGGCATGTTTCAGCCCATTAACTACAAATGGTGTTTACTATGTTATTTTAGGCAATTTTATTTCTTTTCAATTAAGGCCTCCTGCTCTCAAGATGTTCTTGAATCAAGTGGAAATACCATTAGATTGACGCTTTTTGAGTCTCTTTGAAACGCCTTCAAATGAACAAAGAGGCTTTGGGTGAAATGTTAACTATGAGAAACACTTGTCAATTTATATATGTTGATGGCCTCCTTCAGTGTCTGACTCATAAACCGGAGGGCCAGTGATCTTTAATGTGTTTTTTATGTCTTTTGTGTTTTCCACCAATCTACAATTGTTGCTGTGATAGCTGTAATATCGTCACAACAAAGCAGAAGAAAATGCCTTATAGTTTAGACCAGTGGTTTCCAACTTGGGGTCCCAAGATAAGTGTGAGGGGTCACAAGATGATTTAAGTGAGAGTATAGTCTCTGCCACACAAAATCATGTTTGTCTGTTTTTTTTACAACTTTTCACGAAGTTGTTTTTTATTCGGAAATACTGGACACTGTCACCTTGAGCTTTAGACACAAGGCTGAACTGTACCTGTTATACCTGTTACCTCTGTCCCAAGCGCAGAAACATACTGTTGGGCCCTTGCTGACCCTTCAGCTGCTACCCTCTGTACAGTAAATTGTGTATATATCCTGTCGCCTCCAAGTTCCATCTAACACAGTGCAACCAGCAACCTATATGTAGAAACTTCAAAATTCACCCAGACACTGATATGCTGGAATGATACCACCTGACGAATGCCCTGGTTTTCAAGTGTGCAGTTGAATGCCACATAACCTCAACATGGTCAGGGCAGGGCCAGGAACCTTAGCTTCATGTCATACCTCTCTCCTTCCTCTTGTTTCCTGTCTGCTTTTTCAATATGGACTTTCCAATAAAACAGAAAAATGCCAACATAAAAAATGGTTAAAAGAAAAAAAAAGGTTTTCAATATCTCAGCGAGGTTATTTGATTAAACAGAATTTTTTGTAGGAATATGCAACAAGTCTGAAAAGGTCTTAAAGCTTGGCTTTGACACGTGATTCCTCTACAAGACAGGAGAGGACAACATCAGCTAACAATGCAAAACTTTGTTCAATTAACATAGTTTGGCATGGAATAAACCTGGGACTTCTGGGGCCTCTGGGGCTTTTGGGCCCCATCTTGTTTAAAGTAGTGTTGTCAAAAATATAGTTTTATTGATACATATCAAGTATAAAGAGCTTCAGTGCAGAATTGATGCACCTGTGCCTGCTGCACTTTCTCGCTCTCTCTCATTGTTAACCTTTCAACCTTTCTGCTGTTGTCTGTTCCTAACTACAGAAAGAAAAGTCACCTTTGTCATGGCATACTCTCGTTATATCTATCTAGCACTGGATAGTATCACCATCTAGTATCGAAAATAGTATTGAATATTTTTGACCAGTAAACATTCATCTTTGGTTGCTCACACTGAGGCCGTAACCTGTGATGGGGTCTCAAGTGGATATTTTAAGGGGTTCCGAGCCAAAAAGTTCAGGAACCATTGGTTCATTGAATCCAAATACATGACTGAACATAAACAAAAAAGGTTTCCAGGCTATTGTTTCGTCTTAAGGGCTCTTTAGGTGATGCCTGTTAGCAGCCTGCCATACGATCTCCTCATTTCCTCTATTCTTTTGCAGTTCATTATTTCATGTATTTGCTGAAGGTGTTCAGTCGCTGCTTTGGAGTGTGAGCCTGTCAACATAATAAAAGGTTATGGAACCCATTGTTTCTTGTAAGACAAAGAGTGTTATTTCTAGGAAGAGGAGGAGGAG
This sequence comes from Epinephelus lanceolatus, assembly GCF_041903045.1. Classification (NCBI taxonomy): domain Eukaryota; kingdom Metazoa; phylum Chordata; class Actinopteri; order Perciformes; family Serranidae; genus Epinephelus; species Epinephelus lanceolatus. The sequence continues at coordinate 33,735,730 of NC_135739.1, forward strand.
TGCTATTAACAGACTGCAGTTCAGTCTAATGCGAAGAACTCCTAGCTGTGTCTCACCCACTGCTTTGGTTACAGCTCTGCTTTCATCAGCTCATCATTGTTCCTTTTTTATTACACCATACAGCACAGTGGGCTAACAAAACAGCGGTGCCTGTATTTTCTCTGTTTTTGTTTGTCTCTGGCTCTCTGGCTGTGCCTCTCTCGCATGTTTAAATCCCTACACACCACAGTGCATTGTCCTCAAAGTGCTTTTCTCCTGAGTGTGATCAGGTGTGTGTGATTGTGCTCGAGAGACGAATAGAGGATGTGAGCAGCTGCCTCTCCCCACAGCTAACGAAACCAGGGTCTTGCTTTTATTTCACTTTATAACAACTTGGATTACATGACCAGATCAGGCTTTTGACTGACTGAATCATGTGGTGTGTGTATGTGTGTGTGTGTGTGTGTGTGTGTGTGTGTGTGTGCATTTAAGTTAGAAAAGCAAATTTAAAGTGAAACAGGAAGGTTTGTCTTCTTTTTTAAACTACAGATCTACTCTATTTGTGTATACTGTGTAGGTGAAACATGTTGAGATCTGAAAATCTAGATGAAGAATTCTTTTAACTTCCACATAAAATGATTATGAAGCATAAATAAAATCTGTTTTTCTATTTAAAGGATCAAAGAATCGTCAATCTGTAAATAACATTTCAAAAGACAAGAGCTGTTTGTATCAAACAATAAAAATGTAGCATTTTAGATCCTGTCATTGTCATCTCTGAAAGAGATGGAGATAGCCAATCTTAAAGGCACAGTGCACTTTCAGTTGTTTAAAGGATGACTGTCTTACTCCAAATGTCTTAGTGGCTGCACTGTGTTCAGCTCAGCACCACCGAACTGGAACAGATAATCAAATAAACAGAAGCAGAAAATCTAATTTGACTCCGATTACATAACTGATCTTTTCAGGATGGGCTTAACACTGCAAAACAGCTGGACTGAAGTCATAGGAAATAAAAAACAAAACAACATAAAACAAAAACAATCTGTTTACAAATCCAGGGAAAATCCATGTCACTCCTCTGCAGCTGCTTCACACTGCAGTAAAACCTGGTTATGTCCCCTCTGGGAATCAAGATTGACTGGGAGAATTAAATGATATGTCTTACAACCAGAAACATCCATGAGCAGTGCACACGTTCAGCAGCAATTTGCAATCTAATTAGAGGTGTGGAGTTAAATGCTTTCGGCTGCAAACATCGAGTTTCCAATGTCGTCCGTTCCCCCCCCCACCCCCCCCCCCCCCGGTCACAATGATGAGACTAGCAGTTTTTAACGAGACGGATGGTACCAGAGTTACTCTACCAATGAACAAGAGCATCAAACAAAGTGGTACAGAAGGGTCTACAGTAAAATCCACCCACAAACATACAGAGCTGATGGACAGACATTCAGTCAGTGCACACTTTGTACAAGATTCCTGATAATTATTAAATAGATTATGAGTATTTACAAGATACGCTAGGCTAACATTAACCAAAGAATCAATAGTATTTTTGTATATCATCCTATATTTACATCTATAACCTCATTTGAGAATATGTACATAATATTTATGTGGATTTATCACAAGAAGAGAGACACAGAATATAGAAAAACCCAATCAATACTGTAGATTGGTTTCCACTATACGTCAAAATGGCTAGCCAAAGTTTACTCTTTAGCCTAATTCTCACTAAAGGCACAAACAAGGCTAGCCGGGGTGTAGCCTTCAGCCTGATACACACCAAAGGACCGCTATGCTAAGAGGTCAGCTAAGGCTAACAGAGTCATCTAACACCACCACCTCTACCAGATGTTTGTTGTGCTTTGTCGTTTTAAATTAGCAAATAGTGCTTTGGATGTTTTTTTCTAAAGATGTTGAATTTGTAGCGCAGTGGTCACTAAGCAGCCCTGAAGTCCCTGCGGTAGGGCCTGTAGAAAAATACCTGTGGGGCTGATTCACACGCAGGAATTGAATCAAGTCTCAAACTTTGTCCTCGGTGATGATTGTGTTCCCAAGGATGAGACGTGTTCTGACCTCAGGTGTTTCCCTCTATACTTCCTTTTACTCTCACAATCACTTTCTCTCTATTTTCAACATTTTGCATTCTCTCTTAATGCTTGAGCCAGAGAAATAAAATGAGTCATTCTATTTCTATGGCTTGAACTCTCTAGATGTCCTCGTCTTTCCTAAGTGTGCTTCCTCTCCTGTTATTTTTGCACTCCGTGCACCATTAGTTCTCTCTCTCTAGTTCTCCCCCCGTAGCCTGCACAAGCTCAAGATTTGCTTGCAATTCATTTGCATTCACCTGGATCCTGAGTCAGAGCACAACCTACTCAAAACCTCAGAGGAAGGCTGACCAGAGACAGTATAACAAAAGGTGATGGGTTAAAAACATGATCTGTGCCAGTTTCTTAAAAAAGAGACGTTTTGACTTCCCCATCAAAAATCCACCCTTTCCAGAAACTCCTGTTCTCTGGGCACATGTTCCAGCCTGCTGTAAAATACAGACTAAATTTCAAGAGTAAAACCCAGATCAAATAAATCCATCAAATCCAGTTATAACTTCATATGGTAGAACATTATGTCAAATACGAGGATTTAAGTATTTAAGTGTATATCAAATGAATTGCAACAAGATCTTGAGGCCATTTGGGCTAATCCCTTCACTAAATATGCCCTTCAAACACAGGGTAGTATTTGCTTTCCTGCACTTTGGATTTGTACTGTCTCTCCACCTATTCTGTCCCACTCTAATCTCGGTCTACCCCCCCTCTCCCCGCTTGTGTCTCTTAGCTGTAGCCGAGGTTCTCCATCTCGTGGCGGTATCTTAACTCTGACACTTTTGCTTTGTGCTGCTTGCTTTCAAGATGCTGCCTGAAGTCCGTCTCCTGCTCGGCTCCGCAGTTGCACATGGAGCAGTAGAACTGTCCGCTGGGAGTCACACACATGGCCAAGTCCCTGGGGATGCGCTGCCTCGGTCTAGGGTTGTAGTACGGCCCTAAAGGGAGAAGAGAGAAGAGACAACAGACAGGAGAGAAGTAAATTGTAGCTAAACATTAAATGGCTGATTCTTAACAGATTTGTCATCATGACAGCTGGAAGATTAATCAGAGGAGGACTAATGGTATTATTTTACCATGAGTTATTAGTTATTGTAATGGTACGCCAAAATTTAGCGAATAAAATGTCAGAAAATTGTGAAAATGTACAACATTCTCAGAATCCAAGGTCTTAAAATTGCTTGTTTTGTCCAGGCGTCCCAAACCCGAATATATTCAAATGTTGGTTCTCAGTCCAGACTATAAAAAATCTGTTGCATGCCTTGCTAGGAAATTTGGAACAGGTATTCGTGGTGCCAGAGGATGAAGAGGCCTACAAATGGCGATCCCCTGACTTTTCCTCTAGTACCGCCATGAGTTTCACATTTGTGGTTTTGAGTGAAATGTCTTGGCATATATCGAATGAACTAACATCAAATTTGGTAAGGACATTCGTGCATTCGTGAATTGTAGTAACTCTGGTGTTCCCTTAACATTTCCTCTGGTGCCACCATCAGATCAAAATTTTAACATTTAGTAGTAACAGTCATCTATGATCAATTATCTGCAAAACTAATGACATTCCCTTCAGCCACACAGTGTCATTGTGAACATGCTAATGTTAGCATTTAGCTTAAAACACTGCCATGCCTAAGTACAGCCGTTAGCATGGCTGTAGATTTACAGAGCGCTGTCTTACACCCAGCGTAAAGCGGCACCCAGTGGAGCGCAAACTTTGATTGCTAGTTTCAGACTGACTCAGGCCATTTAGCGCCCACACTGTGTAACCAGCAAATGTACTTGCACCAATTTGTTTGCCAATAGGTCTTAAATTGAGATGTGGTCAGGTCCATTGTTGATGGTTTGCTATTTTTAGGTAGCAGGAAGTGAGTGCATTTTTGGGTGCATTATTCAGAAAGTAAGACCACGCCTACATTGGCTGATTCACAACCATTTTTATACAGTCTATGTTCACAACATGCATACAATCTCCTTGTTACACACACAGGGACGCGTAGATGGGTTACAGGTGGGTGAAGTAATACATCATTAAAAAAACAAATATGGCTGACATTATCTAAAATATCAACATAGCAGAGATCACAGTAGAGCTACAGAGCCACTGTCCGATTACATGAGTAGCAGCGTAAATTCATTGGTTATTTCAGAAGCTAAAAGTTTAGTTCTGTTTCCTCCATCAAGTTTACAACTACAGTTTCATGTTACACCAAAAACACACCTATGATTAATGAAGGGGCTAACTAACACCCCTTTGCCCCATACTCTTTATGTTGCACTCAGATTATGCACCATTTAACTAGCAAATGTGGCTGGACACACCCTATATGCACTTGCAGCATGCACTTTAGACCATGTGCTATAGATCTTTTAAATAGCGACCAAAGTCTTTTTGCTTGATAAATGACTTACACAGCTGATTACTAAAATTGATTCATTCACCACTCATCTTAGCACAAATTAGATGTTTTCCACGTCAAATTTTAGGCTGGGGACACACCCAAAGCTAGTCCAGCATCACACACTTACATTGGTATATCACTGATGTGTGTGATAAAGATACACAAGTCATCTGGGATTACAACTAGGTGGATCATTGGAAAGCGTATTGCTTGTGTGTGTGCGTGCGTGCGTGTGTGTGTGTGTGTGTGTGTGTGTGGGTTACACAGTAGAAAAATGAGAAGGAGATTCGAGAGAGAGATACAAAGACAGCGAGAAGGCAACCGCAGGAGAGAGTGCAGCTATTTTGGGATTTGTCCATCAAGAAAACTGATTAAATCAGCAGAACATTGTGGTGTGTGTGTGTGTGTGTGTGTGTGTGTGTGTGTGTGTGAAAAAGAGAGTGGATGAGAGAGAGAGTGAGAGAGGAAGTGAATTGGCTCTACTTTATGATTTATCCTGAATTATCTTGATCCGAGGTCTTACTGTTTTTGTCTGTGGAAAGACAGAGACATAGCGGCAAGAAGGAGATGGTTGTTTGACGTCAGCAGAAAGTCTGACGTTATCTACTCTGTATCTGTTTTCACACACACACAAAGGTCGAAAGCAGACACTCACACTAACACACAGGCAACATGGTAAAGTTAAAACTAGCTTTCAGCCAAAAACGATGTCGGCTAACCCTGTGTTAAATAAAAAACTGGTAAAATGTGCACAGCCATGTTACTCTCATAGTGCAGCTTCATGTCAGCTTTTCCAAAACACCCAAGGAGGTTAAGTGGGTGCTCCAATAAGTCTATAAAATAAAATTAAATAACAAACACTGGGTGAAATAGTCTACTTTTTACAACAGTATTTCTTAGATTTATCTGCACGGTGTCAACTGCTGCTACAGCCAAGAAATGCTGCCTTAAAAGGCTGTTAGTAAAGAAAAATGTAACATCTGGTGTAGGCCACTGAAAGACACCAGTTAGGTGTCAGATAAAAAGCTGACTTTTTCATGATACACACAAAAAAGTCTGTTTTCAATTCAGAGTTTCCATATGGGGCAGCCTTAGGAATAGCATGTTTAGTATTTTCTAGTGTTCATCATATCTTTTTAACCAGCTGCAGCAGTTTACTTCACTGACGTATTCTGACATCAGTAGATCTGGAATTTTTCTCTCCCCCAGGGGATCCACTACAGCTCAGTGAGCTATTGGAGCTCATGGCGGCATTATGTGCAGCAAAGCTGACTTTCCAGCATACAGTACAGTATATACATTGTATGTATACGCTATGTGTGTAGAGGTCATTCTGGATTATAGCACATTAAAATAAATTGAGCAGCCACGGGCCGTATAGCTGTGCAGTTGCTCACTGTGCAGCACAGTTTTAGCATGGAGTGTTGGATGCCAGTGCAAAGGGATTACTAAGAGCTAAATTTTCTTTGAACCCAAAATAATCCAAATACAAAAGAAATAACCAGGACAAAGGAACAGTTGACTGCTGATTGTTTCTTTTACATAGCTTTTTGTATATGGTCAGATGTAATATTTTCTGTGGTTATGATCTCTTAATGGGGCAACATCAGCTGCTAACAGTAGCTCGTTAGTGTAGCTGACATGGGATTGTTCATTGTTTCACCAATAAACCACAAAAATAGCCACTGTTGGGTTTGTGTGTTGTACTGTTTAACAGTTTAACATTAACAGTTCAAAATATGAGTTTGCATCTAGGTCTATGTCAGTGAGTGTCTCTGTTTTTAAAGGTGTAATTTATTTATTTTTTAATATTTTACCTGGCATGGAAGCAGGTAGCTGTGGGCTGCGGCGGTTTTTCACCAGTCTGTACTCGCTGCCATCTTTCCTGTTTCTTCTTGGGGCTGCCTCGCTGCTGCCTTCCCTGAAACAGGCAGAGCCAGAGTCACAGTCACTTCAGTTGTATCCAAAAGATGAGTAAGCCACATCATCTGGCTATGTGTTTCCACACTTTCAGCTTGGCTCGTTCCATAATCAACAAAGCCAAAACCAGCTATTTTTCTCAACTTTGTATTTGGGAGAAAGTCAGACTAGACAGTTATATCTTCAGTTATATCTGTATATCTTCTCAGGTCATTCAGATTAACATAAATGAGGCATACAACAAAATGTGACTTCAAATTCATATTGGTTTGGAGCCCTTAAATCAGTTGTGGCTCTCAGAAGATTTGAAAGATAAATGCTAGGCCAATATAAAGCTAAATAAGGATGAGACCTCTTACCTTGCAAGAAAAAATTCTTTACTTAAACCTACATGTTATTGGAGTTCTGTTGGGCCTCAGCGAGCCGTAGTTTCTTGGCATGGTTCTTGCCCTGGTAGTGGGCCTGTGCCACTGCCAGTGAACTGAAGGAGGCGTCACACAGCTTACAATAGTCATTCTCTGTGGCCAAGATGACCCGGGTCGCCCCCTTATACTGCCCCTGCAGACACAGGACAAAGCAGTACAGTATATGTGGTGAGAGGAGTTAGGGAGTAAACACTGAGAAAGACAATACATTTTTAGATCTAGTTGGAGGAAGAGAAGAATTTTCAACAGAAAATATACACCAATGCAAGGAATTAAATCATTACAGAGAGCTTAGGTCCAAAATAGTCATATTGTTAGTTTGACATTTTTAAAAAATGAAAACAACAGACACTTTCAGGTTATGTTGCCCATTATATTTACACGTTTAAGGCTTAATACAGTCATGTGCAAAAAGGACAGTTACAGGTACAAAATTTCCTGAGATCTAAATTGTAAAGTAGTGTGCTGGCAGATTTGTAATTTGTTCATGTGTTTAGCTGACGTTTTTATCAAAAGTGAACAGTCAGTACGTTTACATGCACAGTTTAATTCCACTTTTAATCGGAATGAAAGGCCATTCCGATTAAAAGTGGTCATGTAAACGGTCATTCCGATTGAAAATTAAATCCGATTAAAGGGGGTGGTTTATTCCGTTTGTCATTCCGAATGAAAGAATTCTGTGTGCATGTATACACTCATTCCTCTTTAAATTCATTCCGGTCTTTCTGCGCATGCTCGTTTCCTTGCCCTTCTGGCGCGATGACGTATATAGCGCGCATAGCAACGGGCTGCATAGCAACAGGCTGAGATAGAGCAGTCGGACTTGTTGCACTCACCGGTTTCCATTCGCCACAGCACGGTCTTCTACCTCCCTTCTTCGACCTTCTACCTCCCTTCTCCTCCTCAACAGACGAAGCATTAGCAGAACAAGGTTGTTGTCGTACTGCTGCTTCAAGAATATAAGCAAAACAAGCCCGAAAAAGGCACTAAGAACGGCGTCGTCAAGCATCTTGTTATCCGGAGCGAGGACTATACAGTGTTTTCTTCTGGTAAACGTAAACACGTAACATCCGCCCCGCCCCCTATCCAATCAGAAACCTTCCCTGCCCCAAACCTTGCGCAGACCTGAATACAGGCGATTGAACTGATCTCCCATGTAAACCCTCATTCGAATGAATGAATGAATGAATATTTCCCATGTAAACTACCTGGAAAAACTTTAATTCCGAACGATTTCATTCAGATTTATTTCATTCCGAATGAGAAGCCATCATGTAACCGTAGCCAATGATGACAGCAAAACAATCACTGCGTAGCCAGACCTATCTCCAAAGCGATGTGTCAGGGCTAGAGAAAGGTCTGGAATCACCGCTTATCTAATCGCTCTGGCTTGTTTGGGTTTCTTCAAATCAGTCACAGTCTTCTTGGGTGGTGCTAAGCCTGAATGCAGTGACAGTGATCTTGCAAAATAGTGTCGGAGGTGAACTTGTTTTGGTGAAACATTTGCACGTGGGGAGGCGAGCCCAGTCATTAAAATGTCAGTGCAAAAGAAACCACCACAAAACATTAACAGTCATATGTCATGTGATTCAACTTTTAGTGATAAGAAAAACAGACATAATTTGATAATTGGTGCCCTAGAGGTGAAGCATGACTGTACTTAATCTCTGGAGGAGCTCACTAAACCCGTTAAAACCCCAGACAATTTGCTGGCTATACACGGCTCTAGCAGAACATTACTACAATGATATCACATGTGGATGAATCTGTATATTCTCAAAGATAATGTCCCTGGCACATGCTGCTGCCAGAGTTACAAGGCGTGGCAAATAAACTCCAACTAGCCATGTCAGAAAATGGATCACCATCAGGCATGAGAGTCTCGGGCATGTGGAGTGTGGGCTTTTCCGAGGTGTGTTGTTTTACTCACTGCAGGTCTTTACAACAATTCACCAAAACAACAATGCAGGCATGCCTTGTTGCACAATCCAAATCTTTACCAAAACATGCCATTTTCAGTGTGTAAGTTGCTAACTCAGAGGTTAGCGAAGAAGATTTGGAAATGGTAACATGCAAATAGCAGAAGGAAGGGAGAATGATAGCCGAAATCAGCCACCAAATGACAGGCTTATAGCTACAGTCTCAGTCCACTACGTCTGAGTCAGACTAATGTTTCAATGACATGGTATAACCTCAAACCATCAATAACTGATTTTCTTGGCCATCTCGGGACAGCAGAAACAAGTATCGACATTGACATGACATGACATGATCTTCAAGTTGATATGGTGACCTTGTTAGCAAACAGCTGTTAATCTTCACATTTAGCAGTTACAGAACAACATTATCATTCATTTGGAGTTGTGTTTCTGGTTGCCTTGTAAATTTAGGTCCAATCTTAATTGTCCTTTTAGCTCTGATTTTGGTCTGCACCAACTCCTGAGGGAAATATTTGCTAGCTGCTAAATGTTTCAATGTGTTCACCAGCTAGTCTCTAACTTGTTTGCTTGCTGTTTGATGCCTGTTACAGCTGAAAACGACACTACGAGAGTAGTAAGAGTGAAACAAAACAGTAAAGTGGTGGGCCAGAAGGCTAAATATTGAGCTGAAACTCACCATAAAGCTCTGTAAAGCTGAGGGGAGCTGCTGATTCAGATGATAATTCTCAGTAGATACATCACAACGTAGGATCCGGGTCACATCATTAAATTGTTTTCACATTGTCACTTGATACATAGCCTTGTTTAACTCTGAGACGATGTAGCATTACAATAAAATGTATTATGTATAATAATCTAATTGCAGCAGAATGTGTAGAGACAGTAAATTGTTCAGTGGTGATAAGATGATGAGTTTCCGCTGTTCAAATAAAACAGAATGACTGTGCAGCTCCTTACCGCCTCCTCACAGGGAAACTACCTCTATCAGCAGACTGGCCACTTCAGCAGCAGTCCACCCACATTCTCGACTAAAACTGTAGCATTTAGGTAGGCTGGTGCTGAGTTTGGATCTGACCTGCCTGCCTGCGTCACTGTCGTTTGATCCTGAGCTGAGGGATGTCTGGCCAGCTGCCTCGAGGACTTCTGGGATTCTGATGGCTGGAGGCTGTTGACTGCCAGCGTAGAAATTTCTTAACTTTTTACTGTGGTTCTTCCCCTAAACAGACAGATAAAGAGATATGTATTTATTTATTTATCTTAATATTTAACATGTTTCTTACATGTGGATTTCAACTGACCTGGTAGTGAGCTTGTGCCTGCTGAGCAGAGTTGAGGGTAACGTTGCAGAGTTTACAGTACAGTGGTTTACACAGTTCCCCCAACCCCAGAGAGTCTTCCTGCTCCTCCATCCCCAGCAGAGAGCCCTCATCCTGGGGCTGCTCGCTTGCTGGGGCAGCCTGACCCGGCAGAGGACCAGGGATGAGGCAGGACATCGGGGCTGGAATTAGAGCTGGTCCTGGGGGTCTTGGGGGGAGGTGTGAAGGGTCTGGGCCTGGAGCAGGAGGGGAGGACATGGGGCTGGGAGGGAGGGGGAATCGGCCGGCTCCGGGCGCGACTACAGGTGGGGGCACCAGTGCTTGGGCAGGGTTCAGAGGTGGAGGCCCCAACGGTTGTATGAGGTCCATGGCTGGAGGCACTATAGCTTGTGTGTGATCAACAGGTGGGGGCCCCAAGGTGTGTGCCATTGGTGGAGGCCCTAGTGGCTGAGCTGGGGCCATTGGAGGGGGGCCTAAGCTGTGTGGTGGGGTAATGGGTGGGTGTCTTAACGTGTGAGTAGCAGTCATGGGAGGGGGGCCTAGAGTCTGGGTGGGAGCCATAGTTGGGGGTCCCATTGCCTGAGCAGGGGCAAGTGGTGGTGGACCGAGAGGCTGCGTAGGCGCCATTGGCGGAGGTCCCAGCTGGTGCAGAGAGTCCATGTGGTGGAAAGGCTGCTGGGGATGGCTGAAGAGACTCAGGGGAGGTTTCAACATGGTCTCCGGGCCTGTGAACAGAGGCAGATGCCTTTCTTTTAGACGGGGGCAGAGATTGAAATCAAAGACATTTCCTGCAAGGAAATTCAGTACCCTTGATGTGGGAAAAAGTGTTGTATGGGCATTAGTACTACTATATTCAAGGAAACCAGAAAGCATTCAGAATGTTCATGCAATGATAGAACATATTAAGAAGTTTTTAGCCACGTGGGCTGGTTGGTCCACCACTTCAATCCAAAATAGCTCAACAGCTATTGGATTGATTGTCATGAGATTTGGTATTTATGGTCCACACAGGATGGATCGTAATGACGTATCTAGCACCAGCAGAATGACAATATTTTCACTTATCCAGGAAAATATCTCAAACAATTACTGGATGATCTCACGCCATCATCACGTCAATTTTTCATTTTGTCTGATACCACAGTTTGTGAACAAATCCCTGCAAAAAAACGATGGGATTCCCATCAGCCTTGCCTGTAGTTTGTGTTAAGCTCTAAGTATCATATCAGTTCACAGTCTTATTACTCTGCATCTAAATCTGGCTCTGAATCAAAATATATACAAGCCCTGACAGTCCATGATAGTAATTGGGATCATCCAAATTTGTTATGTACCAAATTTGGTAAAAATGGGATAAAGTTTACAGGATGAGCAATGAATAATGATGCAATCAAATTTAATCTGTTGAGGTAGACATGGGTGGGATCTCTTCTGGCAGGTTTATCTTAAAACAAGGAATCCAGAATTTTGAGTCAATGCCACACAGTTCAGACATTATATGCAAAGAATCTGCTTTCTAAATGGCACCAGACACTGGGCCCATATTGCTTATATGTACACCAAATTCCACTCAAATCTATAAATGTATTTTAAGAAATCTCATTGGCTAACAGACTGAAGCAGACTGGCTCAGGAGGCAGAGCAGGATATCCACTAATCAGACGATTGGGGATTCAATCTCTCGCACCTCTGGTCCACATGTCAAAGTATCCTCGGGCAAGAATACTGAACCCCAATTGCTGTATCTGTGCATGTGAATGTCTAAACTGAGTAGCAGATAGCAAGCACCTGTCATGTGAATATGTGTGTGTGAACTGGTAGATAAACATGTAATTTGCAGTAGATTAGAGTGCTGATGATGCTTCAGATACTGACTTATGTGGATACTGTCTACTGACAGATCATCAAATGGACATTGAGGAGGGACTTGGTGAAAATCAACTGAGTGATGTACAGTGACACTAAGAGAAGAAGCATTTTTTCCTCGAAGCCCTGAGGCAGGAGGGATGTAAAGAGATGGGCAAATGGAAACACATTCTCGGACAGAGGAGCTTCACACTCCAGTGGGCATGAGAAAGATTAGGCTGAGCCTGCAGCGCCTGCAGTCATGCATACGGGACGTTACATACACATGCATGTGCATACACACAAACAGTGACAGTGACAATAAAAACTCCTCAAGCTTCTTTGATCCGAAGAGATCACAGCCTCAAGTGTGACTGCTTGAATAGACTGATGTAGTGTGTGTGTGTGTGTGTGTGTGTGTGTGTGTGTGTGTGTGTATGTATGCATGCATGGTAGACCTGGACATGTATGTATAAGAAAAAAGAAGAAAGAGCATTATATTAGAGAAGGCAGTGTGCTGATTTCTCTGTGTGATCGTTTGTGCCGCTCTAATGCTCCATTCTGTGTGTGTGTGTGTGTGTGTGTGTGTGTGTGTGTGTGTGTTTGTTTATAACAGCATATATTGTCAGGTCAGTAATAGGCCAACAGCTGTCTCAAAACTCCCCATGCTGGAAGCTTTTATCTGGAATCCACTTGGACGCCCAATGGCAATGATTCATGGACCCAAAATAACATCCCGAGGTGTTTGTGTTTCCGACTGCTGCTCGCTGTCAGTCTGTCTGTCCAGTCTGTCGGGCCACCTGTCTGTCACCTGGCCTGGCTGACCTCAGGAGAAAGGTATGCTAGACAAGGCCCCTGACCTTACAGTCCTGTCAACTGCAAGATGAGACTGTGGGAGAGTCAGCAGGGCTGGAGGGGTTGCCAATATGCAGCAGTTTTGTGTAAATAAATATCAGTTTCACTATGTATTGGCATTGCTAGTGCTGTTTAGACATATCCTGCTAAAAAGAGCTTGTATATTTGCTGTTTTTAGGAGCTCCTTCTTAGGAGATATTCTCTGGCAGGGAACAGCAATAGTGATTTATTGGCAATAAACATTAGAAGAAGCTGGTCTGAACTGGCCATTGTGAGTGGACAGTTAAAAGAAAGCAGCTCTAACAGGACCTCAAGCTTCATAAGCAAAAAATCTAAAGAGAAGTCACAGACACACTTAAAGTCATTTGCAGAAATATCCTAGCAAGGAAAGCTTTTGTACTGAAGATGAAGGCAAAACAGGGAAAACATGGTTTTAAATGAAGATATTGTACCCATTCAAAGGTTAAACATGGCCTAAGAGGTAGTACAATACAGCATGTTTTGAGTTTGTGCCTTAAATATTCATATAAATTCATATCATATTTTTCATTCAGACACCTCCTCAATGCTCAATGGTCACTATAAACGTCACCAGTCAAGTTCTACATACAGCACATCATCAACCTAATCAGCAGCAGCCTCATGAGAACTCTTCAACCCCGATTGAGACAGCCTGCACAGCAGTCCGGAAACCTCACCGCAGCCACAATTATAAGCACAAAGGGCGACTGGTCCTTTTTGCTTGATATCATCCATTAGGTAGTTCAGAGTACATATTGTTTCACCACAAAATAGATGACTAGCTACGTGCACATTTATTGTATATCTGTTACAATATGATGTAAGCTTGAAGACATCACTGTGAACTATTTCTCCAACACTGCCTTCCCACCACCGAGTGTTTTCTCTTTCCTAACCTCTTCCTCAACTCGTGGTGATGCTGTCAAATTACTGTGCATCACGACTTAATGTAGCCTTTACTGTGGCTGAAAACAGGGCTGATACCTCTCCATAGGTTTGATGTGAGCTAGATGGGCCAAGGTCAGTTTTGTCCTCCTCCTCCTGAGAGACCCAGATCCAAGCCCATAAAGTGCAATCTACAGAGCTGCAGCACATACAACGTGCATGTTCACAGCAGTGGGCCTTGCTGCAAAGTCAAAAACATATTTGTTGTTTTGCATTTGTGTTTTTGGAGAGGAATCAACTTTGCAAGTCAAAGTCGGGCTTATGTAATGTCGCCCTGAAGCAGAAGGCAGTTGATCAAGAGGTTGACAACACGGTAATGTTCATCAGAGATGTTGTTCTCCACGTCTCACAAGAATCAGCCAGAGTTGGGAAAAAAATCTCAGAAGTTATTCATTAGTTCATCACTCTGTCTGATAATATCATGTCCTCCACCGAGAATCTCTAAATAGGCCAAGTCTTCATTTTCTCTAGAGTTTCTCTTGCCGTACTGTCTTGTGTCACATCAATTATGGAGCAATGAGAAGCACATGCCTCCTGCACTTATTCCGTCTGCTTCAATGGGCACAGGACGACCGCAGAAAACAGCAAAAACCACATATGTCTTACTGTACTTAGCAATTTACTTACTGTAACATTCCAGTAACACATAAACTTTTATATTTCTGCAACACTAAAGATTTCAATGTCGTTCATGATGATTATTAACATAAAGTGAGCGTATACTTATTTAAAGACTGTGAGCACCAGTCACCTTGCCTATGCATTAGGCTGCTATTGCTGTATTGATTAGCAATTATCAATTTCTCCTTATAGAAAACAAATAGCACTAAACATCTAGCTTCATCAGAAATACAGACAAAAGCCAGTCACTACTTCCCAAAGTCTAACATTGCTTATTTTGGCTGGCAAGACAAAACAGAGAAAGACAAGCAAATGCTCAGTTTTGTTCTTTTAATCTAGTAAATCTTTGTTATCTTCACGTCTATGATGACATAAATGACTGATGGTTCACAAAAATTATCAAAAACATCCTCTTTAATGAGATACTCATTTCAGCACTGTATACATTTGACACCCAGTTAATTACAATAACTTCCACTGACTTCAGTCTAAGACTTCATGCAGTCTGTGCAATAAAAATGAACATTACCAGGTGGATTGAACCCTCTCATCCTGTAAATTTGAATCATCCATGCAGCAACATGAGCATGATACATGATGGCCTCAAGCTCCTTAAAAACCAACAGTATCGCCTGCCTGTGCAGGTGCAATGAAAAAACACTTACTGTGTAATTGCCACATGTTACCATCATCTGTGTAGATCAAGCAATGCAGCGAAGGGAGCAGCAACGTTCCCTTGTTCTGACAGCCACTTGATTAACTGCCATACACCAGGGATGAAAGTGAACATTGCATTGAGGCTGCACACTGTTTCAAATTACAGCCAGCAGACATCAGCACAAAACCTGAAGTCTCCCTGGAGCTCTCCTACAGCAGGTTACAAGAGACCATTAGAGTATCTCGACAACCTCAGATTTTGCATCGCAGCATCCATGCTTTATAAACTGAACAGAATGATAGCTGGTGCACCCCTCTATATGACATTATGGTGATGACAGCAGCACCAAGGCAACCGGTTTCAACATCCACCTTCCCCATCTGCAAATGTCTCTGGTTGGATTTTCTCCATCCCTGCACATTAGCGCATAAGCCCGCTGACAGTCAGAGGGGAGATCCTGTATGGCAAGCCTCTCCTTACCTGGCAATCGGGCAAGATAATGGTTGCTGTCACCGTAGCTGACAGGCGGCGAGGTGTAATTTCTGCAGTAATCCGCACTCTGGTAGTACGCTGCATCCCCGTTCTTCAGCTGCAGCGCCATCATCGCAGTCACATCCCTTTGCCAACTTATCCTCTCCTAAACACCGGGCAGCCAGGCAGGATGACAGTCCCTACCACACGCTCAGACACTGGGGCTTTCACCGGAGGGGGGATTCAAAGATGAGAGCGGAATACAGAAAGCGACGGTTTACATTAATCCACAACAATAAACCACATTACGTTTTTCTTTTGACGTTACACACTAAAAAAGATGTCCTGGACGTGAAATTAGATTTTTAAAGACATAAACCCTACCGAGGATCCTCCAGCGTCCCCCTCCCTCTTGGTTCAGTCCATTTCCGATGCCACCGCTGCTGATTTGCATGGTTGGCAATCATGACACATTGTATAAATATGTTACACCTCTGTGGTGCACTCTAATCACCCATGGGTGGCTATTTATGAGTCCCATACCTGTAGGGAAAACAGTTGAGATGGTGCTGTAATGAAAATTATGTTACTATATGGGCAAATGAAATAAAATAGTCAGTGTTCAAAAAGAAATTTAACTGTGGAAACATGATAAAGTATTAAATTAGTTACAAATACTGCATTCTTTTTTATTATAATATTGTTATTATTCTTATTATGGTTGTTAGTTGTACTGAAGTATTTCATATATTACACTATCTATACCATATTCCTTATGTTATAATATTGCTATTACTGCTCCACATTAAAAAGCTAGTCAGTGGGCTTTGAGTTTTTTTTTATTATTATTATTATTATTATTGTTATTATTATTATACTGTGTGCATTTTATATTTCCCCATATATGATATATATCACTGTTATTTATTTCCATATATTTTATTTTTTATCATTTATGTCTCAAAGTGGCTGAACTACCTCAATTAAGGTTGCAGAGTTTAAATGTAATTTCTGATTTATTTATTTCATTTAAATTGTTACATATCTATTTCCCTACCTCTTTAGCCTTTCTTTGTGCTGCTGTGAAGTGTGAGTTTCCCTTGGGATCAATAATGTCTTATCTTATCTTCTCATCCTGTCAAATTATGGGGTGCTCTGCAAAAACAAGTGGGTGTCACGCCCACAAACACTGGGACACTGTTGTATCTTATCTGTGGGCTTTGATGGTTTCGTTTGACCCCGTGATAACATTTAAATTTAAAAAGAATATGGTTTTGTGGTTTTATGCATAATTGAGGAGACATGTTTACCACTAACACATCACAGAGGCAAATCACACCCAGTTTCACTTTGTGTATGTGTGTGTTTGTGTGTGAGAGGAAGGGAGGAGGGCCTCGGGCAGACAGCGTGGCTGCAGTGCCGCAGCAAGACAACTCGTCCAGTCGACCAGCAGTTCAGCTGCTCATAACATCCTCAGCCTGAGCCCCTCTGACTGGACATTTTGGGACATATTTTCTGTAACTGAACGCCTCACAATCCACATCACGAGAGGATTTATTTTCGGTGTGGAGTAACGGCTGTTGTCTCGGAAAGGTGGCACAGAAGCTGACAGACGGTAGATAACAGCCTGCTTGTTTGCCCGGCGCCGGGAGCCACCAACCCGGGCCGTTTGGGACTGGTGGGGTTGGCTAGCTAGAGGGCTAGCATTAGCTGGGGAGAGCCTCTCACACCAGCATCCGTAAGCACTTCGCTGCGTTGACGCCAACACATCAGGGTGAGCTATCATGCTAAATTAGTTATTTTTTTTTATACCTTTTAATAGACAAATTGGTTGAATTTAATGTTGAGAATGTATTTACCAAAATGGGCTCAGCGTTAGCCGCTAGCTAAAACAACGGAGCTAGCTAGCTATTCCCAAACTCGTCTACAGGCATTAGTCGACAGAGATATATATGGTAAGACAAGGCCGACGTGGTTAGAGAGGATGTTCCTAAATTATATTTGATTGTTATACAGAAAAAAACGTTATCACTATATCTGGAGCTCACAGTGCTGTGCAGCTGCCAACTCTGAGCTGTCATTCCCAAACAACCTATGTTAGCTAACCTGCTGCTAGCCCGTGTGAGTCTGCTGTTAGATGCACAGCTTGTGTGATGTTGTTTGTGTTCATGTCTTCTCCTCCCAACACATATTTTTGTGACAGCATGAAGATGGATTGAAACATGAAGGGTGGAACTGTCCCATCATCCAAATAGGAGGGCGTCTCTCTTAGGTAACGTTATGCTTCACAAATTCCTTTCTCCTGTTGACAGTCCTGCAAAGACATTTTACATCTGATGTTGTCTCCTATCTTGTTACTGACTGTCATGATTGCAAAGCTAATTTAATAGACAAAGTGAAATTGAAAAAAAAAACGATCATGGTTTCACAAGTGTTGTCTTGAAACCACATTATTGGGTAACGCGATGCAATTCTGTTAACCACAAATGTATTATGTGTGGCACAGACTGAGCATAATGATCTTGTCGACCTGCCACTGCTAGCTACAGTATGTGCCACTGCAACTAGTTTTGCAGTTGTGTTTCAGTATTCAAAGCAAGCTTGTGTGTAGGCCAGTGTTTCCCCATTCCCCACATCCTGTGTTGTGAGGAAGCTTCCTCTTTTGTCCTAAAGTGCTTAGCTGCATCCTGATCAGGGTCACAGATCGCAGAGCTGCTCAATGGGTGGTTTGTTTTAACTCAGGGTTTTCCGTTTTGGCTTGTTTTTGTACATATTCAATGCTACCGTATTTTGCAAATTAAGTTTGCTGTTTTCCTTTTTCATTCACTATCAGTGTCATGCATTTGTATCTCAACTGCATCTCTTAACTTTAACTGGGCAGAAAATCAGTTGGAGGATTAACGGCAGAATTCAAATTTTATTTTTCTCTCTGTTGTTCTTTGTACATCAAGCAGCCATCCACCCATATGCAAAACAACAGAGTTGTCATTCCTGTATGTCAACCTTAAGACGGTCGTTATAGCTGTGTCAATTTCATCTATGCTTTTAGCGTGTTTCCGTGGCTCTGGCACAGGAAGGTGATCTTAATGAACAAAGCTCTGATTGGCTTGGTTGCTCATCCCACCAGGGCAACAGCTGTCAGTGAGTACAACACCAGATGTATTTGAATTACTGGAAAAATGTGAGACTGGGTGGTGATTCAGAGGCCAAAGTTCATTCAAAGCCAGCAAGGAGACTTACCAGCATGCCATAGATATGCCCTGTGGTGTCCTCCCAGTTACAAACCCCCAAAACATTTCCAGAATCTGGTGCATGAGGGCATTTTGCCAGGTGCCTTTACCATTGCATCCAAACTGGGACTGAGCTGCAATGTTGTTGGGTGCCTGCACTCCTGGTAGATGGCACAGGGAGATATGAAAGTAATATTGGTACTGTGAAATGAGACAAGATATCACAAGGAATTCTGATTATTAAATCGGCAGATCAGATAAGTGCTGTTCTGAGGCGATAGAATGACCTTCCATTATTTGAGTCTAGCTGTGGGAAATGAACAGTGAAAGCTTGGTTCCTATGTCCTTATGCTGTTTGCTCATGATTTTTTTTCTCACAGAAAGTATAGTTGAAAAGATTAGATAACATATTGTTTGAACACACCAATAGTTCTTTGATCTTTTCATGAAAGTGTTGCAGTTGTGTAGTTAAATCAGTAATGGGTTCTTTAAAGACTTCACTATGTTATCTTCAGTACAGTTTGCTTATGTGCTGCTCTACATAAGAGAAGTCCTCATTCTCATAATGTTGTAATACAGACCTGGTCAAAGTGAGGAAACTCAGAGAACATACATGCCAATACAGTGCCGTTTTGAGGGTGTATGTTTTGTCTCAAAGTTTTTGTTGTACTTAAGATGTAAAGCTAATGTAGTCTAGACAGCTAATATTGTCCTGACAGAACAGCAACCACAATTACAAGAACTATGCTAATTTAGGAGAGCAAGAAAAACAAAACACTAATGTAATAGATAAAAGATGGATATTTTCTGGATAAATTACAATAATAATAACTCTTGGTTTTCTTCTCATCCTGAAGCATTTCTGAGAGTTGTTTATGGCCACAAGTTGGCAGAAGGTTATATTAAGGCATGTTGTAATTTTCGAAGAGCCCACACAACCACATACTTTCCCATCACTGTGTCACAATCTGTTGCAGTTGAGTCACTGTGTTGTTTTTGTGTTTGTGAGTGTTGGACATGAGCAGTCTGTCTAAAATACTCTTGTCAATGGAGTCCCACAAGACCCTGCTATTTCCCAGTACTCCAGCACAGAAAATCGAATGAGCAAATGTTGACTGGTAGATATACAGCTACAGCTAGTAAGCACTTATCTTGGCTAATTGTTTTTGAAAAAGTATCTTCACATATTAAATTAATGTATCCTCGATGATCTCTGGAGGTTTGGGACAAAAGCCGGCATTAAGGACAGATACAGTAATTTACTCTGTTAATTACTGATGTCAGAATAAATATAGTAGATAATGTCAAACCACCATGGCTTTGGACCAGCCAGCGTCCTATGAGAAGCTGCTGCTTTTGATGTATGTGATGACATGGGGAGGCAACTGTTCATTCAAAACAACAATGGCAGCTCCTTAAAAGGGGTGCATAGATGCTGCAATAGCATCAGTTATATCAGAGCTGGAGAGTATTTCTTCATTTAAAGAAGAGCAAGGAACAGCATTGAAGGTTTTTGTCTATGAAAAAGATGTTGTACTTCCCCCAGCTGACTTCGGCAGGAGTTTGATTTACCAACTGGCTCCGCTTGATGTGACTAGTTGAAGTTAGCTCATGATAGATGATGATAGACAAATCATCCAATCGCCTGCCAAGTATGTTTTGAAAGTGCCTGCCCCTTTCCAAACTGTTTCCAATAATGGCTTATCAGTTGGTTCTGTGTTAAAAACTATCTGGGTCATTTAGGTCATTAATATTTATCGCAATTATTAATTGATTTTAGGGACAAAATATTCTTATTGCACTTTCACATTTAAATGGACAGAGCACTGCATCCACTCCATTGTTGTGTTAATTCCTGCTAATGTAGACCTACAAATCTTTGCACCAAAATAAGACCAGTCCTTATTCACAATGCACCTCCTGGAAACAAAATAAGATTGTACCAAAACCTTCTACCAAAATTAAATCAACAGAGCACTGCTTTCACATTCATGTTGTGCTACATTCCAATATGGAATGTGATTGCTGTGGTTATTCCAGTCTGTCTTTGAGAGCTAAATGGATAAGCATCCAATGTTATGTTTATAATGTGTATATATACGTATGTATATATATATATATATATATATATATATATATATATATATATATATATATATATACAGTACAGGCCAAAAGTTTGGACACACCTTCTCATTCAATGCGTTTTCTTTATTTTCATGACTATTTACATTGTAGATTCTCACTGAAGGCATCAAAACTATGAATGAACACATGTGGATTTATGTACTTAACAAAAAAAGGTGAAATAACTGAAAACATGTTTTATATTCTAGTTTCTTCAAAATAGCCACCCTTTGCTCTGATTACTGCTTTGCACACTCTTGGCATTCTCTCGATGAGCTTCAAGAGGTAGTCACCTGAAATGGTTTTCCAACAGTCTTGAAGGAGTTCCCAGAGGTGTTTAGCACTTGTTGGCCCCTTTGCCTTCACTCTGCGGTCCAGCTCACCCCAAACCATCTCGATTGGGTTCAGGTCCGGTGACTGTGGAGGCCAGGTCATCTGCCGCAGCACTCCATCACTCTCCTTCTTGGTCAAATAGCCCTTACACAGCCTGGAGGTGTGTTTGGGGTCATTGTCCTGTTGAAAAATAAATGATCGTCCAACTAAACGCAAACCGGATGGGATGGCATGTCGCTGCAGGATGCTGTGGTAGCCATGCTGGTTCAGTGTGCCTTCAATTTTGAATAAATCCCCAACAGTGTCACCAGCAAAACACCCCCACACCATCACACCTCCTCCTCCATGCTTCACAGTGGGAACCAGGCATGTGGAATCCATCCGTTCACCTTTTCTGCGTCTCACAAAGACACGGCGGTTGGAACCAAAGATCTCAAATTTGGACTCATCAGACCAAAGCACAGATTTCCACTGGTCTAATGTCCATTCCTTGTGTTTCTTGGCCCAAACAAATCTCTTCTGCTTGTTGCCTCTCCTTAGCAGTGGTTTCCTAGCAGCTATTTGACCATGAAGGCCTGATTGGCGCAGTCTCCTCTTAACAGTTGTTCTAGAGATGGGTCTGCTGCTAGAACTCTGTGTGGCATTCATCTGGTCTCTGATCTGAGCTGCTGTTATCTTGCCATTTCTGAGGCTGGTGACTCGGATGAACTTATCCTCAGAAGCAGAGGTGACTCTTGGTCTTCCTTTCCTGGGTCGGTCCTCATGTGTGCCAGTTTCGTTGTAGCGCTTGATGGTTTTTGCGACTCCACTTGGGGACACATTTAAAGTTTTTGCAATTTTCCGGACTGACTGACCTACATTTCTTAAAGTAATGATGGCCACTCGTTTTTCTTTAGTTAGCTGATTGGTTCTTGCCATAATATGGATTTTAACAGTTGTCCAATAGGGCTGTCGGCTGTGTATTAACCTGACTTCTGCACAACACAACTGATGGTCCCAACCCCATTGATAAAGCAAGAAATTCCACTAATTAACCCTGATAAGGCACACCTGTGAAGTGGAAACCATTTCAGGTGACTACCTCTTGAAGCTCATGGAGAGAATGCCAAGAGTGTGCAAAGCAGTAATCAGAGCAAAGGGTGGCTATTTTGAAGAAACTAGAATATAAAACATGTTTTCAGTTATTTCACCTTTTTTTGTTAAGTACATAACTCCACATGTGTTCATTCATAGTTTTGATGCCTTCAGTGAGAATCTACAATGTTAATAGTCATGAAAATAAAGAAAACACATTGAATGAGAAGGTGTGGCCAAACTTTTGGCCTGTACTGTATATATATATATATATATATATATATATATATATATATATATGCATGTAAGGACAGGGATTCAGTTATGTCATGTTAGTAACATTATTTATCTTGGCCTTCATGCATTCATTAGACTGCAGATTGTGGTGTGTTTTTTAGGTGGTTTAACAAGTTAGTTTGCAGTGCAGACACAAGTCTCATGCACTTGTTGCATGTGATTTGTTCTTCCCTAAATCCACAATACTTCAAACAACAGATGAGGATGGTTGATAAATGGATCGTTTTTCGTTTAGCCTGTCTGCTGTCGTACCGATAATTTAACTTTTTCACAAGCTGCTGCAGTACGGAGCATGCGTAGCGGAATGACGGATCTTCAAACGTGGAGGGTGGCTGTTAGTTTAGGAGGCGCTTGATTTAATGTGCAGCAGAGTTTTATATGATCTGAGAACACATTTTGAATATTGATATCATAGTCAATCATGTTAATTTATTGTAGGAAGCCAAAATCCTGACCTTGATTAATATTCAATTAATTGTGGGCCACTAATGTGCAAGAAACCGACACTATGTTCTAGGTTGATCTGAATACATCTGAATGGGTCAAAGTCTACTAAAAGACCTGACGTTCCTTTGCCGATAAGCCAGATGGAATTCTTTTTGGATTGCTGAGGTAAACTCAGAGATGATGAGTGATTTAGTCAAGGCCTCTTTACTCTGATCGACTAGGGTTGAATTCTGGTCTAACTGGCTTTGGTGTGAAAAGATGATTTCACACCCCTGTGATAACTAGAGGACTAAAATTTCATTTCTAATTTCAACACTGATTCTGGGTGCTACAACTCAATCATTTGTGAAAGTGGCAAAAGAGTTATATAGCATTTTTAATGCACAGATGTAAGAGGGTAGACTGGGAAGGCTTGTGATGAAGGTCTTTTGCTGGATTTGATCTTACTGTTGGTGACCTGGCTGAATGTCCAAAAAGGCAGTGACTTCTTTTGTCTTTGCTTTTAGTGTCAAGTGTTGAGCCAAGTACTGTTCAGTGAAAGAACCCATCAGAGTCTGAGTGAAGAAAATTTTTCAGATTGGACTGGATCTCAGCAGAAAGATGAGCAGGGTCTCTTTCAGGATTGTGCCACGATGGTGATGATGGGTTATCATTAGCAAAGAATATTTCAGACTGAAGGTTGACTTGCTGATAAATCGACTAGAGATTTTACAAGATGACACCTGCAGTATGGGAGAATATAGGAGCAGTAGACTTGAGGCAGTTGACTGAAGTTGAAGCAATACAGCTTGACCCTGTCCTGTTACTGAGTACGTAGTGACATGTTTGATTGTTGGAACAGGCATGATTTTAGGATGAGGGAAAATTTATTTTCTTTCAAGACACAATTAGGAAGCTATTTGTACTGACCTTTTATCAGTTAATTGTACAGTGCGATATGAGTGGTAAGATAAACCAATTGCTTTCATGCTTTGAAAAGTGCCTTTTACTGTAGATGCTTCACATGTCTTATACTTAAAGGACAAGTAGAGATGTCTTCCAGCTTAGTCTTTACTTTTGCATGGACACGCATGTGTGCATTTTCAGGACATGCCTTATGGGTGTATGTGATAACCCACTCAGCCTGAATCTAAGTAATATTTCTGATGATATATCAGTAAAATCTATTCACCAAAAAACAAATATCTGGACTGTAAGTGCAGCCTGTTGGTAAGATATACTTGAGTGACATAAAGCACTAAGCTATGCCCATTTCACACATGCCATGGATCCTCCGCAGTCAGTCACTGTACTTGTTTTAGTCCCGCTTCTGTGTGCTTGACTGAACATGTTTGTTCTTTTTGACTCAGTGAGCACAGCTGAGCCTCAGCCACAGTGAGTAGGCATGACTGCAGATTTACTGAGCAATACTGGCGACTCTCCTCAGCAGCAATTAGCTCATTTTGAGCCAGACATCACCAGATCTGTTTTTTTAATTAAGTTGCCATATGTAGAAAACAGTTGTTAAATCAGCAAATTGTAGTTGCATTTGGTCACTGAATTAATATTTTTGTTTGACTGAGTTTTTAAAATCACAAGGCATATTAACAGCTGCTCAGTTGGCAACAGTAAGGTGGTTTCATTTGCATCATTGGTCAACCCAGTTACACAAACAACATTTTTACATATTGTCTGAACAGATGCAAGAAGTAAACTGTATTTAATAAACAAACTACACCTTGTTTTTTTACATCAAGTTTCACCACTGGGGGCTTGAATTGAATGGGGCATTCAGCCTGTTGCTTTACACTATGAGGGTCAGAACTTGCTTGAAAGTGTTGTTATCTTTCAGGTTTTGCTCACAGCTTAACTGTGTGACTGAGCTGGGAGACATAGAGGAAGATGCCTCCCAGGCCGTCCTCAGGGGAGCTATGGGGCATCCACTTGATGCCTCCCAGGTATGCACACTGGATTCTATTATGGATATAGGTGCATTTTCTTTTATTGTGAACCCAGGCACTGACAATTATTACTCTAAAAGCTCCAAAATTTACATGTCTATGTAGTTATCATATTATTTTGTATATATATTTTTCACTGAATGTTAAGAAATTCTTACTATGCCAAACAGGCATAGCAAGTGAAAAATAAATAATTGATGTAGTCATCTGCATATACTGATGCTGAGTGTGTCTGCAGGATCCTGGTGGACTGCCTGCTGCCCAATGGGATGATTCTTACCCTGGAGTGTCTCCGTGAGGCCACGCTCATCACCATCAAACATGAGCTGTTCAAAGAGGCCAGGAAATATCCCCTCCATCACCTCCTACAGGAAGAGACGTCCTATATCTTCGTCAGTGTTACACAGGTAAGAACTCTCGATCTGAAGGTGAATATTTGTTGGGCATAGGTGTCCATCTAAATGAGTAAGCATAATAGAAATCCATTGTTGAAAGTTTGATGGAACAACCCCAGACTGCTGTTCATTAAAGGAGAACTGTAGTTTCTCTGGAGATTGCACAGGTGTTCGTAGAAACACTCCACCTTTTTGTGAATGGAAGGCTCATGGAAATAAGTGGTTCACATCTTGCTTGCCTCTCTGCAAAACATCTTACCTTTAGAGAATGCTTCTCTGTACTTAAAAACAAACCATTGAACTTTTCAAAAACATCCGTTCTACATCTGGAGGAAGGCCGCCAGCTCTTACAAAAATTCACAATCGCTTTTCATTAAAAAAAGAAAGTGGAAATGTTTGAATACAGCCACTGTTTTTTTCCTGCCCGCAGGAAGCAGAGCGGGAAGAGTTCTATGATGAGACCCGAAGGCTGTGTGATCTCCGACTCTTCCAGCCCTTCCTCAAGGTCATCGAACCAGTTGGCAACAGGGAGGAAAAGATCCTCAACAGAGAGATTGGTGAGAATTTTTTCTCTTCTGATAGCACCAGTTGTGTTGTAGCTGTAGTTACTTTTGTTTTTTATTTCTTTTGTTAGTCAAATAACAGTGAATTAAGATATATTGAAGAAAAAATGGTGATAGCTGCACTGGGTGAAGACACTAAGTATAGGTAACTGAAAAAACCAGGTGCTCTTCAAGGATAGGGCAAATGGTCACAAAAGAATAGAAAGAAATGTCCTTGCTCACTCCATGGTGAGTGCTGGCAGTCTAAAAAGGCACTCAAGGTACTGTTAAAAATCATTTATTCACACATGGATAGACCAACACGTTTTGACTGTTTTTTTTACTATTATGAATTAAAATATAATTTGGAACATGACTAAATGATTGGGAAAGGGAAATTGCGCAAAAAAAAATCAGTAACTTTCTAGCTGTTTAGCTGATGTACTTAAATAAAACACTATTTTAACATTTCTCTAAACAGACCGATCTAGCCAGAACTGCCTCTAGACTGAAAAAACACTGACTCTTTTTATTCTGCCAGGTTTTGCCATTGGTATGCCTGTGTGTGAATTTGACCTTGTGAAGGACCCAGAGGTTCAGGACTTCAGGAGAAACATCCTGAATGTTTGTAAAGACTCTGTGGAGCTGAGAGATGCCAACGGGCCCCACAGTAGAGCACTGTATGTTTACCCACCCAATGTGGAATCCACACAGGAACTTCCAAAACACATCTATAACAAACTGGACAAAGGTAGGCAACAGCTTTGGTGGTTTTCTTTTTTCAGAGCACAGTCTAACTAGTTTCATAGGAAATGAGGAAAGGATAAAAATAAGAAACAGAAAATTATTGTAATTATTTTTTGAAATAATGACACAAAAATAAATCACTTGGAGACAACAGGGGGACAACAGGGACCAAGAGGCGAGCATTTTAAGGTCCTATCAATGCTTGATTGCTACTAGCCAGCCTTAACAATGGAAAGGAACAACAGTAATGAGCAGGGTATTCAATGAATTGATTGAGGTGCTACTACTGTGAGGCTTGATACAATACCCTCAGACCTCAGAATAATTAAAGGTGGATAGTTATTGTTTCTGGGTTGCTGCTTGAGTAAAATTTGATTTATTGATTTTTTTTCTCAGCTTGTTTTTTTTTCTGTCTCTTTTTGTAGGTCAAATTATTGTTGTGATTTGGGTGATTGTTTCTCCAAACAACGACAAACAAAAGTACACATTGAAGATCAACCACGACTGTGTGCCTGAACAGGTGAGATGAATATATACTAAAATAAAAAAAAGACAACAAATCAATTATGAGCCAGCTTAATTTATAAATTCATCATAGGGAAATTGAAGGGTTTCACTCTCAGCCAGTAATACTCAGTATACGGTCCACGGGCCCTCAGTCGATAGGGTGCTGGGTGGCCTGCCGACCATTTCTAATGCACAATGAAAGTAAAGTGACTGAAACTGGGAATTCTTTTGTTCTTTACTCCGAATGTAAATAAGTCGCCATTGTGCACACAAAACAGTATCAGGAGAGGATCACCCAGACTCCCTGACAAACATCCAGGCTAAATCCCGAATGTCCACAAATCCTAGAAATGTCCCTTCATACACCTGACCTGAGACTGGCCCCTGGCCCTCTGTCATTTTGCAAAAGTGGCCCCTGGGCATCGCAAGTTGAGTATCTCAGCTCTAGGCCTTACCAAAGTCTAATGTAGGCTGTCTGTGTGTATCTTTTTCTAAAGGTGATTGCTGAGGCCATTCGTAAGAAGACACGCAGCATGCTGTTGTCCCCAGAGCAGCTAAAGATGTGTGTTCAGGAATATCAGGGTAAATACATCCTCAAAGTTTGTGGCTGTGATGAGTACCTGCTGGAAAAGTACCCCATCAGCCAATATAAGGTGAGAGACATATGGGCAGAAATCTATAAAAAACAACAACAACAAAACTTTAAAGGGTTAGTGCACCCAAAAATGATAATTCAGCTGTTATCTACTCACCCTCATGCTGAGGAAGGCTCTGGTGAAGTTTTAGAGTCCTCACATCCCTTGCGGAGATCGGCGGGGGGAGCGGCTATCACACCTAATGGCTGACGGCACCCCAGACTAACGTCCAAGAACACAAAATTGAAACCACAAAGTATCTCCAACATGCTCATCCGTAGTGATCCAAGTGTCCTGAAGCCCCGACATAAAAAGTTGTTTTGAAAAACGTCGTTTGAACTCTGTTTTTAGCCTCACTGTAGCCTGTAGCTCTGACTGCTTCTCACGTGCGCGTGCTTGCGCGAGACCAGCGAAAGCATGAGCTTTGCTTACCCGTGTTTACATCACGTGACACGTGCACCGCATGGAGAGACAACAGTAACCACAGTAGCTAAAAGATAATTTGCACTACGGTCTTTTAGCAAAGGACAGCCCAACATGTCTGAAGACTTTGAAAATGAGGAGGAACAGCATTTCTTTGTTGAGCCGTATTTATTTGAGCCCGAGTATACGGACGCGGAACTCAGGCTACTGGACGAGGCAGCAGCTGCAGCTCATGAGCCTAACCCTCAGCCAGCCGCAGAATACCGGAGTCGAGCACTGGAAACCTGGTGGTGTAGTTGTTTCAAATGCAAAGCAATGCCAACGGATGAGGAAAGTCTTTGCTGCTCAGACTGGGAATTGGCGATGCCTGCACTTGAGAATCTGGACATCAGTACTGACGAGAGTGCTGCTCTTCAGAAACCATGCATCACCGATCACCCTGAGCATGCACACGTGAGCGCGGAGCACAGAGAAGCATTCAGAGCTACAGGCTACAGTGAGGCTAAAAACAAATGACGAGTTCAAATGACGGTTTTCAAAACAACTTTTTATGTCGGGGCTTCAGGACACTTGGATCACTACAGATGAGCATGTTGGAGATAATTTGTGGTTTCAATTTTGTGTTCTTGGACATTAGTCTGGGGCACCGTCTGCCATTAGGTGTGCTAGCCACTCCCCCCGCCGATCTCCGCAAGGGATGTGAGGACTCTAAAACTTCACCAGGGCCTCCGTTGGCATATGGGTGAGTAGATAATGGCTGAATTTTCATTTTTGGGTGCACTATCCCTTTAAACTTGCAGGATTTAGAGCTTAAATGACAAGTGTCAACATTGCTAGTTTACATGAATGAAGAGTTGAAAAGTTAATTGGCTAAAATGGCTAAAAATTAGCAGGCATAGTTGGGGGTAGTCTGCACAGAAACCCAACATACTATGTTGTAAGAAGGATGAAGCTGATCCAGAACTTTTTGATAATCCCTATCAAGATATAGCCTAAGCCTGATGCATTTCAGATCATATATTTATTGTATTTATTTGGGACAGCATTGCTCTTCATTAAAACACTGGAATCAATTCCCCGTGCACAGTGATGTGAGCCCACGCTCACAGTCCATGTGAGCCAGATCAAAGTAGAAGATGCACCAAGTGTCACTGTTTCCTCTACAGTCACACTGCAGCTGCTGGAAAATGACCAATTGCGATCACTGGTTACACTTATGCACGCTGTAACTCTAGCAGCTCTGTGTACTTTTGTTCTAACCATCCTCCTCTGCGTCATTCCCTCCCTCTGTGTTTCTCCCTCTAGTATATCCGTAGTTGCATCATGCTGGGCAGGATGCCTAACCTGATGCTAATGGCCAAGGACAGCCTATACACTCAGTTGCCTACAGATAACTTTGTCATGCCATCGTACTCTCGACGCATCTCCACGGCAACATCCTATATGAATGGTGAGGCAGCTGCCAAGTCGCTGTGGACCATCAACGGAACGCTGCGAATCCGGATCCTATGTGCCACCTATGTTAACGTCAATATACGGGACATAGACAAGGTGGGGTGCTCAGTGCTTACAGGAATATAACCATGTCTGTGTTGATCAGTCAAATTTAACATGCTATGCTCTATTCTTACATGGATGTTAAGAGAAGACTAGAATTTGCCAAAGTGAGAGGAATCATTTTTTGTAATAAAATTGTTGTGAACCGTATTTATTGTATTTTTTCAGATTATTGAAGATGTTTTTGAGGAATATTAGTTGTTATTTCAGTTGTGCAAAGTTTCCCATCTCTAGCTCCCTCACTTCCTGTGGAAACAAACAAGTCATTGTCCAGGTCTCATGTGAACAGACCTTTAACCAGGGAAAGCAGTTCTGGTCGTTTATGTTAGCATGCTGTCATGAATCATTTGTGTAAATGTAATGTCCTCACAAAACTGCCAGACTCCATGCCACTTAAGTATAAAGATCATTTAACATGACAGCTGTTACATTGTATTAATGGTGTTCTTGTGAGATAAGTTGTCCAGCAGGAAAATGTTAAAGGGAAGTTATATCACATCTTATACTGTTTTTTCTTGTTGCGTTTTGCTTCTCTTGTTTATTTATAGATATATGTGAGGACAGGTATTTACCATGGAGGTGAACAGATGTGTGACAATGTCAACACTCAGAGAGTACCCTGCTCTAACCCCAGGTAATTGTCCACCCTTTATTACAATACCTTTTTTTCTCACTACAGCGGTCCTTCAATGCATGATCTTTTCATTACAGCAATAAATTATTTAGTGAAAAGCTTTTACAAAGTGTTTTAACAATGTGAGACAGTAATTATACCGTAAAAATTAAAACCAGAAAAATGACATTAAATACAATGTGATAAATTAAATTATGGTAATGGAAATAACTACTACTTTAATTCACTTTCTCTTGATTTTGGTGAAATAGTGCTTTAGACTGTTTACGCTGCTAATTTACTTTAAGTAGACTAAGGCAGGAGGGTAACATTAACAGTTTAGTGCTGGCTAGTAACACTAAACTGCTGTATTACATTACTGTTAAACCCAAGTCTGGTCCACTCTTTTACCTCTGGAGAGGTAAAAGAACCTGCTGAAGGTATAGGTTTAACTCAGCCCTGTGTAATAGCAGTGTAAGGTGTCTGAGCGTTCCGTTTTCTATCATTGAAAGCACTTAATTGCACCTCAGAGACCTAAGTGGTGCAGCTTTTTTTGGGTCCTCCTCTTGGTGGTGGTTGTAGGCAATGGCAATTTTATTTATGTGGCACATTTCATCACACATAAACTCAAAGTGCTTTACACGGAAAGACAACATACGGAAGAAAATACAAGAGTGTGCGTCATTAACGTAATAATACAGAGAGCACAAAAACATCAAAAACAATCAAATAGAAACCCCTAGCTACCCAAAAAACATATAGGTGTGATCACATGAGCACACGCGCACGCACACACACTCACTCATTCACTCACACACACACACACACACACACACACACACACACAAACACTATAAACCTGATATAAGAATAAGAAAGGTTTAACTTTGCTTTTAAATGTGGACACAGTCTTGCTGGACCTCAAGTCAGCAGGCAGCTTGTTCCCAATAGCAGGACCACAGTACAGTAGGGCACCCTCAGGAACTGGATCCAGTTCTGGGTACAGCTAGAAGACCTTTGTCTGATGACCTCAGAGGCCTGATCAGGTTATAGACCTGCATTTGAGATTGTCTCTGGTTGTGTTGGTTGGCCCCAGTCTCATAAATTATCTCTGTGTCGCTTTCATTCTTTATCTACAGGTGGAATGAGTGGCTCACGTATGATATGTACATCCCAGACATACCCCGTGCTGCCAGACTCTGCCTGTCCATCTGCTCTGTCAAGGGCAGGAAGGGAGCCAAGGAGGTAGGATAGAAAGCAGTGAATGAAATGACTCCACAGTGCAACTTCAGTAGACAGGAAGTGGACGTGCAAAAATTAGGAAGTGTCTTACTAAGCCATTCAACCAGGCCCCCAGGAAACAGCTCAGCCTTGCTTCTAATTGTTCCCAGCGTCCACTCACAGTTTTGCAGCGAAAAAATCCCATGCTGCCCTAAAAGCATTTTCTCCATAGACCGCCATTGTGAAAGACACGTCTGTAAAACTGTTGACACCTCGAACTGCAAACACGGTCAATTATGAGTCTATCTACTATGAAATTTTGATTAATGGAGGTTGTTTATTTGTAAAACTTCCCTCAAGCTGAGAAAAGTGATTCAAAAGTGTGTGTTGTTATCATAATGTAAAGCCAATACTGTGCATATTTAGTGGGCTGCTACTGCGAAAATAAAACCAGAACCTAGAAACTTTTTTTTTTGGTTGTTTTTTTTTTTTTTTAAGATATTTTTATGGGCATTTTTGCCTTTAATTGATAGGATAGTGAAGTGTGAAAGGGGGAGAGAGAGAGAGGGAGAGACATGCAGCAAAGGGCCACAGGCTGGAGTCGAACCCGGGCCGCTGCGGCAACAGCCTTGTACATGGGGGGCCTGCTCTACCACTAAGCCACCGATGCCCCTGAACCTAGAAACTTTTTTGGCATATGCACCTGGCAAGCATTTCCATGGGACTGAATAGATGCCATCCTGGCACCCACTATCTAGGTATTATTATAGATCTATGCATTCAACCCATCTAGTTATGAATAACTATGGAACAGTGAAATAGTTTTATTGAGGGGAAAATGCAACAGTACAACAGCTGAATTAAAATACTTATTTGTGAAAAGTGAAAATTTTGTAATTTAAAAACCTGATCATACAAATACCAATAGCAGTGTATGCTACATTACAGATAGACAGGCTGTGTGGCAGATATTACAGCCTACAGATAGCAGCGAGCAGATGACCTCCACGTGTCTAAATCTTTAACACTGGCGTGCTAAGTCATCCAAGAGGACCTTACATGCCTCTTGTGTGTATGTTTGTCTGTGTGAGTAGCATGTGATAGTATTGGCATAGGAACCTACACCCTAATCTATGTGTCAGTCTGCCTGAGCATAGAGTGAATGGGAGCTGTGGTATCGTCTTTGGTTCTGTTTAATTACTAATCAGCCAAGAGCTCTGTGGTGGTAGAAAACATCGACAGAGACACAATCAAGCTGAAGGGACTTTTCCATTCGAGTTAGAATATGCTTCGCTTGAGCAAGCCAAATTGATGGCATGAGTAAAATGGGCTAATTGTTCTCTCGCAAACTTGTATCAAAGTATTTGAACTAAAGACGTTGACAACAAAAAAACTGAATACTGAATATAAAAAAGAAAATGCAATATTAGGACTGAGAAGTTCGCAGAACAATATATTGTATTAACTGAGGAAGGATTATGATTTTTTTCATTTATGTAGCTTAATATTAACATATTCTGGAGACTTACATCAGATTTACAATAAAAAGTGACATTTTACTCTAGTGTTTAGAAACCATGTGGTCCAAAGCTGCTTGGAGTGCATCTGTGTTTTTATGCGTCGGCTCTGATACTTGTAACACTCACCCACACTGATTGATTTTTTTGCCATCTCTCTCTGGTGGAAAAGCTGGAGGAAAGAGAAGTGTGTGTGTGTGTGTGTGTGTGTGTGTGTGTGTGTGTGCTTTTGTGCATGCGTGCACAAGTGTATCAATGAATGCTAGACATAGATATTGTAACAGACACCTGGGGTGAGCTGTATTCCGTGCTGCGCCTGGCTAGGCTGAGGTCAGGTTAGCGGATGCTCTTTCAAGCCCCACCTGAATGAAAGATAAACACTTCTCTACAGCAGCCTTTTGTTCCAGCACTTACTATAAATAGGTGCGTTTTGACTGGCTGTCTGCATGTAACTCTGTCTGCCTCTCCATGCAGCCCTTTGTCACCTGGTTCCATTGCTGCCCCTTAGTGAAGACTCACACTGAAGATCAAGATGTTATCTTAAACATTCCCTCTGTTTGTGTGAAGGCTTACATGGTAGCTTTGGTAAAAGGAGTACTGTAGTTTGAAGGTTGTCTGATAACCTTTATACCTAAAGGTGACTCGGTGGTACATGTTGTCAGGAGCTTATGATTTCACTGTCCCTTGCACCATGATCAGTTATCTCATAATCAAGCACTAGACAGTCCAATTCAGAGTTTAACTAAACTTTCTGCCTGTAGAGCAAATAACAGGTGGCCACATTTACTGGCTTACCAACTTCATCTTTCAAGATGAATAAGTGTAGGCATCACATTCTAGCTATTACTGTTACTGAGCTGCTTCAAAAACCTGTTTTTAAAACCAATCCAAAACCAACATATTGAAGGCAACACATCTCCTCCATCTGTCCTACTGAAAATAAAACTTCAACTATGGAAGTCCATTAATTCATAGGGAAAGACATGGAATGAGTTTGGCTGGACTCAGTAGAAGGCCCTTCTGCTCATCGTATGACATATATATATAGACATGACCTCAATCATTTTGTTGACCTTGATTTGCCGGTTTTGGTTACATTTGTGTTTGTTTACATCAGAATGTCACCAACATTTTAGCCAAACATGATGCCAAAATAAACATTATCCATTATAAAACTAGGCTGCGGCAGTTTTCACTTTTTTTTCTCTCCACCCCTCTCTACTTGTACAAGTCCTAAGAAAAATAAAACAACACTTCAAAGACGACACAACATAGCTTACCAGTGGCCTGTAGCTGCACTTCTGTAGTGGAAGAGGAACAGTCCTGATAGTCATCAGCTGGCCAGCCCCAGGCAATGGGCAAACAGTCCATTGTTTGTAGTTTTGCCCTCCAACACTTTTGTCCTCCGTAAAATTTACCAGCAAACCGCCTGACTCTGATGCCGTCTCTCCCCATGTGCTGACTCTCGGAGGTGTATTAGGTCTTTAACAGAGTAATTTTGAGCTATGCCAATAAAGGCACCATAATTTAATATATGCGTATTGCATATATTAACAAATAGTAATTACTTCATAAAAAAAAAATATGTTTGATATTTTTTTATATTCTAGTTCCAAAGTCTGAATATTTTTAAGAATTAAACGTTAATTGCTCTTAAAAAAGGCTATACTTGCATTGTTATGATATTATATTACTATTATATCAGTGGCATAAAATGGTCTTGAACTGACAATATATCATTCATCACAATTAATTCTGGGACATATATCGTCCAACAAAACTAGCTACTGTGACAGGCCTACTGAGCAGGCTAAAAACTGAGCTATATGTGTTAACTTGTGGATATGTATTGTGTGTGCCTTCACTACATTTTTGTTTTTAATTATATCCAGTGACTATTGTGTGAGTGTATCATGATGTATTTGATACAGACCTTTTTCTGAGTCAGTGCTTTTAATGTGTTTTTAGCATAAGGAAACCGTAATGAGATTATTTACTTCCACACTGAATATGTTGGTGTTAAAAGCCTCTTTGAATCAGAATTATTCACCATCTGTGTTTGCATCTGTTTCTTCGCATAAGCTTCTCACATGAAGCTGACATTTGCAATCAGTGGCTCTCCCTCTCACTTTCTTTACTTCTATCTCTCCCTTTAGGAGCACTGTCCACTGGCGTGGGGTAATATCAACTTGTTTGACTATACTCACACTCTGGTGGCCAACAAGATGGCTCTGAACCTCTGGCCTGTCCCTCATGGCCTTGAAGACCTCCTCAACCCCATAGGAGTCACTGGATCCAACCCTAATAAGGTATTTGAATTCAGCATCTTACCTTCCTAAGTAAAAAAAGTACCATTTTTTACATGTTCATTTGGGGACTGTGCCAGAAACGCAGCATAACAAAGTGACAGATTTACATATTTCATTGAGTGTTTGGCTGTATTGTGAGAAACTGTGATTTACACATTGTAATATTATTTTAATCTCTGTTGTCCAGGAAACCCCATGTCTGGAGCTGGAGTTTGACCACTTCAGTAGTTCAGTCAAATACCCAGAAATGAATGCAGTCGAGGATCATGCAAACTGGACCATCTCAAGGGAACTGGGCTTTAACTACAACCTCTCTGGACAGGTAATAATCTGCTCATCAGCCACCAAATAGTGGGCTGCAAAGGTGCAAAAACACAGCGGGTTGTTTAATGTTTTATAACACAAACACATGTAAATGAATGTCCTTTAAGCTCATCTCAGAGATCTCTGGGGAGCAAGCAGGTGTGAGGGGTATGTGCACTTTTGGAAAAACACTATTATACAGGTGACAGGCACGACTGTGAAGTAATGAAGAAGATATTAGCCCGATAATGAAGTCTAATGAACTCTTCATGTGGCTCAGTGGCGCCATTGTAAGCTATTGTGATCAGTTATTCATGATGGTGTTGGTGATGCCGTGTTATCAGATTTCTAAATGATATGTGGCATCAGAACCATGACTCACTTGTGGCTGGAGTTACTCTGCCATGTGAGAGGATGTGAATGGTGTGAGACGATGTGTTAAGTTATCCATGAGGTGTTTGTCAAAGGTGAGGGGGGTGCCTAACTCAATACATGGTGTGATGATGATATCATCCTACTTGAGTCTGACCAGGAAGCTGATGTTTTCTCAAGCACAAACAATATTTCATGTAGCATCCCATGTATACATTCAGAAATCTGACCTGGTTTTGTGAAGGAGAATGATTGGGATGATTGAACTTTTATACAGATTTTGTGCTCTTGGCAAAGTGATGGCCTAAAGAAAGAAGCTCCAGTTCAGGATTTGAGGGTATTATCAGGGTTTTTAACAGACTGAGCCTTAAGCTGAATGTTCAAGGCATCATGCTGCATCGTGCTCCCATTGCGCTCTGTCTCCGTCACAGTTTCATTGACTACTGTAAACGTTTCAGAAGTGAAGTATCTTTTATTCTGCAGCCACATTTATAGCATCTTAGCATGTTTTGCTGAGATTTCTCATGTTTTACAAGCATAAAATACACATTTGCAGCTCATTTAGATGTAGAAATGGATTATTTTAGGCTGTATTGGATACGTGAACCTTTTGTTCTCCTACACCTTCTCTGTCATCACTCATTTAAAATGTCAATATAGCTGATCTCACAGTACAGCTCGTCATTAACTGGAATTTTTGTTTATCTTGTCTGGTGATGTTGTAATTGTAAAATAATGATTTTACCTGCAGCTCAGCAGC
Source organism: Epinephelus lanceolatus (assembly GCF_041903045.1). Classification (NCBI taxonomy): domain Eukaryota; kingdom Metazoa; phylum Chordata; class Actinopteri; order Perciformes; family Serranidae; genus Epinephelus; species Epinephelus lanceolatus. The sequence goes on from NC_135739.1 coordinate 33,772,579, forward strand.
TTGATAATGACTGTTTGTCATAATCGTATTTATGGGCCATAATCAAATTTGTACTAGTTTCATTGACTGGCAGCAGAAACAGAAACATTTTGCTTTCTCCTTTCATTCTATCAGTATCTTAGCCTGGTTCCAGACCATAGACCCCGCCCACTCAACTGAGTAGGCTTGCATCTCTGGTCTGGCATACTTCAATGAATTTGCGATTTATCTCGTCCAAACGCTGGACGGACCAATGAACGCCGGGGGTCTAGCGATTAGCCAATCAGCGCCACGCTGATGTCAAGCTGTACGCTGGTGGGTAACTGGTAAGGATAGCAACAATGGCGACCGCTACAGATCCTACAGACCACATTAACGATGCTATCGAGGTATTTCGCCACTACTCGCGTTAATGGAGGACCAAATTAAGGAAGCTGCTAAACTGGATTTAACGGCAATGCAGCTGGGCATGCACGACGACGGAGACATTTTAAACGGGCAATGCTCGCTTGTTTTCGGCACCCCCGAGGCATGGATACTAATGACGTCAGATTCTGGGAGAGTCGTTGATCTCTGCTGATTGGTTAGGGAAAAAATCAAATTCCCTCCCCCTTGTAAATCGCCTTTAATGGAAGCCATGTCAGACTGAAGGTTCTGGGAGCTTCAGTCTGACACTCAGGCTATCAGTATCTACAAGCACAAACAATTAGTTTTGTTGTGTAGTGTATTGTTCCAAACACTATACAGACTCTTTTTGAAAGTAGAGATAGACACTATGAGCTCAGAGGAACTGAGATGTTTAGAAAACCAATAGTCAGAACAAACACTAAAATAAACTGTATTTCCGTTAAAGGAGTACATCTGTGGAATAGTTCCACTGATGAATTAAAACTTAGCACTTCTTTATTACAGTTAAAGACATTATATAAAAAGTCAGCAATTCAAAGATACATGACAGAGATCTGATTTGGCTTCATTTTTTTGTTTTGTGGTTTTAAATTGTTCTTATTTCTCAGTTATCAGCCTTTTTGTTGGCTGCATTGTGAGCCGTTTTTTTTTTTTTTGTTTTTTTTTTGTTTTTTGAGTATGTGTGCGTGTGTGTAAAGAGGGTGGGCTAAATAATCTTCAGCTTCAGCCTACACCTTTTCGGTCAATATGTTCATATTAGTTTGAACGAATTATGTATATTTTGAGATGTAAGACCGAAATAAATTCATTCATTCATTATATGGAAAGATAAAGTCACAGACAAAAGATGCATTATTAAAATTAATTGATTTCAAGTCAATTGGCAGAAAAATACAGCCATATAAATACATTCACATATAAATTTCACGTATCCGAGATGTGAGCTGCTCCGGCAAAAACAGACCTTATGATAATTTGAACACAGCTTCTCAGTTTGCCAATTACTAATGTGACTCCAGGGTTTGCCAATATAGACAACACTGGTTATCTCAGGTCAGTTTACCTTTTTCAGTGATTTGAACTATGGTTAAACATTTAAACTTGTGGTGGACGCGTTTGAATAATTTAAATTATAGTACAACAGTGGGAATCTTGTAAATGACTACAGCCAGTAGACATAGTTCTAAGGTGGCCTGTTGTTACAGGTGCATCAGATACTGTGTGATGCAAGAGAGCTGGACTGTTCAGTGTTGATTTATTTATGATGATAGTGTAATGTGGTGTATTAAATAATTTCTTTATCTGTGCCTTGAGTTGTTTGAGAAGCTTCCCTAACAGTAATGGGTCTTAATGGATAACGGTTGTTAATGTTCCAGGCTATATTTGTCTCTCGTAATGGCTGCTTGTCACAATGTCCAGAAAGGAAAATATAAAGATCCTGTGGTGCAAGACAAAAAAAGCTCTGACAATTAGTGACATAATAACGCTGCTGGTTAATGTACTTAGTTACGATAAAAAAAGGGTAATAATAAAATACTGTGTTTTACTGCGTTTCTCTGTTTTATTACAGCGTAAATATGGGGAGGGATCAGGGGTTTGCAAGACATGATGGCCAACAGGCTGTTAATGGAAGTGTTAATAATGTTATAAGGCGAGTATTTTCTTTCTGTTGTGTTTCAGAGCAACCGGTCGGCCAGAGATCACGCCCTGACAGAGAGCGACACTGAGCAGATAAGACAGCTGAGTAACAGAGACCCTCTTTCAGAAATCACTGAGCAGGAGAAAGACTTCCTCTGGAGACACAGGTAACTTTCCCACCAGGAAATATATATTACTTTGCCATAAAGCACCACTTTATGAAAAGTCACAGATTTCTTGTATGCAGCTGTATGTAAAACCAGATCCAATACAAGCGTATCCCTTTAGGTTAATGGCTAGAACATTTTTTGTTTTTTGTTACTCTTAAACATTTTGTTTAAAAAAAAAAACTAAACAAAATACATTTCTGGGATTAACTGTAACCACGTATGTCGTGCTGGATAATCTACATGTGAAAGAAATGTGGTAATACAGTTGTTTTTTTAATCTTGTGTAGGATATAGATATTTAAAAACGACTGATAAAGACGTGAACTGTGCAACAATAAGAAGTAATCCTGTTTTTCTTTCTCTACCAGGCACTACTGCATGAATATCCCTGAGATCCTTCCTAAGATCCTTCTCGCTGTCAAATGGAACTCCAGAGATGAAGTAGCACAGGTAATGCTGTGCCATTTCATACCTGCATGTTACGTACATACTTGATCTGTCTGATTTTGGTTTTCTGCTTTGTAAGTAACAAAAAAAAGCTGGGAACTGACTGCTTTTTTTGTTTTTAAATTTGAATATATACTTCTCTAAAAATACTAACACTAATGCAGATACACTGTGTTTTGAAGTAATTTTGGCAACTTAGCTGTTTCTTGCAAGATCACTGACTTTAAAAAAGATGAACGGAATATAATTAAGTTTATTTAGTTTAAGTATTTATTCATATTTCTTGGTTTGTTTGTTTCCCAGATGTACTGTCTGTTAAAGGAATGGCCATCTATCCGTCCTGAGCAGGCCATGGAGCTGCTGGACTGTAACTATCCCGACCCCATGGTCAGGCAATTTGCTGTGCGCTGTCTTGAAAAATACCTGACTGATGACAAACTGTCTCAGTACCTCATCCAGCTTGTACAGGTAGGCCTAATTGAGATTTGGTGCTAGTGAAATCAAGGAACTGATTCATGAAATAATGGAGTAAAAAGGAAGACATTGAAGAACTACGAGTACTATGACTCAGGTGGACTATGAAGTACCTTTCTCCTGAGTGTCTTTGGCAGCCAGCGTTATATCAGTTGGAAAGCAGCTGTTCTTTTGTGTTGAAGATTTTCTGCTCTGCCTTAGGTTGTATTTGGTGCGTGGTTTAAAGAGACTTCATGTTGAGAGACATTATTGAGTTAGAAATGACTAATCTGAACCTCCTCTCTGCATCTCCTCTGGCTCTTTCCCTCTGATCCCTCTCTCTCTCTCCCCCCTGTTCTAGGTATTAAAATATGAGCAGTATCTTGACAATCCGCTGGCCCGTTTCCTCCTCAAAAAGGCCCTGACCAATCAAAGGATAGGTCATTTCTTCTTCTGGCATCTCAAGTGAGTCACCATTCAGATTGCTTTTTCTTCATGTTTATGTACCTTCCTTCCTCTGTGTCTTTCTAGAAAGCTAAAAATTCATCTTGCCTCCCTACTTCCCACTGTTTGTCCCCCCTTCATCAGGTCAGAAATGCACAATAAAACAGTGAGCCAGAGGTTTGGGCTGCTGCTAGAGGCTTACTGCAGGGCATGTGGCATGTACCTCAAACACCTGAGCAGGCAGGTAGAAGCCATGGAGAAGCTCATTAACCTCACTGACATCCTTAAACAGGAGAAAAAGGATGAGACACAAAAGGTAAGGATGGCAACAGCACACACACATACACACAGGAATATAGCCATTGTTATTTTAAAGCTATACTGTGGCCTTTGCCAAACAAGTTAGAATGAACTGATTAAGCCTATCGCTGCCAGGGAAAGCTCTCTGTGTTTCACAGTATACAGGAGTTATAGTGTCTGGTGTCTGTGGAGACTTAGCTGCGCTTGCGCATTGGAAGTGATGCATTTTCCTTTAACCAGCCAGAGGTAAAGGGACAGGAAAAGGGGAGAGACCTTAGCAGTGGAGCAGCAGCTAGGAGTATGGTAGAAACAGTTTCTAGTGTGGATGGAGACTAAGTGCAGACACGTAAGCTGTGGTTGGTATTTGTAAAATACTTCTGCAGTGCTGTCTAAAAATGTACCTGAAATTTTGAAGAGAATGCTCCTGGTAGTGGGGGAGATGTGATGAGCTCACCTGCAGGCATGCATCATAAGCATGTGTCGACAGTGTTTGTATAATTACTCTCACTGCCAGAGAGGGGAGACAAAAGCTCCACACTTCAGCTTTATAATAGCATCTTAAACAGCCAGATTTTAGGAGGGATCTGTGTTGCATTAGAATGCCTTACCAGTTATTTATTATTCATTCAACTATTTGCAGCTTTTTTAGATTCATAATTTGCCCTCAGAGTCTTAACACTACATAAAAGGCAGTCATTTTTAGAAGATTTCTCTTTGTGGATGCGTGTGTGTAAATGGATGTGTGCGCACACATTTATGTGCAAATACACGTGTGTGTTGTTGTGTTTGTGTGTGTGTGTGTCCTGTGGAGGTCCAGATGCGGTTTCTTGTGGACCAGATGAAGAGACCGGACTACATGGATGCTCTGCAGAACTACACTTCTCCTCTCAACCCTGCACACCAACTGGGAAACTTGAGGTTAGAAGCAATAGCGAATGAGCTGTGTGCATGTGTTTGTAGTGCGGTGTGTGTATGGATAAGTTGGGTTGTGAGAAAAATAATGACATTGTTTAATATCATGAATTGATTTGTGCACAGGTTAGATGAATGCAGGATCATGTCATCAGCAAAGAGGCCATTGTGGCTGAACTGGGAGAATCCTGACATCATGTCCGAGCTGCTCTTTCAGAACAATGAGATCATCTTCAAAAATGGAGATGGTAACACACACACACAGACAAACATAAATGCCATAGAATTTTACATAAATGTGTCTATGCCAAATAAATTCGCACACTTCCACTTGATGATAAGTCTAAATACTGAGGATTATAGGAAGCCTCTGTTTTTAGCATGTGATATATTTGGCGGTTATGACTCTCAAAACATGACCATGTTTCCTAATAACACTATTGTAAAGACATATTAGAAGGTTTTTTTTTCCTCTCACTCTTACCACCATATGCACTTGAAAGAAACTCTGAAAACTTTAGCTCAGTTCACTCCCCCGATTTGTGCTATAAAGCGATGCAACATATTTCAACATCAGAATCCTAAATGTTGACACAAACTGTGAAGTGCTGTTGAGAGACTGCAGAGCTTCTCCGTAATGGTTGTCTACTATAATCATACTAACTCATCCTCATGTTGTGCATGAGTATAAGCTGTCAGTCTCCCAGGATGTTATTAACTGCAGCTGTCTTCATTGTGTGTGTTTGTGTTTTAGACCTGCGGCAGGATATGCTGACGTTGCAGATTATTAAAATCATGGAGAATATTTGGCAGAATCAGGGACTTGACCTCAGGTACTATCTGTCTCCTGTTATCTCAGTCATTATTTCTCTTTCTGTCAGAATCTTTTTGCTTCAGTTTCTGTATTCTCTCTGTCCTGCTGCAGTGCATGAGGATAAAGAAAAAAATCTGCTCTGTGTGTCTCCAGGATGCTTCCGTATGGCTGTCTGTCATTAGGAGACTGTGTGGGTCTCATCGAGGTGGTTCGCAGCTCCCACACCATCATGCAGATTCAGTGTAAAGGAGGCTTGAAAGGAGCCCTGCAGTTCAACTCAAACACTCTGCATCAGTGGCTCAAGGACAAGAACAAGGGCGAGATGTGAGTTCTTCTCTGCTGATATTATTTCCTGCAGCATCTTTGCATCATTAGACAGTATAGAACATTACAGTACAGTATCTGTGGGACCCTAAAAGAAATGAGAGTTACAGCCCATTTACTTTAAAACACTTTCTCATCGCTCATTTATTTCTAAAATACAACACTAATGTTGTCAGTGCTTACTGGTTTTTGTGGGTGTGTATTTGTTTGTTCTTGCAGGTACGACATGGCTGTTGATCTTTTTACGAGGTCCTGTGCTGGCTACTGTGTAGCTACATTTATTCTTGGGATAGGAGACAGACACAACAGCAACATTATGGTCAAAGATGATGGACAGGTAACTTCTTTATGCACACATACACAGCACACAACTTTTGTCAAGGTGGACAGGTAACAATGTTCACACTTCATTTAAGTTAATTTACTAGGGATTTGTTATTGTCCAGTACATATTTGATAAAAGTAAATAGTTTAAGCCAGTACTCTGCAGACTGAATGTTTATACCCCTCTCTGTAAAACAACTCAATTTGCCATTGATGCCTTAGGTTTTCCTGTGGGTATACAGTAGGTTTACTGGATTGAGGAAGTTGCTGAACTTTCACTTCCTGCCATCCTCTTTGTTCTGCTCTTGTCCAGTTGTTTCATATAGATTTCGGCCATTTCCTGGATCATAAGAAGAAGAAATTTGGCTACAAGAGAGAGCGAGTTCCTTTTGTACTGACACAAGACTTCCTCATCGTCATCAGCAAGGGATCCCAGGAGTGCGCAAAGACCAAAGAGTTTGAGAGGTGCTGCAGCGTCTTATCTCTTATTTTCTCTCACCTTCTTTGCTGCTAACTGCAGCTAGTACAGTCTGTTGCTTTGTTGGCTGGTCAATGCCTAAAGCTCGGCTCTTTTTGTCCTATCATCAGCTTCTGCCTCAACAAAGATTTGCTATAGTGTTTTACTTTAACCGAGTTTAGTTATAGGTGAAGGTATAGGGTTGGTAGGTACCATTTGGCTACATTCAAATTGTAGGCAAAAGTGGCCCAAATAGGATTTTTTTTGGTTATAATTCTGTGCTGGCAGAAGGCACTTGGTGAATACAGACATGGAAGACAGCTGTGATGGAGGTAGTCAGCAGAGGAACAGTGAGGTGTTAGGCATTATAAGTATGTGGGGTCTGTTTCATTAAAGTTATTCATGTCACGATCCCACCACTCCTGTCTCTGACTCTGTATCTACACACACCTCTGTGCAGAAGTCGCAGCCATTGCTCCACAAAGAGTCATAATTAAACATTTGTCTCTGTTTCTCTTCATCCTCATTATCTGTTGCTCAGAAATTTACTGGCTCCCACTGCACATCAAATTATAAATGAAACCATAAATGCTGACTTCAGTGACCCCCATGATTACTTCTGTACCACAGCATGCTGTGTGGGATGCCTTTGTTATTGCAGGCCATGACTAGTTCTAGTTGGAATCTGATACTGGCCACGTTTAAAAAATGATGTGAGAACAGCCAAACAAAAAATCAGATCTGAGCATTCAACTCAAACAGAGAACTAAGGCTTACAGTGTTAACATAGAGAACGTATCACTGCCTTACTTGATATAAAACATAGCAATTAGCATCCCTCCTGTCTAGCTAGCAGGTCAAAGGCCCGTTTCACCAAATTTTGAATGTACACTATTTTCTTGCTGTAAGTTTGACACGTTTTTATAATCAAACGTAATACTTGCAATCCATACATGAGCCCTGTAGGCAGTTTTTGAACGATGATCATTTGTGAAACGGCTTGCTGTCAAAATTTACGGAAACCATCACTACCCTAAAATCTTCTTCAGATGGCATCAGAGTAGGAATCAAAGGGACATGCTCACCAAGCTTTGGCGAGTGTCATTGCCCGACACTGAGCTTTATTTTTACTTCCTTTTTTCTCTTGCAGCCAGTAAACACATTTCAATAAAATGTTCACTGTTTTTTCATCTTTCACACCACTCCTTTTTCCGTCTCCCTCCAGGTTCCAGGAGATGTGTTATAAAGCCTACCTGGCCATCCGACAGCATGCTAACCTCTTCATTAACCTGTTCTCCATGATGCTGGGCTCTGGCATGCCTGAGCTGCAGTCATTTGATGACATTGCCTACATTAGGAAGACGCTGGCCCTGGAGAAAACTGAACAGGTAATATGACTTTTCTCTTTTGTGATGTAATCCATTGGGTTCTGATCTTATTTTGTGTTTTTTAGATAGTTCTGAAACCTCTGCAAAATTATTACACCTACTCATTTATCTCTTTATTTTTTTTTTTTTTGTGAAGGAGGCTTTGGACTACTTTATGAAACAGATGAATGATGCTCACCATGGAGGATGGACCACCAAGATGGACTGGATATTCCATACAATTAGACAGCATGCACTAAACTGATCTCCTGCACACCAACAAAAAAATACCAGTCCCACCTTGGAGTAACAGCTCACTGATGATGGAAGTTTGCAGCTTGATTTTTTTATTTTGTTTTTAAGACACCAGTTAAAGCACTATTTTTTATTTATCCAAACGAGGTTCCTGTTTTTCTGCATTTTCCCCTCCATAATCATCTGCCTCTTTCTGTGGTCTTGATGGTGCCCTCGCTCTACTCTCTGCTTGTTCTGGGGTCCACAAGAGAGTCCTCTCGTCCTGGTGAAGACGTGCCCTACCTGGTCGATGCTCGTATCCTTGGCTACTATGCTTCCTCTGTTTTTTCCCCAACAAGGAACAAACTGGGTAACAAAGGAAATTTTGCCCCTTACCCCGCTGCTCTTGCTGGAAAAACACACATTGTATCTGCCAATCTATAAATGTAGCCACAAAGTAAGTTCAACTTACTGCCCTTCTGCTGTATAACGTCTGCACTGTGGCTCCACCCCAGAAAGGAGGTGCGTGGGAACCTTTTTTTTTTTTATTATTTTTTTTTAAATCTCATCACTGCTGAGAAGATAGCAGGCAGAAGGAACCGTCTAAGTGATCTCTCAAGATACAAGTGTTACTCAACTTGTTGCACAGTGCAGGATTACTGGAGTATGGGGGCCTCTATGATGACTACCACTGCACAGTCTTCCACCATCTTTGTGGTGAAGTTGCTCTCCTGAGCTGATTCAGTGTCAGCTTTCCCACCTTTTAACCCTTTTGTGAGGAAATTTCGAAGCTCAAAAACTGCAGAAGAGTCTCTGTGTTGTTTTGCACAGCTCTGCAGTCTCCCATGGCCTCATGAAAAAGCGCTCCACCCCCAGGAACATTTGGTGGTGGTGCTGCTTTAGACTGTTGCATATGATACTAACTTCAGGGTGATGATGCCTCTCCATCAGAAAAAAAAAACAGCACTTAGAAATACCAGAATAATATACAGATTTATTATGACTTTTTGAATTTATTTATGTATCTAGTCTCTTTCAGTTTCTACACAGGCAAAACTCCACTCTCCAGAGACACCCCATTGTTTTGTGTAAATATATTTGGAGGCTTTTTTGTATTTGTGTTTACCTATTTGCTTCCTTTTTCTGACAAACCACGTGCAACAGCTTTCCACTTTTTGTCGATTCCAGAGTTTTGCTCATATTCGTGAATTAAGACTGCTGATGCCTTTTTATCCTCTGTCACTTTTAAGTCAAACATCTCATTTGACATTATTAGTAGTAGCCCAGTTTGTTGTATTGTGGCTAGTTTGCTGCCCTACTTGGAATTTATACAAAAAAAAATTTGTTTGGGGATGCAAATTGGTGAGAAGGAAAGTGCCAGTGTCACATTTTAATATTAATGGGACCTGTTTTAAGCCTCTGGAGGTCTGTTTTGTTGGCGAGCAGAAGCCCAGGGGAATGTCACGTCTTCCTGCTGATAAAATGCCTTGGCGTCACAGCACAACACTCCATAACACTGCACACTGCTAAGCCCTACAAACTCTGCCTAAACCAAGTAAGCCAACCATGACAGCACTATTAACATGAATAGCATGAACGGCTAGATTTGACCTTCCTCGTATTATTTTTTTTACTTCTAACCATGTGAAGTTGATGGTCTTTAGCATGTCTCCCGTTTGAATGTTTTTAAAATGTCGACTCATGGTGGATAGTTTTTATTCAGAGTGCTTTTAACTGAGCCCACAACCCAGGCAGTTTTTGAGCCGTGCTCTCTGTTGCCACGCTCTTTATGTTAGATGCTGAGATTTTACAGATTTTTCCCAACAGAAACATTTGATTTTTAACGAGTTACAATGAAATGAAATGAAACACTGCATGTCGGCGAGATATAATCATGACAAGGCTTTGAACAAATCTTTCAAATTTGGTTGGATCCCTCAAAAGTGGGTGTAGCCTAGTGAATACAGAGTGATACGGAGCTGTGGAGGGCTGTTGGTCTCTGCCAACACCTTCCTCATGTGTTGGTTCAGGAGGGTGAGGAGGGCTGTGGTGGTGGTGGTGGTGGTGATACGAACTAGGGACAGTTTTATAAATGGTAAAAAGTTATGCACAGCTGCTTTAAGCTAGATTCTTTGCATGTGCAGACAAAGTTTTGGCTAACTCATATCCAAATACACACGCACCTTGTGCTGTTATATCACTTTGCTGGCTAATATAAGCCACTAGTTAATGGTGATGTGGTCTAATATGATGGGCAGTGGCAACAATCATGTTTCACTGAATTCATACACCTACAGGTTTAAGATGAGTCATCAAAATAACCTATTTTACAGAAAGACAGAAGAGCAGGGTTTTGATATTAAAACACTGAGAAAAAAAATGTACTTTTTAAAAAAAAAACACATTACATACAACAAGAGATAAAGATTAACATCGGGACAGGAAAAGCTTGATAAACGCATTTTTGGTCCATTGTGTCTTCAGAGCAGACCATTGTCACCCTGTCGTGTGAGATTAGCAATTCTCTCTAACATACTGTTCTAAAAGGTGTTTTTAACGATAAACAAAGAACCTTGAGTGACCGTTAACGGCTTTTCAGTTGAATTGAGAACTTCTCGTACAGTGTGCTTCGCTGAGAACAGAATGTATTGTACAAGAAAAAGGTGCCTCAGAGCAGCCTCATCAGCCCCCGACACCCTCACAATGTAAAGACACCTGGATGTGTGCATAGCTAAATTATTATCCTAGAAACTAAAGTGTGAAATCCAGTCTGCCAGCACAAGAGAAAGTGTGCACTTTGCCTGCCCAACTGTTGATTGTATTGAAAAGCCAAAGTTGTGCTCTGTTCTGATGTGGCGCATGTGTGTGATGTCCTGTTACTGCAGCATTTAATGGCTAGAATGTATTTAATTGCTGACATAGACCTTATGCGCACTCATCTTTTCTAGGTTCTTGTATCATCTTTGTTTGCTTCCTAAAGTCAGATGCAGTGCCACTGAACACGCAGTAGGTTCTCAGCAGAGATGGTCTTCTCTTCTTTTTCTTAACGTGCCAAATCAGGCATCACTGAGGCCCAGGAAAGCTAATGCTGGAATTACATCACGCAGTAGGGCGGTGAGTTCAGACAGTTACAGACGTTTTAAAAAAAAAAAAAGGAAAAGGTTGGGGTATGCACTTAAAAATCCTAGTTCTCATTGCCTTTTTGTCCAAAAGGACTCTGTAAGAAGAAAGTTAGCCTAGTAAGCATGTTTCTCAAGCAGCATAACCAGTGTGTATGGTGTACATTTTGACGCAGCATTAAGCAGTATGTATGTACAGTTACAGTCCAACTTCTTTTTCTATGGTAGGCTTCATGTGTGATGAACCTGTAGTGTTGGTATCTTTCCTGTCCTTTCCCATGTATCCCCCAAATTGATTGTGTGAGTGCGTTTGCGTGCATTGATTGTCTCTCTGTACAGGTTGCAGAGCTTCATTGGCTGGCCCCAATGAAAAACCCACACTGTGTGTATATACATGTCCATGTGTTTGTTTGTGTGACGACACTTAACTGTTGAAGTGGTGGTGTCTCTAAATGTTTTGTAAGCCTCTTCTCCCCCCCGCTGGCTGCTCTGTGCCAGAGAAGGAAAAACAAAAAATGCTGAAGTTTTTGCATTGTTTGTAAGGAAACATAAAGGAGGGGGAACTTTTTTCATACATAAGTTGTAAATGTTTTACTTGAAATATCATGAATGAAAACCACAGCTGTATTTTGTTGGTTTAAAGTTGAGATGGGGGTAGTGCAGTGTTTATTTAGTACTGACTGTGAGAGCGTGTGTGTGTGTGTATATTGTACTGTTGACAGTTGAAGCATTGTGTACAAGCTGTTTGATACTGGCGGTGAATGTAAGTGATGCCACAGCCCTGAATTTCAGTGAAGACGCAACTAAACTAATGAAGGTTGTGCTTGAGTCCAAACTCTTCAGACCAGGTGCAGTGAGAACTATGACGCAGTGTTTCGCAGGCTTTAATAAGATTTAATAATCTTAGATTTTCATCAGCCTCAAACTCGTAGAAGTTACGTCCAGCAGCTGATTAATAGTTCTCACATCTTCTCAGAGCATGTTTGTTTGTTTGAAAGTTCTCCTGACAATGAATTGGAGCAGGAATTGCAATATTGTTGCACTAGTTTTTCCTCTTTTTGGACTTTGATGGCACGCATGCACCAACGTCTCTGAAACACAGGTCCATATTTACATATCCGTCTGCCTGTATGGATAAACAATCTGCAGGAGTTTTAGTATCATATAATGATACGTAATGCCTGTACCTGCTGTTTTACAAAGTAAGATGAAGTTGGAAATAGTTGATCTTCGGCCGCCCATGTGTGCAGAAAAATACTGATTGATTTTCTGTGAAGTTTAACAGAGAGGAGGGAAATTGTACTGTGCCCCTGCTAATACAATCATATGGTCTGAGCTATGATTCCAAGATCAACAGTGGACATAACACAAACACCCAGATAATATAATGCACCTCAATGCAATATCCATGCAGTAAATGCTACTTTAGTGAAGCCTATATTGTTCTGTCTTTGATGAGTCTTTATTGAAAGGTGTTTCTGTTACTGTTCCTGTTTATTCACTTGATGGACAGATGGCCGTTGTATTTCGTGAATATGGCCGCAGATTTTCACCTGCTTTCTGTAAAGCAGTTCAAAACAGAGTCAGTCCCACTTTTAGTGCTGTTTGTTTAAACACAAACTGTGTTGTCTAAAAGCCTTTGAATGGGCTTTAAACAGGGTGAACGTCCAGGGTTTCAAACTGTTGCACTTCAAACAGCAAATATGACTAATCATGAAGATTATTGATCATTTGTGATCATTCTTGAGGCCTCTGAAGTGTGCTAAATTCTTACTTCAAGGAGAAACATTGACTAAACGGTCTGTGGATTCATGTATGCAGTGCTACATTACAGTGTACAGCTAATATATTTCCATAACATACCATGCTGTCAGAACCTTAACCTATACTATGAATGAATGTACAACGGGCCAATGTATTGTTTTTCCACAGCCTACCTGCATGAGATCGGGTAAAGATGAATTTTCATCTTGCTACATTGTTTGTTTGTTTAGTCTGCTAAGCAGCCATACAGATGTTTATAAATTAATGCCTTAAGTTTGCTCTGTGTAGGAACAGTTTCATCGTCACAATAACCTGCATTTTTTTTTTTATTTATAAATGTATATTGTGTTTCATTTTGGCTCCCTGGTCACAGAGTAAAGGTTTGTACCCTGACTGACTGACTGACTGACTGACTGGTCATCTGAGTGTTCTGTGAAGATGTACAAATAAATTTGTTAAACATTCACCCAGCTGTGTTTGCTCTCGCAGTGTACAGTCTGTAATGAAGCATTTGGTTAAATCTGGTACGCCATGACTCTAATTTTTGATTTTATCTTCAGGGTTTTCACTTCATCAAAATCTTAGTATAATAATAATAATAATATCTCAGTTTAAAAGGGAATTTCAGCAACTCAGAAGGACTAAATCTGATTGTTTATTCTCTGTGAAGAACAACAACATCAGTAGATCAGAACAACCATTTGGGTCAATGACAGTGCAACAACTCCGTTAAAGGAAATCATGGAAACAGCGTCAAAAACACTGAACTATTTCTCATGATAAAACAGAGCTGAATATTTATTATTTGTTATGAATGAGGTGCTTTTATGTTCACACTGAAACCAGCACAGGACATTTTATTTTCTTACAAATTTTTCCCGTTTGACAATGACAGGTTTACGATGTACCTTTTCCCATGTTCTCACATCTCTAATGAATCGACACTGAGAAAATTAATTGCTCATTATTTTGATTTACTCAAACTGACACTGGTTTTCCTCGTGTAACTAGCAATTAATGTGATAACAATCTAGAGCTCTGTCATAATTTTTAGTCCTTTTTTTTCCAGTGCTTACTGAGGAGTTACAAGGCTCCTTTTTTTAACCTGAACTGCTTATTTTATTAAGATTTCACATGTGTAGTTGTAAATCTTCATAACACCCCTGAGGATGTTCCTTCTAAAAAGAAATCCCTACAAATGCAACTTGAGGACTTGTCTTCAAAATAAACAAATAGATTTCTGATGGGAGAACATGACAAGTGAGATTAATTTGAATATAAATGTGTTTCCCTTGAGGATAAATCTACCCCAGCAGGTCTATATCGCTAAGGCCCCGTCTACTGTGGGCTGTTGGCTGCCATCCTCTGCAGCAGCCTTCGTAGGAGCTGCAGGTTGAACGGGATTGAAGGTTTTCCAGGGCTTGGCCGGGCAGTGGAAGGGGCTGTTGTTTGCAGCCTCTGCAGCCGCGTCAGGGGAGGTGGACGGCTTGGGGGCTGTGGTGTCCTCCTCAGAAGATTCTTCTTTGGTTGAAGCCTTGGTGGAGGAGGGTACGGATGAAGCTGAGGTTGGGGGGGATCTATTATACAGAAGATTCCTGAGTGGAGACCAGCCTGGAGGACGGCGCCTGGTGAACAACTGAGGGGAAAAAAAAGTACAGTGAGACAAACTTTGTGTCTTGCAGGATCAGCTGTAAAATGAGAAAACTGCTTCCACAGGTGGGCGGTGCTTGGGGCTCTTTATTCACAATTTTTTATTCATTTTATAGCTAGACAGTTACTAAAATAATTTCTGCAAACATTTGAGGCAGGAATAGACAACGCAGCGACAGAATCTTGATTCATATTTGATCAATGCTGCCGAGTTTGACGGTTTGATCGCAGTTCACAGAGTGATTGACAGGACTGACAGCTGCTTTAGAGACTCCTCAGCTCTGGTTGGTTGTTCTCATTCACATGCAGTGAGGCAAGGCAATCCAATAGGCTTATGAATATGAGGGGTGGGGGAAAAAATCAATACAGCATAGTATCGCGATATTTTTGTGTGGGAATATCGTATCGTCACACAATCAAGTATCAAGTATCAACTTTTAATTATATAAATGATTAACATTAGTAATACAAATTAAATTTTAGGTAGCCTATTAGAATAATATCATGAATTGCTTTTCAGCCCACTACATACATTTTGCTGCCGCTGCAAAAATGGCTGAACTGATACGAACAGACTGAAAAACTTTTTTTTTCCCTTCCTTTTTAAAAAAAAATAAAGTTACCAACTGTGGCTTTAATTTACCTTCCTCTAAACCTCTCCTTAAAACAGTTATTGTCCAGTCATGACTAAGCAACAGTAACTAAGATCAGAAGGTCTGATAAGAATATCTCAACATGCCAAAGCTCTTTGCATGCAGCTCCATCCTTACAGTGATACCTTAAATATTACTACATTATGATTTTTGGTTTGCCTTCCTAAACGTCCACTGTGTGGGAGCCCTTGTATCACTGCTCCCTGATGCTACTATTATGTACATAAGTAAGTTAAACTAACTTGATACAGGACTTTTAAAAACCAGGGTAACAAAATGCTTCACAGGCACAAGACGACAATAAAAGCATTCAAATAAATCATTGCAATAAACAAAAGCTAAAATTGTTTCAGAAATGAAAATAAATCAGGGGGATGAAGCATTAAAGTTATTGATAAAAGTTCAGGGTGACATTAGTGGCTGTCCTGCTCTTCATTGTGTTTCTAAGAGCTGTCTCATGTTTGACTATTTTGTGAAAAATGGGTCTCACCGAGGGAGGCAGGGCCCCTGCGTCACATTCCATCTGTGCCTGTGGGGCCTCAAGTCTCCATGGTGCTACATCCACTGTAGAGTTACAGTGAGCAAACTCCTGCACACATAAACACAGAGACAGAGACACATAAGGTCAAACAGAACAGATCATATTATGTCAGCTGTATCATGTGTTTTGTTATCATGTTTACCATATCCTGATCATCAGGGACACACAGTTCGTGGAGGTCTTTGTGTTCAGCCTTGGCGCAGATGGTCTTCCTCATATCAAACCTCAGCTTGAACCTGAAACCTGCCACCACCTACAGGGATACATACAGAGAGTAGGTAGGAAACGTTTTCTCCACCTGACCTCCATTCCTCCCACTTCCTCTCTCTTCACATCACCAAGTCTCTACCTGTCTGGTGGCGTGGCCGATACTGTGCAGGGTGAACAGGTGAGCGGAGTTGGACATGGAGTTGTACTTGGAGAGGGAGGCAATAACAGGAACCCTAAGTTCCTCTGAGTCCTCATCTATCTCCTCAGGGCAGCCCAAACAGGGAGCTCTCTCTGAAACGACGGGATCATCTGGATTGTGGAAAAAGAAAGATCTTAGGCCTTTTAAAACTGATTTTAGTAAGTCTTAATACATGCAGTGGAAAAAACAAAATCAAGTGATGTTACAGGCAATTATTAATGTGTTCAAGAAACTTTGTCTCTCATTTCTCATCACTATTACCACAGATTTGTGAAGTGCTTATAAGTAAAACATAAACAGATACAAACACTCAGTTAAATTAAATGCTGGTGTAAGAGGACTATAAAGGAGCTTAAAACCAGCCCAATCATATTAAATCCATAAAAATTATATTTAATGGGGAGACGTGTGATGGAGAGACTTGTTGAATGCAAGGTAATATGTCTCGTTTAAAACTGATAAAACACGCAACTGAGTTTGTGTCTCTAATGTTTTGAGGCTGATCAATAACAAAGTAATTTCTGACAGACTAAGCAAAGGATGAGCTAAATGTGCATGATGGGACATAAAATTGTTCACATTTTTGCAAAATAATCTACTTTTGCTAAAATAGAATAAAACTACCTTTGCAACCTGATAAAAAAAAGTGCGTAAGAGAGTGAAATCAAAAGAACAAAAATGTTGAATTTACACACGCTGTCAGCGCTGAGTTGCTGAAAATGAAATGATACATTGCCAACAAATATGTGTTGATGGTTCAACATTTATTGTTTTTTTGCAAGAAAATCCTTTGAAAAAAAGGGGCTCTAAATGCTCGGTTGAAAAGTTTGGTTTTGTTAGCAATTTTATATTTTTAAGTAATTAGTGCCCTAATTAAATTTAAATTGGCTGAATTAAAAAGAGACTGAACTTTCTATCACCCCTTAAAGACACAAAATGGTTTAGTACACCCTTACACTAAATGTAGCTAGAGTGGAGTGTATAACTGCTGGAGCAACAACATGTATGTCTTTCCCCAAGAAAAGAAATTGGGGTTCCAAAAAAGAAAAGAAAGAAGAAAGGAAAGGAAATGGAGAGAAAGCAAACTGACAAGAAGAGAAGAGAAGAGACATGGAACAAGAGAGGAAGAAGGAAAGAGAAGAGAAGAGAAGAGATGAGAAGAGAAGAGAAGAAACATGGATCAAGAGAGGAAGAAGAAAAGAGAGGAAGAAGAAAAGAGAAGAGAAGAAACATGGATCAAGAGAGGAAGAAGAGAAGAGAAGAGACATGGATCAAGAGAGGAAGAAGAGAATAGAAGAAACATGGATCAAGAGAGGAAGAAGAAAAGAGAGGAAGAAGAGAAGAGAAGAAACATGGATCAAGAGAGGAAGAAGAGAAGAGAAGAGACATGGATCAAAAGAGGAAGAAGAAAAGAGAAGACAACAAACATGGATCAGGAGAGGAATAAGAGAAGAGAAGAGAAGAGAAGAGACATGGATCAAGAGAGGAAGAAGAGAAGAGAAGAAACATGGATCAAGAGAGGAAGAAGAGAAAGGAAGAGAAGAGAAGAAACATGGATCAAGAGAGGAAGAAGAAAAGAGAAGAAACATGGATCAAGAGAGGAAGAAGAGAAGAGCAGAGAAGAGAAGAGACATGGATCAAGAGAGGAAGAAGAGAAGAGAAGAGACATGGATCAAGAGAGGAAGAAGAGAAGAGAAGAGAAGAGACATGGAACAAGAGAGGAAGAAGGAAAGAGAAGAGAAGAGAAGAGATGAGAAGAGAAGAGAAGAAACATGGATCAAGAGAGGAAGAAGAAAAGACAGGAAGAAGAAAAGAGAAGAGAAGAAACATGGATCAAGAGAGGAAGAAGAGAAGAGAAGAGACATGGATCAAGAGAGGAAGAAGAGAATAGAAGAAACATGGATCAAGAGAGGAAGAAGAAAAGAGAGGAAGAAGAGAAGAGAAGAGAAGAAACATGGATCAAGAGAGGAAGAAGAGAAGAGAAGAGACATGGATCAAAAGAGGAAGAAGAAAAGAGAAGACAACAAACATGGATCAGGAGAGGAATAAGAGAAGAGAAGAGACATGGATCAAGAGAGGAAGAAGAGAAGAGAAGAAACATGGATCAAGAGAGGAAGAAGAGAAAGGAAGAGAAGAGAAGAAACATGGATCAAGAGAGGAAGAAGAAAAGAGAAGAAACATGGATCAAGAGAGGAAGAAGAGAAGAGCAGAGAAGAGAAGAGACATGGATCAAGAGAGGAAGAAGAGAAGAGAAGAGACATGGATCAAGAGAGGAAGAAGAGAAGAGAAGAGAAAAAACATGGATCAAGAGAGGAAGAAGAAAAGAGAAGAGAAGAAACATAGATCAAGAGAGGAAGAAGAGAAGAGAGGAGACATGGATCAAGAGAGAAAGAAGAGAAGAGAAGAAACATGAATCAAGAGAGGAAGAAGAAAAGAGAAGAGAAAAAACATGGATCAAGAGAGGAAGAAGAGAAGAGAAGAGACATGGATCAAGAGAGGACCCTTACACTAAATGTAGCTAGAGTGGAGTGTATAACTGCTGGAGCAACAACATGTATGTCTTTCCCCAAGAAAAGAAACTGGGGTTCCAAAAAAGAAAAGAAAGAAGAAAGGAAAGGAAATGGAGAGAAAGCAAACTGACAAGAAGAGAAGAGACATGGAACAAGAGAGGAAGAAGGAAAGAGAAGAGAAGAGAAGAGAAGAGAAGAAACATGGATCAAGAGAGGAAAAAGAAAAGAGAAGAAACATGGATCAAGAGAGGAAGAAGAGAAGAGAAGAGAAGAGACATGGATCAAGAGAGGAAAAAGAAAAGAGAAGAAACATGGATCAAGAGAGGAAGAAGAGAAGAGAAGAGACATGGATCAAGAGAGGAAGAAGAAAAGAGAGGAAGAAGAAAAGAGAAGAGAAGAAACATGGATCAAGAGAGGAAGAAGAAAAGAGAGGAAGAAGAAAAGAGAAGAGAAGAAACATGGATCAAGAGAGGAAGAAGAAAAGAGAAGAGAAGAAACATGGATCAGGAGAGGAAGAAGAGAAGAGAAGAGACATGGATCAAGAGAGGAAGAAGAGAAGAGCAGAGAAGAGAAGAGACATGGATCAAGAGAGGAAGAAGAGAAGAGAAAAGAAAAAAGAAAGGAAAGAAGAAAGGAAAGGAAATGGAGAGAAAGCCAACTGACAAGAAGAGAAGAGAAGAGAAGGGAAGAGAAGAGAAGAGCCATGGATCAAGAGAGGAAGGGAGGGGGTCCACAGGGACTGCTTATGTATAGGGCCCAGAATTTGGTGCTATGTCTGTCTGACGTAAGACTCCAACATCTTTTTTACGTCATATGACGTCTGGTGCCAGCTGGGTTGAAGCCTGCAAATACAATAATCCATTGTGCTAAAGATAAAGAAATGATATAATTTCTCTGTCATGAGTTAATGTTTTTAAGCCAGAAGAATGTTAGTTTTAGTTGGTGTGTTTTTCTAAAGCTAGAGTCCAATGACCTCTAATGCCTGTTTACTTCAGTTTTGATCCAGGTAATCATGTTTTCTAGTTTATGTGAAAACATTTCTTGCTTGATTTAAGAGTCAAGTATAGTTATGTCCATAGTATTGTCATTTGAAATAAACCTCCTCCAACTAAGTGTTGCATTACTGTAATACTGTCGGACTCAAAATGGATGCTTAAAAAACTGATGCAAACTAGAGCTATATTTTTATACAGTATATTCCATGTGTTCTTCCTTGTCAAAACCTGCCACAAACATTATCCATAATGCAACCCGCCTGCTGACAGTCACAGAAATAAAATCAATAATTATCATCAGCACATGTGATCATTTATATCTCTGTATGGTGTCTGTCCAATAACATTAGGACTACAGATAAATATTTATATGGGGGAAATCTAGGGAAAGACTAACTATATTATTAATGGAATAAAGTGATGTATACTTCATCTTTTTTAACACAACAGGTCTCCAACCACACAACTTTGATTTCTTTAAGGTCAGACCCTACTAAAGAGCTGCCTTAATAAACAAATGATTTTTCCAAGCTAGACCTTAAAATGTTGCAGAACATTTTTGGAAGCTGGACAGAAAAAACAAAGAATCTATTTACTGTTGGCTGACGGTGTTCGCACACAGATTGAAGTCTAGTCTGTCGCTTCCTTTTATGGTGTGATCAGTTAATACTGCACTCTTCCTATCTGCAGATAGTGTTGATATATTGCAAAATCAGCTCCTCTCTGTGTGTCCTACACCCACCTGTGTACATTTTCCTCTATGACTCACTGTTTTCTTATTGAGAAAAAGGCTCTTTTCTTATTACCAGAGTCATGGTGGGCCTACAGTGCCTTGCGTAAGTATTCACCCCCTTGGTGTTTGTCCTTTTTTGTCATATTACGTGTAATTTATACTGATTTTTACTTGGATTTGGTTGTAATGGACCCAAACAAAATAATCAACATTTGTGAAGTGAAATGAAAATGAAAATGCTTTAAAAATTAAGAAAATGATAACAAACTGAAAAATGGTGCATGCATATGTATTCAGCCCCTTTGCTATGATACTCCAAATAAAATACATTTGGAGTTCACCAAAAGGCCTGTGAGACACTCCCCAGACATATGGAAGAGGGTACTCTAGTCATATTAGACTAAAAACTGACCTTTTTTGCCTCTTGTCCAAAGAGCCCAGCTCTGTGGAGTATATGGCTCAAAGTGGTCCAATGGACAAACACTCCAATGTCCACTGTGGAGCTTTCCAGCTTGCTCAGGGTTATCTGTAAGTTTTGGTGGGCGGCCATCTCTTGGCAGGTTTGTTGTGGTGCCACCCAATCCTGATCTGTACTTCTCCAGAACTTTGTCCCTGACCTGTTTGGTGAGGTTCTTGGTATTTATGGTGCAGCTTGCTTTGTGGTGCTGTAGACTCTGGGGCCTTTCAGAACAGTTGCATATATACTGAGATCATGTGAAACTTAGACTGCACACCCGGGCAACTTTAATTTGCTGATTATTTGACTTCTAAAGGTAACTGATAGCATCAGGTCCTATTTGGGTGCACCATAGCAAAGAGGGTGAATACTTATGCACACACCACTTTACAGTTTTTAATTTTTTATGAATTTTTAAAACAATGTTTTTTTATTTCACTTCACCAATGTCAACGACTTTGTGTAGGTCTGCTACAAAGAAAAAAAAAGAAGCATTCAAATAACAAAACAAAACAAGAAAATGCCAAGGGGGGTAAATACTTCTGCAAGGCACTGTAATCAGTACACAGATTCCTGCTGAAGGAAAACTGTCTGTACATGATCATACTTTGCCTGGATATTACTGGTTTCTCATTATATGGGATGAGACTTGAATTCCCCTTGGTGGAGACATCACATGACAGGAGAAGTAATAAGTTTTAATGAGCCATGGGGTCAGTGGGTAATATCTTAAATGAGGTCCCAAGTTGAAAAGGTTACTTAAATAATCTCACTTATTGAGCACATTTTTGAGACTCTTCACTTTAAACTCTCTTCATGTTTCTGGCTGAGAAAAATCACTTGTCCCCTGAGAGTCCCAGATTATTTCACACTGCAGGAAACATGAGAGCAAAAGGCTTTATCTCTCGTTTTGGTATATATGCTTTTTCAGTTGTTTGCCGAATGTTAGATGAGAAGATTAAGAGCACTCCCATGTCTCCATGGCAAATATGAAGCTACAGTTAAGCATAAAGACTGAAAAACAGAGGAAGCAGCTAGACTGGCGCTGTCCAAAGGTAACAAAAGCTTACCAGTTACTTATGTTAAGTCTTATTTGTTTCATTTGTTCAAATGCCAAAGTATAAAAATACCAAGTTGTGGTTTTACTGGAGGTTTTATAGCAGGGCTGGGCTAGGAACAGTTGCAGGCAACCAACAGACAGTCCAAGAACTCCAGGTCAAGAGAGAGTGCAGCATATTGTCCTGTGTAAAACCTCAATTTCATTTTTGTACAGTGTAAACAAGATTTTTTTAAACTGTTTTTATGGCGATTTGCCTTTTTTTTTTTTTTAAGCATGAAGGGGGAAATGGGGAGATGACATGCAGCACGGGGCCACAGGCTAGAATGTGGCAAGGACATTGCCTTCACATATGGGACACATGCTCTACCCACTAAGCCACCAGATTTAACATGCTAATTATTTAGCTTTAGAGATGTTCATTAGCAGCATCTATTCTTGCTCTTCACCCCAAATCCAAGGAACAGCGCCGGGCTTTGAAGCCAATTTGACATAGTGGCCAAACCATACAATTACAACTCCTCAGTCTATCACTTGATGTCATGGGGCAAGCAGTTGGGAGGCAGGGTAAAAGGAAATG
Organism: Epinephelus lanceolatus; assembly: GCF_041903045.1. Taxonomy (NCBI): domain Eukaryota; kingdom Metazoa; phylum Chordata; class Actinopteri; order Perciformes; family Serranidae; genus Epinephelus; species Epinephelus lanceolatus. The sequence continues at coordinate 33,795,318 of NC_135739.1, forward strand.
CTAGTGCATTTGCTCTAGGCCTACAGCCCCTGGATTTGAAACATCTGGGAAATTTTATACCTGGAAGTCAAACTTTTTTTGGTGTCGTGTACCACTTAGCAAGGCGTAGATATAACTGCAGCTGGAGAAGCTACATGAACCGCCCTTAAGCAGCCTCCTTTGCTCCTCGGCCCAGAGGTGGAAGTCCCAACAAAATTGCTAAGTTAGCAATTAGTTAGCTATGACGTATTACATTAAATGAGTGGTGGTTAAGGTTAGGATAAGGGTAATGGGAAGGGTTACATCTCATTAAGTGAATCACGTCCTCATGTCTTATGAATTATAAAGTGGATTATTGCTACATGTGGTCTCATTAATTCACTACAGTGTAGACTCTACTTTTTAGCAGAATTTAAATAGCCTTGGTGGGTTTGTCTTGCACTTGTGGTGGGCGTGGTTTGTAGGGGCGTGTCATGTACACTACAAATGGAATTTTTTTCAATAAATTGAAAATGCATCATTAAACTTGAAGCTTCCTCTGCTGGTTATATTTTTATGTACTTGTATCACAGCAGTAATCAGACACTGGTTTTGTTTTCACTCACCGAGCAGGCAGTCCACCTGTGTAGTGTCAGCTTCAGTCTCTGTCATGTAGACCGTGGCGTTGCATGACATCGGCTCCTGGAAGAGCAGCAGGATAGATGATGTTAGGGTTATGATTTGTGTTATTAAAGACTGTATAAGGTTAAATATTTACATGTTTATTTCATCTCATTATTTTTACCTTGCGTCCCTGAGGCAGGTAGCCACAGTCTGTCCAGGGTATGTTGCTCCCAGCTGGACAGTCACTCCTCCTGCTGGTGAACTGCAGTGAGTACACCGAGTCTGAGCCATTCTCTGACTGTAGACACACACACACACACACAAAATCAGTGCTTAGCAGAGGTCAAAGTGTCTAAACATGTTTTCCTAGAATATGGTCACACAGCTTTAGTTTCTCTTGTTTCATCACCGTCCAGAAGACTTGTAATGTTGTGTTTTGTACATATTTGTGTTTGATACCTTTGACTCTATGATTGATAGTCCATTACTAACTTCGTCATACAGTGTATTATTGTTGCATTATTTTTGGGTCTTGACTGCACTCAAAATGTAACCTGAGATAAAGCAGGTCAGGTGATAATGCAGAAAGTCACATTATTTTGCAGTCACTCTACCTTGCTGGCTGTTAGTATCTGATAGAGGGCCAGCTTGTATCCGGTGCTCAGCCTGTCGTTGAACTTGTTAACAGCGCTGTTAACAGCCATCACCACAGATGGATCGTCACAGAAGATCAGGACGCCGGGCTGGACATCCAGTGCCTCCCAGAAAAGCACAAACAGAGGAAAATGTATTTCTGCTGCACAAATTATAAGTTTAACTTTTCTAATATGTACTTTTCCTTGTGAAATCCAGATGATGATGTTACATTTTCAGGCCTTTACTTCTTTATGAAGACATGTGAAGGGGGAAAAGTACTCTTTTGACAGCTTATAAGCATGTACAACATGTGACAAGTAGTTGAAGAAAGTAATAAAGCACATTTACTCAAGTAAACACTGATTCTATTTGTACTTTATACTTCTGCTGCAACAAACTTCAGATGGAAATATTGTACATATTACTTTACAATATATTTGTCTGATAGTTAAAGTTACTTTACAAATTAAGTTTTACACAAAATATACACAAAATATAAAATATTTGATCATTTTAGAAAATATTTTACTCTGCCATGAACTAAAAGTTTAGGAGGTCATTTAAAGGGTCAGTTCTGTTACGTCACTTTTGATATTTTAGTTATATGTGCCATCAGTAATTTCTAAAAAAGACTTTGTGATGGAGTATTTTCTTGGTGTGGCATGTTTTTTTTTACTTGAGTAAAACCACTTTTTACAGGCAAGTTGACATTGCTTCATTTTAAATGGTTACAAGACAAAAAAGTTGGGAATGACTAAAAGACACTGCAAACATGACATGTAATGATGTATATATACATATATATATGTACTATAATATTCAAAACAATTTTCACTGGTGTATAATCACTTGAAACTAAGAATCTTTGTGTTTCCGTTAGCTTAGAAGAAGCTCTTCACATCTGCACAAGAAGTGGGTCCTCTTTCAAGGAGCCTGCTGTGTTGCACCACCATGTTTCTACAGTAGCCCAGAATGAACAAACCAAACACTGGCTCCACAAAAAGCCTGTCACATTGTTACGTTATCTAAGGGTAGTGATTGCAAAATGAAGCCTCATGAAGCATTTCCTTCAATTTCTGAACCCACTAGATGGTTTAAAGAGAGAGGCTCAAAGAATGGCAATTCAGTGTGCTATCAACCTTTTGTTGAACAAAATGAACAAAAACATCGAGTGGGCTCATAAAATAAGGAAAATGCTTCATGAGGCTTCATTTGGTCACTGTAGGAGAACCTACAGTGGCCCTTAGCCTAAGGGCCACTGTAGGTTCTCCCACACTCTTGGAAAGTTAAGGGTGAGTGGGGGATATTCAGTTGGTTGCAATCTGCATCCTCACCACTAGATGCCACTAAATCTGACACAAGGCTTGTTTCAGTACAGTTTTGAAAAGCTTTAAATAAACCTGAGTATTTTGATTTCAGAGGAAAATACTAATCTGTTTACTCAACAAAGGTTTTGTCACAGCTACAGTCACTTTTCATGTTACAATTGTGAACAAAATAAATATGATTATCTTATAGAATATGCTGTATATCTATAAAGTAGTTCAGCAGATAGTCCCAAACTACAACATTAGTAAGCTGCTTGTGTGACACTGCATCGATAATAATATTCAATCATGAAATCCTGACAATGGTCATATGACAGTAGTAATGCCTGATAACCACTTTGTAGCTCTGATTTCTTCCTCCTTACCTGTGCAAAGACTGAGCTGTGGAGGCACAGCAGGCCCAGCACACACAGCCCCACTCTGCTCCTCATCATCTGATCCTGATGGATGTTGTATCTGCTCTGCTACAAGGGAAAGAGACGGTTAATATCACACCAGCTGATTAATACTTTTAACCAATAATGATGATTCTGTACTTACAATGTCCAAAGATGGGGGCCTGCTTGTCAGCGCTGTCAGGTTTCAAAGAGGAAATTCTCGACTCCTCTCCACACGGGGATGGACGACTGAGTGAAGTTCCCCTGAACCTGTGGGAGGGAGTCCTGAGAAAGATGATGACACACTGATAGACACATGTGCAGGGGACAGGAGGTCACCAAGGATACACACACACACACAGTCGTGCTCAGAGAGCTCAGTCGGTAAAAGGAGAGTAAATGTTTGCTCTTTTGTTTGCGCTGTCGAGTCAATACAACAGTCAGTATCAGAGATAGAGAGGAGACCATTTAAGGAGATGTACAAACTTCCTTCATTAGTGACTCTGCAAGTGCAAACACTCTCCTACATCAACACTCATACCAACACATGAAATCACACATATTAGTGTGTGGTAGCAGAATAATCCCCTAACTGTACGTGTTTAGGGGGCTGCTGCATGTGTGTTTGCTCGCTGTGTGTTTTGTGTGTGTTAACTGGTACTTTGTCCCTGTCGACCTTTAGCCTATACCACTCTGATTTCCCCACTGCTGCTCTGTGAAATGAGGTGAAATGTGCTCAGATGTTACGCTCCATATAGATCATAGCATCATACATGACAGACATTGTGTTTGCTTTTCTGTGTGCAAATTTTTGTAGAGGATTACACCAAGTTCACCAATAACAATAAGATCAATGGACATGCCAACTGATGACAACATGCCAAAATCCTTTATGTGCCCCTGGCTAATCATTGGCTCTGTTAAAGTCAAGGAGCCACTTTGGCTCCATCATAAATCTCTGTAGAGATAGGAACAAAGCAAGCCATTTGTTTTTGAGACTAGAAAGAAAAATTAATGCTGTGATTGTGTAACAATCTAGAGAAGAGCATATTTCTTAGAGCATAATTCTGCCCTCTTGTGGTTGTACATGCACCAAGATATACTGTGCTGTTAGGTAGTGATGGCCAAATGAAGCCTCATGAGTCATGAAGCATTTTCTTTATTTTATGAGCCCACTAGATGGCGCTTTTTGTTCAACAAAAGGTTGAAAGCACACTGAATTGCCATTCTTTGAGCCTCTCTTATTAAACCATGAGTGTCATCTAGTGGGCTCAGAAAATAAAGAAATGCTTCATGAGGCTTCATTTGGCAATCACTACTGTTAGGCACCACAGCTAAAGGTCAGTTGTTCTCAACACGGAGACTGAGACCTACTCAAGAGGTGGCAAGTCTGAATCTGAGAGGCCACGAGATGCAGGAGAGGAAAGTAGAGAAAAAGAGGAAACATTTTCAAACTTGAAATGGCGGCCGAGGATTGTGCGACCATGAACGTTGCTGCATTATACAAATACATGTGTTTTCTGCACTAAGCACCACTATGCTCTTGTTGGATATAAGCCAGCAGTATGTTTATTGGGTTAGTTTAGCAGTCTGTAATGATTTGGTACTGTGAATGATAATGCAAATGCTAATGCTAGTTTGCTAACAAGCTAATTTGCGGTCATCATTTAAGTAAGTGCACAACGGCCATGTTTGGTTTGAGACAACACTACCCTGTCGAAATAAGTACATAGTGCACATAGTATACTACATGTAAGTGTACTAATGGAAGTACGCAATTTGAGACACAGTGTTGAACCTACTCCTGTTGTTGCTCTATTGAGCACTGATTTTACTTTTGCTCCTCAAAAACACTTCTTGTCTTGTATATTTTGCCAGATTTTTAATACTCCAGTGTTTCTAAAGCAGGGCCCAGTGAGTGACCCTGACCTGTGGGACACACTGGTTCTGGTTGTTACTGGTTATGAATATTAATTGTTGTGACTGTATTCAGTGTTACCGTAATCTGAAGCATTCTCTGGCACATGAATTTCCTTCAGGATAGATAAAGTTCTATTGAACTGAACTGAATTATAGAATTATTTTACTTCTAATAAATTCAAATAAAATACATAAAACGAATGTTTTGTTTCGAGGAATAGTTCAGTATTTCAGAAATAACCTTATTCACTTTTGCTCATGCTGGAAGCTGGATGATAAGATTGACACCACTCTCATATTTATCTGTTAAATAGTTACAGTACAGCCAGCAGTTGGTTAGCTTAGCTTTGTCAATGCCGGAGGAAGTACTCAAATCTTTTACTGAAAGGAATACATCACCCCCCCCCCGAATGATGATTTGTATATTGATTACTCACCCTGTGTTGCATTGAATTTGGGAAGTAAACTTTGTTTTTTGCATGCCTCCACAGTGGCCGGAGGGGAACGGAGAATCCAAAAACAGTGAACATTCCTAATGGATTGAAGTCATAGGGGATTGTGTTTCATGGCAAAATTACACCAAAACATTGGTTTACCAACTCTCGCACAGCTCGTACAGTATTGTCTGACTCACCTTTATCCAGTCCTCTGCTCAGTACTTCTCAAACACGTGCATTTTGGCTAAAATGTTACTTGACACTTCGGCATAAACAGCGCAGGTGCACTATTCCTTTGTGCCTGAGAGTGTTTATGCAGAAGTGTTTTTAAAGGTAAGGTTTTAGTGAAAGTTAGTAGGTTATTGGCAGCAGTAGAAGAAGGCTTACTCAAAACTTTTGTCTAAATAGCGCACAGTAAAAGTTAAAGTCATGCAGTCGGTAGAGGTATCATTAGCACCAAGTCTGTTTAAGGTTGAACTTTTAATTCTTTTCTTTTTTTTGAAATATTTTTTGGGGCATTTTTGCCTTTATAGATAGGACAGTTGAGTGTGTGGGGGGGGGGGTTAATGACATGCAGCAGAGGGCCACAGACTGGAGTCGAGCCCGGACCACTGCAGCAACAGCCTTGTACATGGGGCGACTTCTCTATCCACCAAGCCACAGATGCCCCAAGCTTTTAATTCTTACACAATGCTTTATAGTTTAAACAATAATTATGCATCATATTTTGCTATATTTTCTTCTGTAATCTGGATCTTCAGCATCACCAGTAACATTTATATGTCATCTATATGTAGTGGTACAGTGTTTTCCTCTGAAATACAGGTGTGCAGCTGCTTTTTTAAGGGAGCTTTGGGCGCTTTTTGCAAGGTATTTTGGGGTATATTGAGTAAGTATAGTAACATAATTATTTTTTATATTCAAACACCATAATTGATGTTTTTCAACCAGTTATCAAGCAAATAAAGTTAGAGTTATGTGTGGAGTCATCTCTGATCGGCAGCTTGGCTGAGAGGCTGAGAGGCTACATGGTTTGTCTGTTTAACTGATGTGAAGTTGCCATCAGAGGTGTCAGCAGTCTCTGCACCACCTACTGTGAAACTTTACTTCCTCTGCACAGCTCATCTAGGTCTAAAGGTGTTCGACAGTTTCACATTTAGCCTACAAGCAAGACCACTGCTGCAAAACTCCCACTGCACTCAGCATCTTTTTCTGTAGCATTATTCTTTTCTTTTCTTTTCTTTATTAAACATGAGGTTAATAGGTAACACAGGTGGATGGTCTCTTATCTTCCTGGCTGCTGTTATTCCAGGTAAGTTTGATTATATTCAAATCTCATTTCACCACCAGATAATGGGCTAAACTCTCTCTGCACACTGTTGTTTGTCTTTTCTCTTTAACTCACCTCAGTAATTATGAGACTTCAAATGAAACAACTCAGAAACATATTAGCTTACATGATGCCATGCAGCAATAACTACTGTTTTATCCAGTAACCAATAATCATGTGCACACATGCAAGGTTAAGTGGTGGTCTTCATAATGCTGTTTCATCTTCTCCTTAAAGAGTGGTATTTCCTTGAACATGCAGGCGTGAGTGCTCTCTGTTCTGTGTCATAAATGAGTCTGATCTGGTTTCCTCTCCCACACAGTGATCGTTGTTTAGTGGTCTTCAGTGCTCTCACATCTCAGTCTTCTCAGTCTGTGGTTTAAGCAAATAGGTTACAATGATCAGAGTAATTTTTAATGTAGTAAAGCACTGCCACCACCACATTCACAGTTTTTTTTCCAAATATCTTTAAAATGGAGCTTGTTAAGGAGGGAAATGTATCAAAAACTGTAGAGCATGAAAAAAAACAGCCTAATTTTCACTATATCATTACAACTCCTAAAAATCTTTTTTGTTATAAAGTGTACAAAGCTGACAACAAAAATGTTAGATGGGATTTTTTTTCATTGTCTTTACATTGTTAGCAACTTTTACTGTTCCAAGATTCAGTTAAAGCTCTGGCCGGACTAACAAAGTTGACAACTAACCTCTGGCCCCAGTCATACCCATCTAGTTTACACCCAGTGGACCTGTTACATTTGGGTCCACTGGGTGTAAACTAGATGCACATAATTTGATTAATTCCACGTTTATAGGGATATCCAACACCAAGCTACAATTAAAACCAAGGCTCATTTGATATAGCTTGTTGCTCTGTCTTTTAGGGGGGCCCTGTGTCAAAATATACTCTATATTGTGCTTTAATGGTGAATATTCCTGATTAAAGTTGTGTTTTATCAGATTATAATCCAACATTTGACAAACAGAAAACCTGAAGCCAGGTGGTACAGCATGTTGAAGTTCTGGCTAGTTTCTACATCTCTGGGAAAATAACTAATCATGCAGTCTACTATGTGCACTTGACTTCATTTATTTGGAAGTGCTACTTTTTTATATAACAATTAGAAAAAACCTCAGGTGATAAACAGGCATTGAGAGCAGCATATATATTCCTCCACAGGTGTCCACCTCCAGAAAGGCGACAGCTCCATCCAGCCTGCCTCAGACTCTGGGCTGCCCTCTGAGGCTCACATCTACCAGCCGGTGTTTCAGCCCTCTGAGGCCTTTCCTCCAAAAGGTGCTCACCAACACAACACTAGATTAATAACAAACATAAAGAACACAAACACTGGTTTCTGTAGCCCATCTATTGTAGAGGGAATCACAAATATGTTGCAAGAATGACATGAGTAGTGACAGAAAGAAAATCATGTATATTACAATACAGACAACAATTTAAGTGTCTATAGGAACTTTTAATAAACTTAATAATAATCATTAATAAGAGTTTTAAAACAATTACACACAATTTGATTTTTGAAACATTTCAGCAGCATAAAAACACTGATACACTATATAAAATGAATACTATTGTAATTTGAAATACACCAACAATGCCTTACATGGAGTGTAAAGCCCAACAACATGACTAGGACATAACGCTAGTCGTACTCATCTGAGATAATACATTAATTATCTGCACCACAGATAGTTTACTCACATTTTAAGGTAAACTCTACTGGCATTACAGTCCAGTTTTACAGTAAAACTTTCTGTAACTGTATAAAGGAAAATCTTTTGTGTGTCTGTCCTTGTGTGTATCTGTGTGTGTGTGTGTGTGTGTGTGTGTGTGTGTGTGTGTGTGTGTGTGCTTTGTGCGCAGGGACCTACATGCTGAAAAACCATGATGGGAAAACCTGCATTAAAGCCACCATGGGAGCAGAGTACATTGTCATCGAAAAGAAGGTCAGAGGCTGTGACTCAGCAATGTGTGTGTGTGTGTGTGTGTGTGTCAGGGTTGTTAATTTGTGAACAGAGCGTATTGGAAACGACCATCAGCTCTCTCTAAGACGTGTGTACTCTGCTGGCTGAGGCTTGATACATATTTACATGTAAATTCATCCTCTCATATGTCTCCAATATAGTGTTAATACAGTCACGTTTTGGCACAAAGTAAACGATCGAGTGAGAAGAGACACTGAATTGTAACACTGTTCCCTTATGTAAAGTAATACTTCTCTCCTGTGTGTGTTCAGAAGACGTGGTATTTCAACCTGGATCCCTCCAGGGTCAGGATCAGCGGTAACTGTGGCAAAGAAGCTGTTGATCTCTCTCTCACGCTGCCAGACCATGCTGCCAGTCTGCAGTTCACCTTCACAAAGGTACAACACATTCAACAACAAAGAGGCTGTCTTCTTACACTGCAGGTTGATGAAAGGGCTTTAAAACTGTGTGTGCAAATGTGTCTCTGCATCCAAACTACTTTATGTGATAGGAATATAATTCATCAGAGCATCAGTGAGTCCTCTAGCTTCACATCTAGATCAAAACACTCACAACAGATGATGAAATATTTGTTTACCTGGATCTGTTCAGAATACATGGATTTCTGAAACACCTTCACTCTCCCGTGTTCTTGTCACCAGGAAAATAATTTTTCCTACGTCTCCAAGCTGACTGCTCAGGTGTCTCCTCTGCCTGTCTGTCCAGGATGTGCCAGTAAGACCACATGATAAGAGAGAAATTTAAGACGACAGATATCATAAAGCTTGTGTTTGGGATTTGAAACAACAACCTGCAAACACTGAGACTGTACCTGTCCTTGCCTTTCATCCGCTTCCTCCCAGATAAGACCTACTCGGGTTCGTCGGCCCATGACAAGCTCTTCACTGCAGCTATTGGACAGAGCTTCAAGTGCAAATCTGAGAATCTGATTTTGATGTCGTCGGAGCTGAAGATCAAGTTGGTTCCTCTGCAGATACAGGCCTTCACTCTGCCAGAAGGACAGTATGGAGAAGGTGACTGAGCTCTTCAATCGTTTGGGGTTTGCTGCACAAACTTAAATGAGTGTAGGTCTCTAGTAGCTCTAGAGCTACAATTTTCATATTGAAATGGTCCTGAAGCTCTACAACATATTGTTTTTCAGACTAAATTCAAAATGCTCAGTTTTTTCAGGCACAAAAATTAATATCTTTTTGTATCTATATGGACGTGTTCTCTAAAGTTGGATCAGGTAATGTTCTTGCTTGTAAAGGTCCAGTGTGTAGGATTCAGGGAGGTATATTGGCAGAAATGTAATATAATAGAGTAAGTATGTTTTCTTCGATAAGAAAAAATAAGGATCATTTGTGTGATCGTTTTTGCATTTTGCATGTCGGCCACTGTAGTTAGCATCCCCTCAGCAAGGAGCAGTGTTGTTTAACCAGCTTAAATCACAGAGTCCATTTGTATAGCAGACGTAGAGATCTCGGCAAATAATTCAGCTCCTGGCAAAAACTTCCTGAACACCTGGATCATAAGTTAAGAGTGAAAAATAGGTGAGCACACATTAGCAGGTGTCTGCCATGAGCTGATCAGTGTCAGAGAAACACTGGTTTGTAACAAGAAGCTGCTTTATTAGTATTTTTACCAGTTTTACTAACTTGGTCTGTTCATTTTGGAGAGGAAGAGACCTCTGTGGAGAATATGGCTCACGGTAAAAACCTCCTTAGGAAATCCTAAGCGGGAGTTTATGCTTAGTATGTAGAAGAAGATTCAGCTGGTTGCAATTTGCAGTACTCAAGGCTAAATGCCACTAAATCCAACACACTACTCCTTTACACTCTTAAAAACATCTACCAACTCTCACTAATAGCAATAGTTTTATAAACTTACCACAGTTTAGCTTCTCACAGGGCTTCATCGCAGTCCTCTAGTAGGGCAGTCATTTAGCTGTGATAAATCCAAATGTCTCAGACAGGAAGTTTTAAACACAGTGGTCACCATCGGTCTACCCAGTTTTATTGTCTTTATTTCTCTTAGACGTCTGGATTTTGCCAGACATAATAAATAATATGGTGGTTGGTGTCCTTTTCTTATTGATTGAGGAGATAGGCCTGTGTGGATATACTGTGAGGATGAGATATAAGAGAATCAGATGGTGTGATAATTAGTCCCCTTGGACAGTGTTTAAGCCCAGTGAGAATCAGCTGCAGAACCTTTAAGTGTCCTGAAACTAAAGCGGTTTAGTGCTGCTGTGTACCAACTATAAATGATGGAAAACAATCTCTACACTGCATGCTTTCTGCAGGAAACCTGAGAGGTTGAAGTGGTAAATGAAACACATATACAAGAATTTGATCAAAGTGATCAGTGTGTGTGTGTGTGTGTGTGTGTGTGTGTGTGTGTGTGTGTGTAAACTGTCACAAATGTAGATTCATCAGCTCATACCTTCCTCATGTTTCTGCTTATTTGTCTACAATAATTCTCCTTCTTCTTCTTCCTGCATTTTGCTCTCCTCTTGCCGTGTGCGTCAGAGGTGGAGTGTTGGGCCGACTTTAACAAACAAGTTATTCCCATCATTGTCGGGGCCATAGTGGCGGGTTTCCTTCTGACCCCTGTGCTGATCTTCCTGTTCATCAAAGACCGTCGCAGAGAAGGATACGACAGGCTGTGAGCTTGTTGTGAAACTGGACAGAGATTTACGTCACCTCAAATAATATTTCATTCTCGGTTACTGTTATATAAAGTTCTCAAAATTGCTCCTTGAATTCTTCTAGTAATAAGAAAGATGTCTGACATGCCTAAGTATAAATGCAAACAATGTTGTTACATATATTTGTTTGACTATTCTTTATTTGATTTTCAAAAGTAATTGTTTTCTGTCTTCATTTGTGTTGTATCTGATATTTTTGCTTTTAATTTCAGTCTCATTCTGCTGTCAGTGAAAGGTTTTGTTCACTTCTGACTTTTAAAATACTCCCTTGATTTGTTGCCTATTCAACAATTATTTAATAAAAGAGGAATGGGCTGAAAAAAAGCTATATTGCCCTTACAGTAAATACACTAGCAATATATAGGAACCAGACTAATTGTATAATGTGATTTATTATAATATGTGACTCTTGAACTTAAATTACAGAGTACTGCAAAATTGAGTGTTGCAGCTTCACTGTTCTTTATCAGTGAGGTTTGGTTGGCTAAAGTGATCAATTAATACCATTATATCTGTAATATTCAAAAAGGGTTTAATTTTTTATATCTGCAAAGGTAATACAGTGCATAACTCAAATATATCACAGTGTAGCCAGGATTGAATCTTTTTTCCAAATAATTTATATTTAAGAATTTCCATAATGCTTTACAAGCAATTTTTATTTTTCTCCCTACAAAATAAAACGAGTTTTATGTTATTATTGTGAGTGTAATTGTTTTTATATTTCCTGTAATTCACCTTCAGTTTGACAGAGAAACGCTGCCCTCTGTTGGTGATCTGTGGTAACTGCAGCGTTATCCCCACCTCCACATCCCTCTATCTCATTGGTTGTCGATACTACGAGGCCTTGGGAAGGTCAAAAGTAATAATACAGATATTTACACGCGTGTTACAGTGGTTGGTAGTGTGAGTGCAACATTTTAAGACCCCAGATGTTTCTCTCTGGTAAAGTTTAGTGGCTTCCTGCAGTTAAACTAAAACTAAACTGTCTATGAATTGTCTAATAAATTACCACTTCGCCTTTTCCTCCACAGCCGGTCATCAGTGTGTTAGCTACCTAGCTAGCAGCTAGCCTCAGCAGCTGGTAGCTATGGCTGCAGTTATTCTGAGTTTCCCAACTCTGCAGGGTCTGAGGATATTTACACAGTGAGTACATTAAAGCCTTACATCGCCGTTATGATTTTGTGTGAATACAGGGTGCCCTCTTTCACGTTATTTCCACCAACCAGCTTCTTTTTACCTGCTTTTAAATGTTAGCTTACAGCTAAAGTTTGCAACGCAACTACATCAGGTCTGAGCTAACTTGTGCAGATATAATTGCCACACATCACACTGTAAATTATCTGCTGGTGTTTATGATCTCATATGTCGTCAACATCACATTTTTTGTCTCCACGACGTCAACGTGTTGATAACATGTTTTTCCATTTTGCGAGTAAGTGAATCAGATAAAAGCTGAGCAAGGTTAAATAAAGGTAGCAAACTGTCTGTTAGCATGGCTAATGTTGCTGATAGGTGCAGCATGCACACTGATGTCTACCTGCGACCAGCCTTCACTGAGTATCACATTCAGCTCCGTGATTTAGGCTGGTTAGTGCCTTACTGTACGTGCTATTTCATAAACAAGTATTTTCTCCATTGGGCATCCGCTCTGCCCTTCACAGCCATGTAGAGATTTAGATGGCACTGAAGTTGTTGTCTTGTCTTCTCCCCAGAAAACTGTCATGGACGAAAAGAGGCGTGAGGCTCGCTTCAGGAGGTGAGTGAATAATCTCAATATTATGAACAAACTGCTGTATTTCATTTGAACCTCTAATTGAAAACATTTGTTGAAGAGATGTTACACTGTTTTGGACTTCAACTTGAAGTCCAAAACTATGGAGTTATGTTCAGTTGGGACATGGTAAATATATACATACCAGTGTTATGGTGATGTGGGCAAAATAAAACTGTAGTACTGCAGATGTTATTTGTGATTCTCTTTTGATTATTCCAATGATAGTTGAGTCTATAAAATATCAGAAAACATTCTTGCAGCCCAAATCCACAGTGCTTGATTTGTTCAACCAGCAGCCCAAAACCCAAATATTCACTTTTAAATGATATGAAACAGAGACAAATATCATATATTTGAAAAGCTGAAAGCATTTATTAGTTGGTGTTTTTGCTTGTTAAATGAGTTAAAACAGTAATTGATTATCGAATTGTTATTGATTTATTATTGTCCTACTGTTTATTAGGCTCTGTAAATGTTACCTGGCACACACTGTGGATCCCTAGCCACTGTCTGTGCTGTGGTTGCTTTGTCAGTATGGTTGTGATGCATAAACAAGTTCAACGTTATTCCAACAGACCTGTGACAATGATGGTTGCCAGCCTTTTAAAATGTTTTCTTCTTCTGACTTGATTAGTGAGGTAGAGACTATTGTAAACTTTATTTTAAGATTATACTGGTTTTGTAAAATCTCTGCTGTGTCTTCTCCAGGGGTGGGAAGGATAGAGAAGGTGCTGATTGCCAATCGAGGAGAGATTGCATGTCGTGTGATGCGCACGGCCAAGAAGATGGGCGTCCGCTCTGTGGCTGTGTACAGCGATGCTGACAGACACTCCATGCATGTGGCCATGGTGAGATGCTGAACAGTCTTTTGGCAATAGTATTCATCTGCTGCTCAGTCTGTCCTCACTGTTTTCGTCTATTCTTTCTGCAGCTGCTTTGATGAACTCATTGAGGCAGTGGTGTTACAATAATTAATTGTTTACAAACTTGCATTAGTTATGTTCAATTGGAAATAGATTTTCGCTTTGCTTGCTTTTATATAGGCAGATGAAGCCTACCGCATTGGCCCTCCACCCTCCCAGCAGAGTTACCTCTCAATGGAAAAAGTTTTGGAAGTGGCCAAGAAGTCTGGCTCACATGTGAGTAATCCTCTACTCGTTGTCAACAGTTTTATGAAGAGAATTTCTGCTTAAAGGAGCTATTTCCAAAAGAAATAATAGATAATGATGTTCAAAGCCCTTCAACTGTTCTCCATGTTGAATTATTCTTCTTAGACCAACAAGGGGCTTTGACACTGTTAAATGTGATGTCTTAGACAATGTGTTTGTGTGTGTAGGCGGTCCACCCGGGTTATGGCTTTCTGTCAGAAAACACAGAGTTTGCAGAGGCGTGTAAACAGGAGGGCATCATCTTCATTGGGCCACCTTCCTCTGCTATCCGGGACATGGGCATTAAAAGGTAACACACACAAAACAGTTCATTTATATCCTCTCTCTAGGTGTCTCTAATTAACATTTAGTAAAAAAAAAAAAAAAAAAAATTGTGTTTCTTGGTACCTAGAAGGACTAATGTAAATGTTTTCATTCCTTGTAGAGCAGTGATACACTTATGGACTTATGATAGGGTGCCAGGTGGTCGGTTGACTGTTTTCTTCAGTACTTTGAATGTTAAAAAAAGATGTCAGAGTGCATATAAAACATATAAAAGCTAACCTTTGTGCCATTTACTTTTCTTGCTCTGTCTCTTTTTTAGCACATCCAAACACATCATGTCAGCTGCTGGAGTGCCAATCATTGGTGGTTACCATGGAGAGGACCAATCAGATGAGAGGCTGCAAGCAGAAGCTGCCCGGATAGGATACCCTGTGATGATTAAGGCAGTCCGTGGGGGAGGAGGGAAGGTGAGAGGACGTGAAAAGTCTGAATAACTATGATAAATTGACTTCAGGTAACATTAAATAAACTTGTGTGTGTGTGTGTGTCTGTGTGTGTTAAGGGGATGCGTATTGCACGGTCAGACTCAGACTTCTTGGAGCAGTTGGAGTCAGCTAGACGAGAAGCGAGGAAATCCTTCAACGATGATGTCATGCTGGTTGAGAAGTTTGTAGAGGATCCCAGGTGATAATAATAATTCTTTAACACACTCAGTCAGTTACCGCTAACCATACGGTTCTACCACTTGTTATTCTTATTTAAAGATTAATTTGTCCTTTTATTTCTCTGTCTGTCTGTCTGTCTGTCTTCTGTAGACATGTGGAGGTTCAGGTGTTCGGGGACATGCACGGTAACGCTGTCTATCTGTTTGAGAGAGACTGCAGTGTCCAAAGGAGACATCAGAAGATCATAGAGGAAGCACCAGGGGTGAGTGAATAATGGTGGTCAGTTGAATTAATACTGACTGAGGAAGGAACTGTAAGAGATATCGGCAAATTGATACATTTCTCACATCAAGCTAATCATAGACTGACATGAGGTTTAAGCTCTGAATATGATGAGCCAGTGTGAGTGTCAGTGTAGAGGAAATGTTTGTCCAATTTGCAAAGAGCTTGTGAGTCATTGTCTTGTAAAATGACCTCTTCAAAACATTGGAAACCTTGGTTATCAAACGATTTCCGATATGAACAAGATTGCACAAGGCACTGGAAATCTGTTTCTCCCAAACTCCTTAATTTACATTCAGCTAAAGCTCTCAGTCTGTAGAGTGAAACAGGATAAATAGAGCAATGATCGCTTGAATATATTTGTGTCAACTGTTGAGTGTTTCACTGTGTTTTCACTCTGTTTCTATATGTATTTTTTCAGCCTGGTATCAGTCCTGAGGTGCGGAGGAAACTTGGAGAGGCAGCAGTTCGAGCAGCCAAGGCCGTCAACTATGTAGGAGCAGGTGAGACACACACTCACCCTGCACACACCTCACCACACTGCCTCAGGCCCAGAACACACAGTACATTGACATTATATTGTTTGTCCTCCTGTGTAGGTACGGTGGAGTTCATAATGGACGCCCAGCATAATTTTTACTTCATGGAGATGAACACCAGGCTGCAGGTGGAGCATCCTGTCTCTGAGATGGTCACTGGGACTGACCTGGTGGAGTGGCAGCTCAGGGTGAGAGAGGAGGGAGGGAGGGAGGAAATGCTGACAGCCAGTTGAAAACATTACCTATTGTCAGTAAAAAGTTTGGACTGTTGTCACATTGATTATTCTAAAACTCCTCCAGGTGGCAGCAGGGGAGCGTCTGCCTCTTCTCCAGGATGACATCATTTTACGGGGACACTCTTTTGAGGCTCGCATCTACGCCGAGGACCCAAACAACGACTTCCTTCCAGGGGCAGGGCCTCTGCTGCATCTCTCCACCCCCTCAGCAGACCAACACACACGCATAGAGACTGGAGTCAGGGAAGGTAGGGAGTCTAGATCTGACTTTCTGGTTGTGTTTACGTTGATAGTTTTCCAGTCTTTATGTAACAACAGAATTAAGTGTCCAATTTTCTACATTGCCTGGTGTATCACAATGTCTCTGCTGGCTCATTACACACAAAACAAAGATAAAAGACATTAAGTAAAAAGCAGATCAAAAAGAGGAATGCAGGGAAATACAGAGCAGAAACCACAGCAATGAGTGCTTGTTTAGATTTTACTGTTTTCCATCCATTTGTAGAGCTTTCAGTCTGATCTCTTAGAGAAATTGTGCAATTTTAAATTCCGTTGTGCAATTGTCCAATCACACGTGACAGCAAAGGTTTAAAAAGGTAGAAAATGTATCTATGCGACCTCTTAAGTATGTGGTGGTGATGAAGGATGGGAGCTTTAAAAGTGATATGTGTGTGTGTGCATGTGTGTTTTCAGGGGACGAGGTGTCAGCACATTACGACCCAATGATTGCCAAGCTCGTGGTGTGGGGAGAAGACCGATCTGCTGCCTTAAAGAAGCTGCGGTACTGCTTACAACAGTACAATGTAAGACACACAATCACATGATGCTTTTCATATAAATATAGTATAAGCTAAACTTAAAGCCCCTACATGTAGCATTTGTTTAAATGATACAATAAGTACATGTAAAAATGCCTATAAATAATTCATGGTTCTGTGTCTTAACTGTCTTTGCATCCTCTCTGTCCTCAGATTGTGGGACTGAACACTAACATTAACTTTTTACTGAGTCTTTCGGGCCACCCAGAGTTTGAGGCTGGAAATGTGACCACCAGCTTCATCCCTCAGCACTATGCAGACCTCTTCCCAGCTCCGAGGGCTCCTTCTGGGGAGACCATCTGCCAGGCGGCCCTGGGGCTGGTGCTGCAGGAGAGGAAAAGCACACAGGAGTTCACACAGACCTCCACTGGTGAGGGGAGAACATTTGTCTCATCAGGACTTATCAGGATGTACAGCACATTTGATTTAAAAAACGGATGGTGTATTAAGTGTTTATATTGTGTGTGTGTGTGTGTGTGTGTGTGTGTGATTTGTAGACCCCTTCTCCCCATTTGGCTCCAGCAGTGGCTGGAGAAGCAACATTAAGTTTAACAGAAACATGACGCTACAGCTGGGAGACAAAAGTAAGTAACAGACATATGGTGAGCCTTTATCACCCCCTAGTGTGGAGGAAGGTAGGGAAGGTAAAGGATAGGTAAAGACGGAAGAAAAGATGAACAGGAAACCAAAACTTTAATCAACAGGATCAAAAGTGGTGGGATTGCAGAGATGCTTTTTTGTAATTATTTGTAGTAGTTTATCATCTTGTTGACTAAATGCAATGCAGAGCTGCAATGCCAACCTTTGACCAAATTTTTATCAGTTCATCTCTTGAGTATTTTTTGATGATTTTTTAGTCTTTGAAATATCAGAAAATGGTGAAAAAAAATTCCTAAACCACTTTCAAATTTCTTGTGTTGTCCCACTAACACACCAAAACAAGTGTATTTAATTTTTCAGTTATATAAATTAAGAAAAACAGCAAATCCTCACGTTTGTGACACTGAAACCAGCAAATTTTAGCCTAATAAATAACTATAACTAAAAGAGTTAACCTTTAATCAAAATTTGCAGGACTAAAAAGACCTGAGCACTAATTTCAGTGCTGGCAGGATGGGAAATTCCTTCTGTTCTTTTCTAGGCTTCAGTTTGACACCAGAAACATCTGAAAACCCACTTCTGCTTCAAAAAGTACTTGATCTGAAGTTAATATCAGCAGCTAACAGGACATAATTCAGGTTTCTCATCACATCCATCAGAAGCAGTGCATCAGTGCAAAGTAACTTACAAAACAACGTACAATTCAGATAATAGATAATACATGTGTATCTACATGGATTACACAGGTTATTTTCGTGTCTATGTTCTCATCACATATCTAGCGACAGGATCATTGGGCCTGTCAGTTAAAAACTTGGTGTATTAATATAATGTTTCTGAGTTATGTCTGTATTGTGTGTTAAATGAGTAGAATAAATGGGCTTGTGTGTTAGTTTTAATAAGATCAGTGCAGTTAGGGTTGACTCATAACAGTTTAATGACTGTTTGAATAATTAAGTTCAGAGCTGATCTGGTCTGTGACACTGTGTTCATTAACTCATATTCATTATTAAATGTTTCTATTATAAATGTCACTGCAGGGCCAAAAATAAATCAGTGATGATGATGTTCAGCTAAAGCCTCTGTGTTAAGTAACTTCAGTGTTTCCTCTAGTTTGCTTCCTCATATTTCACTCTGTGTGTTTGTTGCTTTTAGAAGTTGACGTGGTCGTCGTGTACAACAAAGATGGAAGCTATACAATGCAGGTGAGCTGGAATACATCCTGTTTCCTAAATTATTATCAGTGTTTGTGTTTTTTTTTTTTGTTTTTCCACTGATAAGTACCCAGATTTTCAAAAAAAGCAGCTCAATTATTTTATTTCTAGATACTGATTGTAGCTCACATTATTGCATGACTGTTTTTCTTCTATGATCTAGCTTTCACCTATTTTTAACATTTAAAATAAACACCAATAAATTCCCTAAACCTAAGCATGAAAGTTAGAAACAGTAGTTTGACAAAATAAACTTAACTCAAGGTCCACTGGATAGTTTTTTTAGAGCTTTCAACCACATCTTACAGCCTTTATCAGCGAATCTAATAGCCAAACTACTGTTCCCAAGTTAAGTAATTAAAAAGCAACACTATTAGTAGGAGTAATAGGTGAATCTGTGGTCGCAGATCTGCCTCTGTCACATTTGTCATGACTGTATTTTGTCTTTCAGATTGGCAAGGAGGAGTACCATGTGACTGGGGAGGTGGAGGTGGAAGGTGGAGCGTCATTCCTGCACTGTTCTGTCAATGGCATGAAGTCTCGTCCCAAACTGGTGATCCTGGACAACACAGTTCACCTGTTCTCCACAGTATGTTCCTACCACCACTGTTGACATTAGAAACGCTGAGCTGAGTGAACTGCCTGTAGATATACATGAATTATTTTTCAACTTATGGCATAAATATGCAGATTTAAAGTGTGTGATTTGTTAATGGTGTAAATTAAAATGATTGTTTGGCTGTGGCTCAGAGGTAGAGCCAAACAATCATTTTAATTTACACCATTAACAAATCACACACTTTAAATCTGTATATTCGTGTCAACCAATCGGAAGATCACTGGTTCGATCCCCAGCTCCTCCAGCCTGCATGTCAAAGTATCCCTGAGCAAGATACTGAACCCCAAATTGCTCCTGATGATGCTTTCATCGGTGTGTGAGTGTGTTAAAAAACTGAGAAGCAGGTGGCACCTTGTATGATAGCCTCAGCCACTAGTGTATGAATGTGTATGTGAATGGGTGAATGGTCTGATGACTAGAAAGGCGCTATATAAATGTTGGTCCATTTGCCATTTACCATTTAAGGTAAATTATTTTAGGGTTACAACCGGTGATTTTGCATATAACAAATCTGCTGTTTATATTTTTTTGTCTTTTTGATGTATTGTTTGTTCCATAGACTGCAGAAAATTGTGAATATTACCATCACAGCATCCCGGAAACCATCATCAAATTTCTTGATTTGTCTAACATGTAGTCCAAAATCACAAAAATATTTAATTAAGTATATCATAAGACAAAACAAAACAGTGGATGCACATATTTCAGAAGCAGATACCTGAGAATTTTTTGCACTTTTGCTTGAAATCATATTTAAACATATCTTAAACCTAAATGTTTCAGTACGTACGTGGGTGAGCTTTCTTAAGCATGTGAACCTGTTGTCCTATAAATTAAACTTATTTATTCCTCAAGTATTAAACTTCTTAAACTCATTTGCTGACAAATATATACGTTATTTACAACTGTCTGTGGTCCTTAGCTATTTTAAATCTGGACAAAATGTGTGTTTGTTTATTAGCAGCAGTTTGTTCTGTTTACTCTCGACTTTATTGCAGGTTCAGTTCCACAAATAACAGATTTTGTAAAAGCTATAAATGGCTGCTTTCCCCAGTCGATTTAATGAGAGCTACACTTCACCTGTCACCACAGAGACTCCCCATCTCTATTTCCTGCCTTAAGCATCTGTCATCTTTAAAGACCGGGGACTGGGGACAAACACTTGACATCTGACATCAGGGGAAATTAAAGACTGTTCAAATCCTCTTACCTCAGCTGCCACTTAACTGTCGCCTCTGTTTCTGACATCTTTACATCTTCTCTGCAGGAGGGAAGCTCCCAGGTGTCTGTGCCAGTGCCAAAATATCTGGCTGGTGTGAGCGGCTCTGGGGCTCAGGGCGGAGCTGTGGCCCCCATGACTGGAACCATAGAGAAGGTGAGTTTGGTTGTATTAACACAACACATGGATTATAATTGGCAGTGAATTTAGTTTTTGTCATGCAAAGTATCTGTTTATTTTTCTTCCGGCCAAACTGGTTATTGTGAATGACTTTCTAGAGATTTGGAAGGCTTGAGTCATCATATTAAATAATGAAATGTAAATAGAAATGTTTTTGTATAAGCACTTCACAGCACGCTATTTCAAGATACAACAATGAAGAGCTATTACATAATTTTATCTGTAAAGAAATATATTACTACATCAAAAACAGAAGTTTACAAAATGTTCCGCTGAAAGTAGAATTTAAAAAAAAAATAGACACAATAAATTTATAAAAATGTTTTTTAAGTTGAGATTTAAAGGGTACACTGTTGTAGCCATTCTAACAAAGTGAGATTATTTATTCCACAGTTTTGAGACTGCAGTTTAAAATGCAGCTTTGTTCAATTTTGGATTCAGCCAGAGAGACAGATAATTGTAGACTCTACGGTGTAAAGCCCAGTTCAGACCAAAGATTCGTGACGAGACAAAACCATTTTAGAACGTTGCAGAGAAAAGTTGCCGTCTGAGCTCGACTCAAACCTGCTGATGGTGTCACTGGCAACTCAGCTGGTCAAATCACCGGTAGCTGGTTTTAGAATGTAAAGTATGTCACCTGTGTCAACATCCAAACAGCTTGCAGTGAAGTCTGCTGGTCATGTCAAAAAGACTGTAGACGACTTGTTTACTTGCAGCAGCAGGTGCTCCGTCCCTGCTAAGCCCTCTGTTGTCATGTTGAACAGTGAGTCGCTGCTGCTGCTGCTTATGCCCCCTCACACACACATTCTCATTGACTGATTAATTGGTGCTGTTTTTTTTTTTTTTGCATTATTGCACATTTATTATGAATACAGTTCATCTGATGCTTGTTTTGTTCTGTTTTTTGCTGTTTCATCACTACTACAAATGCAACTGTAGCCACTATCTCACCATCACTATCCTCAGTCATATTTTAAGAAGCTACAAGTTATATTCAGCCTCAAAATAAGTCTGAAAAGCTGCAAATCAGAATAGAAGTACAGAGAGTTGTTGCATAGAGATGATACACCGTCTCATCTAGTTACATCGTTGTAAACTGGCAGGTTTTTAGAATGTTGTGGAACTGCGCATTTCATGTAGTTGCCTTCAACTCGTCTTGTAGCAAATCTGTGGTCTGAACTGGGCTTAAGGGATGATACCCTTGTGATGTTTAACTAATATACAAAATGTCCTAATACATGAGAATAATGGACAAGGTGCAGGGAAAAAACTTCATGACACGAAATACACCTTTTGTTTTCTTGTTTAGGTCCATTATTTTCTCCATCAGGAGGATCCCTCAAAGTGCATTATGATACCTTTGTCTTTGCCAGTAACCAAAGCAAATATGTATCTCCCTGACTCCAGTATGCTAAGCTAAGCTAACAGCCTCCTGACTCTTTATATGTAGCATACAGATATGAGAGTAATCTCCTCGTAACTCTCTGCACCAAAGTGTATTTTCCAAAACATTTAACTATTTCATGTTAACTTTTTAAGGCAAGAATAGTATGTGATACTTTTAATGATGCATATCAGCAAAGGGAAACAGATGCGTGTCAGTCCGAGGCTTACCTCAGCATTACTGGGACATTTGTGGCTTTGACCCCTTTTAAACAGCAGCCAAGAACCTGCTGGTGATTATCAACCAGCTGATACAGATCATCAAAAAGAAATACTAGGAAGAAAAACAGGAAATTTAAGTCATTAAAAGAAAAATATAATGTTTTTGCAAAAACCATCTTAGTGACCAGTTGATTCACACAATAACAATAGGAAATGCATGCACTGATGTAAACTCATCATGTGTTTGAGCACTGCTCTATATCAGAAAACAAGGGTTATATTAAAACTTCCACTGCAGCAGTACTTCACCTCATGCCTCCAGTTAACTCACTGGTAAAACTTACCCAATCAGTGCTCAATAACAAACGTAATAGCATCATTGATTATTTGAACTCATCTTCTTTTTGTTATTGGAAGCACTGTAATACACTCCTGCTGATACAGAGAATAATTGGCTCTGTGAAAGAAGTGCAATCCTCTGTCTCCACCCTGTCTGTTATATTTATTTATAGGGACGCCTCTGAGTGTGTTATTGTTCACCTAAAATGCACTGGCAGCCACTGTAATGAGACTGAAGCAGAGGTGATGAGAGCAGGCCGACTGCCATATTTTCAATAACTGAAAACAATTTAAAGGCGACTGAATCATTAATTTAGAAAGAGAATTACAGGATCATGAGCAAGGAATAATGCAGACGTAAATTACCTCCTTGTTATCCGTGAGCGACATCATGTGTCTGATCTTTAATGTTGAGATGACTGAAGACAAATCGTCCTCTGTGCATACAAATACAAACAATCTGTTGTATTGTGTTCAGGTGATGGTGAAGGCTGGAGACACAGTAGCTGTCGGAGACCCGCTGATGGTCATGATCGCCATGAAGATGGAGGTGACGGCCTCCTGCCAGCTCTGACTCACACCTCTTTTCTTTTACTCACAGGTACACACTCTCTGCTGTGTTTGTAATAAAGTTTTTTGTGTCCATCTCTGCAGCACACGATCCGGGCACCAAAGGCAGGTGTGATCAAGAGGGTTTTCTTCAGCGAGGGCTCTCAGGCCAATCGCCACGCTCCTCTGGTTGAACTGGAAGAGGAGGCGGAGGAGGAGGGGGAGGGGAGCAGCCAGTAAACAGACTCAAACACACAACCACAGCCACGAATACACACTGACAGGTAGGAGAGAGCCAGGAAGGAGCTACTGTGACAACCGGAGGGAAAGTGAGTCAATCTGAACGGGCCTGGTGTCCATCACTTGATTAATATGTCTGAAAATGTGAGTCAGGACCCAAATCACGTGAGTCTGGTTCAGTCTGGAATGGATTAGACAAATACTTTGACCCCTGGGGACCCAACATGCGTATAGGAGGGTCAGAAACAGTAACATTGACCTGAAATGTTCCTGGGTTTGACTCGTGTGATTATGGGTAAACCTCATAATATTCTCTCATGTACTGCTGCCTTTTACATATCTGAATTATCTTCATGTGGTTTGTACTCTTTTGTTTGTTCCTGCTTTTTTTTTCTTGTGTTTGTAAGTTTTTTTCAAGTCTCTGTTTTTGTCAATGGTGCAGTGTTAGTTTAAGAATGGATTGGGTAATCTTTTGTTGTAAATTTTATTGCACTTCCACACTGAAAAAGGGTTGACAGTTGAGTGTCCTCTCTTTGCACTCATTGGAAACTTCCTAATCTTTACACAGCAACAAAATCTGAACAGTTTGTCAGCAAATCCGATGCAGAAAATATTAAGTAGGTTGGATGGCAAGTGTAAAATCAGTCAAGTTACTTGCAGAATTATGCCTCATTGAACTACAGGAATAGTTACTGATTTCTGAGGGGGAAAACTTCACATTTACATGACTGTAAAATATTTACTGAGTGAATCCCATCAGCTTGTGATCCTTTGAAACTGGTGTGTGTAGGGGAAAATGCCATTAAGTTATTATAAGAACCAGGTAATTTCATTTGAATTTTTCTGTCACATGCTTCTTTATAATTAAAAAAAAACTGTCTTGTAATTATAATTGAACCTGCCAGTATTTAAAATGCATAGTAACAGAGCTTAAAGCACAGCTGTTTTTCTGAGTCATTAAGATCTGATGATTTGAAGCTACTTGGTTTTTACTTGACAGTGATTAAGAGAAAAGAGGCTGGATGTAAACTCATTATGTGAGCGGGAAAAAAAATGTACTTGGGTTTACTTCAACATCCACACGTTCTGTCCTTCCAGACTGACTCCAACTCTTCATCATTTCCCTTTGAAAGTTTTCTCTCATAAATAAAACAGAGGTCTGCAGGAAGCCTCTGTTGTTGCAGAGGAGACTATAACATGGCACTAAACAAAAAGGCCTTTTTGAATTGGGATGAAGAAAACACTCCAGAACTATCAAATGATTCCCAAAGTGTGTGAGCGGATTGGGCTCTGATTTGAAAATAACCCGTAAAGGATGAAATGTCCGTCACAGAGGGCTTTAAACGGACAGATGGTTTGATTCTGTGTAATTCCTCCATCAGTCCAAGTGAACTTGACCTGTGTCTGCTGATCACTCTCTTCTTACTAACTGGTGTGTTATGAGGCCTTGTAGCATAAAATTAATAGACACCTGTGTTTCATTTTGTAGATGTGACAGATGATTTATTATTAGATCTTGGACTGGTCAGATACTGTAATAAAAATGTTTGTGAAGTACGCACAGTGCCATGTCATTTTTTTAATGTACTGGAAAGTGACGGTGGGTTACACTTGTATTAAGAAGGAAAAAAATGATTCATGAACATCTCCCTCAGCCGCCTAATGCCTTTGTCATGTATTGAGATTTACTGGGCTCCACCCAGCCTTAATTTGGAGAAGGCCTAATCAATCAGCATGACTGACTGTACAGAGCCATGCTGTGCCACGTACAGGAGGGAGAGAAAAAACATTTCAAAATATTCCAATACGAGTAAAAATAATGCATACTGAAATTAACCCAATAAGGCTTTTACTGTTATATATTTAACTATGAGGTTTGTAAATATTTTTTTATGACATGCTGTACTATGTACTATGACTTTTTTAACATACTACACTATGACTTGTTTTAATCACTTCTTCATGGCAAACCATAACATGACTTTATAAAATCAAATTTTTGACATACTATGAGATTACTTTTTTCATCACACTTTTTTAAATGTCATACTATACTATGGCTTTTCCATCACTTTTTATGTCATACTATACTATGACTTTTTCATCACTTTTTTATGTCATACTTATGTCATACTATACTATGACTTTTCCATCACTTTTTATGTCATACTATACTATGACTTTTTCATCACTTTTTATGTCATACTATACTATGACTTTTCCATCACTTTTTATGTCATACTATACTATGGCTTTTTCATCACTTTTTATGTCATACTATACTATGACGTTTTCATCACTTTTTTATGTCATACTTATGTCATACTATACTATGGCTTTTTCATCACTTTTTTATGTCATACTTATGTCATACTATACTATGGCTTTTCCATCACTTTTTATGTCATACTATACTATGACTTTTTCATCACTTTTTTATGTCATACTTATGTCATACTATACTATGACTTTTCCATCACTTTTTATGTCATACTATACTATGACTTTTTCATCACTTTTTATGTCATACTATACTATGGCTTTTTCATCACTTTTTATGTCATACTATACTATGACGTTTTCATCACTTTTTTATGTCATACTTATGTCATACTATACTATGGCTTTTTCATCACTTTTTTATGTCATACTATACTATGACGTTTTCATCACTTTTTTATGTCATACTTATGTCATACTATACTATGGCTTTTTCATCACTTTTTTATGTCATACTTATGTCATACTATACTATGGCTTTTTCATCACTTTTTTATGTCATACTTATGTCATACTATACTATGGCTTTTCCATCACTTTTTATGTCATACTATACTATGACGGTTTCATCACTTTTTTGTCATACTTATGTCATACTATACTACGACTTTTTCATCACTTTTTATGTCATACTATACTACGACTTTTTCATTACTTTTTTATGTCATACTTATGTCATACTATACTATGACTTTTTCATCACTTTTTATGTCATACTTATGTCATACTATACTATGACTTTTTCATCACTTTTTATGTCATACTATACTACGACTTTTTCATCACTTTTTTATGTCATACTTATGTCATACTATACTATGACTTTTTCATCACTTTTTTATGTCATACTTATGTCATACTATACTATGGCTTTTCCATCACTTTTTATGTCATACTATACTATGATGTTTTCATCACTTTTTTATGTCATACTTATGTCATACTATACTATGGCTTTTCCATCACTTTTTATGTCATACTATACTATGACTTTTTCATCACTTTTTTATGTCATACTTATGTCATACTATACTATGACTTTTCCATCACTTTTTATGTCATACTATACTATGACTTTTCCATCACTTTTTATGTCATACTATACTATGGCTTTTTCATCACTTTTTATGTCATACTATACTATAGCTTTTCCATCACTTTTTATGTCATACTATACTATGACGTTTTCATCACTTTTTTATGTCATACTTATGTCATACTATACTATGGCTTTTTCATCACTTTTTTATGTCATACTTATGTCATACTATACTATGGCTTTTCCATCACTTTTTATGTCATACTATACTATGGCTTTTCCATCACTTTTTATGTCATACTATACTATGACGGTTTCATCACTTTTTTGTCATACTTATGTCATACTATACTACGACTTTTTCATCACTTTTTATGTCATACTATACTACGACTTTTTCATCACTTTTTTATGTCATACTTATGTCATACTATACTATGACTTTTTCATCACTTTTTTATGTCATACTTATGTCATACTATACTATGGCTTTTTCATCACTTTTTTTATGTCATACTTATGTCATACTATACTATGACTTTTTCATCACTTTTTTATGCCATACTATAGTATGACTTTTTCCATCACTTTTTATGTTATACTATACTATGACTTTTTCATCACTTTTTATGCCATGCTATACTATGGCTTTTTCATCACTTTTTTATGTCATACTTATGTCATACTATACTATGACTTTTTCATCACTTTTTTATGCCATACTATAGTATGACTTTTTCATCACTTTTTATGTCATACTATACTATGACTTTTTCATCACTTTTTATGTCATACTTATGTCATACTATACTATGACTTTTTCATCACTTTTTTGTCATACTTATGTCATACTATACTATGACTTTTTCATCACTTTTTTATGTCATACTATACTATGACTTTTTCATCACTTTTTCATGTCATACTTGTCATACTATGACTTTTTCATCACTTTTTTATGTCATACTTATGTCATACTATACTATGACGTTTTCATCACTTTTTATGTCATACTATACTATGACTTTTTCATCACTTTTTATGCCATGCTATACTATGACTTTTTCATCACTTTTTTATGTCATACTATACTATGGCTTTTTCATCACTTTTTATGTCATACTTTTGCCATACTATAGTATGACTTTTTCATCACTTTTTATGTCATACTATACTATGACGGTTTCATCACTTTTTTATGTCATACTTAGGTCATACTATACTATGACTTTTTCATCACTTTTTATGTCATACTATACTATGACTTTTTCATCACTTTTTTATGTCATACTTCGACTTTCATTTAATAACTTTTAAATGACATACTACACTATGACCTTTTTTAATTTTTTGATGACATACTATACAATGACTCAGTTTCACCAGTTTGACATACTGTACTATGACTTTTCTTAATCACTTTTTGATGACACACTATACTATGATTTCATTTCATAACATTTTATAGCATACCATAGCATGACTTTTTAAACTTTTTTTATGACATACTATACTATGACTCTTTACAACAATGTTCAATGGCACATTTTGAAAAAAAAAAAAAAGTTTTTTACTTAAATTTTACGACACACTACACTAATTTTTTTTATGACATTTTCATATTGTTAATGGTATACTACACTGCATGACTTTTTCAAAAACAATCTAAGATATAATATTCTATATGTTTTTCTAAAACCATTTAAATAAAGAAGGTCACACTCAAAAGACTTGTTTCTTAAAAATGTATTTATTTTGTAAATAGAACCGCATCTTCATAAACATCAGCTATAAGACAGATTTACAGACAGGAAGAGGAGGGAGGACATACAGACAGCAACAGATATCAGTCAACAGAGGAGTGATGATGGTGGTTTATTATTGGTCTGGTGCAGCATAATTTACTGATGAGGAGAGAACAAATGATTTCAACAAACCATTCAGCATTGATCTGCAGTTTCATCTCGTACAGGCTGATGCTGAGTCACAGAAAATTGATCTGTTGATATTATTTAGATTCCTCTTTTAAGCTGATTTGATCAAGAAATCCTTCATTTGATTTAGGTCTGCAAACAATGGCTAAGTTTTCCAAGAGCATCTATGCACTGACAGCCTTTCTAAATTCTAATAAATTTACTGATATTACTGAAAGATTTTGTTTGATCCTTTGTGTAAGTTATGATAACCATGCCCGTAGATGTGTCAATATAATAGTTAGGATCTGGTTTCTGGATGATAAGGCTACTTGTAAGTATAAAGACTGAGCATAAGTGACTAAGTTCCATTTTCATTTGGTTGTTAAATATCGTTAATATTCAGCCAACATTTCCAGAAGCAGGAGAGTTAAAAGCCACGTGTGCAGACAGAATTTAACAGCTCTTAATAAAGTATCCAATTAAACTCGGGTAGTGTTTCTGATGGATGACATGATCATCATCTGTGGTCGAGGCATGATAAAATATTAAATGACAGTTTTTTGAATTATGTGGTTGAGTAATCTTCTGCTTCTAGAAATACCCCAGAGGCCTCGTATCATAACTCTGCTGCTCTGTTGTAATGAAGCTTAGATGATGTCAGTGCTACGATGCTTTGGAGAATCAGGTCTCTGTTTTCGCTAAAGTCAAATCTAATTTAAAAAAAAAACAAAAAAAAAAACAAGACAAAATCATCAGTTTTCTGCTCTAACAGTTCTGAAGATATTACTCTAGTGATACATGGGCCCCAATTTGAAAATCTGTACCTGGATATACAGTCTGGATAAAAATGTACCATCAATTACATAACACAAATAAATATAAAGACCCAAAGTGTTAAAGTGAAATAATCATATAGATTAGCATGTGTTTTTATCATATGTCACATTTTATCATTAAATCTCTGTCTCTGGAAAATGGAGATTTTGAAATTTAATAATTAAGAATTGTCAATCAATTATTTTTTTATTTTGCATTTGTTGTATTTTTAAGTCTTGTTAGAAGCATTTTTTTAATTCACATAACCACTACTTATGGTTTATCTGTTTGTAATTATTAATATGATTATAGATTTTATAATTATTTCATTTTAAACACTTTGGGTCTCTGATGTTGAGCACAAGGGGGCATCAGAACTGCACTTACACTGCAGGTGTTACTGCTTTTAGACAGTAGGGACTCCTCTTCCTCTGGAGTTTATTACTGATTCCAGAGAGGAGGGTTGTCAAACTTTTAGTTTCTATTCAAGTCAGGATACCTCAGCCACTGCTGCATCAAATTTGACCTTTTTATATTGTATTTAAGGGTAATGGTACTCCTGGATTTAGTATTGTACTTACATACAAAAATAATGGTCAATATGCAGCAGCAGAAGCCAACATATCCTGATTTTAAGTCCCTCGTTTCAGTATATAAGGCTAGATCCTACAATTCTCATACAACTTAAAAGCATCTGAACATCAACTCCTGCCCGTTACATGCCCTCGTTTATAAAGAAGCATTTCTTCCAATGTTTTTGAAGTCTCAAGAACGCATTTCTCAGACATCAAAGTGCTCTCACAGCCACAGAGGACATTATACAACTATCTTCACAGGCTGAGCTCTTCATGACAAGTAAACGGACTTTTATGTCTAAAATTGGTGCAGTAACAGCAGAAACATATTTTCCTTATCCAGGTACAGATTGCAAGAATCATAGGTGTATCCAGGTACACTTTTTAATATCAGATAAGTTCAGTAAGTAAAAAAAAGCAAAGTAATTTCCTGTGTAAATGCGGCCTGATAAGATTCTGTTGGGTTGCACGACAGAGTGATCTAACTGGAAGTTTCAAAATGTCCTTATGCTCATTGAAATGTCCTGTAACATTATAAACATCCTGTTTATGTCAGACAGCTCCCATCTGCACTGTTGCTTTTCAGGTCAAACACAAAAACAGCTAACACGGAGCTACATCCTCCCAATTATGTGTCTGAGATCAAGTAAAACATTGTGGGAAGTTGCCATGTTCAGGTCATGTACAGGACTCACATTTATAATGATATGTCAGAGAAGTTCAAAACAAACACAGAAAAAAAAAAAGGTACCACAATAATAAATAGACACTTTCACTGTCAGTTGAACCTGTATGAAAAGAGATGATATAACAGGCCCAGGTGTGCATCAAACAACGTGTACCGTACAGAAAATAAACAACTGACGAAAACATTACTGACTCTCTGATTTGTTGAAACAGTAACCATAGCAACAGACAAATCCTATGACTCAGTATGTTTCCTGTCTGAGCTGAGGCATGTACCAGTCGTTGTTGATGTCAAGTTTAAAACGGTTGTCTTGAAACATTTCTACATTTCACCTACTTTTTTTTTGGAAGAAGAGACGCCAAACCAAGCATAAATTTTTTTTTTACCTTTGACCTGCGGGCAACATGTGACCACTGAGAGCATACAAAGAGCTTACAACAATGCTACGTACCATACTTCCTTCAACCAACATGGCTGCCACACAAGAAACACAAACACACACAGATTCACACACTTCATCAACAGGTGGACAGAACAACATAACAGCAAAAACATGATTCAGATGATTTCAATGGTGACAGACGAGTAATGGTTTGAGAAACAACTAAATGTGGTTTTGATATGTGACTTGTGCAAATGCTCTGCTATTCTTTTCATCTCTGTAGAAGCTGAGTTATATTCATCTGATATAGCTATCTCTCTAAAGATAGAGACATTCTGCTGTCTGGGTCGACATGCGGCAGCCGTGATTTGGAAAAGCGTCTCGCCATTAAAGCCATTTTGTCTTGTTTAGGAAAGAAAGGGAAAAAAATTGGTACCATTATCTGATCTGATATTCGGGTAATATTTTCAGGCGACTGAGAGGGATGATTCTCCCTATAAAACCTCATTAAGTCAGCTTTCAGCACTGACCCCGTTACCTCAAAATACTCCCCAAGCGTCGCGGTCTTTAATGCTAAGATGCTTTTGCTAACCCGGCTGAATGAGAAAAAGGCATTCAAGGGGAACAAGATTCCAGACACTAAGTAACAACAGGCTCAAACAGCTTCAATCTGCAGTACCTTTGATAATCTACAATATAAGCTCTTGAAAATGTATGGCTTTTCAAACAGACCCCATCCGGCCTCCTTCAGAGCAATGCAGCGGGGAGACAGGGGCCTGAACAGTCTGACGAGAAAGCAGCACTAACAATAACGATAGTCTTCTTAACAACGATATAAGCTTCTGTACAATCAGGCACAAAAATAAACACTTTTTTCTTTAAACTCCAGTTTGAATCTTTTGGTCTTTGGTTCCATGAGAGAGATGAATCTCCTTGTACAGTATCTACGGAGTACTGTAGGTCCTAAGGAAACTAGTCTAGACGTTAGCAGAACCAGTAAAGCTCTGAAAGCTACAGGTCTAACTTTTTCCCTTTCCATCTGAATGAGAAACGAAGGTGCAGCGGGGCCAAGGGCTCAAAGAGAAAGTTAATGCAGCAGTTTATGGAAGCAACATGATGTTCGGCCTTAGCTGCTAGCTGACATCTCAGAGATCCTCCTCCCCCTAATGTAGTCTGACTTCACGGAGCTTCTGTCCTGGTGCTACATCCTGGATATCAGGGTCTATAAGCCACCTCAGTCCTGTGTTGAGTTTAATCAGCATGTCGAAACCAGCTTGTTTAGGTTACAGTCCTTACAGGCTGCATTGCTTCGAGCAGGACTGCTGCCTGACATCAGCTAGCAAGATGTCCATCAGAGTCTCCATTCTGTGTCTACAAATATATATATGAGACTTACAAGGTCATTTTAATGCCAGTTGCATGAAAAAATAAGTTTGGCAACTGTGCTGAAAAAATAAATAGCTGCATTAGAGTTCATGTACCTGGGCTGATCTCAGAGGGGAGCACCTGTGAGCTGACATATCTTCTTTTGACCTTAAAAAATGTCCTGAATTTAAATGTTTTTCGATACTTTTGCAGGACTTTCAGAAACTATATGCAGAAGGGATCTGCTCAGAGGTTGATCGGGTCTTCCTTCATGAGTAGCTCCACAGATGTCAGCTTCATGCCACGCTGACTTGCGCCACACTTCATGTTTTATTTCCTTCCATGTCGCAGCTCCCGTCTGATGTCCTTCTCAACGTTGCTACTAAGGACTGATTCACTGGGGGAAACAAATTGATGAAGAAGAAAGCAGCCTGCTGCATCAAGCTGAGTCCTTTGGTTTCACAAGAGTCTGTGTTGCATCCAGCTGAGAATGTACTGAGCTTAAACTGAAGTAAGTTTATAAAATAGAGGCAGGAGGGTGATTATATTCTCCTAGTGGAGTCTCCCCCAGCTCTGCCTGTTACAGTCAGCGGCCCTGGGAGTCAGCAGTGGGTGGCCTCCATGGGCGACAGCGTCAGGATACTGCGATCGTTGGAGTAGAAGTTCTCCGTATCGCTCCAAGACCTGAAAACAGGCAGCAGTGACTGAGGGTTAGGAGACTAATGTAGCATGTGCGTGTGATTGTGTGTGTGTATCTGTGTGTAGTAGGGAGACGGGGTGAGCCAACACACTGTTGTCCAGAAGTCTGCGATTATCATCTACACAACTAGGCTGTAAGAAGCAGAGAAGAGCGAGGGATGGAGGAGTGAGGAGTTAGTAATGGGTGTGATGGTGTTAGTGATGAGTATCTACAGTCTCGCCTCAGGAACTCACACTAATCCAGGTCTGTCAGAGCAGACACACTTTAGGACAATTACATTTAAACCAAGCATTTGCTTCAACGAGCCACTGGGTTCTACGAGAACACACTAATTAATTGCCAAAGCTGGAACAGCTTTAGTTATCTAACAGGAAACATTCCTGTCTGCCCTGTCCTTGCCTTATTCTTTGGGTTTAACAGTACAGGTCTCAGAGTGTTATGCAATAACCAGGGACGTTCCTTTTCTTTTATCCAAAACACCTACTGATGACATATCCAGTGAACTTTTGATAGAGGCATGGCTATTTTTTCAAGTCCAGGTAAAGCAAAAATAAACCTGCTCTGACTTTGTCCAACCATAGAAAAATGTGTCATTAAACACCTAGCCAAATTTGAATGATTAAAAAAAAGTCACCAAGTATATGAAATTAGGTTTGTGAAAAATAAATATTATTCACTGCTCTGGGAGCGTGTCCACTAGGGCTGTGTATTGGCAAGAATCTGGCGATATGATACGTAACACGATACAGGGGTTAAGATTCAATATATCACAACAGTGTGTTTGTATTTTTCACAAAGTGGTAAAGCAGTGTTCCGATTAAGTTATCAGGAACTTACAGAAACATTGTGTGCAATACTCCACCTTCTCTTCCCCTTTCTCTCTTAAACCCACACACAGTGCCACAAAGTGTGTCTGTCCTCAGTCATGACAACTGTGCTGTTATAATGCATAAAGTTTATAGTTTGAGGGGTTTGGTCAGGTGTGGGTGGTTGATTGAGACATTTTTTTGTGGAGTGGCTCCTAAAATGGGTTGGGTGTGTGCTTTCACATCTGCCCCGTTTGGTTTGGTTCAATCAAACTCAAGTTCGGCGTATCCGATGCATCAAAACATTGTTTTCTAGCTGGAGCCGCGCCTCGTTTTTAAACTGTATGGTTTGCCTAAAATGAACAATGCAAGCAATATAGTACACGATGACCAGCGCTAAAATCAACCTGCGTAGTTGCCTCCATTGTGACATTAGAAAGTGTCGCATTTATCTGGCAAGTGTACTCTTCATCAATGTTTTTATGGATTTTTCTCACATGGAAATTCTGACCAATCAAGAGCAGCTTTCTCACGCAAGGCATTTGATCCGGTCCGCTTGTAAATGCTGCCGTGAGAACACGAACCAACTCTAGACAGCGATGCAACTTTGTAACAAAATAAGTCCCTGATTCGGACCAAAGCGGGCAAACTCTAGGTCTGAAAGCACCCGCAGTTAACTTGGGATTGAGTGGGTGAGAAGAACCACTGATACTCTGCTCTCTTGTGTTTATACAGAGTAGAGGAAGGTAAAGTCTTAGTATATCCACTCTAATCTCTTATTTGCCTCAACAGAATCGGCAGTGTGGAGCCATCGTAGCTCGATGTTGTTGCACTGCTTTAAATGCAAATGATGCAAAGGTCTTCAGTGCTGAGATGGTCTCAAGGGTTAGATTTGATGAAGCTGTTCAGAGACAGCTCCCTCGACTTTAGGTTCTGTACGTCTCCAACCTCTCACTTCAAAAGTGATGGTTAAGGTTCTTTGTTGCAAATGCTTGGTGCTTCTTAAAACACAAAATTAATTTTATTGTACTGTATGCTTTTGGAAACCAGTTTTGTTTTTCTGATTCTGTCTGTGGTTTGTTCTGAGAGGAGGCGAGACTTGAGCTACTCAACTCATGGATAAAATCAACACAAGCATCATAAAGAGAAATAAATCATAATAAACAAGCATCATCAACATTCTTGCCTCATGTATCCACTCAAGATAAGCAGGACTAGCAGCTGACTTTCTGCAGGTAAAATATAATATATATAATCCCTAAGTTTAGCTGGGTATTTAAATATCACTTTTTTGTATTAGAAAAATAGGTACCATACTATCTTCCACAATATTAAACATATATGCATATAGTATCAAATCTAGTGTATATACTTTTATTTAGAGACATGACAGAGGCACAGTCCCTTTCTGTTATTAGCTTAGCAGGCTGGATCTCCTTTGGAAATATCTAACAAAGACAGAACTAGAACACGACCTCATCCACTTAGACCACTCAAAACATTTCCCAACAAAGCTGCCAGTGCTCAGGCGACACAAGAAAAAAGCACAACATGGATACATCATGAAAGTCACAGCTTGTTTGGATTGTAAAGGTCACAAAGCAACCAACGCCATGCTGACTCGCATCAAAGTATAACCAGAGTCAATGATCAGAGCTTCTACCTCAAAGCACCAGCAGGGAGGAGCAGAGAGAGTGTGGTTCAAACAGTGCCTCCGCTCTGGGTGCTACGGCTCATCTTCACATGACTGCACGAGTAAAGCCTGAAACGCTGAATAGTTTTATAGCTCAAAGTTTGACGGGAGGACAACTGCACCTGTCCATCCACATCTTCAGATATTTTTTGATTCTTAAATGTCAGCTGCTCTGAATAACTCTCTTGTGACCTTTAACTTTGACACTGCTCTCTGAGATGAAGACAACCGTTTTAAGACCTGGTAAACAAGAAAATAGGGACACCAAGGGACTTTAAATAGGCTGATGACTCAAATGCTGGTTTGACTGGAGGCACTCTCACGTGCTTCATCACCAGCTCGGCTGTCTAGTGGGGCTTGGGTCAAACTAAAACATCAGTGCTAAAACCATCGTTGCTCCCCGGGTTACGGCAGAACAAAGAGGACGTTAACACTTTTGGGATGAGCCGGTGGGAACATGAACCCAAGAAAAGAACAGAACAGGCAGATTTCTGACAAGACAAAGCTCACAGGGGACATTAACAGCACATGAATAATTAATCTGGAAGGTCGAACAACATTATGCAGATTTCAGACATAGAAGGACAAGGACACAGACAGACAGAGAGGACAGAAAAAAACGACAAGTGCAAGAGGAGGAGTGTGAGAGGGGGCACAGATACATACAGGTTTACATTGTATACAAAGTACCAAAGGCAACAGCAGCCCCCATGCAACAAGACAGAGTCTGGGCATTCTTGTTTTGTAGCCTGCAGTGGACAAGACAGGTGGAGTTACATATGGTCATTTAAACCAGCAGAGACGGTAAACTCCACCCACCTGGAACACCCCTGGCTATAAAACTAGCACGCCCCCGAAGTTGGCCTCTTCACAGAAGCACATATAAGGCTTCAGGATCCAGTAGAAAAAGACTATTAGATACAGGAAGTAGCAAAAAAGAAGACTCTGAGACTACATTTCCCAGCAGCCTCTCTGGTTTAGGGACTCCTTGTTCTAGGAGAGGAGGAGGATGCAGAGCAAGGGATGTCAGTCAGCAGCTGAGTTTCCATCCAAGGATTTTTTTGTTATGATGCTTTAAGACGAACAGATGTTTTAACTTTTAATCAAATTTCCAAAGTTCAACAAACTGGTTTGAAAGCAGACTTAAAGAATTAAGTTTGTTGATGAAATAATCACGGAGGTTGGTTCAGCAGCTTACAAGAGACTTTGAACGTTTTGATTTCTATCTGGATTCATGCCTATTAATTAATGCATCTAATTTAAATAAATATGTATTGTTTTTTGATGTTCAAAGGAATACTTAACCCACCAATCAAATATTTGCATATTACTTACTCACCCTGTTACCTTTGATATGTGCAGAGAACTTTTTTCTTGCATGCTTCCATGATGAATGAAGTATCCAAAAACTGAGACAATTGATGAATTAAAGCTGTAGGCGACTGCATTTAACAACAGGAAAAATATATCAAAACATAATCAATCAAACATAACTAACCCCTAACCCTCACACAAGCTGTGCAGTATAATCCACGTCTCATTTATCTGGTTATGTGCATGGTACTTGAGAAATCAGGATTTGTCGCACACGATGTATTGTTGCTCCCGTGCTTTATTCCCACACCAAACAAATAAGCTTATTTGTTTGGTGTGGGAATAAAGCACGACAAATCCTGATTTCTTACGTTTTCCCTTTGATGTCAGCACCAATTGAAATAAGTTGATTTGGAGGATGTGCATTTTTTATATTTGTTTCACTATGTGCATGGTACTTCCCACACAAACAGCCCTTTCTGATGGGGAACTGAACTAAAAGTGAAACCTATATTGTCTTTAAAGCCAAATGTCACTGACATAAAAATAATTTTACCTTGCTGAGCAGAGGAGCTGCTGGTCTAAGGGCCTGTATGCAAGGTCGGGCGCTGGGTGCTACCAAAGATACTGGATTACTACACCGTCTTTGGTGCTACTTCTGTGCCTTTTTTATGCCAGCTTTCAACTGCACAGTGACAGGTTGCTAAGCTACTTTAACAAGCACTGTATTAACGCCTATTTACCTGAAATCCTGAGTGCAGAGCTGATCTTATTCAGCTATAGGTGTGTGGCCATATCGTCCGTGGGACAGATGAAAAGCTGCGGTAGCCCTGCACTCTTCCATATTTATCACAACTGATATTTACAGAAGAAGAGAAAGATATTTGTTGGCTGTGATTGGTTGTTCCTCGTCACATGACATGCGGTGTGCGTTGCTGCGTTCCAAAAGTTGAATTTATCTCAGGGCACAGCTGTTGCGCTCTGAAAAAAGGATGCTAGGGAATGAGTGTGCGCCCCGACGGTGTTGCTCTGGCATTTTAGCACGTCTGCCGGACATCTACATTGAAAACAATGAATTAGATGGTGCAAAAAAAGTGTGCGGTCTCTTACACTGCCTTAATCAGTTAGTTACCCTAGTTTCCCGGCGCAGCGCAGGGTGGCGAACCCCGCGCAGAGCTAGTTTCGAGCAGTGCAACCTGAGGCGTGCTCAGTTTGGTAGTTTGGCAGACCGAGGTGCACTGAGATGGGTGTGGCGGTGCAGCAGGGGGAGGTGTCGACAGATCCAGCTTGGCGCAGTGACAGTTTCGTGCCAAAAGGCTTCGCCGAAGGTGCGCTACAAGCTCTCCAGCTGAAACCAGGTCTACTGTCAGCGCAGGGGGAGCGCAGCCGGTGTAAGCTGAAGTTTGGCTGACCGGCGGACAGTGCGCACACGTCACCAAAACCTCACAGGCAGGTTTCCAGAATATCAGGCACATTAACAATGTAATAAATACCCAAAAAAACACTATTCAATGCAACTATCTGCAATCAGCACATAAATGTATCTCTATATCGACTGTCCCGTCACATCTGATGTCAGATCAAAGGGGACTGGCACCGTTTAGCACGCGTAATGGAAACCCAACCTGATTTGATTAACACAGCTGCTCTCAGCCAACCACAAACAGCCACAGCATCAGATAGGGAGTATATATTCAGGATCTGTCATCTTAGAAAAGTCAAAAGAAAAGAAACAGAGTGAGACTGCGAGAGAGAAGGAGAGAGCACGCACGCACCAGAGAAATGCAACATTGATTTACAATTGTGGTGACCTCCTCCCAGGCTACCTTTGCATCATCAGCCCGTGGAGGTCTGCTCGCAGTTCCGTATATTCGGACACTGCCAGCTTGGACCTCCCAGACCAAAACATTAGTTTCCTCCTGGGAGAAGTTTGGCCGCCTGACGCTGCTGCTCTCTTCTGCCATGGCGAATTGAGTAAACTCTCATTACACCTTCGCGCGGCGCATTTAAGAGCGAGGAGAGGGGCTCATTTGATTGGTGTGATGTGTGTAAAACCCACTCCACGCCTTCTCTCCTCCCTCTTTCCGACTTGCGCAGGTAGGAGGGATGGAGGTGGGAAAGAGGAGTAGCTGCGCCAGGCGCATGGTGTGCCAAACTTGCAAAATCCGCCTGGCCACACCTAGTTGGCGAAGCGCAGGTGTGCTGTGCCCCCGTCTCGCCCGGTCTGCGAAACTAGAACCCTTTGTGTTATTGTTCGATTTTGGTGTTTCAAAGGGCTTACTTCAGATTCAGTCAAACAATAACACAGACAAACTGATTGAGGCAGCAGAAGACATACTGCAGGAGTTGTGTGAGAGTCTGTAAACAGATGTTTAGATGTATTTTTGCTGATGTTAAACATTGACCCCTATGACTTAAATTTATTGGAATTTTCTCAGTTTTTGGATTCCTTGTTCACCGTGCAAGCATGTGAGTCTTCTCAAAGTCCATTACACAAATTCCATGTAACACGGGGTGAGACATTAATCTACAAATGATCATTTGGGGGCTTAAGTATCCTGTTAAACAAACCTTTATCAAATTGTCTGTTTTATCAGGACTATTTTTTTCCCCCACATGTATCAGGTCTGAGTAAAATTTGTTTGACATTTGGATGGAGACGCAGCTGTCAGGATTTGACAACTTCAGACGGGTATGTAGCTCAATTATTACTAAAAAACATCTTTGACTCTTGGCATCCGAGGCCCTTCCTGCTTTGTCGCCCCTAGCCATGATTCAGCTGTGACCAGATTTTAGCGCTGCAACAACAGGTCAAGACAAGCAGCCAGCTATGGTTGGGCCTCCACTATATAACAGATAAATACTTTATGCACCATATAAGTTTGTAAATATGCTTGCTATATGTCCCTTCCAGTCATTACGTACGTTATATAGGACTGGGTGAATACATTCCCTTTCCCCTATGGCAGTATCCTAGCATTAAGGCTAAATAGGGGCCGAGTCTCACTAGTCTTTCATTTGTTCTTTATGGGTTTATGCTTTATTTCCTCAAACCCACAATGTTAAGAAAAAAGAGGAGAGGGACAAACGAAGGTATGTGGAAAGTAAACCAGGGGCAATAAGGTTGAGAGGGGTGAGAGGAGGGTGAGGAGAGAAGGAAAGGAGATGATACTAAGGGAAGGAAATGAGGGATAAAAACAAACCTTCATATAAAGCCCCATTTCTATAAATTGATTGTGTCCTTTTTCAATTTAAAATAAAGCACACAGAGCATTTTTATTTATATTCATTGTTTATATTTATCCTTGTGGGAGTATAAATTGGCTGCTGTTTGCTCAGTTGGATGAATTCAATTGGCTGCTTCGTGCCAAGGTTAGAAAACAAATCAATCATTCCAACAGGAAGAAACTCATCTAAATTGAACAATGCATTTAGTGGTGATTTGACCCTGAAGTGATCAGAATACTTTCCTTTCTTTCAGTGAAGTGACCCTGACAACAAATGAAATTTATTATTTTATGAAGCATATCCCATCTACCGCAGTCTGAGGAATAATGAAGGGTATAAATATCAAGATGTAGGACCCATTTTATGCTCCTGACTGGGTGAATCAAAGTTTAAAATATGCCACAAATGTTAATTATTTGCAGACCGGCCTGGCACAGAATAAAATCAGTTACAATGAGATTTTGTTACAGCCTGTCACAATTTTATGTCTCTACAATGAGATTGCTCGCTGTATCCCCATAGGCCTGACTGACTGGGATGTCACAGTCCTCTACTCGACTACAGAGAGTCTGCAGGTTGCTGTCCAGAGGGGCTGAAGGGAGGAACACTGCATCCCTTTGTTTGACCTGCATGCTGTCATTACCTTTACAATCATACACACGCACAGTCATGAACGAACAAACATGCGTGCCTCTGTGCAAAGTCCACTGCAAAAGACTCACACACGAACAACAAGAATGCTACATCTTCATTACTGATGTAATCAATACTGAGAGTCCCAAGCTGGTTTGGGGAGTATTGACTGCTCAGCAGAAAGGGCCAATCAGGTCAATTAATCAATGACCCCACTGAGTTGCTGGGATTCAGGCAAAAAGACACAATAACACTGAAACTGCAGATTGGACAACCCAGCAAACTGTGAACTCAGCTTACTCATCTTTTAAGCTGCACTAGGCAAAAACTTCTCATGAACCCCCCACAAAAAAAAAAGAAAAAAAAAATCAAGTTATTGGTGTTTTATCATCCTTTATCGCAAAGTGGAGCTACAGCAGAGAACAAAGTTGTATCTGCACTTACTGAGAGCTCACTGACATCATGTTTCATAATTGTTACCCCATTCTGCTCTTTAGGGCTAAATGCAAGATTGCAAAATGCAGCTTGAAAGCTAAGTCGCCAAACCTGTCACTTATGAAGCACTTCCACGTCTCTTCAATCATAGGTTAAAGGGACAGTTCACCCAGAAATCAAAAATACATATTCCTACTCTGACCTGTGGTGCTAATGTGTGAGTTGCTGAATGTTGGAAATGTTGGATGTAGAGATATCTGCCTTCTCTCAGATATAATGGAACTAGATGGCACTCGGCTTGTGGTGAGCATAAACATGAAACATAAAACTACTTGCTTCAAGGTCTGTAGATTATCATGAGCAACCAGGTCATGCTTTCTGCAAAGAGACATTACTGTAGACTTTTTCAAATGTATTTGTTTTGGTGCTTTAAGCACCACAAGCCAAGTGTCATCTAGCTCCATTATACTTAAGAGATGGCAGACATCTCTACGGCAAATAACTCCAACACTCTGCAACTCACACCAAAGAAATCTCTATTAATAAACAGCACTACAGGTAAGAGGAAAAATATGTATTTTTGATTTTGCGCTGAACTGTTCTTTAATACTAATAATGTGCACACCCAAAGTTGGTGTTTGTATCATACACTGTTCAACCAACAAGCCATTATCATCTCAAGTGGAGAAGGCCTCCAATGAACAAGTGGAACTACAAGACAATATAGGAGTCAACCTAAAGCTAACAAGTCAACTTAGTCACTGACATATAGACATCAGTGTCATCTGTTAAAGTGCATTACATATTGGTCAGTTTTCCTTGAAAACTGGCTGATCAGGCTTAATTTGACACCAACCTTTGATTTTCAGGGGATGTGAACAGAAACAGGAGAGAGACAGGACAGACAGAACCACAGATAATAGCATAGATAATTAGGACACAGACAAATGGGCTAATAGACAGACCCGCCCTAATGTAAGGGCGACATAGACAAGACAGGTTACATGTGTAATACTGAGACCTGTTGGGTGCCTGTATATCACAACAGGTCTCAATTGTATGGGCCTTAATAAAAATACTGGAATCCAAATTCTCCCTGGCTAGACTGCAAAACATCCACATGTGCATGCTTTGTAGAGGCCATTGGCCCTCACAACCCATTCACTCATTGGTCTCTATGATTTGGTTACAAGGTGTACAGATATATATATCCGATAGTACACTAATGTGGACATGAGATTAAGCACATCTTTCTGCCTGCTTAATCAAAATGTTCAAACCCCAGACACAACACGGACTTTGATGGAAATAAGAAACTCATAACAGTGCAGTCCATGATGGCTTGATCCACACACCTTCAGTATCTAACTCCTCGTTTGGTTCTTGTCCCAGAGTCATGATAAGCTGCACCCTAAAAAAAAGTGACCGTCTAAAGCCCTGCTCCCCAACGACTGTACACCCAACCTGCAATGGATCTGAACAAGAAAGACTTACAGTAGAGTTGTAGCCACATTAGGGGCTAAAACAGTCAGGACTGCCCAAATTTTTGACACCAAGAGGTGGTGCCGGTTCATCTGGGTTCATAATCATTGTTTCTTGTTGTCGTCCGCCCCACCTGTTGCTGCGGCTGGATGTGTGGCAATGGTTGGCGCTGGCCTGGCACTGCCCGGTCATTTGCTCCAGGAGGCGGGCCAAGCGGGAACAGCCGCTCTGCCCATGTTGGTAGCAGCACAAGGACTCCACACAGCTGAGGGCCTGCGCCTGGGAGGCTGATAGAGACTGGAGGGAAGAGAGATAGCAGGAGAAGGAAAGGGTGATGTGAGAAGTTGGTAGCATGACAGAGGAGTAAAAAGAACAGAGGACAAAGGAAAAAGCAGATGAGAGGGAAAGAGAGAGACGCCAGTGGACAAAGAGGAGAAAAGAGAGGAAATTAGTACCGATATAACACAGGTTCAATGTCACATTCTGACAGGATGATGGATGACTGGAGGATGACATATTGCATGCTGTCACACGAAGAATGATGAACTGGGAAAACATTTAAAACATGCTACACATGGGGCTGAAATGTTGCAAATAAATATGTAAATGATAAAACCTGTAAACAAAGAAATCTTTAAGAAAACAAACAGAAACGATCATAATGTCAAATCAAGATTATTTGCGGTGTATTTTAGAATGGTTGTCATGTAGATTAACTCTCCGTCTTTGTTTGGAAATCACATCAGTGTGAAGAACTAGACAACTACTCATTTCCAAAGAAGGGAAACTTGAAACCAGGATCAGGATTATATGTTTTCCAAATGCAAAGTTTACTGTAATGTCTTTCTTCTAGGTTTCTAATAGTAGGCAAACATCTGGGATAGCCAGCCTACTTCTGGTTTTAAATAAGTACTAAAGGCTCCAACACTATCATATGATGAATGTGCATGATTTGAAACGAGACAGTGTTAGCATCCATCTTAAGCTTTTTCCTTTTATAGATGTGAAAACCAGTAAAAACTAATGTAGAAGTTGACATTCACTGCACAGAAACCTCTCCCTGTCTAATATTCCACTATTAATCAAAATATGACAATATCACAAATTGGACACAGGTCACATAAACAGCATATTTTGTTTGGATATTCCGAGTTAGGCCTCATTTCAAATGTAGCATTTTCCAATTAAGACAGATGTGATATGCCCCTATTATTAAGGTGTTAGGATAATTTTTTTTGGACATGTTTACAGCACATTTGGAATATGCATCTCGGCTGGGGG
This sequence comes from Epinephelus lanceolatus, assembly GCF_041903045.1. Taxonomy (NCBI): domain Eukaryota; kingdom Metazoa; phylum Chordata; class Actinopteri; order Perciformes; family Serranidae; genus Epinephelus; species Epinephelus lanceolatus. Next base: position 33,839,569 of record NC_135739.1, read on the forward strand.
TTTTACATCAGTCTGCAACACATGACCTCATGCCTGTTTTTCGGTCAGATTTGTGCATTGTACAAAAACCAACAAGCCAACAGTTTCTGAGGCTGGGGTAGAGATGCATGCTCAAGGAATAAAAGAGGGAGGCTGTGTTTGCAGGGTTGCAAGTCCACCACCCGTGGAAAACTTATAAAAAAATAATATCTTGTGGCAGAGAACCAAAATGGCACAAGTGGCTCTAGCTGCTCCACTTTTGTATATTTTGACATGACAGACGACATGTTAGGGCACTGACTCCTGTGAAACACAGCTGAGAGTATCTGTGGCTGTATGTGAACAGGAATATTAATGAAATGTTAATTTTATTAGCGAATAAACAGCTTAGTAGGAATATCGTCTTTTTCTGAAAAAGGGTAAAAACTGGAAAACATTTTGTGCATAAAAACATAGTCACTGTCTAAATAATAATACTGAAAATATATTTAATGACTAATCAGACTCTTCAATGAGCCAGTGATGCATTAGTAGACAAAGCTGAATGAAGTTGCTGCCTGGAAACCTGCAGGGTCAGGTGGCTCTGTTAATCTGAGTCAGCACCCGAGAGAAAGAGAGACAGTGTGTGTGACAGAGAAGAGAGAAAGTGAGGAGCAGAGAGACAAAGAGGAAACAAACACAGTGTGAGGTTACATTCATGTAAGTTTGTATTCTGTATGTTCCTTTTCCACAGCATAACAAGACAACATAATCATAAGTCTATAAATGAGCTTCAATTTGTACTTTTTGTTATTGTTAATTAAAAGGTTTGTGTAGATTATTCTTAGAATTAAAAATACCTCTGGGGCACAGCAACTTTTCAACTATTCTCTGTTTTAACAGTTTCTTTTATCATATGAAAAGCTAAATGAACACTAAAAATGCTTGTTACTGCTATAATCAGCCAGTCAAGGTATTTTGAAAAAATAACCTTTGTAGTACGCTTTATCATTTTTTGGCACCTGTGATATATCCCAAATGTGTCCTATTTTGTAGCTAAATGTGTGACCTGTGTATCCACAGTGTTTTGGATTGAGTTGTTGCCGCTGTTACATTTCTCTGCAGCAGAAATCGGAGAAACTGTTGGCATGAAACCAAACTTCTGCTTCTTGGCTGGCAACAGCAAAACACAGACAGAACACCGTGATTTATTCTGGCAAGATCAGGTGTCCCCTGGATAACAGATCTGTGGTTTTGTTCCTCCTCCTTGAGAAGATGTTGCTTTTTCCCCTTTTGAGAAAAGGGACACAGATTGGCTCTTGTTGCAGTAACACAACAGTCACCATTTAAGCAAGGAAGAGAAGTTGTAGAATATGATTATTCCAAACACACATACAGTCCAAACCACAGTAAAAGCAGTTGCAGCAGCCAAACCACAGCTGTAACCGTGGGTGGTTATGTATCCTAGACTGGTGTTTATCTGTTAGTGTAGTGTCCTTGGCCAATCTTTGTTGGTAAGACCACGTAGGTGATAAACAGTCAGCTTTTCATTAACTCTAAGATGACTGATTTAGCGTGCATTAATCTACCAATCGAATCAATCTGTGAAGAAGCAATCAGTCATCACAAGGCTTGTAAATCAGAAGCAATGGCAGCTGAGATACTGCAGTTCTCAGTGGCAGTCGTGTTACAGTAAAACTTGCTCCCCTGTGCTGTTTACAAGAGATGAACAAGAAAGAAGCATGTGTCTGAGAAACTTTGGTGCAGGTAATTTTTTTAGTTCTAGAGAAGCAGCAGCAATATAAAGCCTGGAGTGAAACCAGGCCAAACCTTACGATTAATAGCTCTCTTGAAAACTGAGGTTTTCCAAGAAAACGATGCCTAAGTTGAAGGTTTTGTCGTAAAATGACCAAGGCCTCAGTGACAGCTATATGGGTGACATCATCCTCTGGCTGATTTGCTATATCAGCTATAGAGTTCAGCTAAAGTTCATGTTCCCTGTCCTTTTATTTAACACATTATGTTGGTTCAACCCACTAAGACAGCAGCGTATTTTTGCCAAGATCATTTTGGTGACTGTCTGCCTAGGAAAATGTAATAATCTTGGGTTTTTTAAGTATGATATATGCTCACAAAACACACTCTGTATGCAGAGGAAGCAACACACTGAAAGTCTTAAATTATAGAACAGAAGAGAAAATAATATAAAAACTGTACTTTTAACAAAAAGGGGATTATATGAGATATCAAATACTTACAAATAGACAATGATACATCATTCAGGCTTCAATATGAAGTATTATTGTGATGGGATTAGATGGTTCAACAAATACAGCAAAGACAATGAAAGTCAGCATGCCAACAGCATTCTCTCTCTCTAAACTCTGATCCCAGATCTGTTTAACAACAGCGAGGGATGAAGTAAGACCAGGAAAGGATGGGGACAATAATGGTTGGGTGAGGGACTATGGGGTCATATCTGTGTAGAGAAGGATGAGGGTATTAAAGGAAGAGTAGGGATACATGGAGTTGATTGTGACTGGGTGGGATAGGATGGGGTCATTCAAACAGGAAGTGAGACCGACAGAGACATACAGGTATAGTATTTTTGAAATAAAAGTGCAGTGCAGGGGCAGCTGTGACATACAGCCATGAGTGAATGACTAAAGGTGCAGGTAGGTTTTAACCAAATATAAGGACATATGTGGTTGGCTGCAGCTTTGAGGGAGGTGCAGAGGGTTGGTTGGTCCTCAGGTGAAGCCATAATGCTGGGGCAGTGACAGTACGAGGAGGGACAATGGGAGTGAAGTTATGGTACTACCTAGGGGAGCAGGGGTCTGGGCCGGGGGCAGCAGGGGGAGGATAAGCAGCTAGCAGGTGCCAATTGTCCTCCCCTGGGCTCCGCTGGGCTTTAACAGGGTCATATTCTGGGCCGACTGAACCCTCACCCTCTTCCATCTGAAGGACACAAGATGCTTACAGTGAGCCCCGCTGGCTAGTCAAACAGCTCATCAGTCAGCCAGGTAGACTGTTGGTAGGTCAGACATCGACACAGCAACATAACCAGTAAAGCAAGCCTTTTAAATATCCAATCACACTGCAGACATATCCACAGCAGTGATTTTGTCTCATGTTAAGTCTTACTGTAAGTCAGCTGAGGCAATGCGAAAAGTTTCCTTTTTTTCATTTAGGATTTCTTTTGAAAATAAGTACATATTTTGAAAACCCAGTAGTAGGGCTGCACGATAATGGCAAACATGATAATGGCAAACATGATAATGGCAAACATGATAATGGCTAACATGATAATGACGATTATTTTGATCAGTTAGAATCATGATAATTTGTGACAATTATACAATGATTTTAGGGACAAAATATTTTTATTGCACTTTAAAGTTCAAATAATCAGAGTCCTGCTATAACTTTGATGTTGTGCTACATTCTTGCTAATGTACAATTCTTTGAATCAAAATAAGACTTAAAATAAGGTTGTTCTTAATCTGTATTCAGTGCATCTCGTAGAAGCACAGTATAAATAAAAATCTTTAGTGGACTTATGTCTTTGGCCAATAAAATGCAATTGCATTGGTTATTTCAGTCCATCTTTGGGAGCCAGATGGATACAGCGATGCGCTGTGCATGGATGTCAAAGCTGATGCTGTACAGTACTGGGATGCAAATCATACTGCAGTTTGTGGGGTTTTTTTAGGTGGTTGAACAAGTTTTGTTGCTCTGTAGCACAGACACAAGTCTCATTCACTCTAAATCCAAAATATGTAGGTTACAATGGATCCATATAGAGGGACTAGCTTTTCACCTTCTGCTCCAGAACTTTGGGTTTCATTTTGCCTGTCTTGTTTCCATTGTACATCACTCTTCTACTCTGTACAGCCATGATGTCCAGGAAGGTTTTTCAAAGGTTACTCATGCAAGGTTTGCACGTAGTGGCATGACAGCTCTTTAAAACTGGAGGCTGACTATTATTTTAGGAAGTGCTTGATTTGATATGTAGCGAGGTTCTGGACAGGGTTCTGGGTTGTGGAAAGCCAAAAATCAAAATAAAGATGAATACTTGATTAATTGTGCAGCCCTAGACCCTAGTATAAAAGAAAATCTTATTTGATTCTTAAAATGTGTTTTTTTTTTTTTTTACATTTTGGTTTGTAAATCTATGGACTCAATACAAGACTAAATGACTGCAGATACAGTGGATATGTTTTTCAGTGCTTCTTAATTACAACCAGCAGATTAATCAGTCTGTTAGTAAGCAAGCGGTCAGTCAGTCAGCAAGTCAGTCCAGACTGCACTGTAGGGGGCCAGTTAATTACATTCTGACCCTCACCTTACAGTGCACTCTAATACCTGTATACATACAGTATACAGAGACCTAATCAATGCTGGTCCCCTTTTTAAAGCCCTTCACCAGTGACCTCACCAACAATCTTCAACATAGCAACAGAGTTGAGAGCAAATTTTTAGCTTACAAGGCAAATAAGAACCGCTGCTTTCTGCTGTTTCAAACAAGACACCGGTCTGCATCCTGGGTTTTATTCCCCTGCCACAGACCTGAGCCTCACCTTAATTGGCACTGTGAGATAATCATAAATCACTGCTTGAGAAGAACTCTGTCAGAAAATATGAGCGGGGGTGATGAGGTCACCGGAGGAGGGCTTTAATTCCTCACAAAAGCAGCGACAAGTGAACACAGAAAGAAGCTGCAGGCATAGGAAAGATGTCTCGGAGGGAACGCATCCTTCTAGTGCAGATAAGAGCAAATCTATTAGTATCTGAACCAATTAACCTGCTGCTGAATCTATCAGAGCTACAAAGCAGGCAAACAACGTAAAACCCAGGAGAGCCCTCTGGGTTCTTTGGCGATTACCTTCCTCTAATCTAATTAAGAAAAAAGAAAAGACTGATAGATACTGGGACTCATTTGACAGAACTGAATAAACTGCATTATACAGCACATAGACATGAAATCACGCTTTGATTTTAAACCCAGTAAGAGCATCTTGAGTAGTTCTACCAATCCAACAAGCATATTACTCAAACTGAGGATCTCTTTTTGCATAATGCGCTTTTTGTGCCTGCTATTACCGTAATGCACACAACACTTACAATCAGTCAGTCTACAGTTTGTTTCTCCTCATTGAGTTTGTGGGATGGGACCTGCATTGGCTGTTTTGTTAGTGACTTGCAACATACACTCAGTTGCCAGTTTTTTAGAATCCCCTCGCTGCCACTACTTCAAGTACTCCTACCTTTACAAAGGCAACAAAATATTGGAAATACAGTTCAACAGCACCACAAACTACAGCCTCCAAAATAATGTACAAGCTGAATCAACACCTCTCTGAGACAGTTTAAAAAAGAGCATTAAGACCTTTGTGAAGGTAGGGTTTATTGGAGGACTATTGTATTAGACTGCATTAGTATTGCAATGTGTGTGTACTGGCAACTAAGTGTAATGTAAAGAGCTATAACAATAAAATATAGGCTATTATTTGTATAACTATAGAGTAGCATTTCCCAGCAAGTGTTACAGAACCATCAGAGTTAACATGCCATACAGCTGCAAAGACAAAGATATGCATGCTACGACATTAGCCTCAAAAACCACACGAGGGCTGCAACTAACGACTATTCTGTTCTTAATTAATGTGCAGATTATTTTCTTGATTAATTGCTTGGTCTCTAAAATGTCAGAAAATAGCTTGTGTTATCTGATCAGCAGTCTAAAACCCACACATATAATTAAATATTTAATTTGATCTTGGACAGCTAGATATAAGCAAAATTAAAACTTTAATTGAGACAGAGCTTTCCAAGATCAAGAATTATTTTTGGCTTTTGGTCATTCCCTTCACTGAAGAGAGTTCACACTATGGCTGGCATTTCCCTTGCAGCCTGTTTTTAACGATATCCTCTATGACAGCACAAGATTGTCAAGTCATCAGCTGTGATAATAACAGAGCTGTCGGTCATGCTTCTACCAGGACAGCATCATGCTGCTGTATAAGGCAGCCCAGACCAGTCCAAGAGTCTGTCATGCAGCTGTGGTGGGGCATCAGTCTTGTGCTGTGGGTCTGCTGAAACCATGCTGGAAGACTGAACTCTGAGGTGAAGAGGGTGTCTCAGAGCGGTGAACCCAGTTTGACAGGGCTTGACTGGGCATAAGTCAAGAGTACAGACCATGCTATAGATAAAAGGGGGTGGTTGGGTGGATGGGCTGCACCATGCGACTGTATGATGCATCACTTTAACATGAGTGTGGCATGCCAGACTGCGGTTGTATGACAAGACCACTAGCTGATGGTCAGGAGGCGGGTCTGACCAGGTGCGCAGATTTGGGACTAATGCAGATGCAGGACGCCACAGTCAGAACAGCTCAGGGCCCTAAATAACCCTTGTATAGCAACATTACAATCACACTATAAAAAGTGTCGGGGGAAGAGTAAGAACTAAGTCACTCATTCACTCACTCATTCATTCATCTGTTTGTTCATGCAGTGGGAGGGGGGTGTAATGACAGTATCATGCTGGAACAGGCAGGAGAGGTGGATGTCTCAGAACACATTCTCTATGTTAGCCCCTCACTGAAATGCAACACATGCAGCAGCTGAAATGCTTGATGAAACATTCTTTCGCATTATGTCTTATGCCACGAGGCCCCAAAATATATAATTTCCCCCCACCCCTATCCCAATCACGGAGAATGCTGATTGGCTTGTCAAGGACATGCAGTCACAGATATAACAGAAAAGAAACTGTTCCAACAGTAACAGCACACGTCTCTGCAGTCAGTGTGCTGCCAGTGGTAGAAACAGGCCTCAGTGGGACTAAATCAAGTCCAGACCTGGGAGAAAGTACATTTCAGTACTGTCGAAACGATCATAAACAGGAGCGCTTGTTTCATAAAGCAATGTTTCTACTTTTTAGAGGCTGTCCATGTTGTGCTACAAATGTAGTCTCGTTCACCAGACCTTTCTCAAGAAAAGAAAAGTCTGGCTGGGCCGACTCTCACTTTGAGATTGGAGAAAAAAACGCCCCAGCTGCTTGTACTTCTTTCAACCAATCACAATCGTTCTGGGCGGTGCCACAGCAATGGTGCGCTTACAAAAATATTGCCGGGGGGAAACAGGTTTTGGTGTAACAGGCCCACAAAAATATCACCCACAGGACGCGAACCATGGCAGAAAAATGGCTACATCCCCGCAAGATCAAACACCGCAAAAGTTAGTAAAGGACGTGTTGAAAACGGTTGAGAACTGCTACACAACCGGAGGTGGTAGGGCGGGACTTCAGTGGGTGGCTCGTTCCGCCCAATGAGAGGCTGATCTCTGCAGCAAACTTCCACCCACTCAGACTACTACAAATGAGACTTTAACATTTGATTTTGAAATGCATCTTAATCTCTGCGTCTCCGATCTGCAATTAAATGCTTTAGAAAGATTAATATGTTTAAGACTCTGAATACTATCTGACATAAACTTTTTAAAGCCAGTATATGTTTGACCAGTGAAATCTGCATTATAGGTATATTAGGAAGGACACCAAATAGTTGTCAGGGGACATTATTTAAGTTATATATGGCTTATAACTTCTAGTCACTGATTTTATACACTTTAACACCTTAATGTCACATACTCAAAGACTTTTGCACAATGTTGCAAAAAAAAAAAAAAAAACAAAAAAAAAAAACAGACCTTGTCGTGGTTTCTAAAGTGCTAAAATATTTCAGGTATGTATATTTACACTACTGGAAGTGAAATTAAATTTAGAAGGAGCAGTATCTGCACAGGGAAACAGGACAAACCATTTAACGATTGCTGACTATTCACAAAAATACGCAGATGCATCCAAAAAACTACTACTATAGAAATATTGCTTTTGAATAAGGCACTCCTGGGATACTTATTTTATTTGAATTGATTCTGAGATGTATTTTAAACCCAGGGCTGAATCCGTCTCATCTCCTCTACCTAATTTTGCCCAGCTGGCTCTTGGCTCTGGACAGAGGCTGCAGAGCGATGAAGTCATCACCTATCGCCACACGGTTGGAATACATCTACGCCAGGAGAATACACAGAGAGGATAGGAGGAAGAACACACACACACACACACACACACACACTCAAACAGGTTAGATGTCAAGCTCTCATACACACACACAATTTATACTGTACCCACTTTCAGAATCACACACACATACACACAAAGACAAAACAAGACATAGGTTAGCAGAAGCAACAAACACCAAGTAGGATTGGAAAGGCAGTTATTTTTTTCAAACAAGATGAGAGTTTTATGAAAGCCCATTTCTGTCAATATGATGACAAAAAATAGAAAAAGATCCTGTAGGTCAATAAAATGAAAAACTTTACTCAAATAATGACTTAGTATCCTAAAAATAATAAGTCATTATTTGGAGATAAGTTAAGTCATTTTGAGAACGTTCTTCTGACTGTTCAGGTAACTGCAATGTTATAACACTGCGCTAATGACAAGCCAACTAAAGATAAAGGCAAGCAACTGCCAGTACTGCTATGTTCATGTTTTTTCGTTTTTTCATGGGAGCGCTATGTACTTACACTTGGTTTGGGCAGTATCACAGTATTAGAGTGTACTAGGGTATTTAAAAATCTTAATGGTGCAATTTTCATTACTGTCATATACTGTATACCACAGTAATATAAGGTATGACAAAACAAGATACCTCCCAAGCCTAATTTACAATACGCTACAAATCCCAGCAGCATGATGAGGCATTGAGCGTCTTTTCTGTGCTGAGTGCTGCACATCTGCAATTTTTTCTCTGACTGTCAAGAGCTGCAAAATATTCAGCTTTGGGTAAAATGCTGCAGCTGCTCGTCACTGTCTCTTTTTACCCAGTTGTCCAATGACAGTGAAGGAGGGGTGGACAAATACCACAAAGACAAATTGTGACATTGCTGAACAACAACAATGAAGGAGAAATTAATGCTGAACCTACAGAGACCGGCAGGTAGCTCCTCTCCCTACGTGCTTCGACCTTCCCTT